>NC_053158.1:110659214-111403520 GCF_016835505.1 Polypterus senegalus
TAAGAGGTTTGAGCTCTGAATGCAGAGCCTTCCTTTTCCTATGAAGCCTCTCACTTGGACACCTGGCATTTTCTTGATCTGTTCTAGTAATTTCGTTGATTAGCTCGGATTTCTTCATGGTTTCCAATTTATTTTTGTGGGAAAGATATGAGATAATCTGTTCTCTTAAGAAGGCCTTCAGGATTTCCCAGAGTGTTCCTGCAGAAACCTCTTAGGGTGTATTTGTCTCTAAAAATGTATTTGCTTGGATAGAAATTCTGTACAGTTCTCGTCTGCTAATTAAAGTGGATTAAGACTTCATCTGCGAGATGAGTATGTGGGGCATAGTGATTTTAGCTCCAAAACCAAGGGGGCATGGTCTGAAATAACAATAGCATTGTACTTACAAGATTTAATCGTAGGTAAGAAGTTGTTATCTACAAAGAATAATCAATTCTTGAGTAGCAATGATGCACTGGGGAGTAGAAGTAATATTCTCTTGATTTTGGGTTTAGAAATCTCCAGGCGTCTGATAAGTTGTGGTAAGTTACAAACTGCGTAATTGTCTTTGCGGTATTAGATGTCATTGCACCAGTGGCAGGAGACCTATCTAGGTCTGGATTTAAAACACAATTAAAGTCCCCAGCCATTATAATTTTATGAGTGTTCACATTGGGAATGGATGCTAATACATTTTGCATGAATTCTCTATCATCGACACTGGGTGCATAAATATTTATTAAAATCACTTTACAGTTAAATAAATTACCTATGACAATCACATATCTCCCCTCAGGATCAGATACTACATCTGATACTACAAATGAGACTGTTCTATGTATAAGAATTCCCACACCTCTAGTTTTCTTTGTAAAGCTGGAATGGAATATTTGGCCAGTCCGGTCTTTGTGCAGCCGAAACTGATCCTTGCTTAATAAGTGGGTCTCCTGTAAAAATACTATTTTAGCGTTTAGGTGAGAGAATACTTTCTTTCTCTTTAATTCGTGATTTAGGCCTTTAACATTCCAGCTCACAGTTAACTGTCCAGTCTTTGAGACATTGCTTCTGAGCTTTTTTTCTCATTTTTTAGTCTTAACTGAAAATAAGAAGGGTGACACGGCGGCACAGTGGGTAGCACTGCGTCTCACAGTTAGGAGACCCGGGTTCGCTTCCCGGGTCCTCCCTGCGTGGAGTTTGCATGTTCTCCCCGTGTCTGCATGGGTTTCCTCCAGGTGCTCCAGTTTCTTCCCACAGTCCAAAGACATGTAGGTTAGGTGCATTGGAGATTCTAAATTGTCCCTAGTGTGTGCTTGGTGTTTGTGTGTGTGTGTGTGTGCACGCCCTGCGGTGAGCTGGCCCCCTGCCCGGGGTTTATTTCCTGCCTTGAGCCCTGTGTTGGCTGGGATTGGCTCCAGCAGACCCCCGTGACCCTGTAGTTAGGATATAACGGTTTGTATAATGGATGCATGGATGGATGAAAATAAGACAGCTTTGACCTTAATTTCCCATTTTCCCCGGAGTTATTGCCCTGAAAGATATTGTTATGTTGGTATTTATAATTGCAAGAATTAAAAAGATAGATTAGAGATAGCTTTTTTCTCTTTCTTTCTCCCGCTAGTCCTCACGTGAGGCTGGACTCCACTTCCCAAAGTCCCATCCTCTGACATACCTAGAGACAGAGCACGTCCAAAACAAAACAAGGCCCCCAGTGGCGTAAGAGGAGTAAAATTGACATATCTATTGCCAATACACTCCAATTACTATAAGCATAAAATCTAATTAATCTTTAGCAATATTGTGATAGTAAAACAATAAACCCAGGGAATGGTGTTAAAACATAGCCCTGGGTAAGCATAGTAAACCCTAATATGATAATAACAATAACAATAAACCAAGGATATGATGTCAAACAGTCTCCTTTAGAAGAGTAAAAAAAAGAAAAAGAAAAAAAAGACTAATTTCTTCGATGTATACATTCATATACGCATATGATATGCATATAAGTGTAATTACAAGAGGCTGTATCTGATCTCAGCTTTCCATAAGCACTGTTGAATGTCGTAGAAAGCTGCACTCTTAGCAGCTTTTGAAGGTGAGAAATCTGGGAAAATGCGAATGTGGTTATTTTCAAATATAATCTCTTGTTTCTGTTTGAGAAGTGACATTATATGTAATCTAAATTGCAAATTCGCGAAGCACACGATAAGACTCCTAGGTTTAGAGGTATTTAATCCCTGTATGCGGTAAGCTGCTGCTATTTCAGTGTCAGATTTACAGTCCACTCCAGTTATTTTAGAGAATAGCTTAGCTACAAATTTCACTGGGTTTGGACTTTCACAACTCTCTGGGAGACCTTCAATTCTAATATTATTCCTTCTGCATCCATCTTCCAGTGCAGCAAATCTGTCTCCAAGTTTTTTGCATTCGGAATTTGCAGCCGTTGCTTTCCTGTCCACAGTTGATGCAAAATGTTCGGCTGTTTCAATTCGAGTCGTGAATGTTCGCTTAATGTCTTCCAACTGATCGCTAAGTGCTCTCAGTTTTTCCTCAAACTTAGATGCATTTTCCTGAATGTGTTCCTCAATATTTCCAACATACCTTTAAAGGCTGCCTCAAAGTGATTATATTCACATTTCTCCAGGTCTTTATTATCCTGCTGCAGCTTCTCGTTTGTCTTGAGCATACCATTTATTTCTTTCTTTATATCTTTCTTGAGCTCCTTTATGTCTTGAGTGGTGGCCGTGGCCATTGCAGCGATCATTACCTTCAGTTCAGACAGATCGTTTTAGAACTTCATGGTACGCAGATGAAGTGACAAGCCCTGTTACAACCGATGCTCCCGGATCCCTAGGAATAGATGAAAATCCAGGAGATCTGTGCTTTTGCCCATCTGCTCCGGGTCAGTCTCTGTAAGACCCTACCTTGAGGTTGAACTTGGACTTGATGCCTGTCTAGGCTTGGGTGTAGCTTTGGATTTCTTTTCTGTTTCTTTCTGAGCCCCTTTCTTACCGCTCATGTTTATAAATGCTTGCATATACTATAATAGAACCTCCTCGAGTTGGGTAAATACAGGATACCACAGGATGATAAAAATAAGAGAAAAATTAACACTGCTGCTAATAGAATTCCGCTTCAGACATCCATCTCCCATAACGGACAAGATCAATTGAAGGAGCTAGTTTAAATGACATTAGCTATGATAATTAACAAATGACACCTGTTAAACTCACCTCAGTTTGTCTGTTACAATCATTTGACCCCCATGGGCAATGTTGGAATTACTTTTTACTGCTTCAAGGTAGGGGTACACCTTCATATTATATGAATTTTTTCAGGCAGTCTGCTATGGTGATGCTAGACAATATACTAAAGTGATAGATCAGAGAGAGAGGTTGACTGTATATCACCAACAAAATGATCATATAGAGATATCTTTAAGATATCTCTGAGATATCTTGAATTCATTTAAAGATAATGTCTAAATAATTTAAAGACATCTTTAAGAAATGGCATGAAAGATATATTTAAATGAATAGCGTACAGTCAAAAACAGAAAAATTCCTGCATTTCTTCTTTATAAATCCCAACCAACATGAATTTTAATGCACATGAATGTGCCTAGAGTCCCAACCTGACTCCTCTCAGATGTTTGCATATTTCAATATGCAAATCAATATAAATAGCCGCTTCCGTTGAATGTTTTGTTAAAAGACAGTGGTAAAAGCAATGGTAAAAGCACATATAAAAAAGAAGAACTAGTCAGATGTCAAAGTCGATGTGAAAAGTCTGAGCGTAATACGGAAGTGTATTAGAGCCAGAGAGAAGATAAAAAAAATAGGGACACGGGATGAAAAGAAAGGTCTATGTTAAGATTAAAGTCGACTTTAATCTTGAAATTTCCACATTAATTTACTAGAGTATCTCAAATCCCATTGTAACTAAAGTAGCACATTAAATGCTTCGGATTCTATGAGTTCTCTATGTGTTTCTTAAATGGGTTTCTCTTTCGTAAACAGAAGCGTGCACGCAGTGATTTCCACACAGAATACATTACATTCATGATATTACAGTTCTCTGAGCATTTTAGAATACTAAGATGTATTCTATGTATTGTTATAATTTTCATGAAGAAATGCATTAAAGCATGTATTAAACATGTGGGGGTATGTTGGTGCAGCAGTAGCTAAGAGCTGGTACTCCGTCTAGGGATTGTTCCTGTCTCCCGCAAGATGCCTGCTGTGATGCACGTGACCCTGAATGGAATAACTTATCACAGCAGTACTGTCTCTGTCAAACATGCCAACCCCCAAATTCCTGTCCTTTTGTTTTCTCTTTCTACATAACCAGTTGCCACAAAGTAAGCGTCTGTAATAAATGAAAAGCAGCTGCAAGCTTAGAATGCAAATTCATCAAAACTTTTAAGGAATATTAAAAAATTTTTGTTATACATGTTTAATTATTCCATCCAGTCATCTGTCCATCCATTCAGGGTCACGCCAGTCCTAGCAAGCTTAGAGCACAACGCAAGAATAGTCCCTGGACAGGGTGCCACATTCCCTCACATGTTTAATTATTAACACTAGCCAGCCAGCCATCTTCCAACAAGTTATATCCTAACTAAAGGGTCACGGGGGTCTGCTGGAGCCATTCCCAGTCAACACAGGGCACATGGCAGGAAACAAACCCCGGGCAGTGTTTATTAACACTATACATTATTTAAAAAAAGTTAACAGTTTATTTTTAAAATGTAATGTACATATTTTAATGCATTTCGTCACAAAAATGATATCAAATATACAGTCATATGAAAAAGTTTGGGAACCCCTCTTAATTCTTTGGATTTTTGTTTATCATTGGCTGAGCTTTCAAAGTAGCAATTTCCTTTTAATATATTACATGCCTTATGGAAACAGTAGCATTTCAGCAGTGACATTAAGTTTATTGGATTAACAGAAAATATGCAATATGCATCATAAAAAAATTAGACAGATTCATAAATTTGGGCACCACAACAGAGATATTACATCAATACTTAGTTGAGCCTTCTTTTGCAAATATAACAGCCTCTAGATGCCTCCTATAGCCTTTGATGAGTGTCTGGATTCTGGATGGAGGTATTTTTGACCATTCTTCCATACAAAATCTCTCCAGTTCAGTTAAATTTGATGGCTGCCGAGCATGGACAGCCTGCTTCAAATCATCCCATAGATTTTCAAAGATATTCAAGCCAGGGGACTGTGACGGCCATTCCAGAACATTGTACTTCTCCCTCTGCATGAATGCCTTTGTAGATTTCGAACTGTGTTTTGCGTCATTGTCTTGTTGGAATATCCAACCACTGCGTAACTTCAACTTTGTGACTGATGCTTGAACATTATCCTGAAGAATTTGTTGATATTGGGTTGAATTCATCTGACCCTCGACTTTAACAAGGGCCCCAGTCCCTGAACTATCCACACAGCCCCACAGCACGATGGAACCTCCACCACATTTGACATTAGGTAGCAGTTTTTTCATGGAATGCGGTGTTCTTATTACACCATGCAAAGCGCTTTTTGTTATGACCAAATAACTCAATTTTTGTCTCACCAGTCCAAAGCACTTTGTTCCAAAATAAATCTGGCTTGTCTAAATAAGCATTTGTATACAACAAGCGACTCTGTTTGTGGAGTGAGTGCAGAAAGGGCTTCTTTCTCATCACCCTGCCATACACATCCTCTTTGTGCAAATTATGCTGAATTGTAGAACGATGTACAGATAGACCATCTGCAGCAAGTGTTCTTGCAGGTCTTTGGAGGTGATCTGTGGGTTGTCTGTAACCATTCTCACATTCCTGCACATATGTCGTTCCTGTATTTTTCTTGGCCTGCCAGACCTGGGTTTAACAGCAACTGTGCCTGTGGCCTTCCATTTCCTGATTACATTCCTTACAGTTGAAACTGACAGTTTAAGCCTCTGAGATAGCTTTTAATAGCCTTCCCCTAAACCATGATACTGAACAATCTTTGTTTTCAGATCTTTTGAGAGTTGTTTGGAGGATCCCATGCTGTCACTCTTCAGAGGAGAGTCAAAGGGAAGCACAACTTGCAATTGAGCACCTTAAATACCTTTTCTAATGATTGGACACACCTGTCTATGAAGTTCAAGGTATAACGAGCTAATCCAACCAATTTGGTGTTGCAAGTAATCAGTATTGAGCAGTTACATGCATTCAAATCAGCAAAATTACAAGGGTACCCAAATTTTTGCACAGCCAGTTTTTCACATTTGATTTAATTTCATACAACTAAATATTGCTTCACTAAAAATCTTTCTCCGGAAAACACCCCAGTACTCGGATGTTCGTAGGAAATGAAAGATATACCACTGTTATCTTTTCTGTTGAAAGTAAATTACTTTCATATGACTGTACATCCTAGTATTCTAACAACACAAAGCTCCAAGAAGATAGCTCTTGGAAATCTAAATCGATTTTGAAGTCAATCATAATCATCTGTAAATGCATGCTCTCTTCTATTGAATTGAATAGAATTCATTTATTGTCATAGTATGGTACAATGAACTTCAATATGCAACTCCTCCATAAACTAATTGTCCTATAAATTAATAAAAAAAACATTGAAAAATATACAATGTGAAAACATAAGTATAATATACATGTACCCAGGTCCTCCCTGCGTGGAGTTTGCATGTTCTCCCCGTGTTTGCGTGGGTTTCCTCCGGGCGCTCCGGTTTCCTCCCACAGTCCAAAGACATGCAGGTTAGGTGGATTGGTGATTCTAAATTGACCCTAGTGTGTGCTTGGTGTGTGGGTGGGTTTGTGTGTGTCCTGTGGTGGGTTGGCACCCTGCCCGGGATTGGTTCCTGCCTTGTGCCCTGTGTTGGCTGGGATTGGCTCCAGCAGACCCCCGTGACCCTGTGTTCGGATTCAGCGGGTTGGAAAATGGATGGATGGATGGATGGATAATATACATGTACATATAGTGCAGATTGTGCAAATGTTTCATAAAGTGGCTAAGGTTGTGCAATATTACAGTTGTAGAGCAAGTTTACAGTGAAGTAATTGTAATTATAAGTACAAACAGTTCTACCGGGAACACTTGATGGATTGATTGAGTGCATCTATAGCTCTTGGGATGAAACTGTTTCTGAACCTCAAGGTTCATGAAGGAAAGGCTCTGAAGCATTTGCCAGATGGAAGAAGTTCAGATAGACTGTGGTATGGGTGAATTGAATCCATGCAGATGCTGATGGCTTTCCTATGGCAGCGTGAGATATAAATGTCCTCCAGGGCTGGAAGCTGTATCCTCTGCACTCTCAACACAATATGTGCATTTGTGATATCACACACAAATACAATAAACAGGTTAAAATACTCTCTGTGGTGCACTGAGAGTAACAACACTAAAGCAGCTATGGTACGAGTATTTGTCATAGTTTGACTGTTTTATGCATCATTATATTGTTACAGAATATTTACAATGAAGTGCCTTAAATTTGTAAACAGTATGCAATTAATTTCAGTGTATTTGATACAGCCCACGTCATGGATGTGAATCTAAAAAAGAAAACCCACAGAAACAGTAGTGTTGCCAGTTTGCAAAACCAAGCAAAAAGGTGCGTTTGCCAAATTTAGTTTATATGCATCTCACAGTGAGTGTAGAAACAGGCTTATGCAACATTTTTGTGCATAAACACTGTTTATACATAAGGCCCCAGAAGAGGTGGAATGTCTGTTTTTCTACTAAACTGTTAAAAAAAGTACTATAATAAAGACAATGGTGCACAGCAAATAATAGTGTTAAAATCCTAGTGTTATACCTTTTTAGTGTTGAAGTATTCTTCTAGCTACACATAGTTAGATTCACCCTGACGATTGTTAAATTAGATGGGGTTTATTGTTTATTTTGGAGTGTTGTGCAGATGCAACACCTTTGAATGTTTTACAAATGGGTCAGGGGACAGGGGACAAATCAAAGTAGGTGACCTCCAGAATAGCTATCATTTGATCTCTAACCAGATGACAGATCAATGTCATACTGCCATTAAGTTCAGGATGAATGTGATGTATTCACCTTAGTTTTGCATAGTTTGTTTCATTGCTTGCTTTTTTCTTCACAAATCATGTTTTTTTTAACCTTTCATGAACTTGTTACTGGGGCAGTTTGTTTGCTCTGATGGGACAGACAGGTAAACAGGAAGTTAAAACATGTCACGGTTATGGCAGGGTAGTTCATCTTCTTTGAATGACACATTGTCTGTGTCACCTTATGGCAGCCAAGAAAGTGAACTACACAGCTTACTTTGCTCATCAAAAAAAGATAAAAATGGAACATAATGAAAAGTTTTGCATTGCAACACCAAAACAGGTATTTACATGAAACCTCTACAATGATAAAATGGGAGTTTATGCTTGTGGTCTCTCTTGGACTTGTGTTAACATTGAAATCTTAACTTTGAGAATATAGCTGATTTCAAGATATCCTCTCAAGTAAATCAGAAGGTGCATCAGTGCTAAAAGTATATGATGAATATGGATATATGAGGTACCTCAAAGAGACAAATGGTCAATGTTCTTGCAGCACACATGACAGAAGTTGAATGGTACATGTATTTTTTTTTATGTTTTCAAGTTCTTTGCCAAAGACATGTTACATGACCAATTTTGCTTTATACAATCCCTAGAAGACAAACAAAAGAGAATTATGCTTTGGGGACTGTGATTTTGTTTCCCTCCTTGAAAGATCCTTTTTTCAAATTATAGATATCTAAGTTATGAGTGAAAGCTTGAGAATCAAATTATTTTTTACAGATTTCTACAACATTTCAAAATTATGCTTTTCTTTTTTTTTCCCTATGTGTTTTGACTTTCTCCTTGTTCCTTTGTCTTCTGTATATTTTTTCCATAAACATTTTTATGATAGCTAAAGTGGCACAGATTTACTAGAAAAGTACCTGAAAATATAACAGAGAAAGACCGGCAATATGAACATAAAATATCCTCATACCAAACAAATATGTGGGCCCACATTTAGCATTGATGTTAGTCATGTTGCTGACCAACTTCGTAGGTGCAGCTGTTTGGATGCTATTGCACCTATGAACCACAGCAGTCATCCTGAGTTTATTCTACAGAAGCTGAAAGAAACCTTTAAGCATAGACAGAACCATGGGTATGATGCTAACAAGTCATCTTCTGTGCTAGATATATACTCACGGTTTATGGATTCAAAAACGCCGTTAGAAAAAAAAAGTGTTTGTTATAATCTAATGTTAAACTTTCATCAAATAGATTCTGTTCAACACTTGTAGAGTTATCCTTCATTGTTTGGTGATATGCAACAAAATGTTGTATGTTGCCTTTCTATAATACCTACAGTAGCTATTTAATTTCTTTTTATTTAAATACTTCAAGATTTCTCAGTTCTCTTTTGTTCAGGTACAGCTACAGAGCTTCTTGAGATATGGACCATATTAAAGGGAAAATCATCAAGGAAGCCAGAACCTTATCACCAATAGAATTATTGCAAAATCTTTTGAGGTCTGCTGAGTCTTCTGTGCTTGGTAAGTGGTGGAAATATTAAACACTATCTGTATTTCTTTTTAACTAAAAATCTGTTGAACATGTAGCATTTAGGGGTTTGGTTCAAAAACACTAAACCTATCCTTAAAGAGCATCAAGGAGGTCCACAGTGTTAAGAAAAACGTTTTACTTTTGTCAGAACGGGACAGTGAAATGTCTTCATGCCTACTGTTTTTACATTTTCTGTCATCTCAACCTGTGAGGATGAAGTGAACCCAGAAGATAAGTGTGTGTGATGCTACTGATCAGTTTGTTAGGTTCCACAATATATGTATTTGTGAAGTAAACTTTATGATCTTTTGATTAGATGTGTATAAATGTTTTAGGCATATAGTTTTTCATACCATATGGCATATGTGTTTTGAAATCTAATAGTCTGCTAGTACTGAAAGGCAATAGTTTCCATATAACACAATGCTGCTATAAAAATATCCCTACTAATGAGCTCTCCAAGAATCTCTAGACTTTCTGCTAGTGTTCTGTAAATGTTCTAATTCTGGGCAAGATGATATGGGCATAAATTGGTATTATTACACTTGTTAAAACATGGTAATATTTGGTCAGAATATCTCTTCAGTTATCTTTAAACACTTCAGCTCTGTTAAAAAAAATTCTCAGTATGCAATTTAAATACTGTCTTGTTACAGTTAGAGACATGGCCATTTGAGTTGAACTTTGTAACAACAACAACAACAACAACATTTATTTATATAGCACATTTTCATACAAACAGTAGCTCAAAGTGCTTTACATAATAAAGAATAGAAAAATAAAAGACACAATAAGAAAACAAAATAAGTCAACATTAATTAACATAGAATAAGAGTAAGGTCCAATGGCCAGGGGGGACAGAAAAAACAAAAAAAACTCCAGACGGCTGGAGAAAAAATAAAATCTGTAGGGATTCCAGACCATTAGACTGCCCAGTCCCCTCTGGGTATTCCACCTAACATAAGTGAAACAGTCCTCTTTGGATTTAGGGTTCTCACGGAAGGACTTGATGATGATGGTCACATAGACTTCTGCCTTTTAATCCATCCATCATTGTTGGAGCATCATGAAGCTTTGAGTAGATGGAGGTGGCGCTGGCCACCACCACAAAGAAACCAGAAAAAGAAACAGAAGAGAGAGTAGGGGTCAGTACGGATTTTAGAGCCACCATGAATAGTTATTATGAAGAATTGAACATACAGAGTATCAGGATTAAGTTAAATTAAGTTAAATTGAAGTTATAAAAAGGCCATGTTAAAGTAATGTGTTTTCAGCAGTGTTTTAAAGTGCTCTACTGTATTAGCCTGGCGAATTCCTATTGGCAGGCTATTCCAGATTTTAGGTGCATAGCAGCAGAAGGCCGCCTCACCACTTCTTTTAAGCTTTGTTCTTGGAATTCTAAGGAGACACTCATTTGAGGATCTAAGGTTACGATTTGGAATATAAGTTGTCAGACATTCCGATATATAAGATGGGGCGAGATTATTTAAGGCTTTATAAACCATAAGCAGAATTTTAAAGTCAATCCTGAATGGCACAGGTAACCAGTGTAGTGACATTAAAACTGGAGAAATGTGTTTGGATTTTCTTTTCCTAGTTAGGATTCTAGCAGCTGCATTCTGCACTCGTTTCAAATGATTTATGTCTTTTTTGGGTAGTCCTGAGAGGAATGCGTTACAGTAATCTAGTCGATTGAAAACAAACGCGTGAACTAATTTCTCAGCATCTTTCAAAGATATAAGAGGTCTAACTTTTGCAATGTTTCTTAGGTGAAAAAATGCTGTCCTAGTGATCTGATTAATATGCGATTTAAAATTCAGATTACAGTCAACAATTACCCCTATGCTTTTTACCTCCGTCTTGACTTTTAATCCTAATCTATCCAGTTTATTTCTAATAGCCTCATTGTATCCATTATTGCCAATCACTAAGATTTCAGTTTTCTCTTTATTTAACTTGTAAGTGACTGTTGTCATTAGAAAAGCCTTTTAAAATGCTTGAAAGAAGGTGCTAATGCCACAGTATTCAAGTCATATATGTTTATGCATGACATTCATTTTAATTAGAAGTAATAAATATATTTATTGTGTTATTTTGTTAGTTTGTAACTCGTGTTCACTAGTTCTACTAGTTGTGATGGAGCAAAAGCTTATTTCATGTCAGGCATGTGTTACAACCATGCCAAAAAAGGGAATCTATACTAATAAAAGGCAAAGCCATCACTGACTGACTGACTGACTGACTGACTGAATGACTCACTCATCACTAATTCTCCAACTTCCCGTGTAGGTGGAAGGCTGAAATTTGGCAGGCTCATTCCTCACAGCTTACTTACAAAAGTTAGGCAGGTTTCATTTTGAAATTCTACACATAACGGTCATAACTGGAACCTACTTTCGTCCATATATACGGCCATAGCCATAGCCTGCAGCTTGGTCACCGTGTGAGGCAGAGTTGCGTCCCGCATCATCACGCCTCCCACATAATTGAGTGCCTGCCCATATAAGGTAAATATTCATGGGTGAAGGACTGTGCTTAGCATATTCATAAGTGCAGCTACTGCGGAAACCCTCTGACACTGAATAAACCTTTGTAGACATATCAATAGGAAAGCAAGGTGTAAAGCTTAAGTTTAAATTACGTTCATAGACACCCTGCCGCTAAATATTCACAGGCAAATCCACAACTTAATACTGGGAATGCCTGTTAAATATCTTAGATTCACGAGTACCGATTTGGGTAGTGATCATTTTGATGAATGAAACCTGTTCAAAAAACGCATTACACAATTGAGAAGGCAGCAAAACAATATGATGCGAGTGACGCATAAAAGCATTATCATGAGTGCAGCTACTTCGGAATCAAAGCACGGTGTAAACCTAAAGTTTAAATTAAGTTCATAGACAGGCTGCCACTGGCGTTTGTCATGCCCACGATGAATACGATATTCGCGAGATAAAAGTTTAATGAGAAGAAGCAAGGTTTAAACGAGACTTTTGATCACTTTGTAACAGAGTTTAAATTGCTGGTATGCCAGGTCTGAGCTAACATTATATAAAGCCATGGATATCGCGAGATCGCACGAGATAGCACAAGCACAGCTGAGAAACTTCGATGCATGTACTCTGAGCGGCTCACGTGAACTGACTTTGCAGGACTGGGAAAGGTTAAATTAAGTTCATAGACACGCTATCGCTGAATATTTGCAGGCAAATCCACAACTTAATACCAGGAATGCCTGTTAAACATCTTAGATTCACGAGTACCGATTTGGGTAGTGAACACTTCGATGAATGAAACCTGTTATCTTTACAACAGTTGACAAACACGGAATATAACTTGAACACAACACATCCTCCAAATACGAACCTGATTGAAAGAAATATCCATCCATCCATCCATTTTCCAACCCACTAAATCCAAACACAGGGTCACGGGGGTCTGCTGGAGCCAATCCCAGCCAACACAGGGCACAAGCCAGGAACCAATCCTAGGCAGGGTGCCAACCCACCGCAGTTGAAAGAAATAATGATAATCAAATCCTTGATGACAGCAACACTCATTACAGTGACCAAACTATTACACTGACAATCATGTTACGTTATTTTTAAAATGTTTCCTTTTCTTTTTCATAACTTCTTTAACATACTACTTCTCCACTGCGAAGCGCGGGTATTTTGCTAGTGATTAATAAACTGGGCTCAGCACACTGTTTCCTCAGCAGTGTCTGTATAACGAGTGAGAAAAACAGGTAGGGCACCTCCGTATCACAACTGACAGACAGCCCTAACCAGTACAGTAATTCAAACTGCACAAATGTATCTATTTAACACCGAATAGTACTTAGACTAATCTTAAATCTGAAATTCTTTTGGAATAAATAAGTACACTGTTTTATTTCAAAGTTAATTTTGTGTTATATGTAAAACACTAGGTGTCTCTAATTATGCTGTAATTACCATGTACAGTAAGTATCTGTATAATTACAGAGAAACTTGGTACTTAGGTTATTACCTTGTATTTACTGTGTAATACAGTATTAAACTATAAGTAAGTATTCAGTTCTAATTGTCATTCCAAATTTTTATAAGTATGTATATATATAAATTGTGGAATAAACCACAGCATTACATTGTGTTACACAGTAAATACAATGTAATAACACCTAGTTACTCTGTAATTATACACATAATTATATGGTAATTACAGCACAATTAGGGACACTTAATCTAAAGTTATACCCACTTTTTTTTCAAAATGCTGCCTTCAATATTGATATAGACTATGCAACAGAAATTTCTAGAGTATAGGAATTAATAGTTAAACTGATTAATCATACATAGGTGTTTCATGTGTAAGACCTTAAACAAGACATGGTCAGAATCAACATTTTCTGAAAAGTAAAAGAGTGAAAAAAGAGAACTGCAATTATATGCAATTTAGTGATCAATTACTTGAAATGTTTTTGTGACTCAAGCTCAATAGAGTTATTTTTCACTTAGCAATTTTTTTTCCAAATACTATATCATGCACTTGATATAACTAAAGTACTGTAAATTAATATTGTCATAATAAAATGTTTGTTTTAACATTTTCCAAGTTCTGTTTTATTAATGCGTTTCAGATGTTACAAGATGAAAAACAGGTAGCTTAGATTATTTCATAATGTTTATTATCCTGAAATGGTAACTTTAACTAGTGTAATAGGTTCCTTAGCCACAATACCTGCCAACAATATGAAATCAAGGTTAAAACTATTGTATGAAAAAACTTACCTTTACTTAAGTTTAAAAAATGTCCTCAAAAGTTTGGAAGCAATGTCTCTCTGACCAAACAGTGAACTTTGTGAGCGGGAATGTCAAAGGTCTCAATCATGATTTAAAGAGAAAAAAGTATTATCTCACCTAACAGGTATAAATGCCAAGATAGTATTTTACAGGAGACTCACTTAATAGTTAAGAACCAGTTTTGTTTTTAAAGAGATTGGGTTTGCCAATATTTTCACTCCAGCAAAAAAAACTAGAGGTGTGGACATCTCATTTTGATCCTGAAGGGTAATATATCATGGTGATGGATAATTTATTTAAATCTAGTGTAATTTTGATAAATATCTATGAACCTTATGTAGATGATAGAGACTTCATCCAAAATGTATTTGCATGTATTCCTGATGTGAATACTCATAAAATTATAATGGCCAGAGACTTTAACTGTGTTTTAAATCCATACCTGAATAGGTCTTCAACTACAGTGGTGGTAACATCTAAAACAGCTAAAATAATTACACAGTTTGTAATAGATCACAACTTATCAGACCTGTGGTGATTTTTAAATCAAAACTCAAGAGCGTATTCCTTCTTCTTCTCGGCATATTACAGTTACTCAAGAATTGATCGTTTCTTTATAGAAAATTTATTGCCCACTGTCAAATCTTGCAGGTATGACACTATTGTTATCTCTGACCACACCCCTCTGATCATGGAGCTTAAATCACTATGCCATACTCACTCATCTTGTAGCTAGCGTCATAACCCCCTGACGTTGGCTAATGAAAACTGTACAGAATTCATCTCCAAGCAAATTGATTATTTTTTAGAGACAAATGCACCCTCAGAGGTCTCTGAAGGAATACTATGGGAAACTCTGACTTTTTTTTTAAGAGGACAGATTATTTCATATCTTTCTCACAAAAATTAATTGGAATCTAAGAAGGTGTCAGAGTTAATCAGAGAAATTACCAGAATAGATCAAGAATATGCCAGGTCTCTAAATGAAACACTTCATATGAAAAGAATGTAACCGTTTGACAACAAAAGAAATAGAACAGCTTATCTTTAAATCATTACATCATTACTATGATCATTGAGAGAAGGCTAATAATATCTTAGCTCAACAAATCCACAAGAAGGAAGTTTGCATAGCAATAAGAGAAATTA
The DNA here is from genome assembly GCF_016835505.1 of Polypterus senegalus. Taxonomy (NCBI): domain Eukaryota; kingdom Metazoa; phylum Chordata; class Cladistia; order Polypteriformes; family Polypteridae; genus Polypterus; species Polypterus senegalus. Next base: position 110,674,704 of record NC_053158.1, read on the forward strand.
CCAACACAGATGGAGATAAAATCCTTGCCCAAAAAAAATATAAACCACACATTTAGCGAGTACTGTAAGTCCTTATATTCTGTTCAGTTTAAAGAAGACAAGACACAATCTAATGAGTTTTTTGATGCATTACAAATATGACAGCTAGATATGCTTAGTGCAGTGGAACCTGCACTAAATCTCTGACATCCTCAGAATTACTAGACACTAGAAACACTCCAAAGTGAGAAAGCAGCTGTCCCTGATGGCTATCCAGTGGTATTTTATAAAAAAAATCAATTAAGTTAGCTCCACTATTATTAGTACTTTTGTAGAAGTTAGAGAAAACAAAATTCTACTGCAAACTTTTCACCAAGCATTAATTACCATCTTCCTACAGAAAAATAAGGACTCATTACAATGTGGATCATACAAGCCAATTTCACTTCTGAATAGTGATGTTAAGATATTCTCCAAAGTTCTAGCTAGAAGGATTGAGAAAGTGCTTCTTTTTTAATATCTCAATATCAAACTGCATTTATTAAAAGCAGACACTTAGCTTCTAATCTTCACTGTTCACTGGTTTAATGTAATATATTCATCTATAAAATCTAACATTCCAGAGATCTTATCTTTAGATGGAGAAAAAGCATTTGATATGGTTGATTAGGACTACCTATTCACCACATTGCACAAATTTGGGTTTGGCCCAAATGTATGTGCATAGATCAAACTACTTAATACCAGTGCAGAAGCCTCCATTTGTATTAATGACATTATTTCAAATTACTTAAAACCAGAACGTAGTACTAAACAAGGATGCCCCCTGTCACCATTACTCTTTACAATCGCTATTGAACCATTGGCTATTCACTTTCAAAATGTATCAGAGATAAAGGGGAGTACTAGAGAAAGACTTAAGCAAAAATATCACTATATGTAATGATATGGTACTGTATATATCAGACCCACAAACTTTGTACCAGCTATCCTCATTATACTAGCAGAATTTCAAAAGATATCTGGACTCAGAATTAATTTAAGTTTGCTTTTTCCAGTAAACTGTCTAGCACACAATATTAGACCGGACACCTTCCCATTTATTTTAGCAGTTCAGTTTAAATACCTAGGGATAAACATCACAAGTAAATATAAAAATCTTTTTCCACCAAATTTTGCTATCTGCATAGAAAAAAAATTAACAGTCCATCACAGTCATTTAACAGTCAATCACATGTTCTACATGAACACTGTCTATTAAGGTTTAAAATTAAGAGGAAGTGAATTCAAGGCTTAATCCAGTAAGCAGTTAATCACAAAAAGGTCACATAACTGTGGAAGAAACTAGCAAATGATGTAGCTGAAGTGGAAATCCTGAGAACTTTTAGTATGTCTCTGGCTGAGATGGTACATTATTCTGAAACAGAGATCAAGGCCTGTATTTATCAAACTTCTCAGAATTAGTCCTTGGAATTGTACTAAGAGTCACATTAGGATTGGAATTTGTCCAACCTCAGATTAGGACATAAGAAGTATTTGTGAACCATTATACATACACTCCTAGCTAGAAGTGAGAGTTCATGTTTGAGAATGTATAATGTGTCTTCACAACAGCCTGAATTGCAAAGTCGAAGTCATGATGATGATTTTTTAGTTTTCTGATACTGACGCTAAGACTTCACCACAAACATAATAATATTGATAATATTTAAACTACAAGAAGAAGAAGGAAAACCCTAAAAGGTAAGATATTACGCTAAGGTTCATGTAATTCTTTCCAATATGCTGCAACATCCAGAATAATACTATGATGCACATAGAAGTGTAAAGACCATGACACACATACTGAATGAGAGTAAAGCCAGAAATTAGGCATATTTATTTATCAATGGATCCTCCAGGGATTGTTCCTGCTTTGGACGTTATGCTTGCTGGGTAGATTCTGGCTTTACCATGCCCCTGCCCAGGATAAAATGGGTTTAGAAAATGGATGGATGGATAGGTTAACCACAATTTTTATTCCTTTCCACTATCAATACTTAAAGGTAGTTCAACTTCCTGCTGTAATGGCCACAGAAAATACCTTGTGAAGTAGCAGTTACTGAAACAAGTCACAGCAATTCTTGCACTGCTTTTGAAGTCACGTTCATTCTTGCAGTGATCCTGACTGTATAACAATGTGTCATGCCATACCACTCTCTGTGATCTTCCTTATATTCTTCAAGGTTCTGGATATGCACCAGTTAATCTCTGCCTGCCTTCCTGAAGGTTTTCAGGCTTGTACGATGGTTCTTTAGGGGTTCACAGAATGCAGACATCAGTATACCTGTGTAACATTTTGCTGTCACCTATCTATCCCCCCTTGTCTTCAGGGTAATATACACACTACAACAATACAGTCTGCACCCATGAACACTTGTGTACTGATATTGTGATATCTCTTGAGATACTGTATATATGCATGCTTATCAATACTTTATGATCTTTGTGTGCATGCCAATTTGAATGCATGTAGCTTGCCTTAACATTACCTCACCTAGAATGGTGGGGAAATGCAAAAATCTGCATGTTATCAGTACCTGAAGTGGGCTTGCACTCACATGCTGGCAACTCAGATGTTTCTTGTTACCATTATACTGTAACCACGTCACTCGACGTTTAACAAGGCCATAGATCAAATGGTAATGTATTGCCATAAACAGAGTACTGAAAGTAATTTGGTCCCATATCAGAAACGTTTGATTGTGTCATACCCAAATTATCACTACTGCAAAGACACATTTTATACTTAATGTTAAACATTCTTTTCAACTGACAGCAAATGGCTTCTACACATAGATGGAATGATCATGTAATGTACAGGATTTGTTACAAATAGTATTCCATTTCTGTAAAATCAATATCCTTTTGGAGTTCATTGTTATCCAGTGTTTCCAAAACATTCAGTTTTTCCTGGGATGTGCATACCTATCTCTGCCTGAATGCCATGTTCAGGCAGCTACTAGCAAGTTAAGACAGCTCTCAAGGTCTCCTAAATCCTGGAACAAAAGGAACAAATATACATCACTCTGAGATTTTTGAACCAGTTAGGACCATTTTCCTACTCTGAAACACCTGATTAATATGGGCACAGGACATCAAATGGCCCTTGTGTCCACACTAGATTGAAACAGTTAACTTAGTATGCATACATTTAGAATAAGGTAAGAAATTGGAATACTCAGACAAAATTCACAGGAGAATACAAAATAATGTGTACACTTCACACAATGTGGGGTTGCAATGGAACTCAAGTTCCTAGGGCTGTGAGGCTCCAGTTCTAAACGCTGTGCCATCATATCTCCCAGCTCCTAACACATTAAGTATTAATTTGGGTTGCTGGCATTTATTTTATTTTTAATACACCAGCAAAAACTGAAAACAACATAAACTCCATGTGTAATACTACTATACTAATACAGTCTTTATTCTTACATTTTGTTAAAATGTTATTTTTCCTTCTGTATTATGCTATGGATCAACAAAAACATATACACAATTTTTTTAATATTTAGTTTGCAAGAACAGTTCATAATGATAAGAATCATTCAGCTTCTGGTCGTAATTCCTAAAAGCAAAGCAATTTTTTGATACATTCTATATTCCCAGAGGAATGGACTCATCTTCTTCTAAAGTAATTTTATTAAGATTGTGGGAAATCGTCTTAAAGCAAAGATTGTACATCTTATATTTCATCCTTTATATGTGATCTCCAGCAGAAGGTTATTAATTAAACAAAGTTTAAAAAAATGAGTGCAGGGATGACTCAGCAGAATTGAACAATTTAAACTGATTGCATCCTTGTTTCTCGGCTATCTCTTGGTGAAACTTGAGCTGAGTAGGAGGATTGTGTGAAAAGAGTAGGGGGTGAGGATAAGAGTTGCAAGATAGTTCCTTTAAGTGGTCACCACTCAGAAGTTAGTTCTTTCCAAGAAGAGCTGCAGAGGCTTCTTGACACAAAGAGTCAGAGAACGCTCTTTTAATGAAGTTTGCAGGGGGCCTCATCACAGGATTGACAAAAAACAACTACGGAAGACAGATTGAGTTGTTTAATGGAAAAAGTCATAAATTGCTACCAGATTGTAAGAATTGTTTTGGACCTTCTGCCAGAGAAAATATTATGAGTCACCAAAATATTTATTTCTGCATTCATTGTGGGTTGCCACCAAACAAGCACAAACAGCCAAAGAGTTGCATGAATAGAAATATGCAGCTGGGAGGGATGCAGAGCAACAAGTACATGTCATAAATGAGGCAAGCCACTATTGGAGAGTTGAGCTGTTGTAATTCTGGAGTTTTATGGATTTCCATTCTCTTTCTTATTAAATCTTTGCATTTATTATTAATTTTATTATCATTAAAATATGAAAATGTTTTGTTTGATGCTATTTTCTGTTCCTGAAGGTAAATATATTCTTTTAGCCTCTAGCTTCTGTTGCTGTTATATGGCAAGAACCGACAGAGTGTTTTATGTCTTCTGTAAAATGGACGTGTACTGACTGCACAAGTTGACAGCAATAATATTAAATATTCAAATTGGGAGATGGAAATGTAGGAAATGCGCCAAGGTGACCACTAGGGAGTCAAAAAAATCTTTCAAAAATGCTAAATACATTAATCCAAACCTGAGTGAAATAAACAAAGCAAAAAGCAAATACCTTTTATGAGTAACCTATGCCAAAACAAAAGTCAACATAACAGTTCAAAATGGGATATAATTTGTAACCAGAGTATCAGAAAAAAAAGACTAATTAAAGAACACAATTTTTTTTTCTTTAAATTATCCACAACCGTAGATGAATAGGAAGTGTATGGCACAGATTTTTATACTTTTCACCTGATGAGGCCTTGTGCTACACACTTCACTTTGACTTTATCTATCAACAGCTTGGTAACCAGATAAAAACAAAACACACAATGCCAGTGCCCATAATACAAACAAAATGGTACTGCAGAGGAATGTATTTCATTTTCAACATTGTTAAAAATATTACTAAAAAAAGCATTGAATTCATTGGCCTCTAAAACCCCCAAAACAATAGCATAGTGATTTATGGGCCAAGGAATGATTATAAAAATATAAATATAAACCTTTGGTATCTCTGACTTTACCCCTTGATTTCAAAAATTGTTTTCTTTTTTTTTACTATTGTGGAATTAACATGCCTTGACACAGAAAAAGGTTTGGGGCAGCATCCCCATATACTTGAAGTATGGCTAAAAAATAGACAAAAATGGTAAATTCGAGGTTGTTACTGATACAAGTCCAAAACAGATCTCGAGAAAGAACATTGACTTTGGCTTGGAGAGCTGTAGATCTAAAACCCACCTTGTGACCCACAGGTTTCATTCAGTGTGTAAGGCTATCTACTGTAAAGGTGCATAATCTGTAACCAGGGTGAACTCACAGCCCAAGAGGTAGTATCTTAGCTGATTAACTGCAAATTTCCACTACTGCATACCTGGATTCCCACTCCAGTAGTTTCCGGCTCAGGAACATGACAGGGTGTTCATCACCATCGACGCTTTGGCTCAGCATGGCACCAAGACCTGTGTTTGAAGTGTCCATCTGGAGGATGAAAGGCAAAGAAAAGTTTAAGATTGGTGCTAACATAAGGGCCTGTTTTTAGTCACCAAATGCAGTTTCTGCATTAGCATCCCATACCATGTTGTTTGGGGCCCTTTTCTTTGAAAGATCAGTCAAAGGCGCCACTATCTCAGAAAATTGGGGTACAATCCGGTGGTAGTAGCCCACTAAGCCAAGAAATGTTAGACTTGCCTCTTGGTCTTTGGATGTGGCCAATTCAATATTGCATCTATTCTGGAATACTGTGGCTGTACTGTACCCTGGCCCACTAGGTAACCTAAATATTTGGCTTATTTTAACCCAAAGAAACATTTCTTATGGTTAATCCAAAGACCAGCTTCTTTAGTGTCTGTAATACAGCTTGGACTTGCTGTAGAGGATCCTTCCATGTGCTGTAATTGATGACTGTGTCATCCTGATAGGCAGCACTATAATCGTTATGAGGATGGAGCACTTTATCCACCAGATGCTGGTAGGTCTCAGGTGCCCCATGTCATCCAAATGTAAGAACATGATGCTGCCAGTGACCACTAGGGGTGCTAAATACCGTCTTAACCTTTACGAAGTCCGTTAAATGAACCTGCAAGTACCCCTTCATCATGTCAAGTGTGGTCAAGAATTTAGCCTATCCTAGCTGCTCGAGAAGGTCATCCACTCATGGCATTGGATAGGCATTGAATTGGGAGACTTGCTTAATCCTTCGGCTTTGTGGCCAAGACAATAGGGCTGGATCAGGCACTATGACTCTCCTCTATCACACCTAGTTCCAGCATACACTTGATCTTCCCGCCCAAGAAGGCTCAGCAGCTGTTGCAGCACCCCCTGATCCCAACAGGGCTGTAGATAACTCCAACTCCACTAAAGCCCTGTGAGAATATGAGGCACCATTGCAACCCATGGGGGCTACCATCTAATGTCCCAGGGGATGTACTGTTCTGCCCACACTTGCTCCCCCGGTGAAGAGGTGTCCTGGCCAGACAAGGAACCCGACCATCTGTGACTTAAAAGCCTGTACAGCAGCTGTTCTTTTGTCTCTCTTCCTTCTCTCACGGGACGTTAAAGTGTCTCCGAGAAATGTAGTTGTAAGTAGGGTGTGACGTACAAGTAGTCTCGCGGGACTTCAAAGTGTCTCTCTGAGATGATCATGTCTTGACCCAAGATTTATATATATATATATATATATATATATATATATATATATATATATACCAAACACACTAAAAATAAAAGCATAAGCATGCAAGAGATGCTTTCATAGTAAAAGCAAGAGCATCATTCAAACTCAAATTTTTCTTGAATTTAGCATTCAAACTCTGAAACGTTCAAAGTTAGAATCATTCAAAGTACGAGGAACTGCTGTAATTTCAAATGTTGAAGTCAAGTATCTGGGGTGCATACATGACTTATTGGTATTCTGTGAGTCAAACCTGTGCCACAAATTAAGTTACAGTGTAAAGAGTGTACTGTTACAATTTTTCCTGCTGCAGATTTGAATGTGAAGAAAATTAATCTTCAGACTCTTTTAGCATGTAATTACTGGAAAATACAGGGTTGAATGCCAGCAGAGTCATATTTGACATCTTTCACAGTACTACTTTACATACTAGAACAAGTCAGTGCATAAGGAATCACTTAACATCATTGTTCCTACACTCTTCTGTTTCATCAGAAATACAAAAACAAAATGCAGTGCTTACCTGGGTGCATATAATATATCAAGGAAGGCAATGTTGGTAGTTGTACAATTTGCATAATACAGTAATTTACAACACGCAGTTTACACAAGTTTCACTAATTAACTGTTTAATGCATTTATTCTGCCAGGAGTATTCCTTCACACCGTCTCCCTTCACAGCTGCTGCTGAGTATTGCACATCATTTGGTGAATGTGTCATTAATCCTCATGTGTTACCACCATCTTCTCTTGCTTATCTGTTGTAAAGGTTGTTGCCCTTTGTTTCTAACACTTGCAGTCAAGCTTTTTGTGAAATAATGAAACATTGGCATTGTAGTGACTGAGGTGATCTGAGCTTTGACATTGCAGCAACTTTTTACTTAAAAAACTTAACTACCAAGATAAAATACTTTCAATTAAAGTTTTTTTAACGAACTGTGCTTTATAATAAAGATTTCATTTAAATGGAGAATGGAGTTATGCCATCACTTACCTGTTCTACCTGTGAGGTTTTGTTTTTGTTGAGACTGGAGGATTGCTGAATTAGATAAAAGAATATCAGTACTTTATTGCATTCAGAAGAATGAACAGCACCTTGATTCTGTGGTTGTGATGGATGCTGCAGACGTTGTTTCTGGAGATAAATTTGATTCCACTGTTACTTGGCTTGGCTGTGACTCCAACTCTTTTTAGTGCCCAGAGGTTCCTGTGGCAAAGCCACATGAGTTGTGGAGTAAACAGGGACATGCCCATGCATTATCTAGTTTAACACCTTGCTTGGCTAGCACTGTAATGATAGTAAGACACAGTAAGATCTTCAGCCCTCTGACCGCTCCACTACAAGATATTCAACTGGAAAACAGATTAAGCACCCTGGGCAAAGAGGCTTTACCTTCACCAACTAGTTCACCTGCCATTCTGTTTCCTGGGGAATCGCAGATTTGGTCATAATAATACAATACAATACAATTTATTTTTTTGTATAGCCCAAAATCACACAAGAAGTGTCGCAATGGGCTTTAACAGGCCCTACCTCTTGACAGCCCCCCAGCCTTGACTCTCTAAGAAGACAAGAAAAACTCCCAAAAAATACCCTTGTAGGGAAATAATGGAAGAAACCTTGGGAAAGGCAGTTCAAAGAGGGACCACTTTCCATGTAGGTTGGGCATGCAGTGGGTGTCAAAAAGAAGGGGGTTAATACAATACAGTACAATACACAGAACAGAACAAATCCTCAATAGAGTATAAAAATAAAACTTTTAGAAGTAAAGAGTACAGTAGAATTTAACAGTAGATTATATCACATAATATGATTGGGATTTGTTTAGAGTCCTGATGAGACCTCATTCATCAAGCTGCCTCCCCCATTTGACCATTCCACAGCTGAAATAGTGCTAATCTGAGGAAAGGACCCCTTTCCCACGATTCCTGCGATCCTCCATTGCCACATTTGAGTACCGAGACACAAGGGACAAGACGTTTCTCATACCGCTCCAGATCACAGGTACCGCTCCACTGGTGGCCATACAGTATGTCACTCCAATCTGTAGATAGGTACCTCTTACCTCCCTCAACCCTCTGCATCATGTACCTCTCAGGTTACCATCTGGCCTGAAATGCCACTGCTAATTTCATGGATGCAAACCCAGTCTCCTACAATGCTGATAACTGCAGACTTCATAATCAAGGCTATCAAATCCAAGCTAAGTGTGACTTTGTTTTACTGGTGCAAAATTAAATGCTACAGCTTCCATGTCTAAAAAAGACAGTGGTACATGCAGGTGTTAATGACATTCCTCAGCATCAATCAGAACTAATGAAACGTGACTTTAAGAGTCTATTTGAAATTATAAAAATCTGCGCTAAAGAGATATTTCTCTTGAAGTCAATTCCTACATTGGGTTGTGGCTGGGGATGTTTTAATAGATTCCTTAGCCTACATGAATGGCTTCAAAAGCAAAGCAAAGAGATATGCTTTGGTTTTGTGGACAATTTGAATCTGTTTTAGATCCTTTACCGATTTTTTTAAAATGATGGTTTATACCCAAGTAGAAGCAGCAAGCGGATGCTGTCTGCAAACATACTTCATTCTATTCAAGTAAAACCATGTTCTTCAAAAGCTATAACTAAATCTTTGTGTGTTCCTTTACCTACATCCTCTTCCACACAGGCCACCAGTTATTTATCACAAAAATGTTTTAGCATTCTGTTTTTGATTAGAGGTAGATTTAATAAATTACTTGCAAATTATCCTTCTTCAAAGACACTGCATAGAATTAATCACGGCAACCTTAAATCCCCGAATTATATTCGTCTTTAGTCTGTTTTGCAGCCTTCCAAAGATTCTACATTCTAAATTCTGTTAAACTCTCACCCCTTTAACTCTCCTAATGCAACTACTGAAATCTGAAAATTTTCAGAGCTTTCTTATTAATAAAATTAACATGATAAGGTCTATCACTCATGACCCATCTGAGACAAGGGTATGTCACAAGGTCTTGAACTGTTTTCAGCCTGTGCCATTTGCCTTTTTTTTTCTTCCCTGATGCCTGTGGTGCTCCTTAGAAACTGACCACTAGCTCAGTGGACTTTATTCCATCATGATGGATGTAATACAGCATTTGCGCCTACCATTCTCTCCATAATCAATAACTAGTAAATGGTATTCTTCTTTCTTATTTTAAGCATGCTTAGCCTCTTATAAAAAACCCTAATTTAGATTCCTTAATTACAAATAATTTCAGACCCATATGTAAATTGTCAATTTTATACTGGAAAAACTAAATATTACATTTTCAAGGCTTCACTAAAACTGAAGTTGTTATATTTGGTTTCCTAAATTCTATCAGCAATATCAATAATAATTTAGGACCTTGGTCAGCAAATGTGCGCACCCATGTTAGAAATCTTAGTGTCATCTTTGTGGTGCAGTGTGGTAAAAGGCAGTTTCTTGCAGCTTCTTGCCAAACTGAAATCTGTGCTTTTGTGTAAAAATTTAGAGATAGCTGTTCATGCATTTATTTCTTCTAATCTTAATTATTGTGATTCCCTTTTTTTTAGCATTAGTCAATATTATGTATTCAGTTTGCAGTTTGTCCAAAATACAGCAGATCGTCTCCTGACTTGTACAAAGAAGACAGAAACTATTTCTCCACAGCTGGCCTCTCTTCACTGTAAAAAATTATAATTTTAACTCATTTAGCTCAAGTTTCCCTGCTGCCTTCAAATTTTAAGTCCAGTAAATATATGTATATTCATTAGATTAACTAATTATTTCAGGTAGAACACTTGAAACACCCTGGCCTTGTAAGCTGTTTCAAATTGCAGATAGAAGTGTTGAAAATTAGTGAATGCAAAAGATGAATCTTTTCAACATTGCAATCTTTGTTGAAAAAACACATTATTAAATATCATATACTCGTTTCCACTTGTCCTTCATTTCTGTTTCCACTTACTGGTTTCAGTTAAAAGAACAATCTCAGCTTGACATTATTTATCTTTTCAAGTCCAAATGACTAATCCATATTTAATGGATTAAACTCATGGATTGTAATAATCACAACAAACACAATTCTTTGTTTTAAACGTTGACACAAAGTTTATTTGTTGCTCTGAAATGTGTTGCTTAAACTCAAAAAATCGTTTTGATTCCACCCATTAAACAAAATTACCTTGTTTCCTCAAAACTTCACCAAATTTCAAAAATTCAACTGTCATTCAGATATCCTCTCATGGCATTTCTAAAAACATTAACTAAAACAAATTTCAGAAGTAACATGCAAGAAGCAACTTCAATCACTCTGTAATACAGTAATGATATTGCTTTTTCTCAATGTCAGTACTCAGACATTATAAAAGTCTAAACTTGAGCTTCCTTTGCCATAGTCACTTGTACTATTGTTGTTTAAATTTAAACACAACATCCAAAAAATAAAAAACCTAACATCTAAATTGTCTCCCACTCAAATCAGTACTTGGCTCGGCCCATCTAATACAAAGCATACTGAAACTGAAAAAACTGATAACAGTGTGCTTTTTAACCATACCAAAATCAGTCCAATAATGCAAGTGACCATCTGTTACCACAGGTTAAACACAATAATAAAACAAAAATTCAATATAGGAAATTCTTTCTAAACATGAATGTGTTGAAAGGAAGAGCTATATCTATGAGGTATGTATGTGGCAAATGTGTCATCAATGTGTGAAATAATGTCTTGCAGCAAAGTAAATGAAACCCTGAGTTAACCTTCAGTCAAAAAAGATAATTAAAATGAAAACTGACTACAAATTGTTATTTAAACAACATGATATGATCATGAATACACAGCTTAGCAACAAATTTCCATCACAATCTTCACATGCTTGCAACAAGAAAGAAAAACAAAGAAATCCAAGCAAATTTCTCTCTCTTAAAATTCAATAACAGAAGAATGTAAATTAAAGTTCCAACACATTTATAGTGTTTGACTCTGAAAGGAATTATGATTTTCTTTACATCAATGTTGACACTCTGTATCTCAGCAGATTATTTCTCAGTCCATGTATCCGTGCAGAACCCTGATCTGGCTTAATCTTAATAACCACTCTCTGCAGAAACTCAAATGTTTATTTAATCTTTTGTGGATATTCCAGATTAAAACAATAGATAATGCCCATTAGCATGGCAAAGCCCTCTGGCACATTTTGGAGGCTATATAAAATGATGGTCTCTTCCACCACAACTGCCACATTGAGGACCTCATGTGGGAATGCATCCTGAAGTACACCTTCATGGCCAATCAGGAGTCCTACTTGCATCCCCTTCATAATCACATGCAGCTGTTTGCCAAGGGCCTACTGAGGAAAAAAAATTGTGCCCTTGTCCATGTTTTTAGCTTTTAACTCTTTCAGGGCTAATGTCAACTTTTGTCAAAATTCAGGAGTAGAGGACAGTAATCAGCTGTAAACTGCAACAAAACTCGCCCTTATGTTTTAGTTCAACTCTCTTTGCTAGAAGGAAAGTTACATAGTTTTGTTGATTTAACCTCGACTCCCTACGCGTGCATGAGTAGCGAAAAGCAAACAACCTCTAAAAAGACACCGACATCTGGCGAGAGACCAAAGGGAATGTGCAAATCAAAATACTCCATGGACGTTTTACGCAATTTTGTTGAATAGGACTCTGATTTATCAGACTCCGAGTTTGATGCAAGTTATCTGGAGATGGAGATCAAAAACAAAAGTGAGGGACCAGCATCATCTGAATGGTCCCCAGGTGATCGTGGTGCTGAACACTTTAATGTAGCTGATGTGCCTACAGCAGTGTTTGCCTGGGATGACCACCACTTATGATGACAAGAGGTACAGACTGCTTCAGACTGCGACCGCCACCGTCACCCACCTGGTGTGCGAAAACAGGCAGGCAGCTGCCCACCATGCATTCCTGCTGACCATCGAGGTGCCTCCAATGCAGCCACTGCCACCAGAGGCGCCCAACATGCACCAACAGCAGCCACAGCACATAGCAACTGACGTTTTATGTTGACTTATGTGTGAAACCATTGCTTTGTGTGCTTTTCAGAAAACTGAGTTCTTTGGAAAAAATATTCAGTCCTCAAAGAGTTAAAAGTAAAAAGATTCTAAAAGTCTAATCAGAATAGTTGTGAGGACACATAAAATTAAGAAAATGACCATAACTGAGTTGATAGCAAATGTCACTTAGTTTGGCATTATCTGTATACGACATGTGAAAACTAGCAGTTGGGACCAGCCCATGACGACATGCAAACACTAACTTCCTAGATGCCCTGGTTTGAAAAAAACAGTCTATTTCCTAAGTATTTTACAGGATGCACAACTATCACAGTATTTAACAGAGCAAATACTGGTTGTTAAAAAATGACTACTTAAACTGTGGTTATATAGTATCACTCAAGAAGTAAAGAATTAAAAGAACTGTTTTCATACATCACACGTCTTGATAATACCCAATGGATCCTCAGATATGTAGTATGGTAGACCAAGCAGTGCAGCAGTTCTTCTCTTCTGGTTTGTGTCCTACAAAAGGGGGGCAGAAAAATCAGACAAATGAAAATAATACAAATTTGCACAATAAATAATAACATTGTATCTGTACTCTGATCACTTTTACTCCTTACATCTTTCAAAAGACACTGCAAAATACTTTTGAGTGACAGCTTTCTGACAGACATTGCTTCTGCTTTATACACTTCAAGAAGTCTTGGAACCAGACCATCTAATCCTTCAAGAAATGGCTACAAAAGGTCTGTACTGACAATCCTTTTGAACTCTGTACTTATCTAGGGGGAATGAGAAAGAATTTAATGTGAGATGACTTAGGTGGCAACACACCTGAACCTCAAATGTTTAACCATGTTGAGGACTTTATTTATAATTAGGTCTAGTGTGTGGCCAGTGCTGGCATCTGGTAAAGACTTCAGAAATAAGTGGTTCACCACCAACTATTTCCTTCCTCTGCTGTTAAAATGTGGAGATCATCAGTTCATACACATGCTGTAGATCAGGTTCTTTTTTCTGCATTTCAGTCACAATGAGCTTCTGCTTCTCCTCCGTGTCCTCTGTACTTTGTCCTTCGGGTGTATCTGGCAAATAATGTACTTCACCCTTTTTGGATTTCTTGACACACTTGCCTTTATAATCTGCTCTTTTCCTTTTGTTTACAACAACCTCTGGGCATCCAGCAGCACTCAAACTCTGGTGGTAATTACCCATCTTAAGTTTTATGGGTATACACCCAGCAATGCCATCCTTTGCCAGATCCTGACTCCTTGAGACTAGGATGCTTTTCAACAAGCGACACTGTCATACTGATCTTTACTTGGGCAGGCAGTAATCTTTGACATTAAATCTGCTAGTTTGTCTAGTATGTCACTCTTAACACTCTTGGAAATCACCATTACAGATCCATTTTTAACATAAGCATCATTTGCCTCCTTTAGCTGGAGTTCAACATCATGGGAGAAATGTGGAATTTCAAAAGGATCAGGCCAATCTACAGACTCTCCACTACAGGAAGATGGCAGGCTACAGGTATCCAAAGTTGAATCTGAGCAGACTAATTCAGAAGGGGTAAACAAAATCTTTAAAGTCACCCGCTTTGTCGGAAGATCTTTGATATCTGTCAAATTACACAACTCGTTTCCAAATTCTGGATCTTCAAATTGTCAGATAAAGCTTCCTCTTAGTCCAATCTTGTTTTGCAATAGCTGGCACAGTTCCTCAACTGATGGGGGGATGTTCTCAATGGAGAGGTGTCTTTTTTCATTTTTGATTAGAAACTATTAGCTGAAAAGGAGAAAAGTTATCAAATTAAAAAAAATATTCCAATACAGGTCGCCTGTCACCTGCCTCTCTCCCTCAGACACCTATAATTCCTATAGATTTTGCCAACTCTTTGATGAATTATATCGTGCCACTATAAACTCAAAACTTGAACAGTTGAACAAATAAAACCTTAACTTTTAACACACAATCCTTCAAAGTTATAAACATGTTTTTAAACATAAAAACGTTTCAAAATTTTCAAGTATCAGGCTGAACTTTAACAAACACCATTTACCTTAACGTAACAAGAATGTTCTTGGAGTGACTAGCATGTCCCTTAACAAGGTAGGACACCAGTGGGACGTGACTAGGCCACTCCAAAGTCTTCATTTTGTTTTTCTTCAGCCATTCAGAGGTGGATTTGCTGGTGTGTTTTGGGTCATTGTCCTGTTGCAGCATCCAAGATCGCTTCAGCTTGAGTTGACGAACAGATGGCCGGACATTCTCCTTCAGGATTTTTTGGTAAACAGTAGAATTCATGGTTCCATCTATCACAGCAAGCCTTCCAGGTCCTGAAGCAGCAAAACAACCCCAGACCATCAAACTACCACCACCATATTTTACTGTTGGTATGATGTTCTTTTTCTGAAATGCTGTGTTCCTTTTACGCCAGATGTAACGGGACATTTGCCTTCCAAAAAGTTCAACTTTTGTCTCATCAGTCCACAAGGTATTTTCCCAAACGTCTTGGCAATCATTGAGATGTTTCTTAGCAAAATTGAGATGAGCCCTAATGTTCTTTTTGCTTAACAGTGGTTTTGCGTCTTGGAAATCTGCCATGCAGGCCATTTTTGCCCAGTCTCTTTCTTATGGTGCAGTCGTGAACACTGACCTTAATCAAGGCAAGTGAGGCCTACAGTTCTTTAGACGTTGTCCTGGGGTCTTTTGTGACCTCTCGGATGAGTCGTCTCTGCGCTCTTGGGGTAATTTTGGTCGGCCGGCCACTCCTGGGAAGGTTCACCACTGTTCCATGTTTTTGCCATTTGTGGATAATGGCTCTCACTGTGGTTCGCTGGAGTCCCAAAGCTTTAGAAATGGCTTTATAACCTTTACCAGACTGATAGATCTCAATTACTTCTGTTCTCATTTGTTCTTGAATTTCTTTGGATCTTTGCATGATGTCTAGCTTTTGAGGTGCTTTTGGTCTACTTCTCTGTGTCAGGCAGCTCCTATTTAAGTGATTTCTTGATTGAAACAGGTGTGGCAGTAATAAGGCCTGGGGGTGGCTACAGAAATTGAACTCAGGTGTGATACACCACAGTTAGGTTATTTTTGAACAAGGGGGCAATTACTTTTTCACACAGGGCCATGTAGGTTTGGATTTCTTTTCTCCCTAAATAATAAAAACCATCATTTAAAAACTGCATTTTGTGTTTACTTGTGTTATATTTGACTAATGGTTAAATGTGTTTGAAGATCAGAAACATTTTGTGTGACAAACATGCAAAAGAATAAGAAATCAGGAAGGGGTCAAATAGTTTTTCACACCACTGTATTTCCAATATTTTTGCAAAATCTGGAAGTCCACTTGTGCTTTCAACAGAAAGAATCATTCCTTTAAAATACCTTCCATTTACATTAGCATTGGAGGTAAGCCCAACAGTGTCAACATCACTAAACCTACTCAGAATGGCCTGTCTGACATTATCATCTAAAATGTGTAGGAGAATAGCAGACACCTTCCCAGTCTTAACCTCTGGCTTGAAAATATTTGGCATTTCAAGATAGTATGCCAGCATAAGTTGATGTCTTGTGGATGGGGAAAGCAAAATATTTTTGAAGTTGCAGGCATCATGAACTACCTTTTTTAAAAAAAATGTTTTGCCTCAAATCTAATCGTCCAAAGGTCAATTAGGGGTTCACACTTTTTTGTAAGTTCAGGATAATGCTCCACAAATTGATGTTTGGTGATGCAACTTGAAATTAGGGAACACCTCTAAAAGCAACTGCCTATGATCAGAAATTTTAGATTGCAAATAACAGAGTGTTTCTGAAGAAAAAGAGGGCGTAGATAATAATTCCACCAAGTCTTTTGACTCAAGAATGATTTCCCATGTTTTATCACCTTCTGGAATAAGGTGGCCAATAATAAATGGAAGGAACCTAAGAGTCCGATTTTATGTCCTTTACCACCTATAGTTCCACTTTGTCAAAAAGTTGCTGGTATTCTCTGAGGATGATTTCGTTTGTCAGCAAATTTTAAAAGAAAGCATTGTATTCTACTATTAAGCTTATCCAATGTTAAATATTTTTTAGAAATTCCAGTACATCATGTAGAAAATCAGACGGAAAGCCTTTACAAACATGAAAGTATGCCAGCCTGTTTAGAGGCCAGTCTTTTTTACACCATCAACACCCAACAGTCCATTTTGCTTAAGCACATTTACAGCCTTATCAAACAACTCAGGTGTTCTTAGAGCAAAAATCCCACTTCTGAAGTCTGAGGTCTGTATGTTTTTATGATCTGCCAGAAAAAATCTGCAAAACTATTGTACATTAAAGGACTCCTGGAAGCCACCTAGAGAGTGTGCAGCCAAGTTGTCAGCAGCCACATATATCACTGTCCCTTTAACATAAGAACCAAGTTGCTCAATGAACACACCTTCTCTTTTTAGCTGTTCAATGTCTTTAAGCAGTGGCTCTAAAAGTGGCTTATACCCATAGGCTTTGATATGTTCAGTCTTACACAGCACAGCAAGGTAGATTGATAATAATGATGATCTGTATTTTACAGGTACATTGGCTATAACCCAGTAAACACCACAGAGTCTGTGTTTTTTTTTTTTTTGTTGTACCTAAAGGGTTACAGATCTCAAAATCATCAATGTACAATCCAATAGAAACATTTATATCTTTACCTGATAGAAGCTGGTTTTCTCTGAAGTATTCACCATCTAGAAATGATTTATACTGGTCAGATTGTATAACAGGAATATTTACTCGTAATACCTTCAGTACCTCATCTCTTTTTAAAAGTTCACTTAATAATTTAGTAATAGGAATATAAACAAAAGTATGAGTTCAACAGGCTTCATAACTGTGAAGTTCTGTTTGTAAAATAATTGCCTTTTGTGTTCTGTGCCTTCCCTTGCAAACAGATTAATTGGATTTGAACTTTGCAGGACATCTGTCAATGCATCAACAACACATTTCTCAAATGTAAAATCATGTTCCTTTAAAACATTTTCAATTGAAACTTTAGTTATTTGTACAGCAAATTCTCCAATGTCAAACAGCTCATCTATTATTTCCTGAATTGCTGACTGTGACACATGCAAGACTACTTGCATTCGAAGCAAAAGAGATGCTACTCGGCGTCAAGATAGCTGCAACTTACAATATGCGCAGGTCGGAAATTTTTGTAAAGTGGAAGACTGTTGATAACAACTTCTATGGCAAGTAAATGTAGAAACCACGTTAGATTTAAAATAGCAGTCACCAAATGGGCAATTAACAATCTCTTTGTTCTTCAAATGTCTTTTTAACTGAAGAAAATATTTTTGATTGGTGCTGGGCTCTGAATATGTGCATAGTTCAAAGCGAATTTTAGCAACCAGTGAAACAGATGTCTCTTTCCTGTGCTCTTTTAAATGATGTTTAAGTTCCACGTAGGACTGAAAGATAGTTAAGCAGTCTTTGTAAAGGCAGTTAAAACCCCTTCTGTGATATCCATGATTGTTTTTGTAGTGGTGAAGGGTTTTCTTTTCATTACTAGAGGAAAAATTGCAAAACTTACAGTCCCACTTCATGTGGCGTCTGAAAAATCTCACAGTAATAAAAATTATGACAGCTAATTGATGTAGTCTCCAATTATTAAAAAAAAAAAAGAAAGTCTTTGCTCCAGTTCCCAATTGTGGTGCCGCTTTACACTTTATGCAGTAGCCAAAATGGACGAAGCGGTCCACACCTAAGTGCAATACTGTATACAACAAAACTTCATTGACTACACTACGGATAAAAACCAGAAAACACTTTCAAACTCTGTACCGAGTACTCATATTTTATCCATCCATCCATCCATCCATTCTCTTCCGCTTATCCGAGGTCGGGTCGCGGGGGCAGCAGCTTAAGCAGAGAGGCCCAGACTTCCTCTCCCCGCCACTTCTTCCAGCTCTTCCGGAGAATCCCAAAGCTCCCAGGCCAGCCGGGAGACATAGTCCCTCCAGCGTGTCCTGGGTCTTCCCCGGGGCCTCCTCCCGTTGGACGTGCCCGAACTCCTCACCAGGGAGGCGTCCAGGAGGCATCCTGATCAGATGCCCGAGCCACCTCATCTGACTCCTCTCGATGCGGAGGAGCAGCGGCTCTACTCTGAGCCCCTCCCGGATGACTGAGCTTCTCACCTTATCTTTAAGGGAAAGCCCAGACACCCTGCGGAGGAAACTCATTTCAGCCGCTTGTATTCGATCTCGCTCTTTCGTCACTACCCATAGCTCATGACCATAGGTGAGGGTAGGAGCGTAGATCGACTGGTAAATTGAGAGCTTTGCCTTACGGCTCAGCTCCTTTTTCACCACGACAGACCGATGCAGAGCCCGCATCACTGCGGACACCGCACCGATCCGCCTGTCGATCTCACGCTCCATTCTTCCCTCACTCGTGAACAAGACCCCGAGATACTTGAACTCCTCCACTTGGGGCAGGATCTCTCCCCCAACCCTGAGAGGGCACTCCACCCTTTTCCAGCTGAGGACCATGCTCGGATTTGGAGGTGCTGATTCTCATCCCAGCCGCTTCACACTCAGCTGCGAACCGATCCAGAGAGAGCTGAAGATCACGGCCTGATGAAGCAAACAGGACAACATCATCTGCAAAAGCAGTGACCCAATCCTGAGTCCACCAAACCGACCCCTTCAACACCCTGGCTGCGCCTAGAAATTCTGTCCATAAAAGTTATGAACAGAATCGGTGACAAAGGGCAGCCCTGGCGGAGTCCAACTCTCACTGGAAACGGGCTCGACTTACTGCCGCAATGCGGACCAAGCTCTGACACCGTTGTACAGAGACCAACAGCTCTTATCAGGGGTCCGTACCCCATACTCCCGAGCACCCCCCGAGGGACACGGTCAATGCCTTTCCAAGTCCACAAAACACATGTAGACCGGTCGGGCAAACTCCCATGCACCCTCCAGGACTCTGCTAAGGGTGAAGAGCTGGTCCACTGTTCGCGACCAGGACTAAAACCACACTGTTCCTCCTGAATCCGAGGTTCACTATCCGACGGACCCTCCTCTCCAGAACCCCGAATAGACTTTTCCAGGGAGGCTGAGGAGTGTGATCCCTCTATAGTTGGAACACACCCTCCGTCCCCTTTTAAAGAGGGGACCACCACCCCGGTCTGCCAATCCAGAGGCACTGTCCCGATGTCCATGCGATGTTGCAGAGACGGTCAACCAAGACAGTCCTACAACATCCAGAGCCTTAAGGAACTCCGGCGATCTCATCCACCCCGGGCCCTGCCACCAAGGAGTTTTTGACCACCTCGGTGACTTCAGTCCCAGAGATGGGAGAGCCCACCTCAGAGTCCCCAGGCTCTGCTTCCTCATTGGAAGGCATGTTAGTGGGATTGAGGAGGTCTTCAAGTACTCCTCCCACCACCCATAACGCCCGAAGTCGAGGTCAGCAGCGCACCATCCCCACCATATACGGTGTTGACACTGCACTGCTTCCCTCCTGAGACGCCGGACGGTGGACCAGAATCTCCTCGGCCGTCCAAAGTCGCTCTCCATGGCCTCCAAACTCCTCCCATGCCCGAAGTTTTGCCTCAGCAACAACCGCCCGCTCCGCTTGGCCTGCCGGTACCTATCAGCTGCCTCCAGAGACCCACAGGACAAAAAGTCCTATAGGACTCTTCTTCAGCTTGACGGCATCCTCACCGCCGTGTCCACCAACGGGTTCGGGATTGCCGCCACGACAGGCACCACCACCTTGCGCCACAGCTCCGTCAGCCGCCTCAACAATAGAGGCACGGAACATGGCCCATTCGACTCAATGTCCCCACCTCCCTCGGGGCGGGTTGAAGTTCTGCCGGAGGTGGGAGTTGAAGCTACTTCTGACAGGGGACTCTGCCAGCCGCTCCCAGCAGACCCTCACAACACGCTTGGGCCTACCAGGTCTGACCGCATCTTCCCCACCATCGGCCAACTCACCACCAGGTGGTGATCAGTTGACAGCTCCCCCCTCTCTTCACCCGAAAGTGTCCAAGACATATGGCCGCAAGTCCATACGCACCACAAAGTCGATCATCGACCTGAGGCCTAGGGTGTCCTGGTGCCAAGTGCACATATGAACACCCTTATGCTTGAACATGGTGTTCGTTATGGACAATCCGTGACGAGCACAGAAGTCCAATAACAAAACACCCTGGGTTCAGATCGGGGCCATTCCTCCCAATCACGCCTTCCAGGTCTCACTGTCATTGCCCACGTGAGCATTGAAGTCTCCCAGCAAAACGAGGGAATCCCCAGAAGGTATGCCCTCTAGCAACCCTCCAGAGACTCCAAAAGGGTGGATACTCCAAACTGCTGTTCGGGCGCATATGCACAAACAACAGTCAGGACCCTTCCCCACCCGGCGGAGGGAGGCCACCCTCTCGCCCACCGGGTAAACCCCAATGCACAGGCTCCAAGTCGGGGCAATAAGTATGCCCACACCTGCTCGGCGCCTCACCGGGGCAACTCCAGAGTGGTAGAGAGTCCAGCCCCTCTCAAGGAGATTGGTTCCAGAGTCCAAGCTGTGCGCGAGGTGAGTCCGACTATATCTAGCCGAACCTCTCACCTCGCACTAGCTCAGGCTCCTTCCCTTCAGAGAGGTGACATTCCACGTCCCAAGAGCCAGTTTCTGTAGCTGAGGATCAGACCGCCAAGGTCCCCGCCTTCGGCCACCACCCAACTCACACTGCACCCAACCTCCTTGGCCCGTCCCATAGGTTGTGAGCCCATGGGGAGGAGGACCCACGTTACCTCTTCGGCTGTGCCCGCCGAGCCCCATGGGTGCAGGCCCGGACACCAGGCGCTCGCCATCGAGCCCCACCTCCAGGCCTGGCTCCAGAGGGGGCCCGTGACCCGCGTCCGGCAAGGGAAAACGTTGTCCAAAGTTTTTTCTTCATTGGAGGTTTGTTGAACCGCTCTTTGTCTCATCCTCACCTAGGACCAGTTTGCCTTGGTGGTTCTACCAGGCATAAAGCCCCGGACAACATAGCTCCTAGGATCATTGGGACACGCAAACCCCTCCACCACGATAAGGTGACGGTTCAAGGAGGAGACTCATATTTTAAATAAAGTAAAATAACAAACGTCGATAATTGTGTCTTTTGGTATACTAATGTACACTTACCTTTCTCAACCTTTCGCATATACCGAATATCTTTTATTTGGCGCGTAATGCTACAAGCACTTAGAGATGACAAGCTGTGCAACGTTATTCTTTTACGCCAGTCATCGTAGTTCATGGATTATTCCACTACACAGTGAAAGGCAACCTTTTTCAAGTTGCGGCGCACTAAGTCCAAAAATTTTCTTTCACAGCGCACCTGAGGGTCTGCCCATAAATAAAGTTGTGATGACGCAATCTATGGACAATCGCCAATAAAAACAGTTAATTTTACAAGTTTGAAAGACATTTTATTAATAAAGGGATCAAAGGATAAATCTTAAATTTAATTAATGTGAACGTTGAGATTGTTTAAAGCACATATGAGATTGATGCGAGGATCAATTTTTGAAAGACAGACGCACATTTCCTTGTCGATCATTTGAATTCTTTCGCCTTTCTTAGACTTCATTTCGTAAGTGTTCCGTTATCAGTTTTTCCAACATAAAATATTTTTTTAAACATTATCTTTTTAATCAACGAAAAGTTTAAAAACACTAGCAACTTTAAATATTTTACATAAGTTTTCGCGGCGCGCTGGTTGCCCAACAATGCACTACAAGATCTCAATAAATCTACACTGTCCTCGCTGCTTTTGAACACGTGTAAAATACTTAAGGAAAGAAGAATGAAAATGGTTTGGTTTGGAATGGTGTTTCACTAACATTCAACTCCTCCGGAAACATACCCCGTCCGAAGGCTGCAGTGAGGGGACAAACGAGAGACCCTGTAAATATTCAAATTAGCTTTAGCATGCAATGTGGATAAGAAAATGATTATGTTTATGCAAAATCATTTTGTCAATGTACAGCACATTTTCCTTCTTCACTTGCATTTATCAACTTTCACACAGAGGAACTGTTTCACTCGGTTATGTTATCTATAACTTGCAATTTTAAGTTAATTACACTTACCCGGTCATTGTTAATTGCCTTGAAGTTACATTAAAGAATAATTTCGAGTTGAACTATTTTTAAACTCTTGAAACTAAATTGTTATTTCCACTTAGGCCTATGTATTTTCATAAATTGAACTCAGCACAATAAATTGCAGAAATTCAAAGTGGGGATAACATTTTTTACAGTGTTGTTTGACTGCTAGTAAAATACAAAATAGTAAGTGAGTAAGTAGGTAAGTAAGTAAGTAAAGTTTATTTATAAAGCGTCTTTCACAGACAAGAAGTCACAAGGTGCTGTACAATAAAAGAAAAAGATGAAGCTAGGCTAGACATAGACACGTTAAGATACACAATAGAGTAAAATCTAACAAATACATTAAGTAAAATAAAATAAGTAAATACAAATAAAATACAAATAAAATGAATAATAATAAAACTAAAAACAAATAAAAACAAAAGCCTGTCTAAACAAGAAGGTTTTTAACTGTTTTTTAAAAGAGTCCACGGCATCAGCCATATGAAGTTGAAGAAGGAGATTGTTGCAGATCTTCAGATCGCAGGATTGAAAAGTTCTGTCCTGCCTTGTTTTTAATCTCATGCACAGGACATGTAGCAGATTTTGAGCCTGAGATCTAAGTATGCAAGAGACAGTAAGTTTGAAAAGGCAATTGGATAAATAGACTGGAGCTTGTCCATTCAATGCTCTATAAACAAGTACAAGAAATTTAAAACAAATCCTTAAATCAGATGGAAGCCAATGCAAAAAGTGTAAAATAGGTGTAATAAGAGATCTCTTTCTAGAACATGTTAGCAACCTGGCCGCTGTGTTTTGTGTAGCCTAAAGACGCGAAACAGATGATTTGTCTAAGCCAGTAGACAGTGCATTATAAAAACCTAAGCTCAAGGAAAAAAATGCATGAACAATTTTTTTCCAGCTCCGATGATATGAAACTATAGAACCCAGTTTTTAAATGTTCCTTAAATGAAAGTAAAAGGAACAAGAAATAGATTTAACATGTGAATTAAAAGTTGGGGAAGAATCAAATGTAACTTCAAGGTTTCAAACACTGGACTAGGTGGTCATGCAGGAATATGCAAGCGCCTAATTAATCTTAGGATAAGTGTCAGGGGAAGCCATAATCATGGTTTTCTTTTTGCTAGAATTTAAATATAAGTAATTGTTAGAGAGCCTCTCTTTTATCCGTGTAACAAAATCAACTTATCATGTGGATTAAAAGAAATATACAGCTGAATATCATCACCATAAAAGTGATAAGAGATGTCTTTAAAAGACTGAATGAGCCCTGCTAAAGGAAGGATGTAAAGTGAAAATAACAATGGATCAAGGCTTGAGCCTTGAGGAACCCCATAGTTTAGAGAAGCAGTGGCAAAAGAAAATTTACCTGTACTAATAGAAACCCTCTTATTTGATAAGTAGGACGTAGTACTAGGGTGTTGTACCATGTTAGCTATTATGAATGTAGTGAAAAGTCAAGCAAAATGACACCTTTTATTGGCTAACTAAAAATATTACAATATGATAAGTAGGATGAAAATCAGTTTAAGACAGAGCTGGAAATACCAGCCTACTGTCTAAGCTTATTAATTAAAATGTTATGATCCACAGGAACAAAGGCTGAACTAAGGTCAAGTGAAACAAGTACAGAACGATTCCCTGCATCAGAAGCCATTAGAAGATCATTATAGACCTTTAGAAAAGCAGTCTCAGAGGAGTGCTGTTTTTGGAAAACAGATTGTAAAGGATCAAAAATCTGTATATTGCATAATAGAGATTTAAACTGAATTTCAAAAACCTTTTGTAATATTTACAGTTTAAAGTTTCATTATTTGTCTTTAAAGCACTCAGTGATTTGGCACCACGTTATATCTCAGAGTTCCTTGACCCCTGCTCCACCTGTAGGCCTTTGAAATCCATCCATTATCCAACCTGCTATATCCTAACTACAGGGTCACAGGGGTCTACTGGAGCCAATCGCAGCCAACACAGGGCGCAAGGCAGGAAACAAACCCTAGGCAGGGCACCACCCCACCGCAGGGCATGCACACACACCAAGCACAATTTAGAATCGCCAGTGCACCTAACCTGCATGTCTTTGGACTGTGGGAGGAAACCGGAGTACCCAGAGGAAACCAATGCAGACATGGGGAGAACATGCAAACTCTATGCTGGGAGGACCTAGGAATCAAATCAACCCGGATCTCGTAACTGCGAGGCAGTAGCGCTACCCACTGTGGCACTATGCCGCCTGTCTTTGAAATCATCTGATCAAAAACTTCTCTCTATCCTATGGTCTTGGTTGAAGCTTAAGGATGATTGTGCTTTTTCTGTGACAGCCCCTGTTCATTGGGAGTGTATCCCCTTTTACATACGCTCTTTAAACACTATCAACTAAAATCTTTTCTTTTCTTATTGGCATATAGAAATGTTTAAAGGTAATACTGTTATATTTTTTTATTACAGCCTTCTAATGGTTTTGTATTTATTTATTTTTTATTTAATATTTTTACATGTGGTGGGCTGGCACCCTGCCCATGGTTTGTTTCCTGCCTTGCGCCCTGTGTTGGCTGGGATTGGCTCCAGCAGACCCCCGTGACCATGTAGTTAGGATATAGCAGGCTGGATAATGGATGGATGGATGGATTTTTATATGTTCAGTATATTGACTTTATTTGGATGATTTTTTTCTTATTCTGCAGTTATGTGCAGCACTTTGGTCAACATGTGTTGTGCTTAAATGTGCTAAATAAATAAAATAATACTTGATTGATTCTCACACTGCCTGTCTGTCTTTCCTAGGTTTGCTTGTATCCACCAGAATTTTTATGACAAAAACATCACAGATCAGGAGAAGTTTTCGGCCGCCATATCAGAATGAAATTTTTTCATGTGAAATCTTCATCAGAATAAAATGCTTTGTGAAGTCCTCTCAGATTGTTACAACCATTGCCTGAGAAAACATTGTAAGGAAATATCTAGATTTTATAGGTGGTGGTTGTACCACTGATTTAGTTATTGAAGACAGATTTAATAAGACAGCCCACTGTATTGTCTTAAAAAGAAACTTCTGACAAAAAAAATTTTGATTCACATGAATTCCCAAAATCTACTTCTCTGGTCATTGGCAATAATTTTTTCCAATATATTAGACTTTTGACTTTTCCACAGAACTTTTCCTGTACATTTGGGATTAGTTAACTAAATAGTTTGCCTTTTTGAAAATGGCTTTTGTCTATCCTTTTGACCTTGAGTTTGTCTGCTCCATAGACTTTTTTATCTTCATTCCTATCTCTCACTATGTTCAATAGCAGTGATTCTCAATCTGTGGCATGCATACCATCGTTGCTACATGAAAATTACTGGGTGGTACACAAGAGACCATAAAAAAAAAAATGGGGAGAGGTAAGTAGGAGTGAAAGAGAAAGGGAGAGAGAAAGAGGAACTGCTTCTAGGGTGCAGGTGCCTTTTACTTCAAAATTCTTAAAGGTTGAGCTTAATAAAGTAGTAGGATCTTGCTAAGTTTTCAAAGCAAAAAAACAAACAAACAAAAAAGAGTGGAGATATTATTCACTTTTTAATAGAGCACCAAATAGGGCTGCAATAAACAAGGGAATGTTACAAGGTAATATTATAAAAAGGACTACACTTGTCAGTTCAACTATTTATTTTCTGAGTGGCATATCCAGATAAGGGTTGCTGGGAGTCAGTGCCTGCATGGCTGTAATTAAGAACAAGATAGAATTCAATTTTAGACATGCGTCAACATCACACACATCTGGCTATACATTATTATAAAATAAAATGTATTTGATTAGTACTTTCAAATTTCCATATTGACCAGATGTTTTTAATGTTTTGGAGCAGAAGGCAAATTCCTCTAACCATCCAACATGCAGTGTGTTAACGGAAGTGCATAATCTCAAAAGACATGCCATTAGAAGAGGAGAGGTTGGGAACATATGCTGATAGCGCGTTTCTGCACCCACCACAGGACGAACCACCCAGATTGGGATCTGAGTACAGGGAGTGACACCTCAGTACCACACTGGAACAGTGTGAGGTTTTTTTTACGATGGCTGGAGTGCCAATCCTGCCACCAGTACCCAACATTAGCAAAACCTAAATTTGTATCATCCATCCTATATGTATTAGTTTACGAGTAAGAGCAAAAAATTGACCAAAGCACATACAACACATATTTGAATAGTACAGGAGCGAACATAGTGCTGTCTCCATTTACGAGTAAGTTCTGTAGTCACAGTCTGTCCAATCCTTTGACTAATTCTGCACTAATACATAGGCATGAGCTACAACAAAATCTGATCTTTTATGCGAGGTAGCTTGAAAACAACAGTAAAAAAAGCTAGTTCTTGGGAATTCTGAAATAATCTTTAATTAACAAGTTTGATTTCACAAAGGTAGTCTTAAAGTTGGGTTAAATATAAAAAAGATGAGTGACATTTAAAATTTAAAATAATTTGACCTGTATATTAAATATTATTCTTCAGTAAGTATTCTTAACCAGTGTGGCTGGGTAAAGGAAAGACATCTCCAATACTTTAGGTGTGCCAACCCAAGTTGTCCTGTATATTGTCCAGAGACAAAAAAAAGCAAAACGAAACAAAAACGCTCTTTGGTGTACTTCTGTTATGCAGTATAAATGAGGCAAAATGATAAGGTTGTTGGACTGGATAGCCAAATCATATTGCTAGAGGAGCTTCATCCATCGGGTTGCTCGAGCCAGTAATGATACTTTTTTCCAGGATTCCCAGGTTTTACTCCAGCTGGACCAGGAGGGTTTGGGTCAGATAATAATAATAATAATAATAATAATAATAATAATAATAATAATAATAATAATAATAATAATATGTTTTATTTATATAACACCTTTCCCATGCTCAAGGCACTTACAGAATATAAGAAAGAACAGCAGGGTATACAGTATATAGCATAGTACAAAACAAATAAATAAATAAAGAAGATTAAGACAGTAAATTAAGAGAAAGCCTAACAGACAACAGAATTGATGTCTAGCACACACACACACAGGTTACATGAGCATCTTGACAAAGAGGTAAACTGAGAGAAAGGGAATGAAGTCAAGTTGAGCTAAAAGCCTTCCTGAACAGATGAGTTTTGAGTTGTTTTTTAAAAGAATTCATGGAGTCAGCTGACCTGATTAATTTCGGTAGGTCATTCCACAGTCTGGGCGCTATACAGCTGAAGGCCCTGTCACCCATGGAGTGTAGATTAGTGTGGGGCACAACAAGATTGCCAGAATCAGAGGACCTTAGTGGGCAGGCAGGCACATAGTGATGGAGAAGGTCACTGATGTAGTTTGGCACTAGGCTATTTAAGCCTTTGTAGGTTATTAGTAGGATTTTATATTCGATTCTGTAAGACACAGGGAGCCAGTGAAGAAAGAGCCGGATGGGTGTGATGTGCTCGCTGCTGCTGGTTCGAGTAAGGACTCTTGCAGCCGAGTTTTGAATAAGCTGGAGCTGTGATATAAGATTAGAAGGGGCACCTGCCAGCAGCGTGTTACAATAATCGATGCGGGATGTGATAAAAGCATGGACAAGTTTCTCAGCATTAGAAAAGGAGACGCAGTCACTGAGTGGCTTCTCAGTGTTATGGTGAAAGAAGGAGGTGACAATGTTATTGTTTATGTCCCCTCTTATCTCAGTGGGTTATTACATACCTCGTCTGAGCCTTTGAGGAGGTCCTCCAATTGCACATGCATGATACCAGCTAATGTCTCTATGATGGTAGATATCATAAACATGACAAAGTGATTTTCTGTCAAACCTGCTTTGAAAGTACGTTTCTATAAAAGCAAGTTCAAACAATTTGTATATATATGCATTGACTCTCATGGCAATGTCATAGCATTGTTTGAATTTTTTAGTATTGGTTTTAAGCAGCATATAAAGGACATAATCTGTAAGTGAATAAATGTAGTACATGCATTTAATAAGTTAAATCAGGTATTACTTAATGATCATATCATTATTTATGAACCACATGATGAAATCCCCAAAGAAAGTAAAAAGCCCCACTTTTTGTCATCACTGTGTGGAGAAATCCCCTATCTGCTGCAAATGAAATCCAAGGTCTGGACTATACAGTATATTTTTTGTAAAATGAAAGTATAGCTGTAGGCCTACTATGTTATATTCCATATCAAACCACACTACTATTAATACATTAAAAATAATTTATAGCGAAACACAAACATAAAAATTGAAAGGCACACAGTAATGCAGAAAAACATTAATATAATGCATTATTAAATCCTCCAAATACAATATTGCCTTTATTTTTACCTAATAAAAATGTAGTACTTAAGCATTTTAGACAGGAAAAAGTGGTAGTACTTTAGAACATTTAAATTTCTGGGAGTTGCATGCCAAGAGAAAAGGGTGAGGTGCACAGCAGTGTTAGCGTAATTACTTGAAATATTGCACTCTTGTACTAAGGTCAGCATATGATTGGTAGTTTTAAAAATATTTTAAAAATTTAGTGAAGGAAATGCTATTGATTTAAATACTTGATATTTTAGATTAAATTAGATTCAACTTTATTGCCATTGAGCAGATTACAAGTACCATGGCAATAAAATGCAGTTTTGCGTCTGGCCAGAAGTGCAAATAGCAGTTAATTTTAAGTACTCAGATAACTATAAATACTGTATATGCAGCAGTGAGGGAATTGTACATACAAGAGTAAGTCAAGAGTATATACACAATTACTAGTGACAGTTAAAATATGAATATAAATATACATGGTCCAAGGATATACATGTATGGATTTAAGGTGAGGTGGGAAAGATGAAGGTGACCTAACATTTGAATTTTGGGTGAAAGTTATAGGGTAGTTGTTCCTAAGCATGCTAGTGCTTGTCTTGTCTGAGAGCGAGTATGCACTTACCATAACATATTGTAATACAGGTGGTCAAAATGCTGTTGATGATGCAGTGGTAGAAGTTCGTTATAATCTAATGAGATAATTGGACTTTTTGCAGCTTCCTCACAAAGTAATGATACTTCTGTGCCTTCTTGACTAGTGCTGAGGGTCAGTTAAAGATCTTTGCAGATGTGATTGCCCAGGAATGTAAAGTTGGAGACATATTTAACTGCAGTCTCATTGATGAAGATTGGGGTGTTCCTGCTGCCTTTGGGCTTCCTGTAGTCCATAGTGAGCTTCTTAGTCTTTATGATGGTCAAGGCCAGCCTCTTAATTTATTGTTGGAACAACATTTCATTAGGTGTTAGACCTCTTCTCTTTAGGTTGACTCATCATTGTTACTGATGAAACCTTCTGTCTTGGGGCACACAGACCTGTGGGACACCAGAGTTCAGGATCAGGGTGGAGGATGTGTGGTGGTCAAACCTAACAGACTGTGGTCCATTGGTTAGAAAATCCAGAATATAATTATAGAGGGTGGTGTAAAAGGCAAACTCACTGAGCATTGTGAGCATCCTCATGTAGGTGCCAGAGTTTTCCAGGTGGGTCAGAGCTGTGTGAAATGCATCTTTGCTTGACCTGTTTGGACGGTTTATTGAATTTATTACAATCAAATAACTTTCCATACAACCAAGTCAAGTTTTACAAAACTAGATTCAAAACAACTCAACCCCCACACCTGAGAAAGAGAGCTAGGCCAACAGAATAAAACTTTAATAGTAGGAAAAGTAAACAAACAAATGTTTTTGATCTATTCTGGTAATTTCACTGATTAGCTCTGATACCTTCTTGGTTTCCAATTATTTTTGTGACAAAGATATGAAATAATCTGTCCTCTTAAGAAAGCTTTCAGAGTTTACCAGAGTATTCCTACAGAGACCTCTGAGGCTGTATCTGTCAATAAAAAAAATTGATTTGTTTGGATATAAATTCTGTACAGTTCTTGTCTGCTAATAAAGGTGGGTTAAGACGTATGTTAAGTGTATTAAGAGTATGTGGGGCATACTGATTTGAGCTCCATGATCAAAGGGGTGTGGTCGGAGGTAACAATAGCATCGTACTTACAAGATTTTTTTGTAGGCAAAAAAATTATCTATGAAGAAATAATCAATTCTTCTTATTTTTATTATTATTATCTTAAGTGATGCACTGCTGAGTAGAAGGAATAAGCTTTTGAGTTTGGGTTTAGAAATTTCCAGGGATCTGATAAGTTGTGATCAGTTACAAACTGTGTAATTGTCTTTGTAGTGTTAGATTTCATCGACCCTGTGGCAGGAGACCTATCTAGGTCTGGATTTAAACCAGCCATTTTAATTTTCTGTGTGTTCACATTGGGAATGGATGTAAATACGTTTTGGATGAAGTATCTATCATTTACATTGGGTGCGTAGATATTTATCAAAATCACTTTACAGTTCAAAAAATTGCCCATGACATATCTCCCTTCAGAATCAGAATCAGGTACTACATCTGATACTAGGAATGGGATTGTTCTATATATAACAATTCACACACCTCTAGTTTTCTTTGTGAAGATGGAATGGAATATTTGGCCAGTTCAGTCTCTGTGCAAACGAAACTGATTCTTGCTTAATAAGTGGGTCTCCTATAAAAATACAATTTTAGTGTTTAGACCTGTTAGGTGAGAGAATATTTTCTTTCTCTTTAATTTGTGATTGAGACCTTTAACATTCCAGCTCACAAAGTTAACTGTTTGGTCATTGAGACATTGCTTCTAAACTTTTCTTGTCATTTTGTAGTCCTTATTTAAGATAAGACAATTTTAAACCTTAATTTCCCATTTTCCCAGGAATTATTGCCATGAAGCCTATTGTTGCATTGGCACTTATAATTACAAGGTGTAACAAGACACTATATAAGCGCCCGACACAGATTCACACTGGAGGCACATATAAAAACACAAGGCTTTTTATTTCTCACCTGTGGGGCACATCTTCCCCATAATTCCCACAGGCACAGCAGAGTCCCAAACAACACACAAAAGTAGATCACCACACTCCTCTCTTCTACCACCACTCCTCCAAACCTTGTCCTCCTCCACCCGACTCTGGCTCCTGAGTGGTGGTTGCTGGCTCCTTTTATAGCCCACCCAGAAGTGCTCCAGGTGCTTGATTACCTTTTTCCGGTTGCACTTCCGGGTGGGGCTGAAGACTCATTTAGTCGGGCTCAGTAACCCATGCAGTGCCCCCTGGCGGCCACACCAAATCCCATCCAGGCTGGAAGTTGAGGCACCACTGTCAGCCAGGGAGGCTGCGGCCAGGTGTCCTGGGGAAGGTATTGAGCTGCCTATGGTTAAACATTAAACAGTCCCCTAAAGAAAAAAAAATGACACATACATACACGCATATAATTGTAATTAAAACATAAACAAGAAGTGTATAATTACAGCACCAGTATCATTGCAAGCTGATCAAACAGCAGGTAAGATCTTGTTTGCATGCCAGGACCGGATGCAACTCACAATTGTATATCCAAAAAGTGTCAGGATCAGTTTTCATAGCTCTTTTTCTGCTTCCTCCGTAGAAGTAAAAATGTAGAGCTTGCCTTGAATGTTCACTTTCAGTTTGGCAGGATACAAGAGGCGGTATCTGATCTTGGCTTTACGTAAGTGCTGTTTAATGTTGTAAAATGTGGCACATTTAGCAGCTGTTGAGGGTGAGAAATCAGGGAAAATATGAATGTGGTTATTTTCAAATAGAATCTCTTGTTTCTGTGTGAGAAGTAACATTATATATAATTTAAATTATTTTTCAAAACACATGAGAGTCCTAGATTTTGAGGTATTTGATCCACGTATGCGGTAAGCAGCTATCTCTGTGTTTAATTTGTAGTTGGTCTTGTCCATTACGGAAGATGGATGTGTGAAGTGGAACTCCGTTAGCAGTGTTATTTTTTTCTCTTTTTTTTTGTCACCCCAAGGTATCCTGTATTTACTCAACCCAAGGAGGTTCAATTACAGTTTATGCAAGCATATATAAACATGATCAGCAGAAAAGGGGCACAGAAAGAAATGGAAAAGACAGCTAAAGCTTCATCCAAGCCTAGACAGGCATCAAGTCCAAGGTCAAGGTACAGCCTGCCAGAGACTGACCTGAAACAGATAGGCGAAAGCACAGATTTCCCGGGACTGACGCTGCTGCATCGTCTCCAGCCGAAATCAACAGTGGGAGTGAATGTGCAAGCGAGTCAGGCCAAGAGAACTTGTTAATTCCAGAAGATTCATTGAAACTGAAAATGGCCTTACCATCTGCATTGTCAACTACTCCCCGCGAGCTGGGAACATTGATTCCAACTGGGCCTGCCACTTCACCCACAGAGCATGGAGGGGACTAAAACGATCTGTCCAAACTGAAGGTAATGATCACTGCAATGGCCACCACTCAAGACATAAAGCAGCTCAAGAATGATTTAAAGAAAGATATAAAGAAAGAAGTAACTGATACAAGGAAAGAAATAAAGTACATACACAAGACAAACGAGAAGCAACTTCAGGATATTAAAGACCAGGAAACACATTTAAATAATCGCTTTGAGGCAACCTTTATCACAAGAATCCCTGAAGCCTACAAAAAAACTTGTAATCCCAGGCCACCTTAAATTCCTTTGCACCTTTCCATCAGTGTCTTTTGTATTGCAAATGTGTCGATCAGCACAAACAGCAAGCAGCCTGCTATTCCATCCCTCCACCTCTAATGGAACTGAGGTCAGTCGCACAATTCTCATAGGTTAGGCCTCTTTATTTGGCAGTGAGGTGCCTCAAGTTGTATTGGGTAAATAATATATTGTTATTTGGAATATGTCATCCCACGTGCAACAAGGGTCTGGGTTGTTATGGAAATGTCCCTCAATTGTGATTGTGTTTACTTTTCTTGATGCCCCTCCATAACTTAGCTCTGAATAAGCTGCAGTCCTTTGCACTGCAAAATACAATGATGACATTACATTCTTTTAATAACAGGCAGACATCACTATTCATACATGACTTCTGATGAAGGGAGGCTCTAATGTGTTTCAGAGTCATTACCAAGATCTTGGATCATTGGGCAGAGCACTTTCAAGAACTGTTGAACCAAATGAACCCAGTGAATCCTTCAGTCTTTGAGAGGATCCCCACACTCCCCCAGGTTCCCAAACTGGATGAGTGTCCAACTCTCCATGAAGTCCAAGCTGTCATCCAAGCCCTTACACACAAGAAGGATGCTGGTGAAGTCACTATACCTGCTGAAATATATAAATATGGGAATTTAATCTTTTTGTCAAATTGACAGATTTCTTCACTCTCTGCTGGAAACTTGGGAAAATTCCTTACTCTTGGAAACATTGTCACCATCTACATGAAGAAGGGGATCGATTGGACTGTGGCAACAGTTGTGGTATCTCACTGTTGGACATTGCTAAGAAAATCCTTGACTGCGTCATGCTTCTCCAGCTGCTTCATCATGTTGCAGACAGAGTACTTCTGGAGTCATAAGCTGGATTTTCTCCCAAATGCAGCACAATTGACATGATCTTTGTCATCTGCCTACTCCTAGAGAAGGTTCGGGAACATCAGTGAGACATTAGCTTTGCCTTTATTGACCTGCGGAAAGCATTTGACACAGTCGAACATGAGATGATTTGAGAAGTACTCTGTAAGTTTGGATATCCCTCAAAGTTCCTCACTATGCTCCATCTCTTCCATGATGGAATAAGGATGAAGGTCCTTGTTGGTGGGGAAAAATCTGCTTCCTTTGAAATTGGTGTCAAGCAAGGCTGTGTCCTGGCTCAGGTGCTTTTCAGCATTTACCTTGTCTCTGTCACTCTTCTTTCCAGAAGTGTGTTGGACGCTACTGATTGAGTGTGGATTCGGTACAGACTCGACGGAGATTTGTTCAACCTCTGAAGATTATCAGCCCACTCAAAAACCTCCTCAACAATTATTTACAAGCTCCAGTATTTTGACAATTTTGCATGTGTAGCTCTTCACCTGGAAAGCCTTCAAAGGACTGTTGAGTCTTTACACTCAGCCTATTCTTGGATGGGTCAGGAAATCAGCACCTCCAAGACACTGACCCTTCAGATTGCCTTCCAGCACACAGATCCTCCAATTGATGTCAATAATGGCAACAAGACACTGGGGATATCCTTCTCCTTCTTTGGAAGTATAATATCTAGTGATGCCTCTGTGACTGAAGAAATTGGGATCCATTTCAGACTAGCCTCCTCTGTATTCGGATGTCTATGCAAGTGTGACTTCTGTAACCGAAATCTCTGCATGGCAACCAAGGTTGTGGAATGTCATGCAAAATATATATCAACACTCCTTTATGGGTGTGAGCCCTGCTCTTCCTACCACAAGAAAATCTGCACTCTGGAAGCATTCCACATCTGCTGCATCCAGAAGATCCTGTGCATCACTTATGAGGATAGGATTCTGCACACTAAAATTCTGGAACGCTGCTCATCAAAAATCATTGAGGCCATGGTGCTCAATCAGGTCCTTCGCTGGTCTGGATACATTATCTGAATGGATGTCTCGGCTTTCCCAGATGGTCCTGTATGGTGAGGTGGCTGAAGGATCCTGACCTCAAGATGGACCAAAGAAATACTGGAAGGACTACTTGAAACATTCTCTCAAGGTCTTCTCCATTCCACATTTGCAGCTTGAGAAACTTGCTGATGACAACACACTTTGGAGACTGACAATAAATGAAGGAACCCATCACTTTGAAGAACAACAGACACATCAACCAGAGTAGAAGAGAATGGAAAGACATCACCAACAAAACCAACCCACTGCACCTGGGGGGCATTTCCCTTGCCCATCATGCACACGAGTCTTCCTTTCCCAAATTGGCCTGCTCTCCCACCAGCACACACACAGGAGAGGGAGTGAAAGATCTGGCAACTGGATGGACAGAATTATCGCTGGATTGACAGACAGCCATGACTGATAACAGAGTCATGATACTATCAACACAAGAGTTAATGTAGTCTAGCACTGAAGAAACAAAGAGTGGCTTGAGTGGCAAATGTACTCCAAAATCTGTATATTGGAAATGATCCTGCAGAATGGAAACTGCCCCATCAGGCCACACTTTAATTGCCCTCGTTGTTGGATTTATATGTTTATTTAGTGGTAAGAACTTGGGGAACAGGAACAAAGAAAGATGATCAGACTGTTCCAGGTGTGAGTGGGGAATAGCTTTATAAGCATTAACAACATTGCTATAAATGTGGTCCAAAGTAGTCTCTTCTCTAGTGGGACAATTTTCAAGTTCAAGTCTAGATGTACAGTTTTTTTTTGTTTACTAATAGTTGGAATGTAGGCTGCAGTTAATGACGGTTAAGGTACTCTCTTGGGCGATAAAAAGGCCTGTATCTAATCATGAAGTACTCCAGATTGGCAGAACAGTGAACAGTGGCTCTCAGTTTGCATAGTGTATGTGCATCAGGTTTTATTTATATAGAAGCATCTGCTTTCCTATCAACCCTGAAGACAAAATGGCCCTCTAGCACAATATGCTCTCCAGAACACAGTTGTTAAGCCATATGTTCCATGAAAATCATGATGTTGTAATCCATAATTTGTTTCTGAGAGGTGATCCAAAGTCAAAGCTTATCCATTTTATTGGTAAGGGGCTGGCAAGGAAAATGCTAAGTAGATATGGTCAATAAAGATTTTGCTCTAGCTTAGCTCTGACGCTTACTTTCCTACTTTACCTTTGTTTACACCTGCTTTGCTGTCTTCATGCTATTGCTGTCAGTAGAACAAATTTAGAACACTGCAGAGTCTTAGTGATCTCCTGTGGCAGCTGAACGAATTTAAATACATTGTCAGTGCAATCCAATATCCATGAGTGCTCATTGGCTGTATGAAATATTCGCAAGGCTGTACTGAGTGAACAGACTAGAGACTAGCAAGTAAAAAAAAAACTACTAAATCGCAAGTTATTAGGAAAACGCAATGCTTTGCATTGCACACACACCGCAATAATGATGTACAGTACAATAACATACTCATCCTAATGAAGACATTACTTAATAAGGTAGATAGATAGATAGATAGATAGATAGATAGATAGATAGATAGATAGATAGATAGATAGATAGATACTTTATTAATCCCAAGGGGAAATTCACATACTCCAGCAGCAGCATACTGATAAAAAAAAATATTAAAGATTGATAAAAGATTGAGTCGCAGAGTGTGGGGGAGGAACAATCTCCTCAGTCTGTCAGTGGAGCAGGACAGTGACAGAGTCACTGAAGCTGCTCCTCTGCCTGGTGATGATACTGTTCAGTGGATTCAGTGGATTCTTCATGATTGACAGGAGCCTGCTCAGCGCCCGTCACTCTGCCACGGATGTCAAACTGTCCAGCTCCGTGCCTACAGTAGAGCCTGCCTTCCTCACCAGTTTGTCCAGGCGTGAGGCGTCCATTCTTCTTTATGTTGCCTCCCCAGCACACCACTGCGTAGAAGAGGGCACTCACCACAACCGTCTGATAGAACATCTGCAGCATCTTATTGCAGATGTTGAAGGATGCCAGCCTTCTAAGGAAGTATAGTCGGCTCTGTCCTCTCTTGCACAGAGCATCAGTATTGGCAGTCCAGTCCAATTTATTATCCAGCTGCAGCTGCACCCCCAGGTATTTATAGGTCTGCACCCTCTGCACATAGTCAACTCTGATGATCACGATGTCCATGAGGGGCTTGGGCCTCCTAAAATCCACCACCAGCTCCTTGGTTTTGCTGGTGTTCAGTTGTAGGCGGTTTGAGTAGCACCATTTAACAATGTCCTTGATTAGGTTCCTATACTCCTCCTCCTGCCCACTCGATGCAGCCCACGATAGCAGTGTTGTCAGCGAACTTTTGCACGTGGCAGGACTTCGAGTTGTATTGGAATTCCGATGTATATAGGCTGAACAGGACCAGAGAAAGTACAGTCCCCTGCGGCTCTCCTGTGCTGCTGACCACAATGTCAGACCTGCAGTTCCCAAGAAGCACATACTGAGGTCTGTCTGTAAGATAGTCCACGATTCTAGGCGAAGCTAGATATTTGTGTAAACAAAGGTTTTTAATCATGTAAATACTTACTTTTAAAAATCTGAAGTGTTGTACTTACTACTCTTCAGCTATCTGCAGCTCCTTTATTACATAAGCAGAGTAATAGCTGTTTATTTTTGGATATGTAATTTAGCCTACATAATGTCAAAAACCCCTTAGTGCATAAGGGGTTAACTAAATAAACTGAAGAGAGAGGGATTGATAGGCAATACATAAAAAAAGATAAAGTCAAACTGTTGCCGAGAGAATTTGGTTCCTAAAGAGTTAAAAAGCCATCTCACATAGGCAGCAGGAGGTACTGTTCATGCCAGTTTCATCTGTGCTGTGGGGCGTGATGAAGTAAATTTGCTCTGAAGAGCTACTGTCGTCCTTCTGTCTGTAAGTGTTAGTGTAGCATATTTTGCCTTTAAGGATGAAAGCTCAAACAAGCACAGGTGTACCTTTGATCGACACACCAACTCTCTGCAACATTTCTTCCTTCAAACAGCTTTTTATGAAGTTATTAGCATATAAATGTGTGTCCTTTTTTTCAAACAAAAGTTAATCTTTAATATGGAAAACATTATGCTATGGTAGTTTGCAATTAAATTTAAATGTACTTAATAGTTTAGCTCCAAAAACCTCCACATACTGTTTATGGAGATTATCATTTATAGTGTTGAGAGAATGTTGGTGTACCTCTCAAAATGCTGCATCATTGTATATATTCGAACATATGCAAATCAAATCATTGATGCAAACATATCAATAAACTGACTTAATATAATAAACAGCCCAGAAGGATTGCACACTACGACTATTTATTTAATAAGATCCTTCAAGGGTGAAAAATGTAAGTGCACCTCTAGTTTCTATATGCAGTGTTGCTCTGGTTGGCAAAAATAGCTGCTTGAAAATGTTTCTTCTAACTATACTTCATTTGCTTGCATTTAGTGAAATTTAACAATGTTTGAAGGGTTTATATTTTTTAGAGTTTGTTTGCTACAAGACATATTTTCTGTTTACACTTCATTTTTTGACAAATAACCCCATGTTCTACTCAAATATTATGTGGTACCTTGTGGAGTTCCGGATTGATTCAATGACAGCAAACTACCCAGATCCAGAAGTATATCCAAACCAAAATGCTTCCATTTAACAGTTGGCATTTTTTCTTCCTCATAAACAGTTTATGCTTTAAATCAATTGTGAAATAGTACAGTGAGGAAAAATAACTTCCACATTGTCTTGGCTGTCTAGAACACAAGGAAATCAGTACTAAAATACAGTTACACTTTTATGTTATTTTTTGCGACCAGATGCTGATGCATTTGTGGTGTGCCATGTAGGCTAATTATGTGCACTCTCTTTCTGACAAGTGACGCATGCGTCTTGACAGTGCTTGTGGCAAAAGACGCTTTTTAGTTAAATTGAGGTGAACCTGGGATTGTGGCAACTGGAGATTGTTTGGAATGTATTTCGCTCAGTGAATGTGCTGAAGTTGATGGTGCAGCCTGCTTTTTGTAGATTGGTTTTAACTGGAGGGCGGCATGGTGGCGCAGTGGTAGCGCTGCTGCTTTGCAGTTAGGAGACCCGGGTTTGCTTCCCGGGTCCTCCCTGCGTGGAGTTTGCATGTTCTCCCTGTGTCTGCGTGGGTTTCCTCCGGGCGCTCCGGTTTCCTCCCACATTCCAAAGACATGCCGGTTAGGTGGATTGGCGATACTAAATTGGCCCTAGTGTGTGCTTGGTGTGTGGGTGTGTTTGTGTGTGTCCTATGGTGGGTTGGCACCCTGCCCAGGATTGGTTCCTGTCTTGTGCCCTGTGTTGGCTGGGATTGGCTCCAGCAGACCCCCATAACCCTGTGTTCAGATTCAGTGGGTTGAAAAATGGATGGATGGATGGTTGGTTTTGACTGGTGATTTTCTCCATTTTTTGATAATGTGTTAAACTGCAGAAGAATTGCCTAGATTTAAATTTGTTCAGAATTGCTTTGTTTCCCCACACATACCCGTGCTTCAACAGTCTTCTATTGTCCATGTCTTGGAAGCTGTGTTGATCTTGACTTGTACAAACTGCGTTCTCATTCAGGGATGATTAAGATGGGGTGTACTAAATTTTTCCACACCAGAAAACTGCAGTTCTGTTGGCAGAATGATAGCAAAATGTGTTTCAGTGCTGTTTGTTAGGTCACCTCACTCTATAGATACCAGTAAGTATGTATGTCTAGTAGGAATAGATGTTTTAATCCCTTTGTAATCAGGACAGGATTCATTTCTTAGGTAGGACTGGAGGTGTATTCATGGGTTTTCATCTGGCAGTGTTTCTGCCTCCAGTACGACACATCATCAGTTGTGTACCCCGGGGTCATTGGGTGTTTTGGCCTTTATCACAATACACCCTTGCCCGAGGACGGCCCACCACAAGCTGATCAGACCTGGGTGTGTGCCGCGCTGGAGGCTCCATGAGCAGGCCATATGGTCTCATTCCGATTCAGCCACAACCAATGGCTGCTTCTTATGGCGGTATCTGCCAGCTCCTTGTTG
The DNA here is from genome assembly GCF_016835505.1 of Polypterus senegalus. NCBI lineage: Eukaryota > Metazoa > Chordata > Cladistia > Polypteriformes > Polypteridae > Polypterus > Polypterus senegalus. The sequence goes on from NC_053158.1 coordinate 110,715,175, forward strand.
GTCTTCCTCTGAGCCTGCCCACTGACTCCTACCTCCTTCAGCAGCCTTGTGGTGGAACTGGCTATGAAATCCCTGCAGCCCACCTCCACTGGATACACAAACACTTTCCAGCCCTGGTCCTCTGCCTCATCTGCCAAGTTTGTATATCGCAACTTTTTCCTTTCGAATGCCTCATCGATGGCTTCCTCCCACAGGACTGTCAGCTCCACAATGAACACATGTCGACAGGATTTAGACCAAAGGACCAGGTCTGGCCACAGGTTTGTTATTGCGATTTCAGGTGGAAAAGTTAGTCTTTGATTTAAATCCACTTGCATTTCCCAGTCTCAGGCTGCATTCAGTGGACATGAAACTGGAGATGTTCTTTTAGCCGGCTGCTTCTGCCCCGCACGGACAAAAGATGTTCGTTTCCAAGAGGCAGTCTCAGCCTCCAAGGGTATGGCGTTGGTAGTTACCCTCTTGCATAATAAAATAAGTATCAGACTTTAAGCAAGGCAAAATATCACATTTATTATAGTACATCAATAGTCATGCTGTAAGATGTTATAGAGAATTTCACGTTCTTGGGCATCACCATTTCCACCACTCTGTCATGGGAGATTAATACATTTATAATAGTTAAGAATGGTTAACAAAAGCTGTTCTTCCTGAAACAATAAAGAAGTTTGGGGGAGCAATGACCATCTCCTACAGGTCCATTATTGAAAGTGGTTTATCTATTTCCATTACAGTTTGGTATGGTAATCTATTTGCAGAGGAAATGAAGCACTTAGAGATACTGGTATGCACTGCTTTTAAAATCATGGGTCGCTGCCAGCCAGTCAGTATGGAATTTGTTTGTTCGTCTAGCGTCTGCATGGGTTTTTCCCTAAATACTCCAACTTTCCTCTTACATCTTCACTAATTTACAAGTTAGGTTTATTGACATTTTTTCAATAGGGTAAGTGTCTTGTCTGTGCAAGAGCGGGCCTTGCAATTGACTGGCTATTTCTGGCCTTGTGCCAAGTGTTGCTAGGGTAGGCGTCACCTCATGTGTCTTGGATTAAACATATTTTAGAGTGTTATGTTTTGTAATAAATGTTCTTATGTATGATAAAAATGCATGTTAAGTATTACATATGAGGGATTTATAGCAGAGTAGCTAGCAGCTGATTGTGACATGAAAGGGGTTGGCCAACGCCAAAACTGATTGCAGCATTGTGCTCATTTAAACATAACCTTCTGTCATTGCAAGTTACATTTGTTTTTTATATATAGTGATCTAACATTGAATCTAATCACTCTCATTTTTCTATTTTTATTTAACAGCCAAAAAACAACCAAATATTGAACCTACTAAACTTAACTTATCAACCATACCGTATATAATATTTCAAAAGAGTCAAGTTAACAATCTCTGAAACCAATCCTTAAACAGAAAGCTCTGCAAAAGGAAAGAACAGATGTGATTCACTTATGAACTGTGCCTAGTCTGAAGATACACCTCCAGCTCTCCAAGAATGGAGTGCTACTAACAAAGGTCAAGGATTTGTGTAGCTATAATCCAATGAATGCATAAGGCAGTTTATCATTTCAGTACAAGTGAGCAGAAAGAAAAGAGAAGCCAGCTGAAAAAAACCTTTACAGAAACTAATGATACATCAAGCTAACCATTAGGGCATAGCACAATGGCTGCTCAGATACTAATGATGTGTAAAAATAAGCATGCTGGCTACAATTCCTGTGAATAAGCTAAAGTCAGAATGACCTAACCTCAGAACTTTAAAGAGAGGGTGGAAAAAACAATAAAAAAGATCATTATTTCTGAAATCAAAATGAAATCACCAGAGAAAGAATTAGGGAAAAGAAATGTACAAGAGATAGGTACCGACATGGATGTTTTTAGTCTATCATTATTTTCTATAGCACATTCACCATAATACAATAATATCATTCATTTAAATAAGAGGACACCCTGTCCATCTTTCCTCACTCAACTTGGTCAAAGTAGTATATACTATGTTTTCTTTGCATAAATTACACTAATTAAGAAATGATCTTCATTACCTCTAGTTTCTCATTTCTTCATACATTATATGCCTATATAAAGTCACCATTTTGTTTAGCCTATCTATTGACTATCCTTATTACCAAATGTGATAATATTCTCTCAAGACTGGCTCCCCAGCTGTCGAATCATCCACCCATGACCATCAGCACTGTTCCCAATGATATTCTTGATATTCAGTTGTCTCTTGAAGACACACTTCTTTGCAAAGCATTTTGGATTTCTTTAAGGCTTCTTACCCCACTGGTCTTTTCTTGAATATTTGCATCTTTAGTTGTTTGAGTGCTACTTGACAATAACCTAATTACTGTAGGTTTTGCTGCATTTTTAATAGTTACATTTTATTTATTAGAATTGTGGGCAGCCAGTGCAAAGATCTCTCAGATGATTGCATATCATATTATTCATTTTAACTGGTGTGTTAAGATTTTTTAACTGATAAACTGAATAAATGAATTGAAGGCTAGTTTTGCTGTTGATTAATAACATTTTGTCATGCACTGTTAGAATAATTAAACAGAAGGCACAATGATTATGTGCTACCACACCTAGAGTAGCAGCAAAAATAACTGGAGACATGGCCAACTAACTGTACCTGCCTACTGGTCTAACACAGCAATACAAAAAAAAATACAAATTGATAAGTGTAAGTGTAAATAAATGAATATATATTAAAAGATAGAAAAGCAATACAAATCATTATACATATTTACAAACCCACCCATCCATCCAGAAATATGTATTATCCCAATGATTTATACAAACAAGTAATAATGTTAAAAATAAATAAATGAAAGTCCAGCAACAGCAACACTGTTTCAACTGGTTTGTACTTACAAACATCCCACCAGAAAAATGGTCCAGTTTATGGTTAATGAATTATGAAAGGATGGTAGAGCGTACTTTCAAATTTGATAAACAGACTGAATAGCCTAGCAGTAGATGTCTTCAGGCACTGCCCAAGCCCACTCCCAGCACCTCAACAAAGATCAGAGATTTGGAGTAACCTGAATGTTCTAAATAACCAGGTGCTCATCTTAGACTAAGTGATCATTTCTCTTGCTCCTTTTCCTCTAAATTGCCATTCTCCTTTTGAAAGGGAGCACCATAATTTCTCACTTATACCAGTCATTAAAAAATTATGGTCCCAATATCCTCTGCACCTCCTTTTCATCCACTTCATGATTTTTTCCTACTTGTTAACTCAAAACTTGAAATCAGTGGCATCCTTATATGCGAGTCTGTCTAAGGCATCTTCTAGACCTCTAACTCATATATTCAGTATGGCAGCAAGACTTTCCTTCTACTCCCCCCATCTTGTGGAATGTTATACTTAACAACATTTCTACATCCTTCAAAAACCCAAATTACCAGCATGCTCAGTTTAAATTTGTACATCAACTGTATCTCACTCCTCATAAATTTAATACTATGCATCTGGCTGCTGATACCATCTGTTGCTTGTGTCCTTTAAATGCCCCTGGCATTTTTCCTCATGTATTTTGGGATGGTCCTTCAAATTCCATTTTCTGGACTGATGTATTTAATCTCCTGTCCACTCTGTTAATGTTCCCATTTTGACACAAATATTCCTTTTTCTGGACTTCTCTACTCTTATCCTGACTTTTATCCGGTACATGTTTGGGTACCAACTCAGCAAAACAAATATTAGTCTCTCACTGGAAATTTCTAGACTCAATTTCTTTTCTGTCACCTTGAGCTCAAGGTGTCTTCTGGGTTTCTTTCACTGGTCTATACAAGCATTAGAAACTTTCAATACTATAGGGGTAGGAGGTGGTCTTGCTGTGGGTGTTGTCATTACCTACTGCTAAAACTACATGTCTGTGGTTGCTGATTGTTTTTTTTTTTCTTATTAAACTCAAAATAAAAAATCTGACTCAAAAACATAACACTTAAACAAAGAAAAATAAGGTTACAGCAACAGTAAGGGCTAAAAGGACACAGCCACTCATTACAACTTTAACTAAAAACAGAACCCACATGCAGTGAGCAGTTTTCAATATCTCACTGTAATGTCTGGTTCCAAAGGCTATAACTATAAATATATTTTATATTTATAGATAGATGTACCTTGCATTTAGACACATATAATATAATAATGGAATTTTGCTTGCACTAGGAGAAGAATAATATCTAATGCAGACACTATTTTAATGTAATTTCTACACATGTCCCTCTTTAAATATAAACACCCATTGAGGACCTCCATGACAAGACAGAGTTGAATGTAAGGTATCATTTTTTTTAAATATCCTAGACTTAAAAATTGTATAGATTGTGTAGATTGAATGAGGGACAAGAAATGCTGTTTAAAGGACACAAATTGCTAATTTTGTAAACAATATTTGAATAAGACAATATAAATGAATAGCTAACTCACCATGCTGCTGACTGTTGGTCACTCGCAATGATTTAATAATTGAGTGCTGTCTTGTCAACTCATCTAGCCTTTGGAACTATTTTTTCTGCGAATCAAGTCATTTTGTGTACAAATGAAGAGTCAAAAACTTGTTCTGATGATGATGTGCTTCCTTCCTATGTCTTAACATTTATTTGTTTTAACAAACCAAAGTAGCCTTAGAGATCAAACTAAGCACATTTGTTCTCCATTGTTCAAAGGTTTTATTCTTTTGTTGCCTATTTTTTTTGTACATGCTTGGAAAAATTAGGCATTTTGTCAAGGCTACAAGATAAAAGAACCTACTTTTCAGGGATGTGTGACACCTTCAATGTACTTAAGGTGCTTTTATCCTTTTTTATTGCACGTCTTCTCTGTATGACTCAGTTAAGGGAAAATTAAAGAAATATGATGTGAGTTAAACACAGGCTCACAAACACACATATATTTACACCAAAGGTAGATTTTAAAAGATTGAATTTAGAGGATAGAAATGATGTATTTCTGCATTTAGTATTAAAATATATTTTCTATGAAAAATTGAAGCATTTAGGCAATATTATATTACTGAATAGTTTAGTTAAATAGTGTATGTCATGGATAAAGCAATACACTGTAGAGTTGATAGTTATATTACACACATATTATACATTATAGAAATGTATAAACAGTTGTACTGTACTGTTCCTACAGTATTTTGAATTTTGTGATGCAATACAAAAAATATCCATCTATTTTTACAATAACATAATCCAGTCTGGAGTCATAGGAATGGAGTTCATCATGGCAGTGTCTGTCACAAGGCATTAACCAATACCAGTATATTACATACATTTCAGGGCATATTCAATCACACACCCACGTTGACTCATACAGCCTTAGTTTAGAGGTTAGGTAAATCTAACAGGCATGTCTTTGGGATGTGTGAGAAAACCCTACACAGACACAAACAGATATGCATCTGCACAAACACAGTGACCTGGGGGGTATTTTCCATACGTTGCTTAAATCATCCGAGATCAGATGCCTCATCGTGGATGAGTTAATGCCGGTGAAGCTCATCCGGGATAACTCGGTATTTCAAATGCAGTCGTGTAGTAGATTAGTCTAGCTGGATCTAATCATCCGAGAAGAATGCGCGTGGCTGCGCTGATTGAAAAGCCCATATATATTGAGTCTAGAAAACATGATCAGCAAGTCTTTGATAGGCTGTAACATAATGACGAAAGAACGGGCGCATTTTTTTTCTTCTTCACACAAGCAGAGCAGGACCTTTTATTCAAAGGATATGAAGAATTTCAAGATTTAATATACACAAGGGGTAACACTGCAAAAGCTGCCCAAACCAGAAAAGACCACTGGCAAAAAGTGGCTGACAAATTAAACGCTAAGTAGTGTGCATTGTACTTACTGAATGCAGCGTTTCATTTCCTATGTGTAAGATTAATTATTACTTAATATGTCATAATTCCAGCACAAGGAGCACAAGGAGAACATGGTAACAGGTTAAAGTGAAGTACAAGAATATACTTCAAACTGGTAAATATTGGTATATAACTATTTAAAGAATTGTTAACATAAAGAATCATATATAATATAAAAAACATTAATTTTAAAGCTAATAAGAAGGCAGACAAGCAAAAAACAGGTGGAGGTCGCCGCGGACCAGACCTAACCCCTTCAGAACAGTTGGCTCTCCAGCAAAATGCCCATCGCCCTGTTTCTGCACGCATTTTTTTCTGTTGGGTCAGTTGCGGGGAATATCATATCCCTAGAATATCCCTTGTCTGACCAATGAGATATTGATGAAGGTCAAACATTTGATGAAGACACTGTGTCTGATTATTCATCAGGAGGAGAGGTACATTTTCCAAATAATGTTTGACCAAACTCCACTCTGATCAGTCCCATGTGCCCCAATCACATTTGGAAATCCTGGGTAATGAGAATGTTAGGCTGGTTGTGAGATTCTTTATGGAACTGTAGGTGTTTTTGCCTGTGTACCTGCAATGGCATGAAACGCTTCTTTTATTGTCTGCACACGCAGGTTTCCAGGAAACACTATGGAAACCCAATGGAAATATTTCAGAGCCAAACAGACTTTACGAATTGCCTAGCAAACTGCACTTTTTGATAGATTCTCTGCATCGCCTACAGTATACAAAAAAAAGTGCCGCTTGCAAAAAACCTCAAAGCAATGCATACTGTCTGTGTAGTTGCGAGAGCCCGACTTCGCCTAGTTTGACTTCGAATATAAGGTGCTAATAAATCTTTGAGGTACAATATTCCTCCTCGGCTAAAGCGGTATCTTTCGAACAGAATGTCCACCGGGAGCAGTAAAGGATCTTGCCGATCGCGCAAAACCCTCTGTATATGAAATTCTCTTCTTATAATTTGCGCACCGATATCAATTGGGTTGCTCATTCAGGAACGGCAAAGCCATGACTGAATGAATTCCATGCACGGACACTTAAGTGTGTGAGCTAATCCTTGCTTACATAGAACAAACCTGTTCCAAGCAGTTTTGAGGATTTGGATGTGCTGCTATGACAACACATCCAGCAGAGTTTTAAAAAAACCGACAGATCCAGGATCAGGCCAAATCGTCAACTATTACATCCGGCTAAACGAGTAATCCACGTACGAAAAATACCCCCCTGGTTAGGATACAAACCCAGGATTCAAGTGTTCCGACTCAGAGTTTGGTTTTTCCACACTGCCTGGATATATACACTTAAAGCCGGCAGGATATTTTATCTGTCGACTTACATCCGAGTTTTTCCGCGTCCACAACATTCGGGACGACATCGCACGAACACCGGGTTCTCCGTGGATTACAATCCTAGCTTCAAGGAGCCAGCGGTGGCGCAAAGAACGTAAACAAAAGAGGGGGTGCCAAGGAGGCGTGCTAGTAAGGCTAAGGAAGCAGCCACACAAACCACCGCTTCCAAACATTTTCTCCTCAAATGTGAGGTTTCTGGCAAACAAACTGGACGAGTGGAAGCTGCGGATTGCAACGGAAAAGATCATCAGGGACTGTTGCATCCTGCTGATCACGGAGACGTGTCTTAATCCACTCATACTGGACACGGCGATCGAGATAGCAGGCTACACAGCATCCTGGCAAGACAGGACAGAGAGCTCCGGTATAAGAAGGGGGCTGTGCATTTATGTGAACAATAGCTGGTGCACAAGTTCCACGATAGTCACCAGACACTCCTCTCCAGACGTGGAGTTTATGACAATTAAATGCAGACCCATATACCTCCCCCGTGAACTTAACGCCGTACTGCTAACTGCTGTGTATATAGCACCAGATGCTAATGCTTACTTGGCTCTGGGGCTTTTGCATGACACCATCAGCAGTAAACAGAGTAAGTATCCTGAGGCTGTTCACATCATTTCTGGGGACTTTAATAATGCAGATCTGAAAGCAGTTCTCCACAAATTCCATCAACACATAAAATGTGCAACCAGGGGAGTAAAAATCAGAAAGGCCTATAGGACTAAACTCCTAGCACACCTTGGCCAGTCTGATCACACATCCTTGCTTCTGATCCCTGCATATACCCCCCTCAGGAAACAAACTCCCACTATGACCAGGACTGTTACCATATGGCCCGAGGAGGCCTCCCAACAGTTGCAGGACTGCTTCCAGAGAACCATTTGGGAGGTTTTTGGTCACCAAGACTTGGAGACCCACACTACGGCAGTCCTGGATTACATCAGGTTCTGCACTGACAACGTTACCAGGGACAGACACATAAGGATTTATCCTACCAGGAAGCCCTGGATGACGAGGGATGTCCAGAGTCTGCTGAAAGCTAGGAATACTGTTTTCAGGTCTGGGGATGGGGATCTTTACAGTGTAGCCAGAGCGATCCTGAAGAGAGGCATCTGAGTGGTCAAGGCAGCGTACAGAAGGAGGATAGAGGACCATCTGAGGAGCAACAACACCAGGCAGGTGTGGCAGGGTGTCCAGCACATCACCGGCCTTAAATCCAGCAACTCCTCGGCCACTGAGGGAGACACTTCTCTGACAGAGGAACTGAACATCTTCTTTGCCCGCTTTGAGGCGACACCAACAACAGCTACATCACAGCCGCCTGTTCACAACAGCAACATACTCATGGTGGAAGAATGTGAGGTGTGGCGGGTGATGAGGAAGGTGAACCCGAGGAAGGCTGCAGGACCCGACGGTGTGGCTGGACGGGTGCTGAAAGACTGTGCGGATCAACTGGCTGGAATATTCACTAGGATTTTCAACCAGTCCCTGTCCCAGGCCACTGTCCCATCCTGCCTCAAGTCCTCAATCATTGTTCTGCTGCCGACAAAATCCAGCACGAACAGTCTGAATGATTTCCACCCAGTGGCACTCACATCTGTCATCATGAAGTGCTTTGAGAAACTGGTGCAGAGTCATATCATCGCCTGCCTGCCAGCAGACCCAGACCCATTTCAATTTGCTTACAAATCCACAGAGGACGCTGTGGCCACAGCCCTTCATGCTGCCCTGACCCACCTGGAGCAGCAGGGGAGTTACACCAGACTGCTCTTTGTAGACTTCAGCTCAGCGTTTAAAACCATCCTCCCACAATGACTGGTGTCCAAACTGGCAGATCTGGGACTTCCATAATTCACCTGCAGTTGGATACTGGGCTTCCTGTCTGGTTGCTCCCAGAGGGTCAGGCTGGGTTTCCACACATCCACTGCTCTCAGGCTCAACACTGGGACGCCACAGGGTTGTGTGCTCAGCTTGCTCCTCTACACCCTCTACACATATGACTGTGTCCCCACTCACCATAGCAACAAGATCATAAAGTTCACGGATGACACGACGGTGGTTGGACTCATCTCGGGCAAGAAGGGTGAGCTGGCATACAGCTACGAGGTGGAGCAGCTGTCAGAGTGGTGCACAGTCAATAACATGCTCCTCAACACCATAAAAATGAAGGAGCTTGTTATTGACTAGAAAAAACAAAACTGACATCCAGCCATTCATCATTGGCGGGGCCTGTGTGGAGAGGGTCCTGGTGTTCAGGTTTCTGGGCATTGAGCTGGAGGATGACCTGACCTGAAGAGCCAACACCAAGGAGCTGCTGAAGAAGGTGCATCAGAGACTGTATTTTCTGAGAATCCTCAGAAAGAACCAATTCCCCAAAAATCTGCTCCTTGCCTTTTATCACTGCTCCATCGAGAGTGTGCTCTCATAAAGACTGTGTGTGTGGTACGACAGCTGCACTTCCTCAGAAAGGAAGGTGCTCCACAGGGTCGTCAGGACAGCAGAGAGAACAATTGGTTGTACCTTCCCCACTCTGGAAAAAATCTACACCTTCCGATGCCACAAAAAAGCAATAGACATTTCACAGGATTCATCACATCCCGGTCATTGCCTCTTCCAGCCTTTACCATCGGGCAAGAGATACAGAGCAATGAAAACCAGGACAAACCACCTTAAAAACAGTTTTTATCCAAAAGCAATCATTGACCTGAACTCAGAATAAAACTGCTCCATATCATTCTCTCCCAATGTGCAATATAGACCTTAAGTCAACAAGTGCAATTTGTATATTTTGTAAAGTACTTTTATTACTATTCGGTAAGTTACTATTTTCTCTCTTCTTGTCTTTTTAACTGTTATGCCTCACACTGAGTCGACTGCACCTTCAATTTTGTTGTTCCTTGTAAAAGTGAAAATGACAATAAAAATCTATCTATCTATCTATCTATCTATCTATCTATCTATCTATCTATCTATCTATCTATCTATCTATCTATCTATCTATCTATCTATCTATCTATCTATCTATCTATCTATCTATCTATCTATCTATACTGGAATCTTTGAAGGGTCAACAACTATCTCTATCCCACTTAACCAAAACCTCTTATTACCCCTGGTTCCTTCAAAGGTGCTCATTGAACAAACTGTACAATGTGTTTAATTTTTCTACTGAATGTATTTGAAGAAGGGGTATGCACTGAAGAAAACAGACATTATGGAATTGGTGCATTTTCTTTTATTGAAAAATTGTACAAATGTAAAAAAAAGAGAGAAGATAGACAAAAAAGACAGTAAGGAGATAATTTACGAATGTTGTGGAGCTTTGACATTCAAACCCATATCAGCTGGATAATTTAAAAATACAATGTTTTAAAAGGAGTCGAAAACATTCAGTTTATTTCATTGACTCGTGTGTAAATGAAAGAATTAACATACAGCCCAAGGATCTGCATCATTAATAGTGAATCTTGTCTAGGCATTGTTGTGACATATATATATAAATGTATTGCGCATTATAAACTGTCCTAATGAGGTGTAAAAGCTAAGTGTAACTCATACCCTGGCTTAATAATTAAAGCTAGTCTTCCTGTGTTTTGCCTTGTATCTTGGGCTGTTCTACTTTCAGGCTTTTATGCAGTCAATACAGTTAATACCAGAAATGGAAAGAAATGTAATCTAAACCTATCAAGAAAACTCTTCTAAGGCTTTATTTAACTTAATAATTGTTTGCAATCTGATCACAATACATTAAGACACAATGCAGACAATTAAATACACATATACAGGTGGCTGACAAACCAAACTAAATGAAGAAAACAAACGGTATTGAAAGTGAGTGCTTCTGCACAGGTGGTGATTGGGATAATTAAGCAACTAACAATCCGTAATACTTACTTTTCTCCATAAATATCCTAAGTAGATCCAGCTGCTCATTATATGGGCTGTCATGGATCAGGGATTTTGAGAAACTTGGGGTATAATAGGAAATAGCTTCAGTATAAGTTGTTCATCTTACCTGTGCTTATAAAACAAAAATGATAATGGTTTTGGCATTAAAGTCAGGGAAAAATTGTCACCAGCTAGAAGTGAGTCTTGAGGAACGCTTATACTCCTTGAATGTGCCTTATGTGCGCTGATTCAAGATGAAAGGAGAAAGGGACGAGCAGCTCTGGATCTGCTGGGTTTCCCAAAGTCCTTTTAAAGTCCATGAATAAACCCAGAAGTATTGTGGGTTTCCGTCCTCGTGACTCCAAAGTACTTCTGGGTTAGCGTCACGGTAATAGTCCCCTGGTTCTTGGTGAGCTCTCTCTGGCGGCACCCACAACACCCAACAGGGCTGAAGAGACAGACTCCATGTCCCATACTACCCTGTGGGAATCCAAGGAGCTATTTCCATCCAGGGGAGCTGCCATCTAGTGTCCTGGGGGATGTAGTGCTCCAAAAAGGTTTCTTTCTTCAACTGAGGGACTTCCCGGCTGGGCTGAAACGCTGGCTGTCCATCACAACTGTATATCAGAAACCTTGTTGGTAAGACTATATAGTTCTTTTCCATCTGTGGGGAGCTGTTTGAATGGTCAAGTAGTCTTCTGGACAGTCAGCGTGTCTTAACAACTAAGTTATAAGTATAACCATGAGTTATTTCTGAACCACTAAAAGCATCTAATGCACTTGTTGTTTATAATAGTATGAAACTGTTGTTACAGGTGTTGATGTAAAGTTACTATGCATTAGTATTGGGAATGAAATACCATCTCTTGGGATAGAAGGTGAGATGATTGTTGGAGATGTTTCTTTTGTAAAACCATAGGTGCCCCTATAAAGGAAGTACATTTTTTCAATCCTTGCAAGAGTATTCTGATTTTTGGAGTTTTATGTAACTGCTTGTTTTATATTTGTTTTTTTTTCTTAGCTGTCTTAGGTAAGCCACATAAGATTACAATATCAGTTAAAAATAAAAGGTTGAAAAAATGCGTATTATTTGTAGTGACCCATTCACTCAGTAGGCGATCAAATGGCCCCACAGACGCTGGGTGGGGTTTGCGATAAGAAGAAAATGGGAAAGGCATAGTAATGGCTAATCACAGTAATTAGTACAGTTAATTAAAAAGCAGTATGAGAAAGACAGTATGAGCCTCAGCAGCAGCTGTGACAAGTGCTTGGTGTGAATGGCCTTCATTTATATACTGAGATTGGCTGGGCTTCTGTAATATTGATAGGGAGATTATTTCAAACTTTAGGTGCCCTATATCTACTGCGCCTCTATTTCCTACTATTGGAGTTTTCAGCATGCCTGCATCCTCAGATTACAATGTGTGCCATGGAGTATTGGCACTGTAAGTAACTTTCTAAACTTCCTTGGAAACCAGGGAACTGATTTAACAACTAGAGTTATATGGTTGTACTTTTAGTTCTAGTAAGGGTATGGCCATTGTTGTTGAGTTTCAATGAATTCCAGAGTAACCTAATTGTATTTGAAAAAGTGCAGTGCTTTTCTAGTTTTAAGATATTTTTAGTTTTATTTTTTAATTAGTTTTTCATTTGTTTTTAGTTTTAGTTTTTTTTGCCATTTTCTACTTTTTGATCTAGCTCCTTTTTAATTCAGAATTAATTTTTCATCAATCAAGTTTTAGGCTTTTTTTTTTACATTTGATTACTTTTTTATTACTCATGAAAATGTCCACACAGACACTATTTTGCAAGTGTAAATCACTTTATAGTTGTCAAATTATATATCATTCATGTTGTACCTATCAATTTAATCCATACAATTTCCCTGTTTGTGACAGAACTTCATTGTTTTCTGATATTGTGACTTTTTGTTTTGTTTTTGAGATACCCTTTGCGAGTTGTAAGTTTACTGCACATATACATATATATAACAAAATCGACTCCAGACAGTCACAAAGGTTTGGGGCAGCCACCCGTATAATATGTTCCTGGCTGCAAAAGGTTTTGAAAAAAGGTTGAGATGCTTACAAGACAGAGTCCAAAACAGAACTGATCAAGATGTGGTAAGATGGCGATATTAAAGGTTGGGGGAGGAAATGAGGTCATCCAGGCCGGAACTGGAAGTGACATCTTCGAGACCGGAAGTGACATCCGTGTCACCGGAGCCAGAAGTGATGTCATTGTTGGTGCGGGAAGTGACATCATCAGTGGTGCCGGAACCCGATAGGATTTCCCAAGAATGGTCTGCAAGAGATTGAGAGAGACAGTCAGCACACTCTGCCACCCCCTCTTCTGGCATAGAATTACAGTTACTTAAGCCCTTTAGCTGCCTCCTAATCACACGTGTGTGACAACTTGTATTTCATATTTATTTTTGATATCCTCTGATGTGGACTGTATGTCATCTACCCATTTCAAAACTTTCAAACTGTATTTTTTAGAGAATTCTTACTTTGCTTTCTTTTTAATAACTGTTAAAGTCACTGCCTGAACTGTGTTAATAACGGTAATAGCAGAGACTGAGATGTTCCCATGTATATAGTACACCTCTGCAAGCATATCATTTACATTAAATACTGAACATCTATTATAGTAACATCTCATATCATTCACTTAGTAAGCAATGTGCAAAACCTGGGGAGCTCTATGTGACCCTAAACAGGAAGGATGTAATTTAACAACACATACTGTATAGGAATAAACAGATTTTTGTAATTGAGAGTGCTTCATGAAACACTTCTAATATCCAACTATTAAATAATATTTGATGTTACGCACGCTCTATTCACTTAGACGTGGGGAGAACATGCAAACTCTATACAGATACTGACAAGGTTATAAATTAAACTTGAACCCTGTGTAATAATAATAATAATAAGGTATTTTATTTATATAGCAACTTTCGAATTCTCAAAGTGATTCACAAATAGCCAAAGGAATACAATAGAAATAAAAGCAATGTTGATATTATTAACAGAGGATACAAACATATTAAATATTAATAAATATTTGAAAGTTGAAGTTTTGAATTAGATTAAGAAACAAGCAGGAAGAAAGATGAAAGCCGTTAACAAATAGCAACAAAATTTCTGTATGCTTACTTTAAATATAAATGTTGATACTACAGTCTCCCATGACAATAAGAATAAGGAACATGAATAGGATAAAAGGGGATTTCATTATCAGCTTTATAGCCATACGCTGGACGGACGTTGACTATTCAGTGGCTATTCATTTGCTAGACCTCCGTTCTGTTGCAAAGAAAACACTCAGACAGAGATCACATGTTAAAAACTTTGCAATACTATGTTATTATAAATATACTAAGATTTTTACAGTTCAGCCATTTGCTATTGATAGACTGTAACATCGAGAAGTTCATCATGATGGTGTGACAGGAATAAGCTCTGACACACGGCACCGTCCATGCTGAAAAATAAGCATTAATAACCTGACTAAAACTGAACATAAACGTGTAACGTCAGATTGGTTGATAACATTGAGTACATGATACACATCTGATTAATCTGTCAATGCAAAGGTATTGTCATTAAACAAGAAATATCTGAGGGAAATAAGGTTATGTGGCTGGAAGTCCTACCTTCTTTGGCATATAAAGACATCATTTTTTTCAGTCTAAATCAGGGGATCGCCACCACAGAAAACCGGAAAAAGAACAAAAGAGAGAGTAGGGGTTAGTATGGATTTTGGAGCCACCATGAATAGTAATGATAATTAATTGAATATACAGAGCATCAGGATTAAACTAAAATGAAGTTATGGGAAAGCCATGTTAAAGTAATGTGTTTTTAGCAGTTTTTTAAAGTGCTCCACGGTATTAGCCTGGTGAATTCCTATTGGCAGGCTATTCCAGATTTTAGGTGCATAGCAGCAGAAGGCCGCCTCACCACTTCTTTTAAGTTTAGCTCTTGGAATTCTAAGCAGACACTCATTTGAGGATCTAACGTTACGATTTGGAATGTAAGGTGTCAGACATTCCGAAATATAAAATGGAGTGAGATTATTTAAGGCTTTGTAAACCATAAGCAGTATTTTAAAGTCAATTCTGAATGACACAGGTAACCAGTGTAGTGACATCAAAACTGGAGAAATGTGTTCGGATTTTCTTTTCCTAGTCCTGTTGATGTCTTTTTTGGGTAGTCCTGAGAGGAGTGCGTTACAGTAATCTAGCCGACTGAAAACAAAAGCGTGAACTAATTTCTCAGCATCTTTCAATAATATAAGAGGTCTCACTTTTGCTATACAGTAATCCCTCGCTATATCGCGTTTCAACTTTTGCGGCTGCACTCTATCGTGTATTTTATATGTAAGCATAACTAATTATATAACGCAGAGTTTTCACTGCTTCGCGGGTTCTGCGGACAATGTGTCTTTTTACTTCCTGTACATGCTTCCTCAGTTGGTTTGCCTAGTTGATTTCATACAAGGGACACTATTGGCGGATGACTGAGAAGCTAACCAATCAGAGCATGCAGTTAAGTTCTCCTGACTGAGAAGCTAACCAATCAGAGCACGCAGTTAATTTCCTGTGTGCTGAATGCAGTATTATCCAGGAAGTCTCGTCTCGCTCATTCAACATCAACGTGTTTTGCTGTGTAAAGCGTTAACTTTTGTGCTCTTTTGTGTTTATCTTTGTGCATAGTCAAGCCCTTTATTATGGCTCCAAAACGATCTGCTCCTGCTACTGCTTCAGGGGCCGTGCCCAAGCGCCAACGGAAGATGTTAACAATTGCTGAAAAGGTAAACTTTTTGCATTTGTTGAAGGAAGGGAAAAGCTACACCGCTGTAGGACACCATTACAGCATCAATGAGGCTACGATTCTTTTTATTTAAAAAGTAGGAAAGGAATATAAGATCTACGGCAGAAGTGTCCTTTTAACTAGGGTGCAAAACGAGTTGTAAGTGGATGTAATAAGGCAGTAGTCTGGATGGAACCTGCTTTAGGGATTTGGATTGAAGACTGCCAGAAGAAGAACAACGGTAGTGCTACACAATCGCCTGAAGTGGTTCCTTTAGAAGGGCTGTAACGCTCGCCTTTGTTGTGCAGTAAAATTAAACTCATTGTTATCGGACAAGTCATCGTGTCATTGTTGGTGAGTAACCATAATTAATTTTCTACTTACAGTGCTTAGTACATGTACCTACGTTTAGTGTCACTGTACACACATTTACTGTATACTATTTTTCTTGCATTGTACGTATTTATTGCTTCGTCAATGGTAAGTTGCCTTCCTTTAGCTGACAATGCAACACGTGTGACCAATGGTCAGTTATGGTCAATGAAATCCACAGAGTAATTCATGGACAAGTGATGAGGTTTTGGTATTCACTCTCAGTTCTAAAAGGGAAAGTTGACTGATGGATGAAATGACTAATGAAATCCACAGATTCAGATGCCAGCAGCAAGGGATAATTGTACATAGGCTCTATGTGGTTCTAAATAATGATTTTGGCATATACATTATACACAAAGAATAGTGTGGTGAACATCAAAGTTAAAATTACAAAAACTAGTTTTGTTTTCATTTGTATTTTTCTATTTTCATTTAGTTTTAGTTTTCAGATAGTTTTTTATTTTAGTTGTAGTTAGTGACATGATTATACTTTGGTAAACAATATATTTGGTTTTAGTTTTAGTTAACAGGAATAACACTGAAAATGCAAATACTCAGTTTTCAAAACTCTACATCTTAAGAAGCTGCCTTTATTTGCAGTGTTTTTAAGATTGAGAAAGTAGTAGTAGTTTTATAAAGTGCAAGAATGAGACAACTTAAATTTAAATATACGTTAAAGACAACACATAAATTTTAGATGTATTGAAACAAACAAAATATTCAAGACTTTTGAGTTAAAGGATAAGTTCAGCATTTTCCAAGTCAAACTTGTATCTTCACAAACAAGGCATATATGCATTTGCCAAAAAAATTGTGTTCTAAAATTGAGCGCTTTCTATAAATTTAAAAAAAAATCTTTCCTACACTGGATCTATACATTGCAGTCCATAGGGCACAGAGGAAAAGACCAAATACATCCATTTTTCATGGTATGACAGTTGTTGAGTACTGACCTGCGCCTTGCAATTACAAAGTACATACACAATGTAAAATAGTTTATTCAATTCATTTTTAAAGAAAAAAAAATAGTACCAGGAATATACAATAAAAACGATTAATTCCAGATCCCTTTTCATGTAAAAAACATAATTTGGAAACACGTAAAACGTGGATAAGGACTTCATTTCAATAATGCAATTAATTACTTTTGTATCGAAAGAAGCATAATTTGGATTAAATGGTAATTTCAGCCTGGAGTCAAAAGCATAAGAATGAAAGTTAATATTGTGTTTTCAAATTGTAGCGGTGCCACATAGTTAGTGTTTAAATGTCAGTTCTGTGTGTGTCTCGTTTCATTGTTCCATTGACTGTGTGTATGTGTAGCAGTTAATGTTGTCCCCGTAAAGGAGGACGGATGATGGGAGGAGTTCACAACCGCTAATCTGGAAAGCACCTGCGTATCAATCAATCAATTACTGCCGTCACGGACTATTTAAGGAGAAGAGGAGGAGACGAAAGGGAGAACTAGCACAAGAGAGAGAGAGAGAGAAGAGGAGAACCAATATCGCATTCACGACTACAACTTGCTTGCCGATTCATTTCATTGCGCTTTGATCCAGTTTGTTTTTCATTCATCTGGACTGCCTTTCAACCTGCTTGCTGCTGAAGACCCCGGGGTCGAATCATCATTCGCCACACGCCGAGGAATCACGGTGAGGTTGTTCCAAACGCCGGGAAATACAAACACTACAATTGGCGCTAATCAGTATCCGTATTCAGGACATTTATTCACGTTCGGACTCAAGTTCACAATCATTCTGTTTGCTAGTCTTTTGTCGTTTGTGTGGTGTGTGTTATATGTTACGTGGACAAGGGAGGGGATTTGTATATATATTTTCAGTTTTGCTTTGGGATTGTTGGGGTGGAGGAATATTCGGGTGTGCATTTGTCTTGTGGCGTGTCTTGTCTCATTTAATACATTTATTCCTGTTTAATTTTACATTCTGCCTATTGTCTTTGCATTTCAAACCGTCGATTGTGGGGAAAGTTTATCTGTGTAGGAGTACGGCTTGACAGGAAAGGTTTCTCAGTAAATTATCCAGGCCACAGGTCTTGGAGGTGTAGCTGCCGGCTGGGAATAAGGGGTCGGCCGTTACATAAGTGGTGCCCTCTCTGAGGAATCTTTATTTAATTCGATCACTGTCTGCCTTTAAACGTTCCCCAAATTATTATGTCTTTAGGGCGTGCCGAGCAGGACGACACCATTGCTTCACCTCGGTGTGATGATGGAGTAGCCGGGCGCGCACGCCACGGTCAGAGCGTGTTCAGCGGTGCGAGAGGTGGTGGATTCTTTGCAGTCGCTGTACCTCGAAGATCACCATGGACCTGAGGAGGAAGGCCTGGAGGATGTCTCGCCTCTGTGGGAAGATCTGGCGCAACAAATAACCCGGCTGGAGGAGATCCGCGAGGTTGCCGAAAGTACACTCGGGCGCGAAGAAGCCTTGCGGGCTCGCATCAGCAGCTCCCAGGAGGAGATAAAAGAATACATCAACGAGCAAGTTCAACTCCTGGGACGGAAATTGTGTTGTGCCTCCAGAGGCGGATCGACGCTGGCAAGATTCTCTTCAGGGGAAGTCCAAAGGTGTCTCCAGAAGATAAGACCGCCCCGTCATTCAACGCCGCGTATCTCGGGAGGGCGCATACCTCAATCGGCCATTTGTTCCTGGGGTGTGCCTTCTTTCCCAAGTTAGGGGCTCCATATAATGTCGATGATGTCCTGAACTTTGTGGAGGAGGGAGGCGTACCTGGCCGTTAACCCTTTAACCCCAGTAGAGCTAATTGGGGTGATAGGGACATCCCTCTCGGGACCGGTGCGGAGCTGGTGGCTGACGGCCAAGAAGAATATTTTCGACTGGGGATCCTTTCGTCGATCTTTCCTCGCGGCTTTTCTTCCGGAAGACTACGAGACCGAACTGGAGGACAAGCTGCGGTCCATGGTGCAACTACCTTCACAAACCATCCGGGACTTCGCCTATGAATACCGGGCTTTGTGTTTGAAGTGGCGGCGGCTATGGGTGAAGAAGAGGTGGTCCGCGCGTCCTTAATGCCTGTAACCAGCGGTTAGCTGGGAGTCTCAGGGGGGTGGTGGGATCGGTGGAGGACTTGGTGAGGGTAGGCTCCCAAGTGGAACGGGACTGGGGAAACTCAAAGATGTACTGGCACAAAGTCCAGGCCAGTACACGAGAAACCCAGCCCCTAAAACCACAACGAGCCAAACCTTGCGGTCGGAAGCCGATCTCGCCATTATGCAAGCGAGCACGTCCCTTCTGATCGTCCCAGTGAGGCTGCGGGGGTGGCAGATGGATGCGGTGGTGGATACCGGGAGCCATCATACTCTAATCCGCTCAAGCATGTGGGAGAAGATTAGCCGACCGACAGACAAATTAACATCTGCCCGTCCGTCCGATTTGTATTGGCGGATGGGAGTGAACACAGGCCCTGGGCAGAGTCCCTTGAGGTACAGTGTACTCGCCACCACCTGGGATATGGATACATATGTCCTGGAGGACCAGCACCTGTCAGTTCCGTTACTCCTTGGGCTGGATTCGTTAACCACCATGAGGATGACCATCCATCTCAGTCCCAGGGGGTATACGGTACCGGGGGAAGGGATATGCGAATTCAGTTACAAATCCAAAGAAGATCTGGGCTCTGAATTTCTGGGATTCTACGCAGCAGTGAGGAGCGGCGCAAGCACCTCGGCGGCAGCCCCAGTGGAGGGACAACCTGAAGAGGTGAGGCCGGTGCTGAAGAAGTGGGCCGAGGTGTGGACGGAGAAGTTAGGAGTTGCCCGTGGGGTGACCCACATGGTCCACACCTTGGACGAAGTCCCTATAAGGCACCGAGCTTACGAGTTTCTCCACTGAAGAGGGGCGTCATTAAAGAACACCTCGATCGGATGCTCGCCGAGGGAATAATAGAACCATCTTCCTCCTCCTGGGCGTCCCCTGTGGTCCTCGTGAAGAAGCCGGATAATTCCTATCGTTTCTGTGTGGACTACAGGGGGGTTAACGAGAAGACGAGCCTGGACGCATATCCCATGCCCCTGGTTCATGAAATCCTGGAGTCACTGCATGGAGCTGCAGTGTTTAGCACATTAGATCTCCGCAGTGGCTATTGGCAGGTGCCGATGGACGAGGGAGTAAGAAGAAGACGGCAGTCATCACCCCTGAAGGCCTGTTCCAGTTCAATGTCATGCCTTTTGGGCTTAAAAATGCTGGGGCCACTTTCCAGCGGCTCATGGAGCAGGTTCTGAGGGGGTTGATAGGCAAGATCTGCTTCGTGTACATCGACGACGTCATTGTTTACTCCCCTTCTATAAATCAACATCTCCGGGATTTAGACACCATCTTCCAGCGGTTTCATCAAGCGCACCTTACGCTGAACACGAAGAAGTGTACCTTCATTCAACCCCACATACGCTTCCTCGGGCACATTCTTTCATCGGAGGGGTCGCTGTAGACCCGAGAAGACCTTGGCCATCCGGGAGTACCCCGCCCACAGATTTGAAGTCGTTGCAACGTTTTCTTGGGTTAGTGGGGTGGTACCATAAGTTTATTCCCCGGATGGCAGATATAGCGGCTCCCTTGAACCAGCTTAGGAAAAAGATGTCCCGTGGGAGTGGACCACAGAATGCCAGGACGCGTCGGCGACTAAAGAGCCACCTTCAAGAGCCACCCGTTCTGGCCCAACCAGATCCACAGCTCACCTTCCAGGTACAAACTGATGCCAGCAACCTGGGGCTCGGCGCGTGCTCACTCAGAGAATTAACCAGGCTGAACATGTCATCGCGTACGCCTCACGAGTTTTGCGCGCGCTGAGCTGAACTACTCGACAGCTGAAAAGGAGTGCTTGGCTGTCGTGTGGGCTGTGGAGAAATGGAGACATTATCTGGAGGGGGTTGAATTCGAAGTGTACACCGACCATCACGCTCTGACCTGGGTGTTCAATCACCCGAAGACCTCCTCCCGTCTGACCAGGTGGGTCCTCCGCCTCCAGAATTTTACGTTCAGGGTGACTTACCGGAAGGGCTGTGGTAACATCGTGCGGATGCACTGTCTAGGGTATCGGAGCCATCGGGATGGTGTGTTTGGCAGAGGCGAAAAAGATGATCCTCCCTCTGCCAAGGAGCCTTGAAGACCTGGCCCAAGCACAAGCTACCAGTCCATTCTGCCAGAACATCAGGGAAGGGCTGGAGCAACAGACTGACCGGGTACACTTTGTGGACCTCCAGGGGTCTTGTACAGGACTATTCCATCCACCCTTGGGGTCTGCAACATCAACTTGTGGTCCCGGAAGAGCTCGCCCCGACTTTCTGAAGCACTACCATGACAGTCCTTTAGGTGGTCACCTTGGAAGGACAAAAACTTTATTAAAGATTCTGGGGTTGCGTGGTGGCCGTCTGTCCGAAAGACGTGTGCCACCACGTGAAGACGTGTGACCTGCCAACAACTAAAAAACCCACCTGGTAAACCGGCGGGATTACTTCAATCGACAATCGCAGATGGACCAGGAGAGACTTTGGGAGTCGACCTAATGGGGCCATTTCCTATCACCAGCTCGAGGAAGACCGTCCTGATGGTGGTTGTAGACTATTTTTCGAAGTGGGTGGAGCTGTTTGCGTTAGCCGATGCAAGGGCTAACAAAATATGCTCCATCCTGAAGAACGAAATCTTCACCCGCTGGGGGGTGCCAAGAAACATCATCTCGGATCGGGGTCCGCAGTTCACAAGCTCCATATTGGATGAACTTTATGCAGCCTGGGGAGTGAAGAAAAACCTCACCACCGCTTACCATCCCCAGGCCAACATGACGGAGCGAGTGAACGGACCCTGAAGAACATGATCGCCTCCTATGTGGGTGAACGCCATCAGGACTGGGATAAATGGCTCCCCAAGCTCCGGTTTGCCCTGAACACCGCGTGCATGAAGCCACAGGTGAGACGCCTGCTTTGGTTGCGCTGGGCAGACAGCTTAAGGGCCCACTCGACCGACTCCTTCCCAGCACCCCTAGTCCAGAAACCACCAGTTACAATAATTTGGTTAAGGTAGAGGGTTTACGGTGGAGAATCCAAGGGAGGTTGGTGAGTTCGACATCCAGACACGCCAAGCTATATAATGCCCGGCGGAGGGAAGCGCACTTCCAGCCGGGTGATTTGGTCTGGATTAGAGCTCACCATCTCTCAGATGCCAGCAGAAAATTCTCCGCCAAGCTAGCGCCTAAATGGTTAGGTCCAGCTAAAATCATTCATCAAACAGGTCCAGTCAATTTCCAGATCCAAAGGGGTATCGGCGCTGCCTCCAAGTTAGACACCATCCATGTGGCCAACCTCAAGCCGTACTTGGCCCTCCCTTGTCCAAGGTTGGGGGAATGTAGGTGCCACATAGTTAGTGTTTAAATGTCAGTTCTGTGTGTGTCTCGTTTCATTGTCCCATTGACTGTGTGTATGTGTATCAGTTAATGTTGTCCCGTAAGGAGGACGGATGATGGGAGGAGTTCACAACCTAATCTGGAAAGCACCTGTGTATCAATTAATCAATTACTGCCGTCACGGACTATTTAAGGAGAAGAGGAGGAGACGAAAGGAGAACTAGCACGAGAGAGAGAGAGAAAGAGGAGAACCAATATCTCATTCACGACTACAACTTGCTTGCCGATTCATTTCATTGCGCTTTGATCCAGTTTGTTTTCATTCATCCGGACTGCCTTTCAACCTGCTTGCTGCTGAAGACCCCGGGGTCGAATCATCATTCGCCACACGCCGAGGAATCACGGTGAGGTTGTTCCAAACGCCGGAAATACAAACACTACAATTGGCGCTAATCAGTATCCGTATTCAGGACATTTATTCACGTTCGGACTCAAGTTCACAATCATTCTGTTTGCTAGTCTTTTGTCGTTTGTGTGGTGTGTGTTATATGTTACGTGGACAAGGGAGGGGATTTGTATATATATTTTCAGTTTTGCTTTGGGATTGTTGGGGTGGAGGAATATTTGGTGTACATTTGTCTTGTGGCGTGTCTTGTCTCATTTAATACATTTATTCCTGTTTAATTTTACATTCTGCCTATTGTGTCTTTGCATTTCAAACCGTCGATTGTGGGGAAAGTTTATCTGTGTAGGAGTACGGCTTGACAGGAAAGGCTTCTCAGTAAATTATCCAGGCCACAGGTCTTGGAGGTGTAGCTGCCGGCTGGGAATAAGGGGTCGGCCGTTACAAAATTACACCTTGAAACAGGAACTTATTTATAGAAAGACTCCATGTCCAACAGAAATGAACAAATATTGTCTTCAGAGTTTTACATTTATTGAAAAAAATTAGATTTATAGTATATGAAGTAGGCCAACTAAGAACAGTACCTGATAGGCCAAATAAATTCTGAAGATGATGTACAAAAATGCTATGATCAAGTGTATGAAAACTTGTAGTTAGGTTTAAAAAAAAAAAACAATTCTGTCATTTCCAGCACTGAAGGAGATTAAAACATCATTTGAAACATACATCAGCTTCTATGATGTGACTAGGGTAAAATCTAAACTGGGATTTCTCATAAATATTACATTTTATGAGAAGAGATATTCTTACTTTTTTCTGAAATTTTAGGAAGAAAAGCTATATTGGAAAGTAGATTATAATTTTTATGTACATTCAGGGCAAACACTGATTTAGAGAGAAAACTCTAATGATTTATGAACTACATCCAGTACAGGTTGTACAAGTAACATCTTTTCAATATACTAGATAGGACTGTGTTTAAATAAAAAGTGTCCGGTTTAATACTGTAAAGGAAAAACATAATTTCCTGTTATCAGTTGTAATAGAATTAAATCACTCAGGCAGTCTCAAAAAGATTGACCCTGTATAATGTCCATGGACAAGATGCAAAGAAATAGCGAAATATGGATAAAAAAAAAATAAATAAAAGTATTTGATACAGAGCAGTGAAAACAACTTGTTTTTATAACAAAATGGTGGCAGGAAATGAGATTACAAGAAATTACATCAAAAGCGGTTTGAAAGATTTGACATCATCATGGTGCGGCCCGGAAGTGACGCCATCATGGCAGAGCTGGAAGTGACATCGTAAGGGGGGCCCAGAAGTGACATCATCTCGGGGGAGTTGGAAGTGATGTCATCGGTGGAATATGGAACCAGGGTTGAGGAAAGGTAACCATTTTGGGTGACCAGAAGTACTGAAGGCAAGTTATTATTTTTCTTCTTTAGTTCTGCTGATGGAGAGAGAGACAGAGAGAGACATTAGTACATACAATCGACCCCTTGCCTCTTGTAACATCACTCACCTTAGGGCTTGCTGGCTGCCTCCTAAGTGTACGTGTGTGACACAATTTAAATTTATTAAAGTGGTCAGGTCAAAAAGTGAACTTACTATTAGATCCAAAAGAATTAACAAAAATGTGGGGATGCATTGTGTTAATAGCTGATGAGAAATCTTTAAATAGCAATCTTACATATTTTTTTATCCTTCCAAATGCTCAAACACTAAATTCAGAAGTGTTGCTGTGGCATTCTCTACCCCTCTCTTTGTATGTATACAAATTGGTAAGGGTCCAGATTAGCTTGGGTTTTTTTAAGTATTTGTTTCTAAATTAACTTTTTAGATGATTTCATGATGTTAGAAGTTAAGGTCACCAGTCTGAAGTCACATAATGTTTTGGGTTGTGTTGTTTTTTCAAGTGGATTACCGTTGCCTGTTCCCAAAGACTAGGCACCAAGATCTCAGATATGGAGTACAATACTGGGGAGAGTTGCCTCACACAGGAGTGAAACCAGGACCCATTTATTCTGTCTTTTTTTATTTTAGTTTGTTTAAGGACCTTTCTGACATCATTCTAGACAAAGAAAGACTGAATTCTGGCTCCAGTCTTGAGTCTCTTTTTCTGACTTCCAAAGCAAAAACGTACGTCTCAAATCTTGAATAGAATTAGCATTATTAAGGTAAGCACTACAGTCAGATTGATTGTTTAGAATATTATCAAACCGTAAAGCTGTAACAGGATCAAAATATTTTTTAACAATACGTTTCTCATTAGTTGTATCGTGGACACAGCATTAAACTCTGCTTGAGGCAGTTGTACCACTCTCAGATCCGGCACAATTATAATACGCGCTACCCTATTTGAATGGCAGCAAGAGAAAAAGAAAACAAATAATCTGCGAGTGACCAACACTACTTTTCTACTTCACCACTTCAATTATAGAGACACACCAGTGAAAGCAGGGTAGAGCAAAATGATTATTGGAAGACAATACACAAGATCACTGTAACAACAACAATAAAAAACCTTATATACATAATATCGCACTGCAGCGCTTCCCCTCCCCACACAAATCATGACATAAAACCTTGAAAACATACATTACTAATAAAAAATTGAGCAAATGGAAACAAAAAAAAAACAATGGATTTATAGTCTTTTAAATCTTATCTGTATGGAGCGTTGAGCTCAGTCTGTAGTGGGGAATGTGACGCCGACCATATCTCTTATTCCGGAACACATACGGATTAACTGTTCCTTGTGTTGGCCCATCAAGTCCTCTTCCGTATTCCTTCCTCCCGAAAGAAAAAACAATTTGATTGGAAATGAACCCGGGTTCACCTGACGATATCCAAGAGGTGTTAATCCTTTCCCTCGTGCCTTTTTCTGTTATGGCCTCCTTCTCTCTCCTAGCTCTTTTCTTTTCCTTTTTTCCCGCCACCTATTTACATTCGGATAGCTCCTCCCCGTACAGTCTGTTAGCCCTTCACTTGACGTGACGTGTGCGCCTCAGGGCGCTGCTTAATTTGCAAGTGGTGTACTGTTTATACTTGCGAGCATATGTTATGTAAATCTGGAGGATAACACCAGGTGGCAGTGCGAAATATCATCACGGTGAAAAAACAATGTTCAGTTTTGCTGTGCTGTGAATTACCCAAAACATCCATTAAATTCAGGGCACCTTGCTGCAGTATCTCTGAAAAGGATGGATATTTAATGATTAAATTCATCAATCCAGAGATGCACCCATTCCAGCAAGCATTGGGCACAAGGCAGAAACAATTCCTGGACGAGGCATCAGCTCATCGCAAGGTGAAAACAAGCACACACATACACTAGAATCATTATAGCATCACCAAATCCCCAGACTTGCATTTCCTTGGAAAGAAACTGAAGCACACTGTGGAAAATTATAGGAAAACATGCAAACTGCAGTCAGCGAACACCAGGGAAGTGACTCCTTGCGAGGCAGCTGTGCTACCGCTCTGTCAATGTGCCGCCCCACATGTGTAATTAATAACAGTACAGTATTCATTATTTAAATGAAGTTACAGATTTATCTGCAAAATGTAATATACTGTAGATATTTTAAAGCATTTCATCATGAAATTGATATCAAGTATAAATCGAAGGATTCTAAATGTGCAGAGAGCTGGAATACCATAAATTTAATGTGTTCTGTGTGGCAATTGCTGCACACTACTACTGTCAACCCCACAGAAGCACATGGTGATTAACAATTGGGTTGGTTTTAAGATGACGTTTACAACGGTCTACTTTAATAACAAAATTAACTATGAGAATAAAGTGGAAATTTTGAGATTAAAGCTGAAATTTCCACTTCAATCAAAAAATGTCCATTTTTTTCTTTATGACTCAAATATGCTTCCATACATTCTGATGCTGTTGTGAAGGTACAAAAAAAAAACTATGTCACAGAAGATGGTATTTGAGACCTTTAAAATTATTGTGTCATTACGATGGGAATGTGATGCTTGAAAATAAAAGCACCACAAATGCATTTGAATGTCAGCAGTTTGCTTCACCACATCGAACCATTCATGAATAATCGAAGCACGCACATTGATCCCTTAGGATCTGTAAAGCGGTTTGCTGTCACATGTTGATAATAAACAGAGACTCTGACGTCACATTCCAAATTGAACACACTATGCCAAAGCTTTTGCTGGTAGTACAATTCATGCATGCATCACGTTCATTTCTGAGGATGTATTCAGAAGACGCATCAAATGAACGCTGGGAACATGTGGGAGCCATAATGCGTGCACGTACGTGTTCTGAGTGCAAAGTATAAACTTGCCCCTCACTCTGCTTCCTCAGAGGAAGGCATTTTGGTGGGATTTAGGAGGTCTTCAAAGTGTTCTTTCAAACCAACCGACTATATCCACAGGTGAGGTCAGTAGCACTCCATCCCTGCTACAAACCGCATGGGCAAAGTACTGCTTCTACCTCCTGAGTCACCTGACAGTTTATTTATAAATATATTTGACACCAAATGAAACTAATTTTCCATGGCTTCACCAAACTCCTCTCATATCCGAGTTTTTACTTTTGCAGCTGTCATCACTGTGCTCCATTTGGCCTGTCAGTACCATCAACTGCCTCTGGAGTTCCAAAAAGCTGTTCAAAAGGCTTCCAACTTCAGTCTGAAGACTCCCTTTACCACTGGCATCCACCACCAGGTATGTGGATTATCGCTGTGACAGGTACTAATGACCTTATGGCCACAACTGTGTGCAGCTGCCTCAGGAATGGCGTCAAGGAATCTGGCCCGATTCAGATTCAATGACCCCAGCTTCCCTTGGAGTACAGGAGAAGTTTGTCTGAAGGAACAAGATGAAGATATCCCAGACAGATACACATCCTAACTATACATTTGAGTCTGCCTTGTCTGTCTGGTATCTTCCCCCACCATCTGAGCTAACTCACAACCAGGTAATAATCAACTGGCAGCTCAGCCTCTCTCTTCACCCTGAATGTCCAAGACATATGGTCATAGATCTAATGACATGACTATGAAATTGATCATCAACCTATGTCCTAGGGTGCTTTTGTGCCAGGTGCACTTATGAACACCCTTATTCTGAATCATGGTGTTCGTTATGGACAAACTGTGACTAGCAAAGAAGTCCAATAATAAAACACAACTCAGGTTCAAATCAGGTAGGCCGTTGTCCCAATCACACCTTTCTATGTTTCACTGTTGTTACCCACATGAGTGTTAAAGTCCCCCAGTAGAACAATAGAGTCCCTAGATGGAGCAGCTTCCAACACTCCCCCCAAGATCTCCAAGGAAGCTGAATACTCTGAATTAATTGTCTGTGCATAAGCACAGACAAGAATTAGAGCCCTCCCCAGCTTGAGGTAGGAGGGAGGAGACTCTCTTGTCCCTAGGGTAAACTCCAGTGTACATGCACCAAACCTGGGGTGCTATAAGTAAGCCCACACTCACCTGACACACACCCTGTGCAAGAATAACGTCCAGCCCCTCTCCAGGAGCTTGGTTCTAGAGCTCTGTGTTGAGGAGAACCTGACTATATCTAGATGATACTTATCTACCTCCTGAATTAGCTCAGGTTTTTTTCTCACAAGAGAGGCTAGATTCTGTGTCCCTAGAGTCAGTTTCAGTAACTGGGAATTGATGCGACAAGGTGCTTGCTTTTGACTGTTGCTCAATCCACAAAGCATTGGATCCTTATGGTTCCAGGTGGTGTGCCCAATGGAGGTTCGACCTGTGTTGATTCTTCAGGCTGTGCCTGGCTGGGTACCATGGAAAAAGGCCTAAAGAGCAGGTGTGCGGCGATGAGTTAAGTAAGTAACACAGTGTAGCTGTCAGAGGCATTTCAGAAAGGATATTTCATCACTAGGTGCCTAGAGTTTGTTGTACAAGTATAGATTCTGATTTCCCAGAAATGTACAGTTTGAATAAGTTTGTAAGTCAATGGATAGTTTCATTATACATTTGTAAAACTTGTGCCACTGCAGCCAATGATCAAACCAAATAGTTAATGCTGATTCATGCATTTACAGGCACTAGGATACTATAAAAATACACATGAATGCACCCCGGTGGAACAATAAAGATTGGTATTGGCTCTGAGGTTGTGTTTTCAGGGTACACATTTGGGTATCATTTGATATATGCAGAGCAACATTTGAGTATCTGAGCATAATTGGTGCATGTCTCCACAACAGCAGCAGTTTACATGTCAAAATTGTCTTTTTCAGGTAATGTTTTATGCTGTGAACATAGAAATTTCCTGGAACTGTGCTAGAGGAAAAACTGTGAACTCATCCGAAAGAGATAGTATAGACTATGAAGCCAACAGATCTCAGTTGAGGACCAACATAGGTAGGTGTATGTCAATAATCAATTTAACTCCGAAAAGCTGTCTTCCTATTTGAGTGCTTGTATGTGATGTGTGATTTGTGCTCATTTATCTTGCTTCATACTGGTCTTCTGCACAAATGTTGTAAAATAGCATGTCCTCGTTACTGCAGATATCACAAATGGTTATGGTAGTGTTAAACTAATCTTTCTCAGTAAATCCACATAGACTTTTAAATGTATATTTTAAAAAGTTAATTGAATTTATATATCAATTTTGTACATGATATTATATTCTATGTTTGTGCTGAGTGAATTTTGTTTTCATTGTCCCGTTTACTGTCCATTATGTATGAATCAGTGAATGTTGCCCCTGTAAGTGCAGAGGGGAAGGCTGATGGACAGACACAGCAGCCCCGAGACAGAAATCACCTGTTTACACACCATATACATCCGGGACGTTTTACATTTAAAAAAGAGAGGCGAAGGTGAAAGAAAAAGAAGGCAAAAGGTGAAGAGAGAGAGGGAGAGAGAGAGAGAGAGAGAGAGAGAGAGAGAGAGAGAGAGAGAGAGAGAGAGAGAAGAAAAGACAATTTAACCATTCATCTACAAACTCATCACTGCTATTTATTGCTTTATTCCACTGCCTGCTTTTTAAATTACCGATCCTACATCACGGCAGCCAGAGCAAAGTAACCCCGGGGTTTGAATTCATTCTAACCATTGTCAGGACTTCTACAGTGAGGTTGTTTTGTTGTCGGGAGGAAGCACAATATCACTACAGCCAGTTTCATTACCGCCAGACTTTATTTTAAACACATTTATCACCAGATTTTCAACTGCTGTGTTTATCCAATCCATGTTTGTATTTGTGTTATGTGCTTTTGTTTATTATTTAGGGGCAAGGGAAGGTTAATGTAAATAATTGTATATTCGTGTCTTATATATAGTAATTAGTCACTGGTGTTTTTGGGATAGTGGTGTTTTGTGCACATATATATTTAGTATTGAATATTTGTCTGTCTTTTCAAGTTACAATATATATTAGTGTTTAATTTTACATATCTGTTTACTGTTTCTGGTTATTTTGTCGTATTGGGAAAAATAAGACAACTTGTAAGGTGTATGGCTTATTATTAGAGCAAGAAACCTCAGGTAATCCAAGGAATAAGTCTTGGTAGTGTAGTGGCCAGTCTGGGTAAGGGGTCAGGCATTACAATTTTGTATTTCAGAAGTTATTTAGAAAAATGTTACAGTACATGTTATGATGTTCCTGCTATACACATTCAAAATGTACCTCCATTTTTATGTTATGCCTCAACAACATATCCTCCTAGGCTTTTCTATATATTGTCATAAAACTTTCAATTTTTTGGATCAATAATGAATAAGGATTGCCAAAATTAATAACAGTAGTTTTTTGTCATCTAGTACATGTTATAAGAAGGTAAAATCAGTGCTTTTGCAATGTATTCTTTCAAAAGTTTTATTGCCATCATTATGTGGTCAGTGAATGCAAAGTCGTTAACATATTATCTTCTAATTTCATAATAATGTGACACTAATATCACCAATGAGGTTTTGTTAAGTATTTGTATACTTTAAAAAAAATGTATTAAATATAATTTTTATTTCGAAAATGTTCCAAACCACTTGTAAATTAAGACCCTTCCAGTCTTGACGAAATATGACACTAATAATACACATGATCTGAAGAAATATTAAAAGATCACAACAAATTAGCTGTACACACGTAATTTTCAAATGGATTTTCTAATGATGCACTAATAGATAGCAAAGCAGCCAATCAAGTTTGAATCATTGACTCAAATTATTAAATTTTAAAGTACCCCAAAGAATATATTCAAAAGACATTGAATTCTTTAATGCATCATTCTTAAACCATTTATAATGACTTTTAATGATGTGTCCTGTAGTGAAGCAGTTAACTAATGATGGCTCAAATTATACACTAAGGGTAGTTTTTATAACGTATGCTATAATAAACACTTAAATGAATATTATCTAATTTCTGTTATTATAAATGAGGCTACAATAGTTGTGTATTAGTGTTATATTATGCCAAATTTACAGTTTTTACCGCATTATAGTGTTGCTAAGTTTACAAAATAATGAAAATTCAACTTTACACAACTTTTTTCAAGCCAAATATATTCTTATGTTGAAATGATATAAATCAGTTATGGTTCATATCACACACTGAAAGGCATTACTTTCTCAGTCTCCTTCATGTATAGAAAACATCTTAATCTTCCAATATTTTGGATAGTTTTGTATTATGTGTTTTAAATTACATGCAAGCATCAAAGATGAAAACCTAAATTACATGCTGATTCATAATAGTGAAAATTAATTTTGTTTTCTAATGATAGTTCCCAGTGGAATCATGTAAAGTGAAAAGAATAAAGGTCCCAGTAGTGAGCCATGCAGAATACCATATTTAACTTTTGAGTATAATGGTGGAGTACTGTTAGCATTTCTGTATGTACTGGAACAGTGCCTGTGAGCCCAATGTAATTTTCCAACCACTGTAATAAAAATGAACGGTCAATGGTATCAAATACTGCACTCACATCTAACAGCATAATAACTGTGGAATTTCCTTCATCAAAGGATATAAGGTTTGTGATTTACAACACGTGTTAGTACTATTTCTGTACTATGACCAGTGCAGAAGCCAGACTGGTATTTCTCAAATGTAATGAGTAAGGTGAGACTAAATCTGCAGGGCGACGATGTTTTTCAAGTATTTTAGAGAGAAAGGGTAAACTTGATTCAAGTCTGTAATTAATAAGCGTATTTGGGTCTACCTGTGGCTTTTTAATTAATGGTCTGATAACTGACACTTTTACTTCATCAGGAACTGTTCCATTCAGTGTATATACAGTACCAGCAAAATACCCGCACTTCGCAGCAGAGAAGTAGTGTGTTAAATAAGTTATGAAAAAGAAAAGGAAACATTTTAAAAATAACGTATAATGATTGTCAATGTAATTGTTTTGTCACTGTTATGAGTGTTGCTGTCATCAAGGATTTGATTATCATTATTTCTTTCAATCAGGTTTGTATTTGGAGGATGTGTTGTGTTCAAGTTACATGCCGTGTTTGTCAACTGTTGTAAAGATAACAGGTTTCATTCATCGAAGTGTTCACTACCCAAATCGCTACTCGTGAATCTAAGATTTTTAACAGGCATTCCTGGTATTAAGTTGTGGAATTGACTGCGAGTATTTAGCGACAGTCTCTCTATGAACTTGTGGATTTGCCTGTGAGTATTTAGCGGCAGCGTCTCTATTAAGTTGTGGATTTGCCTGCAAGTATTTAGCGACAGCGTGTCTATTAACTTGTGGATTTTTCTGCGAGTATTTGGCAGCAGGTTTGTTTCAATTACATTAGTATTTGCACGACTTGTGTTGAAGGGACATTCAGCATCTGTCTAGCATTGTAAGCATACAACCGCCTTCATCGCTAATTTTGCTTCGTAATAAATGAACAATAAAACAGCTGAGAAGCCGTGGATGAAATAAAAAGGCTGCAGTTATCAGCTGGGAGATGTGAATACCGTGGCTAACCAAGGAAGGGAATGAAGAGACAGGAGCGAAGGACGGCCTTTATAGGGCAGGCAGTCAATTACATGGGAGGCGTGGGGATGGGGGACGCAATATAGGCAGACAGTCAACTACGTGGGAGGTGTAGTGATGGGGGACGCGACGCCGCCTCACACGGCAAACAAGCTGCAGGCTATGGACGTATATATGTACATAAGTAGTATTTAATTATGACCGTTACGCGTATTTCAAAATGAAACCTGCTTAACTTTTGTAAGTAACCAGTAAGGAATGAGCCTGCCAAATTTCAGCCTTCTACCTACATGGGAAGTTGGAGAATAAGTGATGAGTAAGTCAGTCAGTCAGTCAGTCAGTGAAGGCTTTGCCTTTTATTAGTATAGATAAAAAAAAATCTTGGGACGAGATGAGACATTTTTTCCTGCAAAGAGACGTGATCTTTTGAAGAGAGACAGAGTGACACTTTCATGGCCCGCGAGACAGTCACTTCATGTCATACTTACAACCTTTGGAAGCAAGTCACTCCCTACTTACAACCATTTTTAAACAAGACCACGGTCATCTAACCTCTCAGTTGTTGGAATGCTTTTGGCAGACACACTTCCTGTGCTCTAAGCTCTTAAAAAGTTGATATGTTCTAGATGACATGTCAATGACTAAGTGAAGAAGAAAGAGCAGCGCATCAAAAAGAGACCCAAAAGCGTTATTATTTTTATTTATTATTATTTATTTATTTATAAAAGCACTTTTGAAATAACAGAGGTTGTGCCAAAGTGCTGTACAAAAAAGCATTAAAATAAACACAATACAATCATGCGAATGCAGATTAATAAAACAACCAATTGTAAAATCCACCACAATCCCATCAATCACAATGAAAGACAGAAGAAAACAAGTAGGTCTTAAGCCGACTTTTAAAAACCTCGATAGAGGATGAAGACCTGGGGCCTCATGTGTACCGCCGTGCGTAGAATTCACACTATAATATGACGTAAGCACAAAAGCGGAAAAAAATCCAGATGCATAAATTTGTGCAAACGCCAGCTTACGCGTTCTTCCGCTAAATAAATCCTGGTCAGCGTGAAAATTAACACACATGCACGTGACTGCTGCCCCAACCCAACTCCCCCAGAATTACACCTCTTTGAATATGCAAATCAATATAAATAGCCCTTAAGCTCATTGTTTTGTGAAACGGCAATGGCAAAAGCACAAGGGAAAATAGAATTTCAGCGAATACCAAGTGGAGGCAAAGAAAAACATACTATTTGTTGGGTTAAACAGTGGTATAAACAGCAAAAGGAAGCTGATCGAGTGACATAGCACGTTGGAGAAACTCGAAAGCTCAAGTTCACAAAGTTGCACAGTGCCCGAAATAAAAAAGAAGTTGTCAGATATCAACGTTGCCATGAAAAGGCGAGTCGTAGCCCACCGTCTGAGTGTCATATGAAAGCTTATTAGGGTACAGAGAAAAAAAAGGCACACAGTGGGGAAAAAAGCACGAAATGTCAACTTTAATCTCACAATTTTCACTTTAATCATGTAGTTTATTTTGTCATTAAAGTAGAACATCATAAACTTCATCTTAAAATTGTTTAATTTACTAGCTTCTCAAATGCCATCGTAACTAAAGTAGCACGTTAAATGCTTTGTTTTATATTTGATCTTCTATGTGCTCGATGTGTGTGAATCACTACGTGCTTCTGGGCTTTTTCTTCCTCTGACAGGACACAGAATCCATTACATTCATGATATTACACCTCTCTGAATAATTAAAATACTGAGATGTACCTGTATATGTGATATCATTTTCATGATGATAGGAGTTAAAGCGTGTTATTAAACATGGGAACACAGTGGCGCAGTGATTGTTCATGTCTCACGCAAGATGCTTGCTGTGTCATGCATGACCTTCGATGAAATAATTTATTGCAGCAGTACTGTCTCTTTCAAATGTACTAACCTCTAATTCCTGTCCTTACTTTTCTTTCCCCAAATACCCAATCGCCATACAATCAGCTCTGTAATAGACATTAAGCCATCTGTAAGCTTAGAACATTGATTCTTCAAAACATTTAAGGAACATTGAAATATCTTCGTAGTATGTGTTTAATTATTCTCTCCATCTATCCTTCCAGTGTCGCGTCAGCACCAGCAAGAATACAGCACGAGGCAGAAACAATCTGTGAATGGAGCGCCAGCAGTTCGCTAGTGCTGCGGCACCGTGTCCTCACATGTTTAATTATTAACAATATAGATTATTTAAATGAAGTTAAAAGTTTAAAATGTATAATATAATACCGTAATCCCTCCTCGATCACGGGGGTTGCTTTCCAGAACCCCCCGCGATAGGTGAAAATCCGTGAAGTAGAAACCATATGTTTGTATGGTTATTTTTATATATTTTAAGCCCTTATAAACTCTCCCACACTGTTAACATTATTAGAGCCCTCTATACATGAAATAACACCCTTTAGTCAAAAGTTTAAACTGTGCTCCATGACAAGACAGAGATGACAGTTCTTTCTCACAATTAAAAGAATGCCAACATATCTTCCTCTTTAAAGAATGCATGTCAGGAGCAGAGAATGTCAGAGAGAGAGAGAGAGTGCGAGAGAAAAGCAAACAATCAAAAAATCAATACGTGCTTTTGGGCTTTTAAGTATGCCAAAGCACCGCGATAAAGCAGCATTTTTTAGAGGAGCGTCCGTATCCTCTAGGCAAACAGCCTCTGTGCAAACAGCCCCTCTGCTCACACCCCCTCCGTCAGGCGCAGAGAATGTCAGAGAGAGTGAGAGAGAGACAGAGAAAAGCAAACAATCAAGCACCGCGCGGGAAGCATATCATATATCATTGAGTTTTATTTAATACGTAATACATGCTCTGATTGGGTAGCTTCTAAGCCATCCACCAATAGCATCCCTTGTATGAAATCAACTTGGCAAACAAACTGAGGAAGCATGTACCATAAATTAAAAGACCCATTGTCCGCAGAAATCCGCGAACCAGTGAAAAATCCGTGATATATATTTAGATATGCTTACATTTAAAATCTGAGATGGAGTGAAGCCGCGAAAGTTGAAGCGCGATATAACGAGGGATCACTGTAAATATATTTTGCTGCATTTCGTCTTAAAAATGATATTGTCATCATATGTAAATACCATCCATTATCCGAGATCGGGTCGCGGTGGCAGCAGCTTGAGCAGAGATGCCCAGACTTCCCTCTCCCCGGCCACTTCTTGTAGCTCTTCCCAAGACGTTCCCAGGCCAGCCGGGACACATAGTCCCTCCAGCGTGTTCTGGGTCTTCCCCGGGGCCTCCTCCCTGTTAGACATGCCCGGAACACCTCACCAGGGAGGCGTCCAGGAGGCATTCTGATCAGATGCACGAGCCACCTCATCTGACTCCTCTCGATGCAGAGGAGCAGTGGCGCTACTTTGCTTTGAGCCCCTCTCGGATGACTGAGTTTCTCACCCTATCTTTAAGGGAAAGCCCAGACACCCTGTGGAGGAAACTCATTTCAGCCGCTTGTATTCGCGATCTCATTCTTTCGGTCACTACCCATAGCTCATGACCATAGGTGAGGGTAGGAACGTAGATTGACTGGTAAACTGAGAGCTTGCCTTACGGCTCAGCTCCTTTTTCACCACAACAGACCGATGCAGAGCCCTCATCACTACGGACGCTGCACTGATCCGCCTGTCGATCTCATGCTCCATTCTTTCCTCACTCGTGAACAAGACCATGAGATACTTGAATTCCTCCACTTGGGGCAGGATCTCGCTCCCAACCCTGAGAGGGCACTCCACCCTTTTCCGGCTGAGGACCATGGTCTCAGATTTGGAGGTGCTGTTTCCCATCCCAGCTGCTTCACACTCCGCTGTGAACTGATCCAGAGAGAGCTGAATACGGTGGCCCTGAGGGGCAAAGCGTGAAAAAAACACACATAATAAACATTAACAAAAAACACATACAACAAATTAATAAAAAACACATAAAACAACATTAAACACAAATTACAAGTTAACATGAAACACATAGAACAAATTAACAAAAAACACATAAAACTAATTAACATGAAACACAAACTACAAATTAACTTGAAACACATGAAACAAATTAGAAAGAAAACGGAAGTGGACTCTCAAAACGGAAATGACATAATTTTTACTTTACCTGACAGGAGAAGAAGAAGAATATCTGCACTGGTGGTATTTTTGAAGATACAGGAACATTATCATTTTTGTCATATCAGTCTCGTTTTTTTAGTATAGTTTCAGCGGTTGGTTATAAAGCAAGCCTAGCGCTGATATTGCACAGTTTTAAGGTGTTTTCAGTTCGTTCCAACATTGTTTGAAATAAACATTGTTTGTCCTTTTTGTGGCACAAATCTTCGGTTAAGAACAGCCTATTGCCATAACTGCAGATGCTCTCTAAGTGTATTGACAAGCGTTTTAGAAAATGATTCAGGCATGTTATGTTTTTAATGGCATACTATATAATAAACTTAAACTGACTGTAAGTAAATGGTACTGATATGTGCATAAGTTAATAACCATTGGGCATACAGTATTGCAGAAATAACATAATATACCGCGCTTAGTCAAGTTCAGTGACGTGGGGAGTCTGAGCATGTCCCGACAGCACTAGGCAGAAGTCCAAAAGTTTTGGACGAGACGCCGGTCCATTTCAGGGCCCATTCAGTCACTTTTAGAAGTACTTCTAACGTTGAAGAGGTAAGCGAGTTATCAGAATAAATGAAAAATGGGAAACATTTGTAACTTTGAAACTTTAAAATGAGCAATATATGATTATTATATAATGTCAGTTACTTTTTTATGGGTTACTGTGCTTTAAATATCCATCAACACTAAATAATGTAATGTTTTTAAATAGGTGTTGTGAATACCACAGACATGTCTGATTTAATAAATGAATATTTTAGAAAAAGTCACAGGTACGATGTGATTTTAGATTTCCTCAAGACGCATCAAGGCATAAGTCTATGGAATCTGCAACCAAAATTAAGACTGTTTGGTCTTTCACAGCGAGGCAATTTCACTTCTTTACAGGTAGTCCATTCTACGATTCAAAGGGAACTACGTGGACCTGGACAGCTGTTTGGTTATCGGACAATGTTTCAGATTTTAAAATAAAAGTATCAGTTGTGAGCTCGAAGAAGTGAAGTAATGAAGCTTATGTCAGAAATGAATCCCTCTGGAACTCGAGCAAGGAGGATCCGAAAAAGTTATCATTCTTTGGGGCCTAATTATGTTTGGCACGTCGATGGCAATGATAAGTTAAAACCGTACGGTTTCGGTGTTAGCGGGTGCGTTGATGGATTCTCGAGAAAAATATTATGGTGGATATGTGGCCCAACTAATAATAATCCAGCAGTAGTGGCATCTAACTATATGAAGGTCATTTATGACCTTCGAGTTGTTCCGATGCGATTGAGAACAGATTGTGGAACAGAAAATGGAATAATGGCAGCAATGCAATGTGCATTGAGGTCACATCACAGTGACTGTTTTTCAGTAGAAGCAAGTCATATTTATGGGACATCAACATCTAATCAAATAATTGAATCCTGGTGGGCACAGTACAGAAAACAACGGTAAGCGCATTATCTTTATTATAATTAATGCGCCGCACTTGATATAATTTAAACATTTACAAGTATTTTATTAACATGTTGTCTCGTATGTTTATAACATATGCTTTCTGTTAGTTCACAGTTCTGGATGGACCTTTTCGAGGATTTGAAAGACTCGGGCCATTTCTACGGCAGTTATAAACACAAATGTTTGCTACGCTTCTGTTTAACTGATATCCTGCAGAAAGACCAAGAGGAATGCAAGCGACTATGGAACAAGCATAGAATCAGACCTTCCAGAATGTCTACACAGAATGCCCCCCAGGAAATCCCAACGAATTGTACAGTTTGCCTCACAGACCTAGTCCCTTTTGAATTATCTTTTATGTTAGGTTGTGTAGGTGGCGTAGTGATGATCATTGTTTCCGCATTACAGTTTACGGAGATTTTGCTCCAAATCCATCCTATACTGTATGTTCACGTGAGTGTTGCCTTTGATTGGCTGGCAACAGGTACAGTTGTTATTTGTGCCTTTCCCTGCCTTGACGATCATATTTTATTCACAGCAGTCGTCACTTTCAAAAGTTGTGCTTTTCATGGTACAATATAAGTAAAGCCATAACCCAAGGTGTTGCCCATCATAGCTAAAATCAAAAACACACTTGTAGCATTATAAGAGTCTTAACCGATACGAGATGGTTTGGACGCAAGACAAAATGAACTGTTTTGATAACTGTGCAACACAGTTGTTAAAACCGTCACCTTTAGATTCCATGTGAGTGGTTTTAGGTTTCTCAAGCACCGAACACAAGGGGGAACTTGGAACGGTTTCTTGAACACCTTTTATCAGTGAGAAGGCAGTTACGCCCGTGAGAATAGCATTCGTAGACTCCCTGGCTTTCTCGAAATGAGTGACATGCGTGAATGTGTGTGAGAATCGGCCTGTTTTACAATATTATGAAATTCACTTGGAATGAGAACGTCCTCAGTAAGCTGTTCAGTTAGCCTACCAGAGCTTGCAATGCACTGACGGCCAAATAGCGTAGAATCACGCAGTGATTACATATTTGCAAGTTTACTGTTTGAATGTCCATCAGAGATGACGCTTGATTTAACGTAACTTGGGCGCTTTCTGCTGTGGTTAGCTGATTGAGGGATGCGGGAGAACAGAAGAGAATGAAAATGAAAACTGGAGCTTTTTTTGCGGCTGCAATAATAAATCGCTACAAGCATCTGCTCACGCCTGTCTGTTTTCTGTGTCTCTAAACTGGATCAAACAATGCAGCCTTTCACAGTACTCAGTAGCATAGCCCTCGATCAAAGAAGGTCAGTAATACAGTGAAATATAAACATTTTAGGTTTATTAAGTCTTAAACGGTTACTTAAATAATGTGAGAGTTAATTTAACACTGGCACTTTGCAATGTGAGGGGTTTCATTTAAAGTCTGATTAGTCTGCTTAATGACACACATATTTGATTAAACCCCTGACTGACAAACCTCGATTCTGGGTTTGTAGGAAAAGATTTGCTTCCCTGCGATGAACTGACGTCATGTAAAGGGATTGTTCCTGCCTTATTGTGGTTCTTTAAATCGTATCTATATATTCTCTGTTTTAAAGAAATACACACCTTTTTTGGTTTCATGACATAATAATTTATGCTATTGTTTATAAAGACTATGCACATTCAAACTTTGTTTTTTTTTAACAAGACAGTTGGCAAAATTTGTAGTTATTGTGTCATTTATCA
Source organism: Polypterus senegalus (assembly GCF_016835505.1). Taxonomy (NCBI): domain Eukaryota; kingdom Metazoa; phylum Chordata; class Cladistia; order Polypteriformes; family Polypteridae; genus Polypterus; species Polypterus senegalus. The sequence continues at coordinate 110,755,571 of NC_053158.1, forward strand.
TCATTTACCAAATATGTTCTGATCATTTCCATTTTTTGAGATATTTAGCAACTTTCAGACTTTCTTGTCCACTGAGCAAATTAAGGTACTGGTCCTAATTTATTTAGTTTTTTTTAGTATCATTTTATGTATATATCATATTTTAAGCAAAGATTCATTTTTGCTATTGAATGTTTATATTCCTGTATTATAGGTTTTGGTCAAGGGATTGTGGTTTTCAAGTTGCACAGCAGCAGCTACAGGACCTGAGGGACCAAAGTGAAACTGTTGGTCTTTGTGGAGATGAAGATATACAAGATTACCTCACATATGTGAAAGAACAATATAACCTTCAAACACCACAAGCCTGGGAAGATGCCCTTGATTTATTCTTTAAATTGAAGGAAAAGACAAATGTTTGATAACTGCAATACAGCAGATGCAAGCTTTCAAGCAAAGAAAAACATGTATAAGTTAAAAACACTTAGATCAGTTTTGTTAACTTGTGCAAAAAAGTACTATGGCAAGCCGGATTAACATTTAGAGATATCTCAAAATGAATTTCAGATATCTTAAAATGTAACTTACTTTTTAAGATATCTGAAACTCGCTTTGAGATATCATAAAATAATTTCCTTCACATTTTAAGGTATCTGCAGAACATTTTTCAGATATTTCAAAATAATTGTGTCTGCATTTCAAGATGTCTCAGATGAATTGACCTTTCGTGCATTTCAAGATATCTCAAAATCATTTCCTGTAAAACTGCCTATTATTTCAATGGAACTTCTTGTTTATTATAGGATATCTTAAAATGTATTTGAGACATCTTGAAACGAGCAGTAAGTGATGTTGAGATTTCTTAAAATAGACAGGAAGTCCCATTGAAAGAATAGGAAATTTTACAGGAAGTGATTTCGAGATATCTTGAAATGCATTTCACATATTTCAAAATGTACAGCACATCATTTCAAGATATCTTAAAATCTATTTGAGATATCATAAAATGCTTTTTAGATTTCTTAAAATAAATGCATTTTTAGATATCTGTAATTCATTTTGAGATAGCTCTAAATGTTAATTTGGCTTGCCATAAAGTACAGAAATTTTGACTGAAGAACTTCAATATGTAAACACCAGCAGTAACAATAGCTTTGAACAATGTATACTTTGTATGTGCAGAATACTTCATCAATTACAAATACTAATCAATTACATCTTGCCTGAAGAAGGGGCCTGAGTTGCCTCGAAAGCTTGCATAGTGTAATCTTTTTAGTTAGCCAATAAAAGGTGTCATTTTGCTTGACTTTTCTCTACATACAATATACAGTAAATGTATCTGCCCATTTTAGAGAATCAAAAAAACTGCTCAGCATATTTGTTTAATTTTATGCTTTACGTACCTTTAATTGCATACAGCATTTCTTGAAAAGAAGTACCATTTTAAAAAATCTTGCACAACACTTTCTCTCTCTCCAATGTCTTTTATGTTATGAAGACATCCAGCTAAAAGGAGCATTGTGCTGTGTTTTGCCATGATGTCTCTCAGGATTGACAAAGATGTGGCTGACACTATCTGTTCTTAAAAAGTACACTCCATTAAACTCCATTTGTAAACAATAGTTTTACAAAATTTCCATTACTGATATAATGACAATTTATTAATCAAATTAAATTAAAACTCTTACCTCCTGAAGCCCATTCTGAATGTCTGGATCTGTGATATCTTGAATAGATGGTGAAACCTCTGTTTTACCACAGATGTATTCTACAAAATGTCTGGAGAAAAAGTGTAGACCAGGGCCACCATGGACAAGTGACACAGCAATTATTCTTCCAATGATGTAATACTCATCATCCATCATCCACATATCCATCCATCCATTATCCCACCCGCTATATCCTAACTACAGGGTCACAGGGGTCTGCTGGTGCCAATCCCAGTCAACACAGTGCACAAGGCAGGAAACAAACCCTGGGCAGGGCGCCAGCCACCGCAGTATATATATATATATATATATATATATATATATATATATATATATATATATATATATATATATATATACAGTGGTGTGAAAAACTATTTGCCCCCTTCCTGATTTCGTATTTTGCATGTTTGTCACACAAAATGTTTCTGATCATCAAACACATTTAACCATTAGTCAAATATAACACAAGTAAACACAAAATGCAGTTTTTAAATGATGGTTTTTATTATTTAGGGAGAAAAAAAATCCAAACCTACATGGCCCTGTGTGAAAAAGTAATTGCCCCCTTGTTAAAAAAATAACCTAACTGTGGTGTATCACACCTGAGTTCAATTTCCGTAGGCACCCCCAGGCCTGATTACTGCCACACCTGTTTCAATCAAGAAATCACTTAAATAGGAGCTGCCTGACACAGAGAAGTAGACCAAAAGCACCTCAAAAGCTAGACATCATGCCAAGATCCAAAGAAATTCAGGAACAAATGAGAACAGAAGTAATTGAGATCTATCAGTCTGGTAAAGGTTATAAAGCCATTTCTAAAGCTTTGGGACTCCAGCTAACCACAGTGAGAGCCATTATCCACAAATGGCAAAAACATGGAACAGTGGTGAACCTTCCCAGGAGTGGCCGGCCGACCAAAATTACCCCAAGAGCGCAGAGCGACTCATCCGAGAGGTCACAAAGACCCCAGGACAACGTCTAAAGAACTGCAGGCCTCACTTGCCTCAATTAAGGTCAGTGTTCACGACTCTACCATAAGAAAGAGACTGGGCAAAACGGCCTGCATGGCAGATTTCAAGACGCAAACCACTGTTAAGCAAAAAGAACATTAGGGCTCGTCTCAATTTTGCTAAGAAACATCTCAATAATTACCAAGACTTTTGGGAAAATACCTTGTGGACTGATGAGACAAAAGTTGAACTTTTTGAAAGGCAAATGTCCCATTACATCTGGTGTAAAAGGAACACAGCATTTCAGAAAAAGAACATCATACCAACAGTGAAATATGGTGGTGGTAGTGTGATGGTCTGGGGTTGTTTTGCTGCTTCAGGACCTGGAAGGCTTGCTGTGATAGATGGAACCATGAATTCTACTGTCTACCAAAAAATCCTGAAGGAGAATGTCCGACCATCTGTTCGTCAACTCAAGCTGAAGCGATCTTGGGTGCTGCAACAGGACAATGACCCAAAACACACTAGCAAATCCACCTCTGAATGGCTGAAGAAAAACAAAATAAAGACTTTGGAGTGGCCTAGTCAAAGTCCTGACCTGAATCCAATTGAGATGCTATGGCATGACCTTAAAAAGGCGGTTCATGCTAGAAAACCCTCAAATAAAGCTGAATTACAACAATTCTGCAAAGATGAGTGGGCCAAAATTCCTCCAGAGCTGTAAAGACTCATTGCAAGTTATCGCAAACGCTTGATTGCAGTTATTGCTACTAAGGGTGGCCCAACCAGTTATTAGGTTCAGGGGGCAATTACTTTTTCACACAGGGCCATGTAGGTTTGGATTTTTTTCTCCTAAATAATAAAAACCATCATTTAAAAACTGCATTTTGTGTTTACTTGTGTTATATTTGACTAATGGTTAAATGTGTTTGATGATCAGAAACATTTTGTGTGACAAACATGCAAAAGAATAAGAAATCAGGAAGGGGGCAAATAGTTTTTCACACCACTGTATCTATACTAATAAAAGGCAAAGCCCTCACTGACTCACTGACTCATCACTAATTCTCCAACTTGCCGTGTAGGTAGAAGGCTGAAATTTGGCAGGCTCATTCCTTGCAGCTTCCTTACAAAAGTTGGGCAGGTTTCATTTCGAAATTCTACGCATAATGGTCATAACTAGAAGCTATATTTCTCCATTTACTGTAATGGAGTTGAGCTCGAAAGCCGTGGGGGTCGGAGTTTCGTGTGACATCATCACGCCTCCCACGTAATTACGCAGTACGTAGAAAACCAGGAAGAGCTCCAAAAAGCGCTTAATAAAACATGCATTATATAATTAAGAAGGCAGCGCAGTGAAACAATTAGAAGCGAGCGAGTGACATATAAAACCATATTCAGCGGCTCTGAACTGACGCAGTGTGCAGCCAAAAAGCAACAGTTCCAAAGAGTGCTGAACAAAAACCGAATTACACTGCCACGCTCAAATAGATAAACCACGCGCCGTGGTGCACTAGTAGAGGCTTTGCCTCTAACGCCGAAGTTCGATTCCCGAGAAGGGACGCACTAAGTATGTATGCACGCATTTTTATTCATTTTAACTTCGCATCCTCTTGGTTTGAGACGTATGAAAAAATATGCGGTTAACGCAGAAAGACGGATCACCAATTGAAGCTTTATGAATAATGGATACTTTATTCGCGATCAATGATTGTTTTGTTAAAGCCATACTCAGTGTATTCATTAGATGAACGGTAAAAAAGTAAAAGCGAGGGGAGGGTAACTTATTGAGGCACACAGGCAAAACCACAGTAGCATGCGGGCTTGAAGTACTGTAGTGCGCGTCAACTCGATCTGAATTGCGTGATCACATTAAAAAAAATATATCTTTTCAAGTTCTATTTAGTCCATATTTGTCAAACTCAAGGCCCACGGGCCACATCCGGCCCGGCATGTAATTAAATCCGGCCCGCGAGATCATTTTATATACTGTATTATTGTTATTAATGGCCAAGGGAGATGAAGCGCTGGTAACACAATAAACTACAGATCCCATAATGCAGCGCTTCAGCTGCCTTGCCGAACACTTATCGCGTTAATCAAGTCTAGCTTATGATGCTGCAAGTTTTTGCGAAGCTAGCCCACACGATGCCGAAGAGAAAAGGTGATTCTGAACATAGAGCCTTTAAAAACCGATGGGAGGCTGAGTATATGTTTACTGACATTGCCGGTAAACCCGTGTGTCTCATTTGTGGAGCTAATGTGGCTGTAATTACAGAATTTAATCTAAGACGGCACTATGAGACAAAACATCAAGATAACCTGAAAGACCTGAATGCAATGCACAAGATACAGAAAGCAGAAGAGTTAAAGAAGAATCTGACACTTCAGCAGACGTTTTTACCCGTGCAAAATCACAAAGTGATTTCAAGTGAAGCTACTTTTATGGGAGACACAAATGCACCAGTGCAACTTGCCCACTTTCCCTGTTGCCAAGTAATGTTGAACCAAGTCGGCTGCGGTGTTCCCAAATACGCACTTTGCTGATAAACTGAGCACACTGCGCACGGAGTTCGCACGGCGCTTTGGTGACTTTGAAGAACAAAAAAGAATTTTGAGTTGTTTCGCAACCCATTTGCTGTCGATGTGGAAACTGCACCTGTGCAGATTCAGATGGAAGTGATTGAGCTGCAGTGTAATGGCACACTGAAGGCAAAGTACGATACTGCAGGGCCCGCACAGTTTATTCACTCCATTCCCGCACAAATGCTCCAGCTCTGTCTACATGCGGCTTGAACCTTGTGCATGTTTGGTACCACATATCTGTGTGAGAAGCTCTTCTCAGTCATGAAGACTAACAAAACAGCACACAGGAGTCGCCTCACTGATGAGCACCTGCAGTCCATCCTGAGAATCTCCACAACACAGAACCTCACACCAAACATAAACGAACTTGTTGCCAAAAAAAGATGCCAGGCGTCCAGCTCTGATAAAATGACATAAGAGCAAAGAAAACTTAATGATTTGATTTGTTATTGCTGAAAAGAACAAATTTTATTTATATTTCCAGGTTTTGTTATGCAGCATGTTCATATTTGAATTTGTATAATTTTGACAGGATATATTTTTATGGAGAGCAAAATCTTTTTGGATATTTAAAATTTAAGTTTATTTTTATATAAAATTACATAAGAGTAAAGAAATTTGAATGTTTGTTCTTTTAACGTTTACTTTATTTCTAACTTGTATAATTTAGACAGGATATATTTTTATGGAGAGCAAAATATTATTAAGTTATTTAAGGTTCGAGTTGATTTATTCCGGAATAATATTCTGTCGACTAAATAAAAATTCCTTCTATTTAAAATTTAAATAGAACTTGAACAGAAACGATAGTTGTGTGTGTGTGTGTGTATGTATATATGTAGATATGTATGTTGTGAACGATAGGGGGCGCCCTCGCTCCCTTGAACCCCTGTCCACGACTCCAGACACTAGGTAAAAGTCCTCAAGTTGACTTTATTTTCTTGCCACAGTGCACAAAGCACACTCTCCTCCACAATACTCATAAATTACAATAAACCACAATAATAAACAAATAAACCAATCCTCCAGCTCCCAGACGCGTTGCCACCCTTCCACCCAGCTCAGCTCATTGTCTGTGAGTTTCCATAGTCCTTTTATAATCCCTGACCCGGAAGTGTTTCTGCCCAATAGTCCACAAGTCCTTTTCCCTTCCGGGTCAGGGTAAATAGTCCCTTTCTTCAACCCGGAAGTCCGTCGCTCTTCCTGTGATGAACCTCCGGGTCACAGGGCACGAAGAAGTCCTCGGTCCTCCTGTGGCCCCCACAGCATCCAGCAGGGCTTTGCATAAAAACTCCAATGTCCATGATGCCCTGCTGGTCTTCTGGGGACCTCCACGCTGCAAGGAGCGCTCCACCTGGCGGCTTGGGGGTATTGGTCGGGATAAATGGCCGGCCATCCATTACAATGTATATATATGTTTATATATATGTGTGTGTGTATGTATATATATCTATTTGTGTGTATATATGTGTGTGTATGTATATGTATGTGTGTATATGTAGATATTGTGGTCCCGACGCCCAGGAGGACCAGAAGAGGGCTTGTGCCTCCTCCAGACTGCGAGGCGTCCGTCCTGGTTATGTTGGGGGCCTCGGGTACCGGGCTTGGAAGCCCAGCCCTGTAGGGATCCGTGGCCACCACCAGGCGGCGCCCCGATGCCGGAATATCCCGTGTGGTCCCCGGCCGGGCTCCAGTAATTGGCGGAAGTCGGGTGGAAGAGGACGGAGCTGGAGTGAGGACTGGAGGCGGCCAGGAGAAAGAAAGGCACAGGACTGTGTGGCCTGGACATTGGGGGAATCAGTGCTGGAGGCACTGGGGTTGTGAGTGCACGTTACATTGTAAATATTATTGTAAATAAACGGTGTGTGATGAAAATATGATGTCCGTCTGCCTGTGTCCGGGCCAGAGTCCACAGTGGCGTAGTCGTTTGGATGGTCCGTCTGGTTCAAGACGGGGACCTGCTTTTAATAAGTCTGTGGACGGCCCGGCACAGCAGCGGACCCCACACACTGGCCGCGGGAGCGGCCCGTGCACAACCCCGCAGGAGCGGTTTACCCCGAAGACCGCCGTCGGACCGCAGAATGGCCATCCCCGGGTGCGGAGGAAGGAGAACGGGCGTCCCCAGAGTGCAGCGGGCTCCGCGAGTCGCGCTGACGCGAAACATGGCCCAGCCGGCGTGGCGACACAGAATGCCACACCGAGGCAGGGGCCTCGGAGTGACGGGATCCGGGAGGTGAGTGCCCTGCCCTGCAGTAATCAGCCCTTCGGGGTTGCACTTACCTTGTTTCCCACAGGGAGGGACGATCCGGATCCGCGTCCGTGGCAGGAGTACGCTGGGCCACGGGCTGTCGACAGCGCGAAGGAGGCTGCGAAAGCGGAGCCGCTGCAGCTCGGAAAATCACAGCAGCTGCTAAGCTGTGAGGAGGCACGTCACCGCACCCAGAGTGGGGAAGACAAGATGGCCGCGGGCCGGATGTCCCGCCCGCTGACAGGCACGGGATTGGCTGGTGTGTCTTGTGTGCCCGCCAATGATTGGATGGAGGCGGGACCAAGGAACGCCAGTCTCGTGCCTACGAGAGATCTGATTGGGCCAGAGGGGCTGGCCCACAGGATAGACAGGCGGGGAGTGGGGCTGATGGACAGGTAAGCCCACCACCGCCTGTCTCTATGGGTTTGTCTTTAGCAGAGGTGCTAAGTGCTCTTGCCACTCGCTTGGAGCAGCTGACGGGGAAGGCGGTCGCGTCGGGAGAGATGCCGTGGGAGATGGAGGATCGGTGCGGTGCTGGAACCGGAGGCCGGCAGAGCACAGCGGGGGTGGTAAGTATTGCTGTCCCCGTAAAGCATGTGTGGGGGTTCGCTGAACATGGTCGTGACTGTTTACGGGACGACCGGCTTCAAGTAGGCAACTCCCCAACAGCGGACGCGGCGGTGCAGACAGCCGACGAGGCGAGGAGATCGAGCACGCAGGGGCTGGTAGGATCGGGGCTGCTGAGTGCCCTGGGTCCTAGCGCCCTGCGCTCCAAGCCCGCAGCTGTCTCCTGTCGCTCTGCCTGGACGCAGACGGGGCTGGGTTTGAGCTTTTGCCATGCTCAGACCCAGACCGTCAGGTCGTCCAAGAAAAGAAGGAGCAACCGAAGGGTGAATGTCGGTTCCTCCGATAGGAGGGGACGCTGCGCTGGGTGCGCGCGTCCGGACGAAGGCCGTCCTCAGCGGTGGCCGAGGGAAACCCTTGGGCAGCTGGGCGAGCCACCTGCGAGAGCAGACCTGCTGACACCAGAAGGACGGGCAGGGAACCTGCGGCGGAGGACCCATACAGGCAAGTCATGGGCTGTTGATAGGGGGACGGAGCGCTGCCGGTACGGAGACCGACAGGATGCTCGGGGCAAGTATCCAGGCAGTGCTTCTGGCCCTCCCTTTGCTTATTTTAGAGATTCAGAGCCCCAATGAGCCCTGGATCCGACGTCGTTTGGGACCTGCCCTCCTGGAACAGGCCGCTCCGGGGGAGGGCTCCACGCCGGGAGGCTGATGGCGCCCCAGCTGGCGGGGACGGTGGAGACAGGAGCGGCGCGGACCAGAGGGGCACGTTGGTGCCGGAGGGGGTGCCCGAAGACGGATGTCCCAGGGTGCCGTGTTGGATCCTGGGGGCAGAGTAGGACCCTCTCTGGGGACGTGCTGCCCTTTCGGGAAGTGCCGCTCAGACCCACGTGTCTTCGCTAGCGGTGGGGCACTGTGGTCCCGGAGGACCAGAGGAGGGCTTGTGCGTCCTCCAAACCGCGAGGGGGCGTCCGTCCTGGTTATGTTGGGGGCCACGGGTAGAGGGCTTGGAAGCCCAACCCTGTAGGGGCCCATGGCCACCGCCAGGCGGCGCCCAGGTGCCTGAGGAACCCTGGAGCCCAGCAATTCTGCCACACCAGGAAGTGCTGGGGGGAAGACGACAGGGAACACCCAGACAGCTTCCGGGTGCGCAGCCAGCACTTCCGCCACACTGGGGTGTGGCTAGGACTGATTGCCGGGAAGCAACTGGAGCCCATCCGGGTTCCTATAAAAGGGGCCGCCTCCCTCCAGTAATTGGCGGAAGTCGGGTGGAAGAGGACGGAGCTGGAGTGAGGACTGGAGGCGGCCAGGAGAAAGAAAGGAACAGGACTGTGTGGCCTGGACATTGGGGAATCGGTGCTGGAGGCACTGGGGTTGTGAGTGCACGTTACATTGTAAATATTATTGTAAATAAATGGTGTGTGGTGAAAATATGATGTCCGTCTGCCATATATATATGTATATATATGTGGATGTATGTGTATATATGTATGTATATATGTGTGTGTGTATATATATATATGTATATATATGTATATATATATATATATATATGACAGCAACACTCATCACTCATAACAGTGACAAAACAATTACATTAACAATCATGTTACGTTATTTTCAAAATTTTTCCTTTTCTTTTCATTGCTTCTTTAACACACTACTTCTCTCTGCTAAGCGCGGGTATTTTGCTATATATATATATATATATATATATATATGTATATATATATATATATATGTGTATGTGTGTGTATATATGTATATATATATATATATATATACGTGTATATATAACTGTGTATATATATGTCTATATTTGTATATGTGTATATGTATATATGTATGTATATATATATATATATATATATGATGTGTATATATATGTTTATATATGTGTGTGTCTGTGTATATACACTCATGACAATGACAAAACAATTACATTGTCAATAATGTTACGTTAGTATTAAAATGTTTCCTTTTCTTTTACTTCTCGCTGCTGCTGGTATTTTGATATATATATATATATATATATATATATATATAGATATATATATATATATATAGATAGATATATATAGATAGATATGACAACAACATTCATATCAATGACAAAACAATTACATTAACAATCAAGTTACGTTATTTTTTACATTTTTCCTTTTCTTTTTCATAACTTCTTTAACACACTACTTCTCCGCTGCAAAGCGCGGGTATTCTGCTAGTATCTTATAAATGTAAGATCATGTTGCTGTGCTTTCTGAATGTAGAATAAGAGAAAAGAAAAAAAAATACCAGCTGAAATTAGTGCTCTCAGTTGTTGTCACGATTATGAATCTGGTTGAAACAAAAAACTGAAGCCACAGTAGGCCCCCAGGACCGATTTTGAGAACCCTTGATCTAGAAAATTAGTCAGGGTGGGCTATAAAGAGGACTTTTTTATACTTTTTAACATTTTCTGTCCATATCAGTTTGGAAGACCTGCACGTTTGTTGCTCTTTACCTATGCTATAGTTTTCAACGTTCTAATTTAAAATCTTGAGTATTCTCAGTACCAGTGTGAGTTTCTCTGTGCTCTAATCACTTTTGTTTTGATGGGAGCTACTGTATCCAAAGCCTCTTTCAAAGTCACTAAGTTTGTTGTTAGCTGAGCCAATTCCTTTTCAACAATTATGCTTGTGTTTCTCAAAATATCTACAAATTTTGATGCAGAGTAATAATCTAGATATTGTACTGTCCTTTTTTAATCTGTTTCTACACTGGTAAGGGCAGAAACGAGTCGAACATAGTAATCAGAAAAAACTTAATGTAAAGGTGCAATATTTAAATTTTAAGTATCAATTCGATAAGTTATAATTACATTTAACAAGTGGTTATGGCTATAAGTCAATTCATTGACAATTTACCAAAACCTTACTGCATTTAACAAATAAGTAAAACATTTGCTGAAAGAGTCAGTTTCCACTTCTTTTTGTATAGATTTGTAAAATCCAACCTCAACAGTACACAATTAAAATTTATGGCTATATCGAATATAACACTGCAAAATTCAGTCATGAACATTGAATATGGCCCTAGTGGTCTACAGGCTGGATTTAAGATCATACAGCTGCGGCCTGGATTGTACTCTGATCAAATACTGAGGTAGATTTAAAAGAAAAGATCACCTCCAGTTTGGATGAAGACCTTCTTTCTTGAAAAATCCAGGCCTTTCCAAAAAATCATTCCAATTATTCACAAAGGCTATGCTTTTATTTGCATATCAAGTTTTTTTATTTTATTGATTTATTCTTATTATTTTATTGATTTTATTAAAATAACCCAGCCACAGGGGATGCCCAAACCAGTGTGTTTCTTCATGCCAGTCCCAAGCCCGGATAAATGCGGAGGGTTATGTCAGGAAGGACATCTGCTGTAAAATTTTGCCAAATCAATATGTGGATAACAATGCAAATTTCCATACCGGAATCAGTCGAGCCCTGGGTTAACAATGACTGCCACCAGTACTGTTAGCCAACAGGCTGGCAGAAATTGGGCTACTGTTGGCCGAAGAAGTAGAAGAAGAGGGGGGAGACATGTCTGGAGGCAAGCGGAGAGAGGAAGAAGTTAAAGAGAGTGGAACAGAGGGTAGGAACTTTCAATGTTGGCAGTATGACTGGTAAGAGGAGAAAGTTAGCAGATATGATGGGGAGAAGGAAGGCTGATATATTGAGCATGCAAGAGACTAAATGGAAGGGGAGTAAAGCCAGGTGGATTCAAATTGCTCTTTCATGGTGTGGATAGGTGGAGAAATGGAGTAGGAGTTATTCTGAAGTACAGTATGTCAAGAGTGTTTTGGAGGTGAAAAGAGTGTCAGAGTAATGAGTATGAAGCTGGAAACTGTAGGTGTCATGATGAATGTTGTTAATGCATATGCCTCGTAAGTTGGGTGTGCAATGAATGAGGAAGAAGATTTTAGGAGTGAGTTGGATGAAGTGATGGACAGAAAGGGACAGAAAGTGTTGATTGGAGCGGATTTCAATAGATATGTTGGTGAAGCGAACAATGTTGACGAGGAGGTGATGGGTAGTTATGGTGTCAAGGAGAGGAATGAAGAAGGTCAGATGATAGTGGATTTTGCCAAAAGAATGGACATGGCTGTGGTGAATATGTATTTTAAGAAGAGGGAGGAACATAGGGTTATGTACAAGTGTGGAGGAAGATGCACACAGGTAGATTACATCATATGCAATATGCAGAAGAGTCAATCTGATGGAGACTGAAGACTGGAAGGTGGTGGCAGGGGAAAGTGTAGTTAAGTAGCATAGGATGGTGGTCTGTAGGATGATGTTGGAGATCAAGAAGAGGAAGAGAGTGAGGGCAGAGCCAAGGATCAAATGGTGGAAGTTGAAAAAGGAACACTGCAAGGTTGAGTTTAGGGAGAAGGAGAGACAGGCACTGGGTGGTACTGAAGAATTACCAGACAGTTGGGAAACTACAGCAGATTTAGTAAGGATGCAGCAAGAACAGTGCTTGGCGTGACATCTGGACAGAGGAAGGAGGAAAAGGAAACCTGGTGGTGGAATGGGCAAATAAAGGAGAGTATACAGAGGAAGAGCATGGCAAAGAAGAAGTGGGATAGTCAGAGAGATGCAGAAAGTAGACAAGAGTACAAGGAGATAAGGCACAAGGTGAAGAGAGAGGTGGTAAAGGCTAAAGAAAAGGTGTATTTTGAGATGTATGACAGGTTGGACACTAAGGAGGGAGAAAATGACCAGTACTGATTGGCTAGACAGAGGGACCGAGCTGAGAAAGATGTACAGCAGATTAGGGTCATAAAGGATAAAGATGGAAACATACTCACAAGCGAAGAGAGTGTGTTGAGCAGAAGGAAAGAGTACTTTGAGAGGCTGATTAATGAAGAGAACAAGAGAGAGGAGAGGTTGGATGATGTGGAGATAGTGAATCAGGAAGTGCAACAGATTAGCAAGGAGGAAGTCAGGACAGCTATGAAGAGGATGATTAATGGAAAATCCGTTGGTCCAGATGACATACCTATGGAAGCATGAAGGTGTTTAGGGGAGATGGCAGTGAAGTTTTTAACCAGAATGTTTAATAGAATCTTAGAAAGTGAGAGATATTAGTGCAGAAGGAGTGTACTGGTGCCGATATTTAAAAATAAGGGGGATGTGCAGGACTGTAGTAACTACAGGGGGATAAAATTAATGAGCCGCAGCATCATGTTATGGGAAAGAGTAGTGGAAGCAAGGTTAAGAAGTGAAGTGATGATTAGTGAGCAGTAGTATGGTTTCATGCCAAGAAAGAGCACCACAGATGCAATGTTTGCTCTGAGGGTGTTGATAGAGAAGTATAGAGAAGGCCAGAAGGAGTTGCATTGCGTCTTTGTGGACCTGGAGAAAGCATATGAAAGGGAGCCTTGAGAGGAGTTGTGGTATTGTATGAGGAAGTCAGGAGAGCCAGAGAAGTATGTAAGAATTGTACAGGATATGTATGAGGGAATTGTGACCATGGTGAAGTCTGCAGTAGGAGTGATGGATGCATTCAAGGTGGAGGTGGGTTTAATCAGGGATCGGTTCTGAACCCTTTCTTATTTGCAATGGTGATGTACAGGTTGACAGACGAGATTAGACAGGAGTCCCCGTGGACTATAATGTTTGCTGATGACATTGTGATCTGTAGCGATAGTAGGTAGCAGGTTGATAAGACCCTGGAGAGGTGGAGATAAGCTCTAGAAAGGAGAGGAATGAATGTCAGTAGGAACAAGACAGAATACATGTGTGTAAATGAGAGGGAGGTCAGTGGAATGGTGAGGATGCAAGGAGTAGAGTTGGCGCAGGTGGATGAGTTTAAATACTTGGGATCAATTGTACAGAGTAACGGGGATTGTGAAAGAGAGGTGAAAAAGAGAGTGCAGGCAGGGTGGAATGGGTGGAGAAGAGTGTCAGAAATAATTTGTGACAGAAGGGTATCAGCAAGAGTGAAAGGGAAGATCTACAGAGCAGTAGTGAGACCAGCTATGTTATATGGGTTGGAGATGGTGGCACTGACCAGAAAGCAGGAGACTGAGCTGGAGGTAGCAGAGTTAAAAATGCTGTGATTTACACTGGGTATGACGAGGATGGACAAGATTAGAAATGAGTACATTAGAGGGTCAGCTCAAGTTTGACGGTTTGGAGACAAATTCAGAGAGGCGAGGTTGTGTTGGTTTGGACATGTGCAGAGGAAAGATGCTGAGTATGTTGGGAGAAGGATGCTAAGGATAGAGCTGCCAGGCAAGAGAAAAAGAGGAAGGCCTAAGAGAAGGTTTACGGATGTGGTGAGAGAGGACATGCCGGTGATGGGTGTAACAGAACAAGATGCAGAGGACAGAAAGGTATTGAAGAAGATGATCTGCTGTGGCAACCCCTAACAGGAGCAGCCAAAAGAAGAAGAAGAAGAAGATTAATTTTACTGAAATCACATAACATTCCATACAAAGAAATCAAGTTTTACAAGGCTTTGTTCGAAACAAATCAACCCCCACCCCTGAGAAAGAGAGCTAGGCCAGCAGAGTAAAATTTTAAGCTAGTAAAAATAAGTAAATAGATAAATTAATAAATGAATAGAGATAAATGAAGTAAAAGAGAAGAGAAGAGGGAACCTGTTTCATCGATTTAAATGCTTATTCTAAAATGTTTTTAATTAGATCCTGCCAGGTTTTGAAAACGTTTTGTACAGATCCTCTAAGTGAGAATTAGATTTTTTCCAATTTCAAATAGTATATAACATCAGTTACCCACTGACTTAAAATAGGAGGGTTAGGATTCTTCCAGTTTAGCAAGATAAGTCCACATGCCAATGGTGTAGTAAAAGCAATTACAGTTTGTTTGTCCTTCTCCACTTTAAGCCTTGTGCTAGAACTTGTTTTCATTAAACTTGGTACACATGTTTCCCAATGGTCGACTTAAAATACTGTTGGGTGAAATCAAGCCTAACCCACACCCTCCTGGGTAGGGTGGGGGGTGATCTTGCGGTCATGTATGCATGTTATCATCCAGTTGACACTTGGAATGACCACCAGAGGGCGAACTGGAGGTGACTGCCAGCATTCTTTATGTTTGAGCACCAACACCCGCCTGTTGCTTTTGAAATTAAATAGAGTTGGCTGGTTCCAAGCGTCAACTCGATAATAACATACATACAAGACCACAAGACAAACACATCAGTAAGTCTTCATTTTTTGTTAATTTATCTTTAAAGCTGTGCTTTTTTTTATTATATTTTTCTCAAACAATAAAAAAAAACAACTTTATTTTCCTCCTGGGCAATGCTGGGTATTTCAGCTAGTAAACAAATAAATGAATCATATCCCCTCTGTTTAATTTTTGGATGGAGCCAGGTACAATTAAATTCTGACGTTTTCTTTTAGCTTTGGTGCATAGAGATATAAAGTTCCTCCTTAATACCTCAGGTTGCTGAAAATAGATTTCATTAGTGCTGACATGCAACAATATGGTGTCTCAGACACTTCATTGTCAGACAAAAGGTCCAATTTAGTCTCTTAGATAACTTCATCATGGGAGGCATTAGTTAGGATGTAGTGGGTTGGATAATGGATGGATGAATGGATTAAAATAGTTTAGAATTCTAACATTCCACAGCATGGAGTTACCATTTTTAAGCACTTAATTGTTCTCAGCCCCGACAGAGATGCTGCTGAGCACCGAGAATCTGTCTAAATTATTGACCTGGATGCAGTCTACTAAATTTTGACCCCCATCAAACTATTATCCCACTGTGGCTGAATTGATGATGCAGATTTTGCTCACACACTAACTACAGTGGGACCTAAAGAGACTGAAGCTGAATCAGGAAAGGCCGAATTGTCTAAAAAAACATCAGTCCAATTTTTGTTGTATTATAGCAAAACTTCTCAGATCCCTTGAAGTTTTGCTTTAATAATACCTAAAGCTGACATTCAATGAGTTTTCTGTGTTCTTCCATAGTTTGAAAGTAAATATTTTACTCAGGTACTTGGAGAAACTTCTATAGTAGTATAGTAGTCAAGAATATTCAAAAAAGGACATTTTTAAGCCATACATGGTTACTAGCAGATGGTCACAGGAAGCAGCTAAAAGCATGTGTAAAGGCACATAGATTTAGATTTATCTGATACTCAAAGAGGAACTTGGTGTACATACAGTTTTATAAATCTGATTTTTGTAGTGTACATCCAGTTTTTGCTTTTCTAATGTAAGAAAAATTTTAGTGTGGAACCTAAGCTAGGCTTATACCTGAGGCCTCTGATGCAGCCACTAAATTACCCATGAGGAAAAACTTTAGAATGAAACATAGCCTATTGTCTTCCTCTGTACAAATGGAGAATTTGTACAATATTTGGAGGAGGCAGGTTCAAAAGTTATTGATCTGCATACCAGACAAACACACAGGCACACAAAAACAATTCATTGATGTGTGTTAGAGAAGAAGATTGATATTTTGTCAAATGGCACAGCACCTGTCCTTTCACCTTTTGTTTTTGTTTTTATTTTCTTTTATTATAACTGTAATTAGTTAAGCTTGCTAATTACAAGTATTTTAAAGTTGATTTGACACATGAAAGTTACAAAATAATGTATCCGCACATCATTAGGAAGTACAGAGAAAACACAGTGATTAGGTAATGTATTGTATAAGAAAGATTTATTTTGAAATACTTTTGTGTGCCACTAAAAATTTGTTCCATTGAATTGCTCTACTTAAATGTGTGTCTATTATTTAACTGGTTAGTTCTTTTCCATGAAAAATGCAAAGCAAGGACCTTTCACCATCTTCTGTTGTCTACTGTGTTACTGAACATACAGTAAATACTGTAATAGTATCATTCTCATTTTAAATTCCATAGTGTCCTGGTCATAAAAGATTAACTTAATAGAGAAATTGTCTTACAATAAGCAGACATTAGCAGAATATAGTATTGTGGTAGTCGGCTGGCTACTGAGGGGTGTAAGCGGATCTAGGTACTAGATTGATAGAGGTAAGACAAACAAGTGCCCTTCAGAGTTTCTTTTAAAAGAAGCCCAACGCCAAAGTGAAGATAAAGGGGAGCCAGTCTTCTTCTTGGGGAGTGCGTGAGGGAGTGAGAGACACAGCAGTGACAACTTTGTTAGTTTGAATTAGTTCATTTACAAGGTTTCTCCTGTGACCTAAACAATAGGAAGGTTTAGCAAGTGCTTGAAGTTACTTGATGCTTGTGAGCATCTGCAGAACAAAATAGATATGATATTTGAGTGCTGGGTTGACCTTTTCATAATGGGTCTTACGTGTGGTCTTATATCCCTGCCTCATGATAGAGGAGGATTTTTCTGTATCAGGACCGTTTAGCATCTTACCACAGTGGGGAGCCTCAGTGAGGCATATCAACTAAAGAGACATCTATGCGTTCTGTGTCATCTAATCCTGATATTGTCCAGAGTCCATGGATATCAGCAGATTTTCCTGCCATTGCAGAATCTGGAGTCTTGTCCCATGTGTTTCAGATACCAGAAGTCCATGAAGGGGGCAGCAGTGTAGAGTATAAAATACTCTTTTTGCATCATATAGAAAAGCTACCCCATGTGAAACACCTAAAAGGTGTTGTACAGCATACGATGGACAACAGAGCACTAGTGCATCTCATTATGGCACAGGTCATAAGGTTTATATGGCTAATGAGACCACTAAATTCTACCAACGGATTTGACTACAGTTGTGTGATGGAGTAAGAGCCGGTTCTAGGAGTTGCTGACCTAGACAAAGGTGTAAATGGCACCCCGTCACCCCCTTTGCTTTGAGAGGAATCATCACTACCAGACTTGTACATTGACTTGGAGACAGGACTGGGGACAGTAAAGTATTTAGGACCTCGAATTCACGATTTTAGAATGTCAAGTTATAGCCAAGTCTGCTTACAAGACTGCCTCAGAAAAATATGCTTTTGAGGGGTGCCATTTCAGAAAATAAGTAGGAATCGGGCTGTATTAGTGCTCTTTTATTTATTGCATTTAACGTTTCTCTAAAGAAAATTATGAAACACTTAAGTTATTGCTAAAACTATCATTTCATTTCTATAGTTATCTATTTAAACCACCAGCTAAATGTGTGCCTTTTGATGATGATGATGACACTCATTATATAATTTTTTTTAACAAAGATGTTACAATATATGTTGTTTAAATTAATGAAATAAACTGAAAACTTTATAAAAACTTTATAGCATAACTAGCAAAATACTCGCGCTTCACAGCGGCGAAGTACTGCCTTAAAATTTTTATTAAGAAGAAAATTTAACATTTTTAAATTGAGGGAAAATATACCAATAATTATTGGTTAAGGTTCTCTTTGTATACCACATTGTGAGTTTGGCCCTCCGGTTGTAATATGACCAAACTGTGCGCTGAGCTTACTCTTGAGCATACAACGTACAGTTGGCCATGTGAACAGTAATCTTGTTTCAAATCTCACAGCTTGGATTGCTGCTGTCATAATCAGTTTGAGTTTCATGGTTTGTTTCAATTACGACGGTATTTGCAGGACTTATGATGAAGTGACATTCAGAATCTGTCAAGCGTTTTAAGCATACAACTGGTTTCATCGATAACTTCACATCCAGCTTTTGAGAGTTTAAACATTCATAAACATCAAAGTGTCTACTACTGAAATTATCACCTGTGAGTCTAAGGTGTTTAAGAGGCACTGGCAGTTTTTGAAACATGTAAAATATTTGGCCATTTCGGTACACTTGAAAGCGACAACCGAACATTTCAGCGGCAGCCATCAACTCACATGCAAAACCATAGGTGAAGGGCTTAAGCATTTCACTCTTCTAGTGCTCCTGTGTAGTATAATTATCTCCTGTACCATCATCAGTCCACACCTTGAACCTGTCCCAATCATTCAATACATAAGACACAATGTTCCTCCGGATATCAAGAGTGAGCCTGATATGGCCATGCAATATGTAACACAGAGAATGGAAAAGGTAGGTGCCATCTCCAGGCATGGAAACCACTCGTTAAGTGACAGTTCTTTGATCGATGGTGATCACCTCGATAGATATGTTAATGGGGGTACGGTTGGAATGATAAAGGAAATGGGTACCTGAACAATGTAAAGTAAATCTAAAATACCTAAACAATAACTATAATCGTAATAAACGAACAATAAAACAGCGGAGAAGCTGTGGATTAAATAAAAAGGCTGTAGTTATCAGTAGGGAGACGTGAATCCCGTGATGAAGCAAGGAAGGCAATGTAGAGACAGGAGCGATGGACGGCTTTATATAGGCAGGCAGCCAACAACGTGGGAGGCATTGGGATGGGGGACCCAACGCCGCCTCACACAGTGACCGAGCTGCAGGCTATGGACGTACTGTATATATGTACTTAAGTAGGATTCAGTTAGCATTGGGAACTCGCGTACCAAGTTTCTTGAAGATGGGCCCATAAGTAACAAATACCGTTGAAAAGTTCAATATGGCGGCTGACAGTGGCATCATACCACCGAAATAAATACGTACATTGGTTTCAGTTAGCACAGGGAAGCCGCCTACCAAATTTCGTGAAGATGGGGCCATAAATAAGAAAGTTCAACATGGCGGACGTTGTTGCCTGTTATGACCGTTATGCGTAGAATTTCGAAATGAAACCTGCTTAACTTTTGTAAGTAAGCTGTAAGGAATGAGCCTGCCAAATTTCAGCCTTCTACCTACATGGGAAGCTGGAGAATTAGTGACATTGGAAAGTTCAATATGGTGGCTGAGAGTGGCGTCATACTACCGAAATAAGTACATACATCGGTTTCGGTTAGCGCAGGGAAGCCGTCTACCAAATTTCGTGAAGATGGGGCCATAAATAAGAAAGTTCAACATGGCGGATGTTGTCGACCTTTATCAACCGTTATGACCGTTACGTGTAGAATTTCGAAATGAAACCTGCTTAACTTTTGTAAGTAAGCTGTAAGGAATAAGCTTGCCAAATTTCAGCTTTCTATCTACACGGGAAGTTGGAGAATTAGTTATGAGTGAGTGAGTGAGTGAGTTAGTGAGTTAGTCAGTGAGGGCCTTGCCTTTTATTAGTATAGATAATAATTTTCAGTTAAATTGAGAATATAATGATTGTCTTTAAATAGGAATCTACCCACAATTCCTATTAACTGCATGCTTGTGTATGCAAATAATACAATCTACATATCCAAAAAAAAAATGTACAACTGCTTTAGGCTGCCCAGAGCAAATCTCACAAATGGTGGTGAGCAGCAGAGGACGTTATTTGCCAAATTTTAACACAAGTTTTAATGTATTGTATGCCCATTTGGGAGACAATCATAGTTTGGATTAAATCAGCTTTTAGCAATTCACTCAAGAGCTACACTCCTGTTGCCGTTTTGATCGTTTAATTTTATTTCGCTATGTCTGTCTCTTTTATGCTGTAGTTTGAGGATTATTATTAGAGCGGAGACTGCAACCCAGGCCTTCTTGTCCAACATCAGTGCCTGTACTCATAAATGCTAATCTTGAAGAATGGTCAAAAATTCCCATAAACTAACTCCTAAACCATCATCATTATCTTTATTGTTGTTTGTGTTATTGTTGGACTGCGTAGATTGTCAGACGTTAAGACCAAAAATTGCTATTAAATGAAAATGATATAAAACAATATAATCGGACATTCGCTTTGAGTCTGAGTGTTAGTAGGTCTGTACTGTTTAAAAAATATTGTGTCACCCAGGGCTCTTTCTTGGCCAGAGCTTGTGCTGTGCATAATCCAGACAGTGCAGGCACTGCTGAGGTGCACAACATAAACATTTCTTTGTGTTCCAGGCTGCTCCAGACACATTTTTCTAAACAAAATAAAAATAGGAATTTCTACATGGGGCTGTGGTACTGCGCCCCAACCAGTAGAGGGCACCCTAAGCACTTGCCTAGACAACCTATGCCCAGAAACACCCTGGTTGGAGTTAAGTGTTTTCTTTTAAACAGCTCCAAAAGAGAGAGAAAAAGAGAGAAACTAATAGCAAGAAAGGTCCTGTTTAAATAACTATGGAGTAGGCAATATGCCCTACATAAGTTATAAATCTATGGATGTTATTTGTTCTGACAGGGCAAAATTCAAGGGTGTTAACACAAGTCAGAGATGTAACTTGAACTGGAAATTCCAGGACATTAGAGAGTAGGTGACATGGCAAATGATTAAGCAGGGACAGCAAAGCAACAAAGTGTTGGCAGGTGCTTATGAAGATTAGGGCTAAGTTGTCTTTTTTTAAAGAATACTAGGGGGCTTCACCCCCTGCTCGCTTCGCTCGCCAGCCCCTGTGTTTGGTTTTCCGGAAACACTTTTAGGATTTTTTTTTTCTTTGAATTGTTGCTATTTTGTTAGTTTCTCTTTTATTTCAGAACTTCTGTAAAAACAATATTTGGAATCTTTCGAGTCCCAATATGCTGAGTCCTTTAAATGAGGTCAGTGAGACATGTGTTTAATGACTTTGTACCATAATTCAGGACAGGTTTCTCTGTTTGGAATCTCAGCACAGACAAAACGATCTACATCATCAGCAGTTAATAATTTTTTTTGCAAAATAACCAATAAATGCATGTGAGGTAAACTCCGTTTTTGAAATTCTGTTGACTTAAACTTCAAAGCCTTACAATATTTACATACTTCTGACTATCACCTATGTCCATATATTCAATCTCTATTTGCCTTTTCGTTATTTCTCCGAGTAATAATTTCTCTTTTTTTGTGCTAGTGCAATGTTTACTTTCTTTGTTTTGACACTGTCATTTTTTTCTGCTTTCATATTCTGTATCTTGCGCTGCATGTGTTTCCCGTCTGCTTTTTTTTTTTGAGTTTTTTGAATTCCAGTTTTCATTATCTCTAACCTGCTCTGCATGTGTTTGGCCCCCTTGTTTTTTAACATGTTTATGGCATTTTACTTTGTTTTCTACTCTTTTATTTCTGACCTCGCCTTTTCTTGCTTTTGTTTCAATGACACCTGGTCCGTGGTGATTATTTTCCCTTTTTCAAGTAATAATGTCCATTTGTATGCGCTACTGCGATCTTTACTTTCTTTTTTTTTTTTTTATAATTTTCCTACTTTCACATTCTTTAACTTTCTCCACATGTGTATCACGCCAATGTTTTTTTTTTGAGCCTTTCGAATTACACTGCTTTCATAATATCTAACCTGCTCTGCATGTATATAGCGCCAACGTTTGTGAATGTCTTTATGAAGTTCTACTTTGTCTTTTACTTTTTGTCTTTTAATTCTGAGCCTGATTCGATGTGCTTTTTTTCAGTTCCACTTGTTCCAGGCTGATAATCACTTTCTTTATTTTCTGAATTTGCATCTAGATTATTCTTTTTCTTTTTTGCTCTTTTTTCTCTCCAACACTTTTGAGTCTCTTTTCTCCATGCTGCTTTCTTCTTCGCTTAGTCATCGACATTTCATTTATAATGTATTGTCCTTATACGCTTTATATACGCTGAGAGCCCTGAATCTGTGTAAAGCCCTGGAGTCTTTACACGACTGAGTGTGTTGCTGCCCGTGCTGTTATTTGGTTGTAAGTAGGGGGTGTCTTGCAAGAATCTCATGTTCTATGTCCCCGCAAGATGGTCCTTGGTCAATCTCTTGGCACAAAGTCTCATGTTTAAGGTCCCGCAAGACGCACCATGGCCAATCTCTTTCGTCTTGCGTCTTCACATGAAGATCACGTATCGTCTTGTGGACACTTTTTCTATAGTGTTGTTTCTTGTGACTGAAGACAGAGAGATATAATTAAAGCTAGCAAAAAATCTTTTATTAATACACACCAAGCAAAGGTAAAATGACAGAGAAGCACAGTCCTAGGACACCTGCCCTTCGTCTGCCCCGAGGGGTCGGTGTCCCAAATTTTTATAGGGCCTTTGTCTTATGACTTTAGTTGCACAAGAATTTCAAAACATTACATCTTACAACATTTTGCTTGGATCAGCATTTACAACATTCTTTAAGTTCATCAGTTCGTCACTTGTGGTTTTTTGTTCGTTAGGAGAAACAAGAAGTTGCACTTGTCATGTGCACTATGGACAAGACAGGTTCTGCATGGCTTTTGTCACGTACACCAGATTGATCAAACTGTTTATTATTTTTCCACAGTCTCCCATCTTTCTCACCCAGAATTTTTTTTACAACAGAGAGATCAGTACTAGTGAATGTAAGCCATAACGCTGCGGTACATAGTTTAGGACCAAAGAAATGAAGACTATATTAGCTCTTTAAGGTAAAAAGTTGAGACATCTTTTCATTTAAGGGCAAGTACACTAGATGTTAATTGTTTGTAGTACAAAAAAAACACTATTTATTTACCTCCCTTGTGGCTGTTGCTCGTTACTGAAAACCCCCAAAACTAGGGCTTTCTGACACTGAAAGTGGATCTGGGAGCAGCTTAAAATCACTTTAAGACTAGAGCTGCCGGGTGGTTTGCTGTTTGGTGGGTGCAGCAATACACTATAATCAGCGCATGCTCCCAACCTCTCTCCTCTCTCTCTCTCTAGAGCTGTGAGATGAGTAGGGGTAAAGGTGTAAGTGTGGCCAAGAAGAACTAGAGGTAGAAAATAAGAGGGAAGGTGAAGAGACTACTTCGTGGTGTTTTGAAACATGCATGGTAGCACAAAAGATTTACTAAGACAAGATACTGTTTTCAATCTCATTATTTGTGAGACCAGAAGATGAAACATAGTCAAAAAAAGCCACAATGCTAAGCTCAAAATTCATTTGAAAAACAAAACAAACTATCTAAAGAGGACAATCTTAAAGGATAAAGTTGGTATTGTTCAAATCAAATTTATTTCTTTAAAGTCATGAAATATATTATTTTGCCAAATCAAACTGTGTTTTAAAGTCATGGATATTTTATAAATTTAAAAAAATACCAACTAAATCAAACACCCCAGAAATATTATTATCATTGTAAGCAGAAAAAGCATTCGACATGATTGAATGGAAATACCTTTTTACTATTTTGGAGAAGTTTGGGTTTGGCCCGAACATTTGTGCATGGATTAAATTACTGTATACTAACCCAGAAGCTTCAGTTTGCATCAATAACATTTGCTCAGACTACTTTAAACTAGAACGTGGCACTAGACAAGGATGCCCCTTGTTACCTCTGCTGTTTGCGATCGCCATTGAACCACTGGCAATACATTGTCGAAATACTGATCAGATAAAGGGGATTAGCAAAGAAGGACTGGAACAGAAAATCTCATTATATGCAGATGATATGGTACTGTATATTTCGGACCCAGAAAATTCTGTGCCTGCAGTCTTAGCAGCACTCACAGAATTTCAAAAAGATCTATGGTCTCAGAATTAATCTGAATAAAAGTGTACTCTTTCCAGTGAATTCTCAAGCATATAATATTAGATTAGACACCCTACCTTTTATCATTGCAGAACAGTTTAAATACCTCGGGGTAAACATCACAAGTAAACATAAAGCTCTTTATCAACAAAATTTTGTCGTCTGCATGGAAAAAATTAAACAAGACTTGCATAGATGGTCAACCCTTCATCTCACACTAGCTGGAAGAATTAACACTGTTAAGATGAATATTCTTCCTAAGCTCCTTTTTTTATTTCAAAACATCCCAATATACATTAATAAATCATTCTTTAAGCAATTAGATTCAACAATAACCTCATTTATTTGGAATTCAAAACATCCACACATCAAAAGAGCGACCCTACAAAGACAAAAGGCAGAAGGCGGCATGGCTCTACCTAACTTCCAGTTTTATTACTGGGCAGCAAATATACAGTCGATAAGAACCTGGACACAAATAGAAGAACATACACAGGCTTGGTCCGCAATAGAAGTAAAATCCTGCAGTACTTCTTTGTAATTCTTGCTCTGTGCTCCAATAAACACACGTTATCGGCAATGCACTAATAACTCAATTGTGCCACTCACTTAGAATCTGGAACCAATGTAGAAAGTATATTAAGATGGAGAAGCTTCTATCTGTGGCACCCCTGCAAGAGAACCACCTCTTTCAACCTTCACAAACATATGCAGTTTTTAATATCTGGAAAAAATTGGAATTAACTTGCTTAGAGATCTTTATATAGACAACGTCTTTGCATCCTATGAACAATTATATTCCAAATTTAACATTCCAGCTACACATTTCTTTCACTATCTTCAAATCAGGAACTTTGTTAAACAGAACCTTCCAGATTTTCCTCATCTTGCACCCTCATCCATGCTGGAAAAATATTGCTCAATTTTAAGGAATTAGACTCCATCTCTACAATATATAAAATCATTTTACAATCCCTTCCTTTCAAAGATCCAAGAGGACACTGGGAAAAAGATCTCTCAATTATATCAGAAAAGGAGTGGAAAGTAGCAATGCAGAGAATTCACTCGAGCTCCATATGCGCAAAGGTGCAGAAACTTAATGTCTGGCATATGAAACTAAACATCAGGAACTTGTTCCTTTGGACAATGAAGTGTTCTTTGTCAGAAAAAATTGAAATTCAAGGTGAACTTTAATTTCTTTATTAAATTTTGAAAAACAATATAATACAATAAGATATTAGGTTTAAGAAACAAAACTGCTTTGGAGATTGAAATAGGAGAGTAGTAAAAAAGACCACATTGCTATATATTGATGGACATTGAGTAAAGTTTATTTTATTCCAATTTGAAAGTCTCAACTTAAGGTATAATATAGGATTCTACAGGATTCTTTTAGTGAAGTAAAATTAAGTTAGCATTATAAAAATGTAAATAGATCTGAAATGGTACAGGGAGAGGGGGTTCCATTTGGAAACACTCCAAAGAGTAATAAGTAGATGGGTGTCTATTGAGACATCTAGAAGAGGCTAAGTCAAGGGCAAAGCCAGAAAGATTAGCTCCACTCCATGTGTCATAGTTGGGGACAAGTTCGGAGTATTGTATACGTTGCCAACATATAAATGACACTAATAAATGTCAAGCAAAGATGTGTACTTTGCAGAATGACATCTCACTCAGTGACTGAAAGTCAGTGAGTTATTTTCCAACGCACTATATCCTAACACAGGGTCACGGGATCTGCAGGAGCCAATCCCAGCCAGCACAGGAACAAACACCAAGCAGGGCACCAGCCCACCGCAGGGTACACACACACACTAGGGACAATTTAGGATTGCCAATACACCTATCCAGCATGTCTTTGGACTGTTGGAGGAAACCTATGCAGGCACAGGGAGAACATGCAAACTCCACGCAGGGAGGACCCAGGAAGCAAACCCAGGTCTCCTTACTGCGAGGCAGCAGTGCTACCAATGCGCCACCCCTTTACATGAAAGTAAGACCTTTATATTTGTGTTTCTGTTTGTGTTCTTCTACCAATTCAAAGGGTGAGCTTGTAAGCAATGAGTAAGTTCAATATTACAATTTTATCTTCAGAGCTGTTTAATAGCACTGTCTCTGTAGTAGAAAAATTGGAGTACTTTTTAAAATTGACATATTACTGTAAAGAAAATGTAGAATATTCAAGAAATTTAAAAAAAAAATGCAAAGCTATAAAATAGGATGAGCTGTAATTTCTCTGTATTTTCAATGAGGCAAAGGAATCTACTACAATGCAGGTGGCATAGTGGTTGTTAAGTGGTTATGCTGCCACCTAGTGGCAGACACTCTATAAACAGGTGGTGAGTCCTGTTGGCAGTTGATTGCTTGACACAGACAGTTTGAATAAAGCAGTCAGAGTTGGCTTGTGAAGACCAGGTCCACATGGTCTATATGCATAAACATGTCAGAAGTGTGAACCACAGCCACACCGATTTTGCGACAAATCAACTACATATCCAGCTGAAAAGCCATTTGAAAAATACTTTATAACCAAGCAACCATGTACGCAAACGCCATCCCATCTCCAGCCGAGATAAAGATATCTGGCGACAAACTGGGAGATCTTCAAAGCGGAATTTCAGGACTTTATGTTAGCCACCAGACTGCATGAGAAACCCATAAAGGTACAAGTAGCCACCCTGAGATGAGTAATGGGTAGTGAGTGCCGACACATCTACCAACATAATCTGCACTTGACGGGGAAACAGCAAAAGGATGTCGCCCCCATCTTGACCGCCCATAAAGGCATTTCAAGCCAACAAAGAATGTCATATTTGAGCACTTTGTCTTTGAATCATTCATGCAAGAGGATGATGAGACAATAGATGTATTTGTAACTAAACTATGGGAGAAAGCTGCAATGTGTCATTATGAACAGTTGAAAGATGAATTGATTAGAGACAGGCTGATGTTAGGTATTGCTAATGAGAGCATGCAACGCCACTTGCTAAGAGAACGGGAACTTACTTTGGCATCTGCCAAGCTGCAGAGCAAACAGACTTGCATATGAAGGCTCTAACACGGGCTAAACTGGATGACATAATTAATGCCTCAGATGTCTGAAAGCCAGCACAACAAGGCACACTCAAGTCCACCAAGTCACAACATCCGAGTGCGGAAGTGTAGAAAAATACAAGTACTGTGGCAGTAAAAAAAACTGGGGAAGAGCCATGTGCCCAGCTTTTGGAAAGGTCTGTTGACTCTGCGGAACCCCCAACCACTTCACAATGGTGTGCCTTAAAACGAAATGAGACCAACATCAGCTGCATACGGTAGACACCCAAGCCGAGCTTGAATTGGAGGAGGATGACGATGCTAACAGACACATATACACCGCCAGTATGATGGTGTCATTCAGCTCCCAAGGAAAAAAGTAGTTTGTCAACCTACGATTCCACGGGATCCGACAACGTTGCCAGCTGGACTTGGGAGCAATGTGCAATGTTATGAGCCTACTGGATAAACAGAAGCTAGCACCCAATATAAAGCTACTTCCTAGCCAGATGAGACTGAAGCTGTATTCGGGGGAGGTGATGAAGTCATTGGATGTTTTCTGTACCGAATGCCTCATAAAGGGAAATAGCCACAAGCTAGAACTTGAAATAGTTGAAGCAAACCAGAATCTGCTCCTATCAGGTTCAGCATGTGAGCATTTGGGACTGATGCACAATACGATACCAGAAGAACTTCTAATCTAGAAGGCCATATCACAAAGATACCAACTGAACAGGTAAGGGCAACAAAAGACATGCCTGGTCCCACTGATGCAAAGGGCGTACAAAG
The DNA here is from genome assembly GCF_016835505.1 of Polypterus senegalus. NCBI lineage: Eukaryota > Metazoa > Chordata > Cladistia > Polypteriformes > Polypteridae > Polypterus > Polypterus senegalus. The sequence continues at coordinate 110,783,794 of NC_053158.1, forward strand.
GCTCATCAGATTTGTTACATACTTGTCGAAATTCATGCCCCACTTTTTAAAGAGTGTGAGCCCTTGCGCAGGCTCCTGGGTAGACACATCGTGGCACTGGCTGCCAAAGCACCAGAAAACTGTGGACGAGATCAAGAGCCTAGTTGCTGTGGTGCCAATATTAAGATATTACGACGTTAAAAAAGCCCATAACAGTGCAAAGTGACTCTAGTCAGAATGGCCTCAGCTGCTGCCTACTGCAGGATAGGGCAGCCTATAGAATTTGCTTCCAGAGCTCTCACTTCAACTGAGCAGAATTACGCTCAGATCGAGAAAGAGTGTTTAAGCATTGTGTTTGCTGCCACTGCTTTCATAGCTATCTGTATGGTTGTGGGGAGATCATTGTTGAAACTGACCACAAACTGCTAATCACAATCTTTAATAAACCTTTGCTCAGTGGACCAAAATGACTTCAAGCATGCTACTCTTGCTCCAAAACTATGCTCTGGAAGTGACCTATAAAGTGTCCCTGAATATCTATGTGAGCGACACACTGAACAGAGCCACAATACCCTCACACGGTGCAGGCACGCCATATGTCCAGCACTCAGTCTGCAGCATGTACAATGAATAGAACGATATAGAGGACATAAACCAGGCTGACTTCTTGAATGTCATGCGCCAGCATCTGTCCCAAATCAAAGAGTCCACTGAGCGTGACGAACACCTCTAAACCCTCAAGTCAGTAGTGATTAACAGATGGCCAGACACGAAGATGGAAACACCCATGGCCATTAGGGAAAATTGGGCCTACCACAATGAAATCAGCCTACAGGACAGTGTGCTTTTTAAAGGCCAACATGTAATTATTCCAAAGCAACTGCATTCAGAGATGCTGCAGCGCATCATTGTAGCCACATAGGTGGTGAAGCCTGCTTCAGATAGGCTCGTGAGACACCGTTTTAGCAATATATGCATGGGGAGATTAAAGACTATGTAGGAGAGTGCACTGTGTGCAAAGAATATGTACACAGACAGCAGAAAGTGACCATGATGTCATATCCCCTTCCCACATGCCCATGGCAAATTCTGAGTATGGACATATTTAACTACGTAGGAAAGGACTTTCTGCTGATTGTTGATCCCTACTCAGACTTCTGGGAAGTTGAACTATTGCCTGACTTATCAACAGACACCACCATGAAGAGATGCAAGGCTCAATTTGCCAGGCATGGCCAGCCCAAACGGGCTATTATGGACACAGGTCCGCAATTTGCTTGCACTATGTTCTCTAAGTTCGCTCAGGAGTGGGGTTTTGAGCACGCTACCCTAAAGCGAACAGCAAAGTGGAATCAACAGTGAAAATTGTTAAAAGCCTTTGCAGACAAGCGAACCATGAGAAACACTCCTACCATGGGCATGGACACCAGCCCAGCACAACGAATGATGGCACACAGGCTAAAAACATCCCTGCTGGTGATTGACACACTGTGCCTCCAACCACATGTAATTACAGATGTTCTTGGTAAGCTGCATTTTAAATGGCAAGTTGCAAAACAATCATATGATAAAATGACCAGAGACCTTCCTGAGCTGAACGTGAGGCAAAACATAAGAATGAAGCCTCTTCCAGGTGACAGAACTGGCATATGGAGATGGGGAGCTTGCCTCCAACAGGTAACCCCGTGCTCCAATCTGGTAGATGTGCAAGGAGCCCTGTACCTATGCAACAGAGTGGACCTCAAGCCTGATGAGTCTACTCCGACCACAATCACAGAAAAGTTTGAAGCTCACACAGAGCCCAGCGAAGCCACAACTGAGGACTTGCCAAAGCACCTGCCTGCAACCGACACTGAGCCCATCTCACAGCCAGGGAAGAAGATGGAAACTGAGAATGCACAAGAGATCTTGTGCTACATGTGCAGCAGCAGACAGATTCAGCCGCGGAAAAGACTCAACCTCTGAACAGTTCTTTGATGCAGTTATGTTTGTTCACTTTTTGAAATGTTCGAGTTTTGTGGGAAAATAACCAATGGCTCTTGAGTAAATATCATTGTCCAACCCACTATATCCTAACACAGGGTCACGGGGGTCTGCTGGAGCCAATCCCAGCCAACACAGGGTGCAAGGCATGAACAAATTTCGGGCAGGGTGCCAGCCCACCATAGGGCGCACACACTAAGGACCTAACCTGCATGTCTTTGGACTGTGGGAGTAGAATAATTTTTCAGTTGTCAAACTGGCTTCCAGTTAAACAACACAGGACTCAAAATCCACCTTCTTATATATAGGACCTTAAATGACTAAGTCCCTACTTACTTATCTGAACTTATTATTAAGTAACAAACCAGAATACACATTAATATCTCAAAATACTGATCTACTAAAGATTCCAGGGATTAACAAAATAACAGTGGAACTATCTGCTTGCCTATATAGTAGATGCCTCCTTGGACTCAGCTTTTAAATCCGGGATGAAGATTTATTTCTATAGCACATTTTCTTATGAGCTCAAAGTGTTTTACAAGATGCCAAAGAGGTAGTTATATTCAAAAAAACAACAAATTAAAATTAATTAATTATATATCATTATTATTATTAATTATATAATAATGATAATGCCTAAATAGGTACACAATCACTCCTAGCCCATTAGCAGCTGTATTTGGTGTGCTCTCAGATGGGCTAAAGAGGAGAAGGCCAACTTATTTTGTAAGTCAGTGGGTGATTGATGTTCTATATTATTTGTAAATTGAAAACATCTAATTCTTGCTTAGTGGACATGTCCAAATTTTTTTAAAACATAGCAAGACTTAATTAAAGCAAATTATAATTGGCATTCACATAAGGAGAAAATTATGTATTCCCTTTTTTCTAATGATTTTGTAACATTTTTGGAGTGTTCTGAGCAACTGTAAAATATCATGGTGTGCTCTGCTAATGGAGAAAACAACCAAGCTAAATGCTTTGTGTGAGAGAGAATATTACAGGAGAGTGGTTGCTTGTATTTGATATCTTTCAGTTTTGTCTTAGTTGATAATGTGGATACTTTCATGGAGCTTCATTTTGGTTGCTGCCTGTCTGACACTTTTGCAAAGAGATGAGATCAGTTAAAAAATAAACACTTTCAAGGAGTCTCTCTCTAACTCTTTTTTTGCTGATTTTAAAAACTTAACAGGCACCCTTAAATGGAGCTCTCACTTTGCTGCTAGACAAATGGAAAAAGCTCTGCCTGCAGAAAGAAATCTTTTCTATTTCAATGGAAAAAGCTCTGCCTGCAGAAAGAAATCTTTTCTATTTCAATTTTCGATTAAGGTTTAAATTTACAATTTAAAATATATATTGTCAATAATATCAAAACAGAGAATTGGAAGTAAACCATAACCATAAAGGTGAAGTGTAACACTATATTTAAACACTGTTATGTATATCTCAATCACTAGATCAATCATTTCTCCACATGAATGAACATAATACACCAAATACCATATAGTCAGAATGTAGGCGCATTCACTAAGCAGACAGCATACACACATGAAACTTAACTGTCTAAGTAAAAATACTTCAATCAGGTTGGACGGTTGGGAAACTAAGTCAGAGAGGTGAGATTGGTTTGGATGTGTGCAGTGGAGAGATGCTGGGTATATTGGGAAAAGGATGCTAAGGATAAAGCTGTCAGGCAAGAGGAAAAGAGGAAGGCCTAAGAGAAGGTTTATGGATGTGGTGAGAGAGGACATGCAGGTGATGGATGTAACAGAGCAAGGTGTACAGTAGAGGACAGGAAGATATGGAAAAAAGATGATCTGTTGTGGCAACCCCTAATGGGAGCAGCTGAAAGAAGAAGAAGAATCAAAATATCCAGTGTATATTAGCACCATGTGCTAATGTCTACTGGCAGAACAATAAGTTTCATAAATATTGAGCTATTCAGATCACCATATCTAATAAAAAAACAACATGGGTAGGCTTCCTCAGACATAAAATTGTACCTACGGTTGAAAACTATCTACTTTCAATGGAGGTTTGTAATCCTGGGGACTGGAGTGCAACTATTTTAAAAATTCTACCCAAAGTAATTAGGTAATGCAAAATAAATTTGTTTATTTGCACAACGTGCCTGGTGTCAGTGCATCAACATCCATTAAAAATTGATTCTGACTTGTATTTCTTTAATTTCTGTGTTAATACCTATATTTCCTCAGTGAAGGGCACCAGCTAAATAAGACTCTATGTAAGTCCTTGTTCCTTTGGCAAGCAGGAGACCTGAGGCTGCCCTTTAAATTGGTTGCTTTCAGATTTTTCCTACAGATGAGTGAGTGCGACTTTAGGGAGATGACAACATCAAGCGGAATTTCAGAAATCAAAGAATCTTTGATTATTTCTTTAATTAAATACCCCTTCATAAGTCATTCACGTGAAAGAATAAAGAAGATAAACAAGCTTGGACCGGACTGACCTGACTTAAGAATTCAGGAGCAGGTAAGTGATCGATGACAAGCTTACACATGGACCTTTTCACCACACAAGCTCTCGTTGAGACCTGTCTGAGAAGGATAGGTCTACTTGGAGAAGCTGGCATAAAAGAAGCTCCACAATCACCATACTAGAGCACTTTGGACATGTCTCCTGGGTGCTAAAGTCCGTCTGCCCTGGGTGTGTGATCACCAGTGAGCCTCACAAGATAGTGGGCATACAAGTTATCTCTGAAGCCAAGAGGGATGGGCAAAGGGGCGAAGCAGCTTGGAGATACCAACAAAGTGTTCACTAAGTGTCATGTCTGCGAACGCTGATCTTGGAGCTCAATTTTTCCTGGCTTCTCCAGTAGTCCGTCCGGCATTTAAGCAAGTGTATGAAATATACTGTACATGTGTTTGTGGTTAGTAAAATAATGGTGTGCCTTGGGATGATTTTGATTACAAAAAGTGTATATCCATCCATCCATTATCCAAGCCGCTATATCCTAACTACAGGGTCACGGGGGTCTGCTGGAGCCAATCCCAGCCAACACAGGGCGCAAGACAGGAAACAAGCCCCAGGCAGGGTGCCAGTCCACCGCAGATGTAGATATATGTTACTCAGAAAAGATCAAAATCATTTTTGAGAAGGCATAATTCATTTAGAGTCATTTTCAAATGGAAGATTAGCCACGTTACTGTCACAACATCTGGGTTCCAATAGAAAGCAAAGATTGTGGCACGACACTGAGAATGTGTTATAAACCTCCCACACAGATAACAGTGATGATAAAAAATGATTAAAAGAGACATACAGTACATTGATGATACATGCTTTTTAAAAAAATGGTATATTTATTTTATAGTCTTCACCAATCACCAAATTCTTCCACACACAGACATGCACAACTCAAAGGTGAAAGAAAGACAAAGCAATAAAAGATAAAACGAAATTGGCAAACAGGCCCAGCAGTAAGGCTAACTTAGACTCCAGAGGAATGTGAAAACCAGTTATTGGAAGTGATAAAGCACTTCATCCTGGTGCCATAGGATGCTGGGCATCCTACAGGTGGTGTGTTATGCCTATGTGATTGTTATATTTCTGCAGCCTTGCCAAAGTGTCTTTGCATATGTTCGCAAAGCACAGAAATTTTTAACAACTGAGACCCACTGTGTCAAGTAAAAAGTTGTTGCATGTATGCTAACCATTGTATTGTATTCATTAGGCAATATGACATTGGTGATGAGGATGGAGCTTTCATTTCCACCACCTTCTGCATTCTTTGCACTGCTGGGTGAGCCTGCAGTGTCATGGACTCATTGGATTGAATCTTTTCAAACATATTTAACAGCTAGTTGGTCTGGGTTAGGTGAGTGATTCTCATAAAACAGCCATACTTGTACACTGCCTAGATACTGAAGGAGAGTGTATCTTTAAAATCTTCAGAGCTGCGGCTGGATATTACACATTGGTTATTATCGTGTGGCCTGACATGATTCTCAATTGGGAATACACATTTGAGGACAACTAATTAAAAAGTGTGTATTGAATAGTGACAAAATCCTGTACTATAAAGGCTATACCCACAGGACTTCTTCCTGAAACACCTGCCCCCAATTTCTTCAGTCCACGCATTTTAAACTGCTGCAGGGGTTTCAGGGTGAGAGCAAAAGATACCAAGCAAAAGAATGAAAGAAAAGAAAATGCTAAAATTGCTGTTATCCATTCAAGGGATCAGCAGCACAAGGTAACTGAAGCTTAATATTTAATTTTTACTAACGGCTCTGCCTCTTGCTCACTTAGCTCGCCCACCCCTGGGTTTGGTTAACTGGATACACAACTTAAGGAGCTTGTTATTATCATGGGAATAGTTACATATGCATCATTTTCACTTTTACTTTAAAACTTTAGTAAAAACAATATTTGGAATAAACTTTTCTTCAAGATCGCATTGAATTTTGATTCCGTGTTTGAAGTTACATCATAACAACGCGCTACATATAACTGTCTGTAAGTGAACATCGTTTCTTTCTCTCTAATAAATAAAATGACTTTTTCCATGCTCTTTCTTCTACGCTTAGTCATTGACATGTCATATAGAATGTATATAATTATTGTCCTGATAAAATGTATAAGAGCTGAGAGTGCAGGAAGCATCTCTGACAAAAGCATTCACACGACTGAGGTTTGTTGACTGAGGTCTTGTTTGAAAATGGTTTTAAGTAGGGTGTGACTTGAAAGAATCTAATGGCAAAAGTCACCGTCTCACGGGACTTGCTTCCAAAGGTTGTAAGTATGGCATGACTTGAAAGAATCTCATGTTAAAAGTCCCCGTCTCACGGGACTTCATACCATGCCAACATTTTTGGAATCTTTTAATTCTTGCTGGCAACACGAATTAGATGATCTACAAGTCTCCGACTTGTTTAAATCCAAACAATATATTAAATCTCTTTTCACTGTTCTGTTATTTCACCAAGTAATAATTTCCATCTGTTTGTGCTAATGTCATCTTTACTTTCCTTTTTTTGAGACTTTCGAATTTTCTTACTTCCATTATCTTTAACCTGCTCTGCATGTATACTGCTTTTGAAGTCTTTACGATGTTCTACTTTGTCATCTACCTTTTGTTTTTTTATTTCTGGCCCTAGGCGTGGTTAAATCTCTTGGCACAAATACTCGTTTTGCATGACGTGTGTCTCTCTGAGAAAATCACGTCTTGGCCCCTTCCAAGATTTTTTTTTATAATAGAGAGACATTGTAATGAGCACAGTGAACATGAAGACAGACAGACACAAAGAAACATAGACCACTGAACCTATTGGGCTCCACACATTTGAAAAGTGCCTCTGTCTGCTACAATATCTTTCTGTTATTTCAACTATTGCATCACCATATCACATAACGGCTTGCAGAGTTTAGATAAGCTTTGTGGTCTCTGGATACACAATGTGTTAAAACACTGCATCTATTTTGTCACGGTAGGTTTGCATTTCCAATTAGAGGGTAATGTTAAATTACTTTAGTTATTCATTTAGATGTGCAGTCAGAAGGCGGATTTTGGGTAACCTCATCTGTGCATCTGCTGGTGTTGTTAGGCAGATTTGTTGACTCGGGTGTTTTGAGTACTGAAATCTGCATCTCCTGTGGCTCTTTGTTACCAGCTGTCTTAACAGTAGTCCTTTTGATGAAATGTAACACATCTTTTATTTCAAATGCATATTTTGCAGTTCATATTTTCATGAATACAGCTACCAATTCTTTTAAGATTACATCATGTCCTACACCATTGTCCTAATGCAGAACAACATACAGCACACACTGAACCAATTATTCAGTTCATTCATGAGTTCAAATTGTAAACACCTAATTGCTGTTTGTTTTTCATGATGACCATGATGAATGCCACCACAGAATGTGCAAAGCATTAGCTACTCATCACTTCACACTGAATGGTAATAAATGTGTTTTCTTGGTGCCTTCCTTCTGTTTGTGGCATTCTGTGTCACTGCCAATGGCCTCTCTCCTGTCCAGTCTATTTGGACACAATTCAGCACGTGCCCAAACCTACAAATGCAACCCAGGTGCCCTCATATATTGGAATGACCACCTACTATCTTCAGTTTCTACCACAGTACTCTACCACCACAGCCCTACAACATCACCTACTGAGGAAGGAGGTTCTTTTGTTCTGGACTCCCACCTGCTGTCCATCTCCCGAAAATACAGTTTACATCTCAATATTTCATAGCTCACTTTGATATCTCAAGCCCAACCCTTGTTACATGTGATGCTTCCAGTGTAGCGCTAATAGTGTGCTGCCCTAATTACAGAATGTTACTAAACAACTCATTGCCTTCACCTCCTGGCCACTAAGTCCAACTCATCAAAAGTACTCCCCCTGCTCCACCACAGACCCAGGACCTAACATCAGCAAACCAAAAATTGTTCAAATGCTGCACTCTCTACTGAGTGCCACTATTTCCTTACAGGAGCTTCAACAGGCCCTGAACATGACCCTGTCCTCTCCCAGTTATGGATTGTCATTCATACAGAGATCTATAATACAGAAAACAGGCTGAGCAGTTCTATTGGAATATATTTTGTATAGGTTTCACACACGCTTCCTGACTATGTCTCATTTGGGCATTGTGCAGGGTCTGGTGTGTTGGCCTGGAATAGATAGAGATATTGAACAGCTTGTTCAGAACTGCACTACATGACTTGCCAGTGGGAAGACTGGTCCTAGTGTGGCTAGACCAGGCTTAGGAGCATCCGCAGCTAGACATTTGGGGAGAATTACATGAAGTTCCGCAGTTCATTGTGATCTACGATCTGTAATCCAAGTGGCCTGAATTGCTCTCTCTATAGGGTCTGTTACAATACATGCAATGGCTGATTTCCTGGATTCTTTGTATGGCTTGTGGGATAAGTAGGACCCAGTTTGTATCAGTGGAGTTCTCTTTTCTAGCCGTCTGAGCCATTCATCACATAGATAGCCCTCTATTATTCAATTGGCAAATGCAGGAGTAGAAATGCTGAACCAGACTTGGATGTGGGATGCAGATTTTCAGATGCTCTTTTCCTATCTCTTTTTTTCCATTACAGTAAAATACAATACTCCACTGCAGAAAGCTCTCCCACATGTGCTAAGTTAGGTCATGAGCTGCAACTTACTCTTGATTGTTTGCAGCCTCAGCAAAATACAATTTCTAAATACCAGCAAAAGATAAAGTCACACTTTTATTAGAAGCCTAGGAGAAGGGCTGAAAAATTCATGGCCCTTAACTAGGTAAGAGTCTGTAGATCCCACCATGACCACAAGCTGATGTCTTTCTGATCCTCACATTTGCAGGTTGTAAGCAGCTTGATGCTGCTACGTTCTGCCTCTCTGATGCATCACAGTGCCATGAAGTAGCCTCCACAAGTTGTTCCCACCAGTCATTTCTGATATAGAGAGCAATTTGGAGCTGGACTACCTAGAGGAATTCTGCTTGCCTCCTTCAGCTCTTCCAGATCCAGAGCAACCACTTGCACCTTGACCTATTAGAACATAGTCTCATCCGGGCTACCTAAGGGACTATGTCACTGACTTTTATCCTTTCATAATATGCATAATCCCTCCTCATAATTAAAAAAAAAAGTAGACTGTTCTGGTTCTCTTCTTCCTGCTTTGCATTTTAATAACTGCTTTGCATTGTTATAACTGCACAGCCTTGCAACAGTGCTGTGTTTTGTGCCAAATTTGCATACGTTAGTGAAGCATAATTTTAAAAAAAATGAGATACACTGCGTCAAGTAAACAGTTGTTGCATGAATACTAAACTATTGTGCTGTCTCCATTTTGGCAATATAAAAGTGATGGGTGCATCTGAAGGGCAATGGGCAGGGGCACAGAGTGAGTTGCAGTTTAAGCAGTATGCAATTTTCCCTTAGGTTTCTAGAAGGGTGGTGACATAGCAGATACCAGGTCCCCAGACTCTATCCTGACAGTTAGACTTAGGGAAAGAGCAGTAGAATTGGCAACATCTCCTGGCAACTAGTGGGGACACAGCTGCAGATAGAAATACATATGACCAGGCTGTGTCTCTGACCAGGCATGGATGAATAAAAGCTGATGGCTACGGTGATTAGCTACTCAAGTTAATTATAGCATGGTGTTTCTGGTACAGAATTAAGGACAAACCCTGAACATTAAAATAATTCCAGGATTTTGCTTGGAGTGACCAAAGAAGAATTTTAAAGCCACCAAAAGGCACATAGAGTTAACAATTTTGAGTATTGATCTGGAAGGAAAGGACATATGGGTTATAACAGAAAGACTGGCAGTGGGTGAGGAGAATAATTTTTGTGAAACCAGTGCTAAAACCTCTCTTTTTGATTTTAAATGCTACTTAAAAATGTTGTTCTTTTGTTTGTTTTTTAATATAATACTATATTAGCATGTGCTTAATAAATTGATTGGTTAGTATAAACCATGCATTAACATACTTTAGGGTCATTTTGTTAAAGTTACATTTAGTAAGATTTTTAAGACAAAAGACAATCTATTTTCAATTATCATTGATTAAAGCAATCAAATGGTTTATCGTCACATAGGTGAAAGCACTGTTTAATTTCCCTTACCATGTGGGCTAGGTTTGACATTATTTACTTAAACATTATTCCAATAGTAACTGGAGACTCTTTGGATATTAAATCAAATTATTTTCTGAAATTGCAGCTAGGAATGAAAAGCAGATAAATGTGTTAGCTGATGATAGAAAATATAAAATTAATTCCTTCACATTCTGTGATAAACAGATTAACATATTAAGCTTAATATTTTTAGGTCTTGAAATCCACCACAGAGCACCTTCCAATAACATCTGGCAATTAATATGTGAAATATATATCTGGGGAATATAAGGAAGCACTTCACACTGAAAATATCGTTACATGTGCAAAGTTAAAGCATGCCATAGTGGATTAAATCTGCTTAGGCATGCATTAGATTAAGCTGTAAGGATAATGAAGTGCGGTGGGGGCTAGAAACTTTTCCGCAAGAAACTGCTCTTCAGGGAGACAAGTATCATTAATACGTTTTATGGAAATCAAATCAAACAAGGTATTTTAAATCGTAAGCCTAGATCTTTGGATGAAGGTCAGTTGGAGCAAAGCACTGGATAAAAATGCTACCACCAAGTTGACAGTTACTTGTCTTATGAGAGTTTAGACAGAAAACAAAGTTTGGAGAAAGCTGTGCACATTCTTTAGGAAGTCCCCACTATGGGGCTGTCAGGAAGTGTCAGTCTAATAAAGGCTTTGTGTTCTTGGTGTCTGAGGAGTCAGTTGTATCTTGTAAGGCTGCCCCATCCTTGCTTACATGACAGTGTTGTTTCTTTGTTGACTATATTTTCTTTGAATCTGACTGGATTTCATTGCCACTATTAATGACCCTGAAATGTCAAATCTGTGCCATACCTGAAGTTAAAACTTGTGTCATGCTTGTTGAAGCTTTACTGTATAGGCCAGGCCATTCATTTTTAATGATTATCCCAAAGTATGGTACAGTCCAAATGCTTTTAAAAAATGAAAGAAAAAAAAAAAAACAGCATACCCTGCATACTTACATTTGTAGACACCGTGTAACAATCAGTCACTAAAAGGTGTGATGGCTACACTTCCCCACCTATTAGTGAGATGGAGGATGCTCTGAAGGTTTGCCAGTATCTGACAATCTTCGTCCTTGACCCCTTTCCCCATAACCACCCATCTCAAAACACTGATGGCAAGAGGAGAAAAAAAGTGTGTTTATACCATCCATGTTATTGACACAAACAACAATACTTACATACATTTACAACAAATTAATGTGCTTTTAGTGACCCCTTTTCCCAATGGACACTCACCCTTCTGAAAAAGCTACATTTTTTTTCTCTCAAGTATGAAACATGCACAGAGGCATTGATACAAATATTCAGAGAAAAATAAAAATAAATCAAAAAAGCAGTCTAATGGTGTAAGGATGAATGTCAGGTTTTGTTGTCTAGGGTGAGGTCGAATTGATACCAGTGCATAACTAGCTCAACATTCTAGCAAAGAAATAAAGAAAACATGTTCAGCTCACCAAACAGAGTCACCTGAGAACAACTAGGCTTATGAAGAGGCTTCAAACTCTCAAAATGAATGTTCATCCATTCATTAATCTTTTAGGTAGCCACTTTAGAAGAGCAAAGAGCTGAATGTCTCTGGGTGCAGTTCACCTTTCTTCTCTTTATTTGCCTCAACAGCAGCCACCTTCTTTCTGCCTTTGATTCTCATTCTCCTCTGTTTGTGGCAGTTACTAAAAAAAAATTAGGCTAGAATGTACAGTAGTATCACTTCCTCCATTGTCATGGCAACCTGATGCCAACCCTAGGCAGCCAGAAAGTCCTACCAAGCAGGGTCCTTCAATTCTTAGTTGTCACCTCTAGTGCCTGTACAGCCTCTACAAGCAATTTAAGTTGCTGCTGTTGTACCAATGACCAGAAAGAAGAAAAGACAATTTTCATTCAATCTATGTACCCTTGCTACAAATCATAATAAATGTACAATCTATTCCTACATGCAACAATATAACTGAGTGAGCATGTCCAGGGCCTCCTTATGAATCAGATGCTAAATAATGTCAGTTTTGGTCTCTGGAGGGTGCTATTGAGCCAAACTAATGATTAGCTTGATGTATGTTGAAGAGAGCAGTCTCTCTAAAGATTAGACTTTCTACCCCATCTTTAAGCAAGTTAATCCAGTTTCCTCTTACAAATAAGATATATTCTGCTATAAGTATTTCTGACCTGGTTAAAAAAATCTAATTGTCATTCTTGCTCAGCATGTAAGTAGATCTTAGGCATTCTTTACCACAGGTTTCTCTATCCATTTGTCTTGCCTTTTTGTAAGAAATCTATAAAAAACATGTAAAGCTGTAAAGAAACCCTACCCAGTAAACACCAGATGGTCCTGGAAGACAACATAAGGGACATTGCTGTCTCTTTCTAACTGAGCAGGCACCATAAAGGTTGCCTGGGATATCCCATTTTATCATCTCAAGATAAACTAATGGCTCAAAATGCAGAGATCAAGGAATTTTATCCTGGTACCTCCAGGGCAAATGTAGGTTGTGTGCCTAATCCTGGCAATGATTCCAGGGATGGGGGTTAAAGCTACAAGGGATGTTCAAAAAGCTGCTACACTTTTTTAACTTTATTTATTAAGAATTTCAAAAACAAATTACTTTTCTACATAGATACCTTCCATTGCAATGCAATTTTCCCAGCATCATACCAACTTTTTAATGCCATCAGCAATATATGTTTTTGGCTGAGAGCATAGCCACTGATGCACCGTTGATTTCATTCCTCGTGGTTGTGGCCATAGCTGGACATCCGCAGGGCTCTGCATCTCTAACACTAGTATGGCCATTGTCAAACATTTCAATCCACTGATAGACAACTTTACGAGCGAGAACTTTGCAATTAATAAGTTTTGCAGCCATCTTCACCACAGGGAGACAACTCTTATATTAAACCGCAAGGGCAGCTGGTTTGCCATACAGAACTAGTCACATAACAATCTCAGAGATGACAAATTACTACTCCCGCCTTCACCGTTTCCAATGAAAATATAAAAATGCAGAAGGTTTTTGAACATCCCTTGTATATTATAGCTAGGCTTACTGAGTTTAGAGAACAGTTTTTGGTGAAAGCTTAACTGCTTGAAAAGAGAAAGGTAATGGTTGAGGCACAAGAGGAGTGAGAGCGTTCAGCGGTGTGCTGCAGTGGGAGAAACGAAAGATCCATTGCATTTGATTGATGAGGTTCAGACTTGTAAAAGGTGGATCTGGGATCAACAGAATTTTTTTTATTTTCTGTAGATTTTGTACTTTGCATTCTGGCCAAAAAAATAATTTCCAGTGTGTGTTGCATTTATAAATGATAATACTACTTTAGTATATTTTGTCCTTCTTAGCAACATTCTGATCAGAGGCAAGCATAAGAACACCCCCTTCTATCAGGCTGCATGCAAGTTTTAGTGTTAGGAAAAAAGCATAACATTCTCAAAACTACTTAAACTAGTTCAAGGTCAGTAGAGGGCCATATAGAAAAGGCCACAGAGAAAATCTACCTAGTAGAGAGTACATCATCTCAGAAGAGAATATAAGGGACATTGCTGGGTGTTGATTCTAGGAGCATGATATGCAATGCAAAAATGAACCCTGGACAGGGTACCAGTCCATCACATAGTCCACTCATACAGATGACCAGATTCCCACAGGGGTCAGATTAAGTTAACCAGGACTCTTTTGAGGGTGTGGGAAGAAAAAAAAGATAACTCAGAGAAAATCTCACTCAAACACAGAAGGATCTTGCAGATTTCATGAGGATTTCATCCAAACTAGAAATTATTATTATTGTTGCTGGACTTGACATCCTCATTTTCTGAGTTGTGGAATAATGCAAGTTCTACCAAAAATGAAAAGCAGATTTTTTTAAGATTTATAATAATGATAAAAAATAAATATTTACCATCAAGAACTATACATCAAACAAAAACATAAACATGCAAGTCAAGTTTTAACATTATTAATAAGCTGTCAAGCAAATGTTATAACCCTTAACCTTGCTGAAAAATAAATCAATATAATGTGAACAAAATGTATTTCCAAACGTATATAATTGCATTAAAATAAGGAAGTAAAAATGAATATGATACATAAAATTGCAAGTTACACAGCTCAGTTAAGTAATTAATTTGTTTGGTAGTGTGAACAGATACAACTACTGTCAATGTTAAAATTCAGAATAACCAAGATGAGAAATGTAAAAGGATATTGCATTGGTATCTGATATTCCAATGCAATTGTAAGCCATCTATAACTACAAACTTACAAAAAGGTGTAAATAGAGCTTGTTTAATTCAAGATTAACAGAAATTCAGTTTAAAAAAGATTTCAGATGTGTAAAAATCTGTTTGATAGAACCTACTTATTCCAGTTCAGGGATGTAGAGCACTGGAGCACACCAGCAGCACTGGGCAGAAGGTAGAATGAACCCCCCGTTGATGGCAGGCCCTAATGCTGTTGGCTCACATCTGGAGGAAGCTGGAATCAAATCCCATCTGGGTCATTACCCACTGGAGTCTTGATGTTCTCCTAGTGCCTGGGTTAGTTTATCTCCAGTTTTCCAACTAATACATAAGAAATATATAGTAAAGTTAACTTTCACTTGAAGGATTGGGATTATCATCATCATTACATTTAATATGGGCAGCACGGTGATGCAGTGGTAGAGCAGCTGTCTTGCAATAAGGAGACCTGGGTTTGCCTCACAGGTCCTCCCTGTGTGGAGTTTGCATGTTCTCCCCGTGTCTGCGTTAGGTTTCCTCCGGGTGCTCCTATTTCCTCCCACAGTTCAAAGACATACAGGTTAGGTGCATTGGTGATCCTAAATTGTGCTTAGTGTGTGTGCCCTGTGGTGGGCTGGCACCTGCCCGGGGTTTGTTTCCTGCCTTGCGCCCTGTGCTGGCTGGGATTGGCTCCAGAAGACCCCCGTGACCCTGTAGTTAGGATATAGCGGGTTAGAAAATGATTGACTGAATGACATTTAATATACAGTACAAATAAAGTGGCTAATTCAGAAACACTAGCTACGGTTTTGTTTGGCTGAAATACAGAAATTGTTTTTAAACGCACTCCATGTGCAAGTAATGTTGGTTCAGAATGCCACTGGCAAGGTCTTGACCAAAACAAAATACAATGGTCACATTATCCCTCAGGCAGCTCAATAACATTAACTTACTGTCAAACAATGAATTTTCTTCAGCACCTTTCCACTGACTTATAAAGTTGTTTGTTTCAGAGCTCATGAATACTTATGGTATATATGCAAAAGGGGGTGGTGCAGTGGTAATGCTGCCACCTCCCTCTAAGGAGACCAGGGTTCACATCCCTGTGTGGAGTTTGCATGTTCACCCCATGTCTGCATGGGTATCATTTGGGTGCTCCATTTTCCTCCCACAGTCCAAAGACATGCAGGTTAGGCAAACTGCCAATCCTAAATTGGCTGTAGTGTGTGATTGGGGTGTGTGTGTTTTCCCTGCAATGGACTGGCACCCTATCCAGGATTTGTTCCTGCCTTGTGCCCTATGCTAGGCTCCAGCAGACCCCCACAACCATGTTCAGGACTAAGCAGGTTAGAAAATGACTGACATGACTGCATACATCACTGTTCTAAAACATTCATTCAGCTTCATGACTCCTCTTCTTTTAAGTTTTCTGCCAAATACTGTCTTTGCCTCACTTTTAAAACTGTTTTACTTCTAAGTAGGCATTAGTAACAGCCACCAATTTTGTTGCATTATAAATGGCATATTAACATTTTCTTTTTAAACTTTATGACAAATGCTGACCATTCAGCCAATGACAGGCTGACAGCCTGCTTTCTTTCTAATATCAAAGGTCCAGGTAAAGCCTGACATTCAATGTTTGAGAAGGAAATTATTATTATGAGATGCAAATATAACAATTTAACAATAAATTAATGTTTACCCATTTTTAAATAATGTCACTTTTCACAGGAGGAAACAATAACAGAATACAAATACACAAAAGATAAATTACTTCTTGCCATATAAAAGTCCATGTTATCACATTTCATTCCAGTCCATTGTTAAGGTGTATGTGTATGTCACGGTCTTTTGTTCTCCATAAGTGGGCCTCAGCTTGCATCCAAAAGACAGACCAGCAAAGAGCACTTTTCTTTAACAAAAATGACATGGACTCTGTCTAAGCATGTTAAGGACTAGTATCTCATGGTGAACTCCATGATAAATGTGTTTTGAAATTTTTACATAATACATAATAAAACCCAAACATTAGTGAATGGCATGACTGTTTTTGATCAAATAATGTATAATAAAATGTGAATACTGAAAATCACATAAGGGAATAAATGAAAGCCAAACACATAAATAAAAAATATCCTAGTTTGTTTGTTGATGACAAGGCCCTTGTATATGTACCTTTGAGAAATATTTTTCATAATCATGTTTGATGGACATGGCAGCAATATGAAAGTAGTGCAAGGTCTTTTGTTCTTCAGTGGATTATTCATTTATTCCATCCATTCATGAGGAATGTTCCAAAAATCTGGTGCTTTAGAGCCAACTGCCCCATGCTTTTCAATCAATCCAGTTTACACCCCTCAGTGCTAACTATCCTGTTTGAGTGTTCTTAGACTTCACTTACCTTGGCACAGTACATGATGTCCCAATCAGCCTGATGAACCCTTTCCTAAGACTTTTACTCAACAAAGAAGTCCTCAAAGTTTGTAATGGAAAAGGAAGCACACTATCAGTACACCAGCATTTCCCAACAAAGTGCAGAGGGGCATCCCTGTCTGGTACCTTTTTCTAGTTTAAAGTAGTATAAACAAATGTTTTTGATACAAACTGAAGCTTCTGGATTGGAATACAGTAGTTTGATCCATGCACAAATGTTCAGGCCAAACCCAAATTTCTCTAATGTAGTGAAAAGGTATTTCCATTCAATCATGTCAAATGCTTTTTCTGCACCCAATGATAATAATGTTTCTGGGGAGTTTGACTTTGTTGGTGAGTATGTTACATTAAACAGGCGTTGAAGATTGGAAGATAAGTGTCGACCTTTGATAAATCCAGTTTGATCTTGTGATATTACCAAAGGGAGCACTTTCTCCATCCTTCTTGCTATGATTTTTGAGAGTATCTTAACGTCATTATTCAGAAGTGAAATTGGTCTGTATGATGCACATTGTAATAAGTCCTTATTTTGATAGGAAAGATGGTAATTAATGCTTGGTGAAACGTTTGAGGAAGAGTTTGATTCTCTCTAACTTCTGTAAATGTTGCTAATAGGAGGGGAGCTAGCTGAGCGAAGAATTTCTTATAAAATTCTGCAGGGTAGCCACCAGCGAATGGATGTAATAATTAAACATGTACTACAAAGATATTTCAATGTTTCATAAAAGTTTTGAAGAATCGGCGTTCTGGGCTTACAGATGGCTTGGCATCTATTACAGAGCTGATCATGTGGTGATTGGTTACTTGGAGAAAGAAAAGGAAGGACAGAAATTGGGGGTTAGTATGTTTAAGAGAGACAGTACTACTGCAATAAATTTTTTAATTGGAGGTCATGCATGGCACAGCAAGCATCTTGCAGGAGGCAGGAGCAATCTCTGGATGGGGCACCAGCTCATCACTAATACTGTGCCACCGTGTCCCCAGTGTTTAATACATGCTTTAATCCCTATCATCATGAAAATTATATCAAGCATACATCTAAATATTTAAATTATTCAGAGAGCTGTAATATCACAAATGTAATGGATTCTGTGTCCTGTCACAGGAAGAGAAAGCCCATTTAAGAAGCATGTAGTGGATTTACACACATAGAGCACATAAAAGAACACATAGAAGCATTTATCGTGGTTCTTTAGTTATGATGGGATTTGAGAAACTAGTAAATGAAACGATTTTATGATGAAGTTTATGACATTCTACCTTAATGACAAAATAAAAAACGTAATTAAAGTGGAAATTTCAAGATTCAAGGTGGGCTATGACTTGCGTTTCTACAGTGACTTTGATATCTGGCCACTTTTTATTTATTTTGGGCACTTTGCGACTTTCTGAACTTGAACTTTTGAGTTTCTCCGCCACTCTGTTACTCGATCAACTTCCTTTTGTTGTTTATATCACTGCTTAAACCAACAAATAATATGTTTTTCCTTGCCTCCACTTTTCACTGAAATTCTTTTCACAGAACGCAAAACATAAGGGGCTATTTATATTGATTTGCATATTCAAAGAGGCTTAATTCTAGGAGGAGTCTAGCAGGGGCAACAGGCGTGTGCACGAGCGGTACATTTCATGCAGACTGAGTATTTATGTAGCATAAGATTTATGCATCTGGATTTTTTTGTGCGTATGCACATTTCCGCTTTTGTCCGTACACCATGTTTTAGTGTGAATTCTACGCATGCCATTATGCATGAGGCCCCAGGTCAATAGGTAACACCAAGGTGGTCCAGTAAAGTATATTTGGAAGTCTGGTGAATTTTATAGTGGACAAGCAATATGAGGGTTGCTAGGAATACCTAAAAGTTTAATTGATATTTGAGGCTCATCGGTGCAGAGTTCCTGGCAAGGGACCCTGGCAGAGCAGCTCTAGTACCTTTGTCATTCATTCATTACACTGTAAGTGGCACACAGATTAATCCCAGCAGTAGCCATAAGCCAGGTTTACAATGCACTCCTTACTCTCTACTATGTGTGAAATCAGAATGTGTATTTTAGACAAATGTTCAAATATTAGATTGAAGAGTGGCCTGGGTTAAAGAAATACAGAGAGATTCTGTTAAACTAAATGTGTTGGACTATGATTAAAATTGTTGAGCAAGTGGTCAAATTACACTACAAGTTAAACAGGGACTCACTTGAGTAGCTAGACCTAGAAGAGGCAACAGGTGCTATTATTTTTCCAGTTTCTTTTGCAATCTGATAACTCCTCTTGTTTATCTATCCTATGTGTTTTTTCCTTGTCAAATAATTGATACATTTTGCATATATTTTAGCCTCAGTACAGTATTACTCAAAGCAGTGCCTCCCTGTAATTCCCAATGTAAGAAGTGGTAAATTACCATTATTGTCAGAATCAACAAATGTCTGAGAATATTTCCAAACATTTGGAATAATGCTTTGTAACTTTATTTATGTTGTATTTATTCCCTAGGATACCTTCATGTGGTGGCAATGGTACAATTCATGTCGAGTAATAAAGAACAGAGGAATGAATAGTGCAGTATTGTTTTACCATCTACACTACAATCTTTAAAATTCCGTGACCTGATTTCATTTATTTAAAACTGCATATTACCAGTTGGTGTAAAGAATAACTTGTGTGATTTTAAGCATGAAAGTTTAAATCCATTTTATATTGCATTGGTAACAGTCATATCAAGGTTCATCAGAAATCAGCTTTCCTAGACTTACACTAATACTAGTGGGAGTGAACCTTCCCCTCTATGGTTTTGTAGCCTAGCAACATCCAATGATTAGATTTCAATGCCAAAAAAACAGAGCCTGCTGAATACATTCTATTTTTACTAGTGTCAACTGTGGCAATCTGCTGTGATAATAATAATTAAAGTAAAATATAATTGCTGTCAGTTTGGAATTGTAGAAAACAACAGATGCAAAATTTCTATTTTATAACACTTTATACACTACTACACTACAAACACAATGGATAAACAGATTTAATGAATCAATAAATACCAGTTACCCTCGTATCTGAAAATGTATCTTAAAAATTGTCTATTTGTATGAATATTTGTTATTCTTTTCTAGGTAGGAATTTACAAAAGACTAACCTCAAATTAATCTAGAAACAGACTAATGTTACTGGGACAGAATGACCAATTTTTTACCTTTAAACTGTATATCAAAATGCATTCATATACAACCTAATATTTAACAAGGCATAAAGACATTAATTGTGGTATGTTAAATGAAAAACACAGTGACACTTCTATTCCATGGAGTGGAGAAGAAGTGTACTGGTCCTGATTTTTAAGAATGAGAATGATGTGCAGAACTGTAGTAACTAAAGAGCAATAAAACTGATCTGGTACAGCATGAGGTTATAAGAAAAAGTAAAGGAAGCTAGGTTAAGAAGGGAGGTGATGATTAGTGAGCAGCAGTATGGTTTCATGCTGGGAAACAGTACAACAGATGCTATGTTTGCTCTGAAGGTGTTGATGGAGAAGTAAGGATAAGGTCAAAAGGAGTTGCATTATGTCTTTGTGGACCTGGAAAAAGCATAACAGGGTACCTAGAGAGGAGCTATGGCATTGTATGAGGAAGTCGGGAGTGGCAGATAAGTATGCAGGAGTGGTGTATGTGTTGAGGTCTGTGGTAGGAGTAATGGATTCGGGATTACATCAGGGATCGGCTCTGAGCCCTTTTTTATTTGCTATGATGATAGACAGATTCACAAAGGAGATTAGACATAAATCCCTGTGGATTATGATGTTTACGGATAACATTGTGATCTGTAGCGAGAGTAGGGAGCAGGATGACAAGACACTGGAGAGGTGGAGATATATTCTGGAGAAGAAAGGATTGAAGGTCAGCAGGAACAAGACAGAATACATGTGTGTAAATGAGAGGGAGGTCAGTGGAATGGTGAGGATGCAGGGTGGAAGGTGTATGAATTACAATACTTGGGATCAACAGTACAGAGAGGTAAAGGAGAATGCAGGCAGAGAGGAGTGGGTGGAGGAAAGTGCCAGGAGTAATTTGCCAAAGACAGTAGTGAAACCAGCTATATTTATTTAGGTTGGAGATGGTAGCACTGATGAAAAGACAGGAGACTAGCTGGAGGTGACAGAGTTACAGAAGACAGAGCTGGCAGTGTTAAATATGTTAAGATTTGCATTGGGTGTGACAAGGATGGACAGGATTAAGAATGAGTACATCAGAAGGTCAGCTCAAGTTGGATGGTTGGGAGACAAAGTCAGAAAGGCGAGACTGCGTTGGTTTGGACATGTGCAAAGGAGAGATGCTGAGTATATTGGGAAAAGGATGCTAGAGATGGAGCTTCCAGGCAAGAGCAAAAGAGGAAGGCCTAAGAGAAGGTTAATGGATGTGGTGAGCAAGGACATGGAAATGGTGGGTGTGACAAAGCAAAACACAGAGGACAGGAAGATATTGAAATGGATGATCCGCTGTGGGATCCCTAATGGGAGTAACAGAAAGAAGAATAATAATAATTCCAGGAAATTAATATAAAGATTTCCTTAAAAGATAAGTTCAGTATTTTTCAATTCGTTATTTTTCCACAAACATGGCACAGTAATCCCTCGCTATATCGCGCTTCGACTTTCGCGGCTTCACTCTATCACGAATTTTATATGTAAGCATAACTAAATGTATAACACGGATTTTTCGCTGCTTCGCGGGTTCTGCGGACAATCGGTCTTTTTACTTCCTGTACATGCTTCCTCAGTTGGTTTGCCCAGTTGATTTCATACAAAGGACGCTATTGGAGGATGACTGAGAAGCTAACCAATCAGAGCACGCAGTTAAGTTCCTGTGTGCTGAATGCGGTGTTAACCAGGAAGTCTCGTCTCGCTCATTTAGCATCAACGTGTTTCGCTGTGTAAAGAGTTAACTGTTGTGCTCTTTTATGTTTATCTTTGTGCATAGTCAAGCCATTCATTATGGCTCCAAAATGATCTGCTCCTGCTACTGCTTCAGGGGCCGTGCCCAAGCGCCAACGGAAGATGTTAAGGTAAACGTTTTGGATTTGTTGAAGGAAGGGAAAAGCTATATCGCTGTAGGATGCCATTACAGCATCAATGATGCTACGATTCTTTTTATTTAAAAAGTAGGAAAGGAAAATAAGATCTATGGCTGCAGTGTCCTTTTAACCAGGGTGCAAAACGAATTGTAAGTGGATGTAATAAGGCAGTAATCTGGATGGAATCTGCTTTAGGGATTTGAATTGAAGACTGCCAGAAGAAGAACAACGGCAGTGCTACACAATCGCCTGAAGAGGCTCCTTTAGAATGGCTGTAACGCTCTCCTTTGTTGTGCAGTAAAATTAAACTCATTGTTATTGGACAAGTCATTGTGTCATTGTTGGTGAGTAACCATAATTAATTTTCTACTTACAGTGCTTAGTACATGTACTTTACGTACGCTTAGTGTCACTGTACACACATTTACTGTATACAATTTTTCTTGCATTGTACGTATTTATTGCTGGCGTATATCGTAATGGCTGTAACATATGTGATATCGGAGACACTCGATATCTTTAAAATAATATTTAGGTTTTATTGTATATAAACAGTGTGTTTACATACATAATTTCAATGAATCTTACCTAATATCTAAGAGAATACAAAGGGATTATGCTGTATAACCGTGCACAGAATATTTATAAACAGTGTGGGAGAGTTTATAAGGGCTTAAAATATATAAAAATAACCATACAAACATATGGTTTCTACTTCGCGGATTTTCACCTATCGCGGCGGGACAGGAACGCAACCCCCAGCGATCGAGGAGGGATTACTGTATATGTTACTTTGCCACTCTGTTCTAAAATGAAGCATTTCTTATAAATTTTAAAAATACTTTGTCTGTTTATTATGGAGCTGTAGAGTACTGGGGTCCAAACGTGAAAGGAGGAGCATTAAAAACTTACCAAATACATTCACTTTGAAGTTTACACAAATATGTCTTCCATGTTTCAATTGCATTCTTATGATAACAAAGTAAACTAAAAATAATCACTTTATCAAAGATTCATGGTAGTACTTTCTCACAGTAAGGATACATGTCTTTCTGTGCTCGTTTCTGTGCTTGCAGGGGCCATTATCATTGGAGATATGACAATACAATACCTACCGCACCCAAACCCAGCTCTGTACATTCTGTTTTTGTTTTACATAGCATTTACACAGAAGTGAGATACATTCTGAGTGGTGCCGTAGTGAAAAGAGCACATACGAGTTTCATTATACTTTGTACATATCCCAGACACAAAGTCACAGACACAAGTCCGGGGTTCAAATAAAAGATTAATACAACTTGCACTTGGGGAACAACCTAAAGGCTTATGTGATTGTACTTTACTGCCGAGACATGAGGGGACACTGTATAATAACGTTTTCTCTTCTCCTTCTCCTCCAACAGAAAGAAAGACTGATACGTTACCAACCGTGAAGTCACTTCTGGAGTCTAACCACCTGGACCCGCCTCTTCCTCCCAGAATCCAATGTTAAGGGGAAACGGCACCTTCTTGGGGAGACTGAATGATTTACATGACACCTCAACATAGTGCTGTACCATGTGTTTTATTTTACTCCTTTAGCGTACTTTTCAATAGACGGGTTTTGCTTTTGGGTGCCCCACACCCTTTACCTTGGGCTTTTGTTTTCTTTAGAGACTTTAACACTTTACAATAGTTTATTTTTCCCCCAATTGCGAAATCACAATATGATTCTTTACCATAACTTTTTTTCCTTCTTCCACTCCTCCCAGACGTGTTTTATCCGTCCTTCTTGTGGCTTCTTTTATACAGGAATCTGGAGTACTTCCTGTATTGGGGCAAAGCCTGCAGCAGCACTTCCATGTCAAACGCAAGTCACAGAAAGTAAGGATTATGAATCCTGGGAGCTCCCCATGGTGGGACCCACAGAACCCAACAGGGATGCACCACAGGACTATAGTACCAAGCATGTGAATGGGTACTGAGGTCCAGAGATGCTGCCATTTAGCATGTTAGGGAAGAATGTAATCACAACAGGTTCTCTGTTTTTGGTCCCTCCATTATATTGGCCTCCCAGCAGTTTAAAGGTCTTTGCTCCATCTGTGCTGGGATGCCAGCCCCATGCATAGTCTACGGTCTAACTTTCCAAGGTGAATGCACACCCCTGGAGCTGAAAGGTTGTCACAGAAGTAGATAAACTTGACGAAGTGAGGTGCACAGCTGGACTTCTTTTAAAATGGCTTCATCTCACAGCAATGGTTTGCTTTTTTTTACCTTTTTCCCTTGGCTATGCTGTTTTTCAATAAGTGTGTAATCTCAAGATGGGGATCAGCATGCCTAATAACATTTTTGGCCTGACAAATTAACATATTTGGTAGGTTTTAACTCTGCTTTTTACAATCAAACCCTTCACCTTCATTACAAAAATGCAAGAATGAACTAGTTATTTTTAAAAATATATAAAAAATGCTTTACTTTAGATTGTGAAAAAAACACTTCAACCAGAGAAGTACTTAACTTATCCTTTAAAATGGAAAGGTAGAAGTCAAAAGAATTTAAATGTTATATTGAAGAAAGCTGTTACGCCAGCAAAAAAGGATTACTCAGGGAATTATTATGGAACCCTAACTAAAACATCAAGTGAAAATGCATAAATGATTTATGGTGGGCAACTACAGTAGGCAGCTTCCATTACAGAAAAAGACCATTTCTGGTCAATAGGATTCTGTACTGAGTCCAGTGCTGCTGGATAGGCTCTGTCTCCTGTCACTTTTAAGTGAAAATAATGAGTTCAATAATGAGAGGATAGACAGATTTTTAAAGTTTGGGATAAAGCAATCATCATGTTTGTAGTGAAGAGAACGATCAGATAAACAAATGGAGAAATATTAATATGGATTTGTTTTAAACATTACCATAACTAAAAGTTGCTATTGAACAAGGAAGAAATGTGGCATCATGTTCAGATGGAATGTAGCATTGAATTTTAATTAGTTTAAATGATTTTTGGTTGATAATTATTTTGTTATTGTATGATAGTAGCAAGCAGACAGCTTTAAAAATGCTCTAATAATTCCAGTCCCTAAACGCAGGAAAGATTTATCATCACCCAAATTGTATATCCCAATACCTCTGAAGTACAATTTCAGTAAAGGTATTGGGAGATATGAAGGGATTAAATCTCTGCAAAGTGATTTTCTCAGACAGTGAAGTACCATAGATATTAAAGTTATGAATAGGTGTGAAAGTGACCACATTATTGAATACGTAAAATGCTTTAGTAAGAAAGAGTTTTGATTAAATATTCCATATTCTACATGTATAAAAGGTAAAATGCTATGTGGATAAGGGATTTTTTTAATTCAGTCTAGGGCTGGATATGATATGTGCAAATATGAAGTGGAACTCCTCAGGGGAGTGTGATCACATCGCTGTTATTCAATATTATGATTAATGGTCTGTCTAATGGGCTGAATGTTAATACATCATTATACTCTGATGAGAGAGCAATTCAGAAAATTGGAAAGGATATAAATTATCTTTTGAATAATAAACAGAATGCAATAAAGGCAATAGAATCTTGGGCTGATTTATGGTGGTTTAAAATATCAGAATAGTAAGTTAATTTGTCGTCTTTTCAAGAAAAAATGCAAAAAATAGTTCTCTATATATCTAGATATATCTCCAAAGTCTTGTGCTGTCCAAGACACTTATTTTAAAAGCTAGTCGCATGGGCAAGAAGCATTTCCCTGCTTATTGAACATTAACATTAACGGCACAACAATGTAACAATCTGATTTTTTATAATTAGCTGGACACACACTGCAGTCAAAAAAGAATTATCTAGACAATAGTCCATCCATCCATCCATTTTCTAACCCGCTGAATCCGAATACAGGGTCACGGGGGTCTGCTGGAGCCAATCCCAGCCAACACAGGGCACAAGGCAGGAACCAATCCTGGGCAGGGTGCCAACCCACCACAGGACACACACAAACACACCTTAGACAATAGTCCAAACTGTCCAATTCAGAAAAATATTCAAACAATAATTCAGAAGATATGCTCATATTAATTTCTCCCTGGGATCTGACTCTATCAGCCCTCTAATAATGGCAGATATAAATTAAACCATTAGTTAATAAAAGAATGAATAAAATAATTATAAAATCATGTGACTTAATAACCCAGGAACCCTTTGATCGCATATTAGATTTGAATTAGCAGTATGATTGTATTCACTAAGAAAAACATGCAATAATCTGGACAATCAGACAGCATTATTTTACAACATGCATGATTAAGAAAAATAGATGGATTTATGGTAGCCTAGGATACATTTTTAAAGAAGAATGGCTGTAGGATGGACAGACATCCCGACTGGGAGAGGGGATGGCTCCGTACCTGGACAGAAGGCTCCAAGAGGGCATACAGTCATCCCAGCCAAGACAGAGGAAGATGCCAGACCCAATAGAGACTCCCCGAGTAGATGGACGGACAGAGAAGATTTCTTACCCGGACGGGAAGCCTTGGGCAAATGGACAGGCATCCCGACTGGACATGGTTCCAGTATCTTCCCTGGATGGGAGAAAAGAAGAAAAGGACATAGAAGTACTGTCGTCAAGGCCAGTTTATTCCCCCCAGCCACTAGATGTGTAATAGGGCACACCTTTGTTTGAACTCTGTGATTGTTTGGGGCTCACTGATGGTCCAGTTCCATCACAGGCATGTTAAGTGGCACCTCTGAAGTGAAGAGTCTTTCTTTTTATTTATATAAAGGCCATGATTGTGTGTTTTGCTAGCAAGAGGTTATCAGGTGCAGGGCCAGCAACAGCAATATGCAGAGCAGCAGAAGTCTTACACAACTGAAGGAGAGTGAGACGGGGGCTGAAAGGCGTGGCAAGCCCAGAATATGCGCTTACATACATGAAAAGGGCAGCCGGAAACCTGTTATCTAAGCGGGTGGGAAAAGAAATAAATTTAGACTGGGTGGGAAAGTAAAATGTTTCCACAGGTTGCTAGAGACGGGCAACAAAGCAGGTGACAAAAGATGTAAGTGGTAGCCATTGACCATTTAATAGGCAAGACAAGGCCTTGGTTGCCCGTTTTTGGGCAAGTGTTGGGACGTTTCACAGAAGACTTCACATTCTTTCCCCCATCCCTTATATGATAGTACAAAACCCTCCCTTTGAGGGACAAACAAGTGTGTTGAGGGGTTAAAGTTGATTTACAGCTAGGGCACCTGTATCTGGAGTCAGGAATAAGTGTTTGGTTAGAAGCACAACTAATGAGAGGAAGAGACCATAGATAGTAAAGAGAGAAGACACAGAAAGGAGAGAGAGGAGAGTGAGACTTAATGAAAGTGAGGGAGTTCTGTTCGTGTTATTTGGGGGGACCAAAGACTTGACACCTCATAGACAGGATTTAAAACCTTTTGTTGCCATGATAGCCTCCTTATATTTAAAACGGGGCTGCTTTTTATTATGCAATGTGAATTTTTCTGATGAATTCCTTTTGCTGGTGGTAAAGTGATTAGCTTTGAGGAATTGTATCTCCTACTCTTAAATTCCGGCTTGGAATCCATCTCATCTTTTCCAAAATTGCACATTCCTTCTTTATCCATGTCGGATTTTGTTTTCTACTTCAAGAATGTAGGAGATCCCACAATGCTGTTGTGATTTGTAATAACCTGGTTCACAAAAAGAGTTTTATTTGTAGCTGATCATCTGCTTTTACCCATAGTTAAATGTGCACATTATGGTATGATTTTTTAAATGTTTAACTTTTTGAATCCCAAATTTGATTAGAATGTTTTAAAAATTAATTGAGGTTAAAAAATGTAACATTAATCTAGGCTGTTCTTCCAGTAAACTATGAATACTAGCAATTAATGAGCACTTGTAACTTGCTTGTAACATTATGAGCTACTTTTTTTAACATTTCTCAAAACTCTTCTTAAGCGGCCATTTTACCAACAAGCATAAAGTTAATCCTGCCCATGAAGTCACCTGCCAAAAAGCACCATTAATCGATTTGAAAAGCGGTCGATTGGTATTATCCTTGAATGTTTTTGTTATTGCTTCTTCTGTAGAATGGAATCAACCAGTGAACAGTAATAAAGTACACATGACATCTTAATTTAATAACCAAATCTGACATAATATATAAATAAGCATAAATACAGTACAAACATTTATTGTTTCTAAGACAAAAGCAAAAGAAATGACAAGCACACCATATTAGAAAATTACACTTTTGTAAAGAGCCTGCTCTTTTAAATAACAGCAGAATGCCATTGTTTACTACAGTTAATAAAAATGGTAGGAGACAGTGAAGAGAATACATTTTACTCTCTTTTAGACACAAGGACATCACCTGGACAGATATATATTTAATTGATATTATCTGTTATCTTCACACAATCATTAAAATGAAGTAAATAAAATCCATTATGCAATAATAAATTCCCAAACTCCTTCAGACGGTGCATGGTGGTGCACTGTGTGTTAACTTCTAAAATGTATAGGAAATATTTTAATTATAATTATATCCAGTGCAATAACATTTGGGACAATTATCAAGTTCACATAAACCATAACCACAATTATCACAGGCTTCATCTGACAACACACTTTTACTAGTACTGTGAAAAAGAATGATCTTGTCTCTGAAACCACCAACTTCATCAATCTTTGAACCAAATACTGTACATATCAAATGTCAAACACACGTCCAGCTTTACCAAAGGTGGAATGCAGGTACTACACACTCTACACCATCATGATGGCATTGTCAACTAATTTGCAGACAAAGGTGGGTTTGGTATTTTGCCAGAATGACTATTTCTAGTACAGAACCTTCAAAACAACTCACTAATGCAGCTCCTTATTTTTCCCTTACACTAGATTCAACAGATGATTACCAGCTGGAGGTAAATTTTACCATTTCTTTTTTCATCCCCAGAAAGGAATTGCCGCCCCCCCCAATGCTAACTGCCTCATGGTCAAAAACCCACAGATCTCAGTTTTATCTTCTCCTCAAAATCCACAAACCGGACAATCCTGTATATCATATTGTTTCTACTTGCAACTGTCCTGCTACACATACTTCAACTTTCCTTGAAAGTCTTACGAGACCAGTCTCCCTTCATACTTAAAGATATTAACTATGTTCTCTAGTAGTTTGACAGCTTTATATTTCACTGTCCTGACTGATTCATCTTTGCCATGTACATCATCTCTCCTCTCTGTGCACAACCATTTCTCACATTGAAGGTCTTGTTGACCTCAAGACAGGCATTCAATAGATGTCCTGTTCAGGATCTTCCCATGAACAACCTCATCAGACTAGTAGAACTGGTTCTTATCCTCCATGCTTTCTCTTTTGATAACAACCTTTTCAACAGGTCAGAGGAGTTTTAGCTATGCCAACATCTTTGTCAGCTGGGTAGAAGAGTATTTCTTTACTTCCTATCTAGGCTTTTTACCGAACATGTACAAAAGATATATGTGTTGATGTGTCTTCTTAATTAAGGATTTGACTATTTTCCATCCAGCTCTCAGGTTTACAGTTGACGAATTAACCACAGCTCTGCCATTTTTAGATATGTCTATCAGCTTTCCAAAACTTAAAACTTCTGTCTATTACAAGCCAACCGAATCACAGAGTTAGCTGCTCTACATCTCCTTCCATCCCTGGATAACTACAGACTTTTACCTCTTTTACAGTCCCTTAGACTCTACTGTCTGTGCAGTGACAAGGTTGGCTTTTTTAATGAAGCACACAGAAAGACAAATCCTCAATCAAGCCAAAAGTAGACCTCATAATATCCACTTCAAGAGGAACCCCAATAATGAAACCCACATCCAGCTGGTCCTGCCATTTTGCCCAGCCACTCCAGCTCCCCCACACTTCATCTTACAAAATTTCCCAATTTCAGACTGACCCATCCACATGAGCCTTTTCACCTAATCCTTCCTTGATTTACTTCTATCAACCACCTAACCTACACAAACGTTATGTCCACAGCTCACTTCACAGAGGCAAGTCACATTACTCACCAAGCACTTTGAGTTGTAACAAAAGCCGCTGTATCACTTGCAAATATGTCACCAACAATACTCTTGTATCTGGTCCCTCTAGTAAATTTAGTATTAAAAAAAGGCCTCTTGCCTACAGTAGAACATTTCAAATCCCTTGAGCACAGCCACACTAATCTCTCAGTGCGTCTTCAGGGCTTCAAAGACAGTTTTCAAAAAAAAAAGAGAAGAAGCAAAGTCTGTTCACAGCCTGGGATCACATATTTTTACAGGTCTAAATGACCAACTAACTTTTTATTCACTCCCTTCATCTTGTCTATTTTTTTTTTTTTTTGACACTGATTAACAGAATGACACCTTAATGTCGAAGTGACTGCATCTACATTAATTACAAATATAAAATACAAAATAATTGGTTGCATTTGTATTTAGACATGTTTAGTAAAATGCATCTTTGCCAGCAATTCCAGTCTCGAGTCCATATGGACATTGCAATTTTTCCCCATTCTTCTTTGCAAAGCTACTCATGCAACCTGACTGAGCTTAAGGATTAAGAGTGAACAGCCTTTTTCAAGTTCAGCAACTAATTCTCATATAGATTGAGATTTCAACTCTCTCTAGCCACACTAGGACATTTGCATTTTTTAAACCATTCCTGTGTAACTTTGACTGTATACTTGGGATTGTTGTCTTGTTGCAAAACAGATCCCCCAAGACACAAGTTTCTTACAGACTGCATCAGGTTCTCCCTCCAGGATTTTACGGAATTTTTCAGTATTTATTTTACCTTCTATCCTCACAAGCCTTCCAGGGTCTACTGCAGAGAAGTATCCCCACAGCATGATGCTGCCACCGCCATACTTCATACTGGGGATGGTGTGTTTTTGATAATGTAAAGTGATTGGTTTATGCTAAAAACATGGCATTTAGTCTGATAGTCATATACTCAATTGTGGTCTTATCAGACCTTGAAACCTTCTCTTATTTGACTTCAGAATCTCCCATGTGCCTTCTGTCAAACTGTAGCCAAGATGTCAAGTGCGTTTTTAACACTTTGTCTTTGCCACTCTCCCATAAAACTCCAGCTGGTGAATTACCCAAGCAACAGTTGTATGTGTAGTTTCTTCAATCTCTGCCACTGTAGCTTTTAACTGTGTTTTAAGTTATCATAGATCTCTTGATGGCCTCCCTCACTTGTCTCCTTGCATGATCACTCAGTGTTTGTGATTGACCTGTTAGGCCGATTTACACCTGTGCCATACTTGCATTTCTTAATTTCTTTTTAAATGATTAATTTATCTGGACTCCAAGAGATATTCGGTGATTTGGTCATTTTCAGTAACCTTTTCACTGTGTTTCTTGGGTGTTCTTCTGTTTTATTGGGTAGGGTAGGCCACAATACCAACTGAACACAAGTTTGACCTTCCAGATTCAGATGCTTTTAATCAATTGGAACATTTTAACTACAGACAGGTGACCATTCACCGGTGGTGATTTAGGTGTGTCATACTAAAAGGGGTGAATACTTGTGTGAGCAATTATATTGTACTTAAAAGCTGCAGTTAATTAGGCCATGTTGAAGAGAACTGTTTTCACTTTCCAGTTTATCAGTATCAAATTGTGAAAACGTCTAAGGTGGGGTGAATACTTATTTCTACGTGCAAGAATATTGTACAATATGTTTTAAAATATAAAATATTCTTGAGATGCGTACTTGCTTAGGTGAAATGCAAATAGTTGGGTGGGAAAAGTAGGAAGAGGAGCTTTAGAAAAAAAACATCTGGAGAATGTTCTGCCTTTGTGTAAAAGACCTTGGGTGCTAATCACAAAGGGATTTAAGGGCAATAATTATCTGGTCAAGGAATGAGAGAACAGATAGGAATTGACAGGAGCACATTCTTTGGTGTATGCTCGTTTGCAAAAAACAGAACATACTGCCATCTTAAAAGTTCATGTTTCGTATCAAGGACCAAGTGTGAAGATGTGACTCTTTCTTCTCTAAAAATAGAAGTAATTATTTTATTTAAACAAGTTTGAGGGGACTTTAACCTTTCTATTATGGCTTATTAAAGCAAGCAAATTTCTTGGAGATATCCCTGCATCAATATACATTTATCCTGCTGAAGAATTTAACAGTTCAGCCTGACTGAGTAAAGAAGTGCAAAAACCATCCACAGAGGTTAGTCGAAAGAGATAAAAGGTGGAACGGCAGATTTTTGCAACAGTCTTTTTGAAGGCAAGTCAATTTTTTAAGAAATAACAACAACCACAAAAGAAAGAAAGGAAATAAAGAACTCTGCAATCTTAAAGTAATTTAAAATACATAATAATTTTTTAAGACATTAATGATTTTGTAAAGATTTTGAAAAAACATAGACAATATTTTCAATAATTAAACATAATCCTGAGTTTTAAGCAGGTGGGAGAGGAAAACAACACCTCTTTAGTTCAAAGAAAAACTGCTGGTGACAGGGCATTGTGGTGGTACCTTAGGTGGGTGGAAACAAGCACAAGGGGGCTTCCAGCATGGGCAAACAACTGGGTCAACATAACTTAACCCACCAATTGTGTTAGTAAAAATCATGTCTCTTTGTTTATTGAACAGTGGTCTGACACTGATTCACTATGCGCCTTAGTTGCATTTAGTACCACCATTTATTTGAAGGTGAAGCTGTTCTGTGTCCACATTCTTTGTACAAGTCAATTCAATCTCTTGTTCCAAGGAATTCACAACGGCATTATCTGAAATGTTTTCTCCAGAAGAAGTTAAACGAGGGGCTAAAATTAGTCGACTAAACTCATTCAGTCTGTGTTGTAATGTATCTAGCTGAATTTGGAGCTCATAATTTTGCTGCTTCATGTCCACGTTTTCATTGTTCGCTTTATTAGGATATTTTATCTGATGACCTTGATTATGCAATTTACTTTTCAGAATCTGGATTTCCTTTTTTGAACTTTCATCAGATATCTGCAATACACGTAGTTTGTCCTCCCATTGTTTTTGCTCAGCTCTTCTGAAAGCTTCATATGCTGCTTTCTGTTCCTCCAGGTCAGCCACCATACTTTCCAACTCCAGTTTTTCTTCATGGATTTTTGTAAGTTTCTGGAAGTCACCCAGCTTTGTTATTTGAAGTCTTTCTTCTAATTCTTTTTCTAACTGTGCCACATGTTCGTTGAGTCGGTTGATAGTGCTTTTCATGACTTCATTAGTGGACCGGAGTGCCTGCATTTCACTATGCAGATTATCTCGTTCTCTTTCAATCTCTCCCTTTGCACGGGCACAGTCTAGTTTAATATTAGCAAGTTCATAATTGTAAGAATGCCTCAGTTCTTTTATTTTGTCATTGAGGGAGCCAACATCTCTCTTTGATCTGTGTAGTTTAATAATCAGCTGAGAATTTTGTTCATGGCTAAGGTGGAGTTTCTTCTCAAGACAATCCACCTGCAATTTCAATGAATGCTTTTCTGCTTTGAGAGACTCAATAGTAGCTTGAGATTCAGCTACCTGTCGCATGTGCATTCTTTGTGCATTTTCTGCCTTTGCTCCACAACTGTCTTTTTCTGTTTTTAATGCAAGTATCTTAGATTCAAGACACTTTATTCTCTGATGTAACTGTGCATTTTCATTCAGAACACTTTCCATTTTATTTCGTTCTTTGACTGGATCATCATTTAGCAACTGAGCATTCAATTCCTCCTTTTCCTTTTCCAGTCTAGCTATTTCTGCTTCATAGAATATTTTATTTTCTTCTAAAATATGGTTATGCGCTTCTACCTGGTGTTCAAATTCAGATTTCAAGAAAGCATGCTCATAACGAAGCTTGTTGTATTCTTCACGGTATTTCTCTATATCCTCATCTAGCTGATTAAATTTCTGTCTTATTGGGCCCTCTTGTTCTTGTTGAATCTGTGCTCTTAGCAGCTCCAGCTTTGGTGGTGTGAGAACCTGCAACTTCAACTCTTCAACTTCTTTAGATTTTGTGAGCAACTCTCCCCGTAACTGAGTAAGAAATGACAGGAGTTTATGATTGATTGTCTTGTTTTCAGTTGGTGTACACTTTCCCTCCTTTGGTTTGTTTATAAACTCATCCTTTAGAGCTGCATG
Source organism: Polypterus senegalus (assembly GCF_016835505.1). NCBI lineage: Eukaryota > Metazoa > Chordata > Cladistia > Polypteriformes > Polypteridae > Polypterus > Polypterus senegalus. Next base: position 110,818,208 of record NC_053158.1, read on the forward strand.
CTCTGGATTTAAGGGTTGACATTTTGCTTGCTGTTGCATGGTACTGTTTTTTTCATTTTTCAGCATATTTTCGAGAACATTAATGTCAGATGTGTCAAGACCTAAACCTTCTGGTATTTCTAGCCGATTACTCATCAGTAAGTCTATCACTGGAAACAAAGGAGCAGCGGAGCCTGACACTCCTGAGGCTTTCTGGACTAAATGTGATGTCTTTCCATTGTAAGGCTCTTCCTGAGAAATGTTTTCCATCTCTGCTACAAACATATTCCATGCTGTCCACTTAAATGTGAAAAAAGAGAAATCCAAACTGGATGAGGATCAGTATTAGCCACAAAATCAAAAACAATTGCTCCCACCAAGTGTTTTTATTGTTGTTTTTAGTGAAGGAAACATATCAAGGAAGGGTTGCTGCCACATCATGTAATGGATAGCAAACAGGAGCAAATAAGCCGTTTCTATGATTACCAGCTTGGATTTCTTTGTGAGATGTCCCAGTAATCCAGAATCTGCATAAAACATAAACACAAAAGCACAAGAGTTTTATGCATATACAGAAATTAGTATTCTTGACCAGAAGTAACCAGAGCTTTTGCTGTATTACACAATTTTTTAGTGTTGAACCACCAAAAATATAAATAGGTTTACACTATGATCAAAAGAGGCAGAAGGTACTCATACAGCAGCACATTTTATTCTGATACAGTTTAGTTTCAAGCCCGGTAAATGAACATTAATTTAAAAATTATTTACTGAAGGATTCACTTCAGTTTCATCAAACAACAGCAACATGAAACCAGGCTAATAAGAATAAAACTCTAATAGGTCAATACCTCCATCTATTGGGGCTTTTAGCTCAAGTATTTGTCCTCATCTAACAGCACTGTGGAAAGTAGTTTTCAAAATTCATTATATACATGAAGAATGACTGACTTGATGTCAGTTAATTATATTTTGAAAATCTTTAAAAAGTAACTCACGTTAAATTGATTTGCCAATTGACTTAATTTTAAAGATGTTAACCGATTCCATGATTCAAAAAATATTTGTTGCAGCATGAAATCTATTCAAAAATTTAAGCTACAAATGACAGACATTATAAGCAGTATTATTTTACATTGTGTTTGCAAACAAGAATATTGGTTGCATGCCAAATTTGTATAAAGACTGGGCACAAAGCAAGAAAACAAAGTTTCCATAGAAAAAAACAAGTATTGTTGCTTGACCGGGTGGATGTTTGCTGATAAAGAGTGAACACCACAAGGAAACGTTTAATATTCATTTATGACATGACTGTACAAGATCTCCTTTATATACATTGTGTAACGACCCGGCAGCAAGCGCTGGCGGAGTGACGCCTCATGGATAATTTATGTAAATAGTTTGTGGGGAATTTATGGGTAATTTATGTAAAAGCTTATTGTTGTGTCAAAATTAACTAAGTACGTAATTGTCTTTCCTGTTGTAAGTGTTGTATGTGTTTGTGCTCAACCGGTGGGGTGGGTTGGGTTATCGCCGTCTGGGGTTGTGTAAATGTAAATAGTCACCATCAATGAGAAAGATGGCTCTGTAAATGACCTTGACCATGGCTATTCAATGAGTTTTCAGCTTTGTTTTACTGGCTATCTGTTAATAAAAAGATACAACAGGACAGAGCTGTATCATTGCTAAGATTCTATCTAAGCAATTATTGCCGAGACACTCGGAGTCGTGCGGTGTATGGGACACGAGTGCTCGTTATCTAAAGAGCTGGGTGCAGCTGCGTGCATAACGCTGGCAATCCGCTAGCCGACAGCTTGGGAGAGGTGCACGCAAAGTTCGGCTCTAAAATCTTTAAAGACTCCGCCACGGGTCGCTACATTGGTGTCAGAAGTGGGAGACCAGGCTGTTTAGAAGACGCCATTATGGAACAGAGTCTTGAAGAATTAGAGCGTGCCATCTTAGAGAACATCGTTACGCTAGAGCGCTTGATCAGCGGAGCTGTGCGGAGAAAAGAGGCAGACCGGCCTGATGGTGCCAATGTTCCCCGGACAGTGTTGCGATCTTCTAAGCACGGCCAGAGTGGGCCGTCGGCTGCAGCGATACCCCAGGTTACCAGTCGGCCGGTCCTCTTCTCACGGTCACCTGTTAAGCTGCCGCGATACAGCGGATTGACGCCCTTAGAGCCATACCTTGCACAAGTGGATCTGGCCGCGATACACTGAGTGGAACCGCGAGGAAGCTGCGACACACTTGGCCCTTGCCTTGGAGGGTCCCGCACTTCAGGTACTCATTGATCTGCCATCAGAAGAGTGTCGTGATCTTCAGGCTCTCACCGCTGCTCTCACCCGTCGCTTTGGACAAAGAACTTCAGCAGAATGCAGCAGAGAAAAGCTGACTAGCCGATGTCGGCGTGAAGGTGAGAGTGTAGGAGCCTTTGCCGCTGACATCAGGGTATATACACGAAAAGGTTACCCTACTTTCTCGACAGCAGCGAGGGAGGAACTCAGTCTTCATGCTTTCCTGCGGGGCCTCACACCAGAACATCTTCGCCAGCATGTCTGTCTATCGTCACCCCGAGATTTGAGCGAGGCACTACGAGAGGCTGAGCGGGTTGAAGAGGTACTACAGGCTGAGTCACCGACAAGACGAACGCCACACCCGAGTCGACTAACAAGAGCAGTTGAACGAAGGGCGGAAGGGGACCCGTCTGAGGTAGTGGAGGTCAGCCGCGCCCAACCAACATCAACCCCCCGACAGAGACAACGGGTAGACTGCTGTTTTCGATGCGGAGAACCAGGGCACTTTCCCAGGGATTGCCCTGCCCCAAGTCCTTTGCCTCGTGCAGCATCACCGCAGGGAAACAACATCGGGGTGAGGCCGTGAGGGGACCCTCGCTCCGTTTTCAGCACCCTCCACAATGACTGCTTTAAAGTTGGGCTGTGGATTTTCCACTGGACTATACCTAGACTGCACTATTGACGGACGGCCATGCAGTGCTTTAGTGGACACGGGGTCCACTATTTGTTTGCTACGAAAAGGAGTGTTGCCCGAAACCACTAGTCTTCTTCCAGAGGGCTGGACCCCCACAAATAGCGAACTACGCACTGTTACGGGTGAACGGACAGTAATGCCTGGAAAGAAACTGTTAACTGTGTTGGTAGGGACGAGCCAGACCAACCACGAATTCTGGCTTGCAGACATTAAAGACCAGTGCATTATTGGGTTGGACTTGTTGGCCCACTGGGGAGCACGTGTTGATGTGTCAAGGGCCGTCCTTTGTTTGGGTAATGAGACTGTGCCGCTCGGTCGGGCTGGAACCGTCCTTGAAGGACTGCCAGAGTGTATTCACCTGGACACCACTGCTCACCGGCTCCCCACCATTGTTTGAAGTGGCAAGGGTTCAAGAGAACCCCCAGGAGAGTATTGCTGGACAGTCAAAATTATAGCACGACCCCCCCATCAGCTGAAACGGTTGCCGCTGTGGAGGAATTGGGCCATCGAAGTGGTGAACATCTGAGCACGCCACAGCAGGAGCAACTCCAGAAATTACTGAACGACTTTGTGGACATTTTTGCGGCTCAAGAGGAGGACTGCACCAGAACCTCATTAGTAAAACACCACATTGACACTGGCCACGCCGCTCCCATTCGTTTGCGCCCCCACCGATTGCCTCTTGCAAAACGCCAAGCTGCCGAAGAGTTGATTCGCGAGATGATAACCAACGACATCATTGAGCCTTCGGACAGTCCCTGGGCCGCACCCATGGTCATGGTGCGGAAGAAAACGGGGGGTTGGCGCCCTTGTGTGGACTTTCATAAATTAAATGCAGTCACTGAAAAGACTCTTACCCACTGCCCTGCATCGATGATGCATTGGACTATGTGGCTGGATCCCGTTGGTTCAGCACCTTGGACTTGCGCAGTGGATATTGGCAGGTAGAACTGGCAGCAGAGGACCGACCCAAAACTGCATTCACCATCGGACAAGGGCTGTGGCAGTTTAAGGTAATGCCGTTTGGACTTTGTAATGCACCGGCCACTTTTGAAAGACTAATGGAGCGGGTCCTGAAAGACATTCCCCGAACCTGTTGTGTGGTCTATTTAGATGATCTGTTGATTCATGCCAGAGACTTTGACCAGGCTGTGCACAATTTAAGGGAGGTCCTGACCGCCATTCGTAGCGCCGGGTTGCGGTTGAACCCTGAGAAATGCAATCTTCTCGCCCGACAGACCCAGTTTCTAGGGCACGTAATCAGCGAGAGTGGGGTGGCTACAGACCCAGCAAAGGTGGCTGCCGTGAGCAACTGGCCCCCACCAGCCAACATCACCGAACTGCGGAGCTTCCTGGGTTTAGCCTCATGTTACAGGAGGTTTGTAAAAAACTTTGCAACCATTGCCAGCCCCTTGCACCGACTGACGAGTAAGGGCCAACAGTTTGGGTGGACGGAGGACTGCACAGCCGCTTTCCAACAATTAAAGGCTGCCCTCGTCAGCGCGCCTGTCCTGGCGTACCCTGACCCCAACCAACCTTTTGTGGTGGACACTGACGCTAGCAATGTGGGGATTGGGGCCGTACTCTCACAGAAGGGGGAGGCTGGAGAGAGTGGTAGCTTATTACAGCTGCAGCCTCAGTCAACCGGAGAGGAATTACTGTGTCACTCGGCGGGAACTGTTGGCAGTGATCCTAGCGGTACGGCACTTTCGGCCCTACCTATTGGGCACTAGGTTCACGCTGCGGACTGACCATGCTAGCCTCACCTGGATGTTGAATTTCCGGCAACCAGAGGGCCAGGTGGCAAGGTGGATGGAGATTCTACAGGAATATGACTTTGAGATACAGCACCGACCGGGACGGCAGCATGCCAACGCTGATGCCCTCTCCAGGCGTCCATGCCTCAGCAATGAATGTCGATATTGCCGCCGACAGGAAGAAAGGGGTCTGGGGCCATCGTCAGCATCCGCAAGGATAGATGACACTGTTGGAGTAGGGGAGCCGTTCACTATTGACCAATTAAGGCAGTTACAGGCGAACGACCAAGCGCTAGAAAAGGTAAAGGGCTGGTTGGAGACACAAGAACGTCCCGACTGGCAAACCATGTCGTCACAGGGGCCTGAACTCAAACTACTACACTCCCAATGGGGCAACTTGGAGTTGCACGATGGCGTAATCTACAGACGGTGGCAAGCACCCGGGGGAATTGACCGACTACAACTGCTGGTTCCCCAGGCTTTGCGCGCCGAGGTCCTCCGATGGGTCCACGGAGCGGCTGGATCCGGACACTACGGAAACGCTAAGACAGTGCGTCGACTACGGCAGCGGTTTTATTGGCCCGGGTGTTGGCAAGACGCGGAGCTGCACGTCCACTGCTGTGACATCTGCACTGCGCAAAAAGGACCTGGTCAACGTTCTCACTCGCCATTGCAGCAATACCTGCGCGGGGGAAACCCCATTGGATTTCAAATATTTCAAATTTCAAATTTCAGCAATACCTTGTCGGGGCACCCATGGAGAGAATTGGAGTGGACGTACTGGGTCCTTTTCCTGTAACGGAAGCCGGAAATCGATTCGTTTTGGTAGCAATGGATTACTTCACCAAATGGCCAGAGGCGTATGCAGTTCCGGATCAGAGTGCCTCCACAGCGGCTCAAAAACTAGTGGATGAAATGTTAACTCGATTTGGAGTTCTGGACGAGCTCCACAGCGATCAGGGGCGGAACTTCGAGAGCCGTTTGTTCAGGGAGGTGTGTCAGCGACTGGGGGTGAAAAAGACCAGGACCACCCCCCTTCACCCGCAAAGTGATGGATTAGTCGAGCGATTTAATCGCACCCTGGCCACTCAACTGGCAATCCTGACCAGTCAACACCAGCGGGACTGGGACCAACATTTGCCTCTGGTCCTGTGGGCATATCGGACAGCAGTGCAAGAATCGAGCCAATGCACACCAGCGGGGCTGATGTTTGGGAGGGAACTTCGCAAGCCAGTGGATTTGGTGTTTGGCTCGCCCCCTGAGCCTGAGATTGTTGGTGGGCCCGAAATGGATTATTTTAGACGGTTAAAAGAGCGGCTGGACACCGTTCATCGACTGGCCAGGGAGGCCTTGGAGGGAGCTGGAGCTCGCCAGAAACGGGCTTACGACACACGGGCTCATGGCCCGACGCTGAAACCAGGGGACAAAGTGTGGGTATTTTGCCCGCAACGGAAACGGGGACTGTCTCCAAAATTAACTCATCATTGGCAGGGGCCTGGAGAAATTTTGGACAAAATTTCGGAGGTAGTTTTCCGAGTCCGAATGCCTGGGCGGGCAGACGGGTGGTGCTGCACAAGGACCGGTTGGCACCATACCACCCACTGGCCCCAGAACAAGAACGACTCGAGAATACAAGCCGCTCTCCAACCTCCACCCCCGGCGCCGAGACAGACATTGACAGTCTCAGGACTGAGCCTGACACGAGTAATGGCACATCCGGCAGGCCGAAGCGTGTCCGTCGCCGGCCAGGACACTTGCTTGATTTAGTCTGTGATGAGTAGGGTTGTGGGGACACTAACCCTCTTGGGAGGGGGCTGTGTAACGACCCGGCAGCAAGCGCTGGCGGAGTGACGCCTCATGGGTAATTTGTGTAAATAGTTTGTGTGGAATTTATGGGTAATTTATGTAAAAGCTTATTGTTGTGTCAAAATTAACTAAGTACGTAATTGTCTTTCCTGTTGTAAGTGTTGTATGTGTTTGTGCTCAACTGGTGGGGTGGGTTGGGTTATCGCCGTCTGGGGTTGTGTAAATGTAAATAGTCACCATCAATGAGAAAGATGGCTCTGTAAATGACCTTGACCATGGCTATTCAATGAGTTTTCAGCTTTGTTTTACTGGCTATCTGTTAATAAAAAGATACAACAGGACAGAGCTGTATCATTGCTAAGATTCTATCTAAGCAATTATTGCCGAGATACTCGGAGTCGTGCGGTGTATGGGACACGAGTGCTCGTTATCTAAAGAGCTGGGTGCAGCTGCGTGCATAACGCTGGCAATCCGCTAGCCGACAGCTTGGGAGAGGTGCACGGCAGAGTTCGGCTCTAAAATCTTTAAAGACTCCACCACGGGTCTCTACAATATTATCAGTGAGTGGTTGGCTTAGAGTCTAGACTCATCTTGTTACACCTTCTGTCAGCCTCTCATACCCTTTTTTTTACCTATTTACATACTATACATTTGATTTACTTTTATCCTGGCGAATCATACCAAATCTAAATTTAATACAACCTTGATGGGCAGTGCATTCTCGTGATTAATGTCAGTTTATATTCATATCAAGATTCAAGTAGTTGTTGGTATTGTTTAGAGCTGCACAGAGTGGAGTGCAGAACCCCCTGTGTTTCTCGCAGTTGATTCTGGGGTTCATTAGGGGTGTATTATTACTCCTACCCTGTTCAATGCTTGCATGGACTGGGTGTTGGGCAGGGGTCATGAAGTCCAGCAGCCGTGGGGCATCTGTTGAAGAAAGATTCACTGATCTTGACTTTGCTGACAATGCAGTGAAGTCAATGAAGGCTCTAATCTTGGCTCTTGAGTGACAAGTCTGAGTGTTTGAACTTGCTAGTTTTCTAGATAAAAACCAAGATAAAAGCTTTTAATGACCTTTTGAGCACAACCATCAGCAGTGCATCTGTCTGTGGGGGGAATGTAGATCTCATTGACAGGTTTACTTACCTTGGCAGCGACATTAATGCCTCTGGTAACTTTTACTATGACATCAGTAGATGGATTGGGAGAGCATGGAGTGTTCAATACAGTTTAATTTTCTGGACATGAATTATGTGACTTGTGTAAATATACAATTTTAATGGATGTTTTCTTATTGTTTATTCAGTGGTTGTCCACATAAAAGCCTACTGACATCTCTATTTTCCACAAGAACATGAGATTAAAAATGTTTCTTGGCCATTACTGCAAAAAACATGGAGTAGGTAACAGATACAAAATATTTTTAGTTAACATATTTAAGTTTGTTTTTGTGAATATATTTTTATTAATTTATTAAAAAGCATTTTCTTTAGAATACACAAGGTGAAAAACACACCCACACCAGCACCTAACACTCACCCAAACCAATGATGAAGCAAATCTCAAAAGAACATATAAGAAATCTACAGGAGGACTGGCATTCACACCCCATGCAGGACAGTGCATAGAAAAGTAGGGGAAAAAGGGGGAAAAAAAGTGGAAAAGAAGAACCACACCATAGAGCAATCCTCTTTGGATGCTAAACCAGAGGAATTGTTTATCCTAGAAACAGAGACTTCAAGAAAGATGAGATTATAAAATGAGACTTCCAGATTGCTGGGGGTCAAGGTCAGCAGATTTCCAATAAAAAAGAAAATTAAAAGCAAATTAGCTGCAACAGTAGCAGTCACTAAGAAACCTTCACTGGGTGAGAGAAAGAAAGTAAAGTGGATAGGTCCAGAAAGAGGAGAACTTGAGGTGGCAGATGATTGGGAAGAAAAGAATCATGGAGAGGAATATAACTACATACAGTAGCACCAGAGAGCCATAGCCAGAAAACATTCCCGGAATATGTGAAGGAAGGTGCCAGAGACTTTAAGGGGGCAAAGAGAACATAGGGAGGTCTAGTTCTAATCACATGAGATGGAGGTGGGATATAGCCTATGGACATATTTGAACTGTGTGCTGCCAATATGGATTTTTAGCACAATACGGTTTTTGATATTTTAAAAGACTAGGGGGCTCTGCCCCTTACTCGCTTCGCTCGCCAAACCCCGGGTTTGGTTAACCGGATATACAATTTAAAGAGATTGTTATTTTCATTTCATTCATTTTTTATTTCTTGATATTTGCCAGTAATAAAGCTGTAGTGAATGAGTTTTTAATTTTTTTTTAAATAAGGAAATAGATAAAATGTCAAGGGTGTATGAGGGTGGTTTCATTAACCAATTCAAAGACAGCTAAGTAAAATAGGAGAGAAGCATTCTAACATGGTAGGCCAAACTTGACTGCAGGTAGGAGAAAGATTAGTTAATGTTAGAACATTACTAATTTTATTTGGGAAAAATGAAAAGAAATTATCAGTTTTCATTTGGGGAAATAGGTACAACATGGCATACAGGAATGACAATGTCATTGATGGTATCAAATAAGGTCTCATGAGTATATCTACTATTGGAAAATAATTTGCAGAAATAAACATGTCTGACATCCTTAACTATGTTGTTAAATCTGACCAAGAGATCTTTTAAGTAAAGGCAGTGAGCTTGAGGTCGAGTGGATTTTTCACAAATCCTGTGCTTTCCAACATTTCTGCTTCAAGGCTCAAATACGGTCTTTGAACCAAGACGTTGAATTTATTGACAGCTCAAATAATTTTTAATTTCATCTAAAATAAAGACAATGCTCATACATTATACATAGGATAACCTGGAATAGGCAAAGAGTGGGATACTGTACATGCCCTGAGAACAGACCTCGGCTACATTCAGAAAAATTTCCACGTAGTAGGGACAAAATATCTAGATTGTAGATAGGGGACTGTTTCAAGACCTGACATAAAATATGTTTCCAAGTATAGAAGTGCAAGACTGACACAAAGAGGAGGAGGAGGAGTAGATAGAGCAGACTCCAATATTCACAAGTGTCGTGGTGCCATCCTGGTAGCAAGCTTTTCATTTGTTTTCAATACATCTCCACATCTGAAGATATAACTAGGCTAACAATAAGGGAAGTGGAATTCAAATTATTACAGAATTTATTACAGCATAGAAAGGAGAAGAAGGGAAAAGGGTAGCTCTGTCTGGCTCCTTAAAATACATGTAAAGGGGAAATGTTGGCATTAGTAAGAAGAAAGAAAGAATGTGAGGTAAAAAGTAATAAACACAGAGCCAAATCCCATTCTATCCAGGAACTTCCACAAAAAGGACCGTGTCATCCTATTAAATGCCTACTCTGCATCTAGGAAAGAGGCACCAGGGACTTAATGAAATTAGTTTGATCTGAATAAATAAGATTATAAATCAATGTCAGCAGTCAACACACAATCAACTTTGCCAGCAACTTGACATCATAATTTATCAGTGATAATAGGTAGTCAGTCAATGATAACTGGAGCAGTCAGTAGAAAGTCCCTACATTGTTAAAAGTATTATGTAATCAAACCTGAATTGAATGTAGTGTTAAGGCAGAATCTCCATCACACATACAGTATATGCAGCAATATCTCCATTGTGGCTCAACAGTTATGTGCTGTATTCACAGGAAGACTTGCTAGTATGACACTGACACTATGTATAAGATTTAATTTCCAGAGTCCATAAAGGGTCTCCAAAAGTCATGTCCTCTCCTCCGTACATTGGGATACAAGGACGTGACTGATCTCAGATTAGATGCAACAGTTCAGAGTTTAGCCCTAGATGAGACAAAGCCATGCAAGAGAACAGGTAAAGGTGCAGTTGTACAGTGTGGGGAGGATGATTTCTGGGGAACATCCAAGGTGTTGTCACATGATACTACATGGAGATCACCCATGGTGGAGGAATTAACTCAGCTGGTAGTGGCACATGGTCCTTTACTGTCTCTGCAATTTTAATATAGGCTACTATCTGCTTCATTATTTATTAAGCGTAAGCAGTTGAAAAATGATTTATTGAAATATGCTCGAAATGCTGTTGTTCCAGTGAATGTCCAGAAGCCCTGGACTCCATTCTTACTGGCCCATATTTCAAGATGGAAGATGATCCATTATATTAGGTTGCTAAACAGCAAGCTCTTGGTTCCGCATCCTTATGGACAAAAACTATGTAACCTGGCACAGTCATACTTGGTGGGGTCTAATTTAGGAACAAGCAAAACTTTGGAAAGAGATGCAACGTTTTTGTGTATCATGCCCCAAATGTCAAATTCATCAAATTCCATCACAGGCAAATTTCATTAGTACCTATATTTATTATAGGTATACTATTTGAGTGGATAGTGGTGGATATCGTGGGTTCACTGGAACCCTCCACTCATGGGCACAAGTACTGTATATCTTGGTGCTTGTTGATTATGCCACTTGATATCAGGAGGTCATTACCATGAAACAGTCCAGCTCAAACTGGTAGGGGTATTTTACACACTTGGTGAATACCAAAAGAAGTCTAATAGTTTCAGGGGACTCCTTTCATATCAGACACGTTTTGGGAAGTACCCAAATTCCTGGGGCCTCATGCATAACGACGCACATAGAATTCACACTCTAACATGGCATATGGACAAAAGCAGAAATGTGCTTATGCACAAAAAAATCCAGATACCTAAATCTGTGTGAACGCCAACTTCCACATTCTTCCGCTACATAAATCCTGGTCTGCATGAAAAGAAACGCACGTGAACGCACCTGCTGTCCTGCCCCGTCTCCTCCCAGAATTACGCCTCTTTGAATATGCAAATCAATATAAATAGCCCTTAAGCTCGGCGTTCTGTGAAAAGGCAATGGCAAAAGCACGGGGGAAATAGAAGAATTTCAGCGAATACCAAGTGGAGGCAAGGAAAAACGTTAACTATTTGCTGGTTTAAACAGTGGAATAAACAACAAAAGGAAGTTGATTGATTGACATAGTGTCGGAGAAACTCGAAAGCTCAAGTTCACAAACTCGCACAGTGCCCGAAATAAAAAAGAAGTTGTCAGTTATCAAACTCGCCATGAAAAGGCGAGTCGTAGCCCACCGTCTGAGTGTCATATGAAAGCTTATTAGGGTACAGAGAAAAAAAAATAGGCATATAGTGGGAAAAAAGCACAAAATGTCAACTTTAATCTCTAAATTTCCACTTTAATCACATAGTTTATTTTGTCATTAAAGTAGAACATCATAAACTTCATCTTAAAATCGTTTAATTTAATAGTTTCACAAATCCCATCATAACTAAAATAGCACGTTAAATGCTTGGTTTTGTATTTGATCTTCTATGTGTGTGAATCACTATATGCTTCTTAAACTGGCTTTCTCTTCCTCCGACAGGACACAGAATCCATTACATTCATGATATTACAGCCCTCTGAATAATTAAAATACTGAGATGTATATGTGATATCATTTTCATGATGATAGGAGTTAAAAGCATGTTATTAAATATGGGAACACGGTTGCACAGTGATTGTTCATGCCTCACGCAAGATGCTTGCTGCGCCGTGTGCTACCTTCGATGAAATAATTTATTGCAGCAGTACTGTCTCTTTTAAATGTACTAACCTCCAATTCCTGTCCTTACTTTTCTTTCTCCAAATACCTAATTGCCACACAACCAGCTCTGTAATAGATGTTAAGCAGTCTGTAAACTTAAAACGCCGATTCTTCAAAACTTTTAAGGAACATTGAAATATCTTCGTAGTGCATGTTAAATTATTCTATCCAACCAGTGTCACCCCAGTCCCAGCAAGAATACAGCGCGAGTCAGGAACAAACTGTGAACGGAGCACAAGCTTCTTGCTAGCGCTGCAACACCATGTCCCCACATGTTTATTTATTAACAATATATGCTATTTAAATTAAGTTTTAAAGTTTTATTTTGCTGCATTTCATCTTAAAAATGATATTGTCATCATATGTAAATAAGGTTATTTAAATTAAGTTAAAGTTTTATTTTGCTGCATTTCATCTTAAAAATGATATCGTCATCATATGTATATGCGCGCTTAAATGGCTTAGGTTGTACAATATTATAACTGTATCGCAAGTTTACTTATAAGTACTGTACAAAGTGTTCAACAAGGAGCACTTGATGGACTGATTGAGTGTGTTTATAGTTCTTGGGATGAAACTGTTTCTGAACCGCGAGGAAAGGCTCTGAAGCGTTTTTGCCGTATCAGAGCAGTTCAACAGACAGTATGGCTGAGGCAGTGTGCTTGATGCTGTATACTGATAATTCTCTTTCCAGTCAGCTGCTGTACAGCTGTGATTCCCCACTCAGATACAGTACAGTGATATAAATACACCAAGTGGTGCGGTGAGAGTATTAATGAAAAAAGATGATCCGCTGTGGCAACACATAACGGGAGCAGCTGAAAGAAGAAGAAGAAGAAGGGCAGTGAGAGTAACAACGCTAAAGCAGTTATGGTATTTGGAATAGTTTGACCATTCTGTGGACCATTAAATTGTTACAGGTTAATTACAATCAGATGCATTAAACTAATAAACAATATGCGATTAATTTCAGTGTATTTACAAAGCTGCGTCAGAGATTTGGATCTAAAAAAGAAAGGGTAACCACACAGGAACAGTAGCACTGCTTTGACGCTGGGTGCCGCCAGTCTGTAAAACTGAGCGCAGAACTTGCGTACACCAGGATATGAGCTACCGTGGAAATGTGCGTCACTTTATGCCAAGTTTACGTAACATTTTTGTGCATACGCACTGTTTATACAGGAGGCCCCTGGGGATTAAATAAGTGAAAATACTTGTGTATCACCCCTAGACTGATGGAATGGTAGAGTTTTTAAATTAAAAGCAAAAACAGATGTTAAGAAATGTTATCTGAGAGGACAGGAATGACCTGCTTATTCCTTTGCTCTCTAGTTTGGTTTATGGGAAGTGCCCCAGGCTTACCCAGTGTTTTCTTCATTTGAATTAATTCTAGATGGGAGACAAACTCGGGGACTCTTAGATATCTTAAAAGAAGGCTGGGAGGCAGAAAATGTGCCTTGAGTTAATATAGAAAATATAGCACAGTTGTGCAGTTGGTTTGTGAAGATGCCTCTTTTGGTGAAAGAGTACTTAAAGCAAGAGTGTGATCCAGATTATATAACCAATGTGTGTCTTTAACAAAAGTTTCAACACAGGAACCTGGATGTTAATTTGAGTGCCCACTCTGGTGCAGAAATAATACAACCTGAAAATGAGCTGTCCGCCTCTATAAGTTAATAAAGACTTTATAAAACCATGCAATTGAAAAACATCATTCAAGGGGAACAGTTTCACTGTTATTAAAATTGTAGTTTGGTCTTGAAAGGGTTAGCAGTAAAAATCCATTGTGATCTTCTCCCGTGTAATAATTGATGTACAAGGATACAACTGGCAGTGGTCCTGAAGTGTTTTCTACACTGGTGTCACTTTTTGAGCAAGTGAAGAACCATTACATTGCTGTTTAGCTGGTCACAATTAGTATTAGTAGGCACAGTTGTTTATAAGTTTATATAACATACCTTGGAAGAATTTGTGAAATATTGTCCATTGTTTGGAAAATATAAGTAATCATGCAGAAAGCTTTCCTTTTAATTTGGGATTGTGCTCAGGTGAGGCAATTTATTATCACATAATTTTGTGTGCCCTTTTTAAATGATAATGATAACTAAAATCACCTGGATGGGCCTGATCAAAAGTTAACATACTCTTTAATTGGGGCTGATAATAAACACACAAGCTGACACACACAGGTTCAAATAAAGGATGTTTAAGGGAGAGTGTCCATACCTGTAACCTCTTGATTGTAATCAGTGTCTGTGTATAAATCCATCCATTATCCAACCCGCTATACCCTAACTACAGGGTCACGGGGGTCTGCTGGAGCCAACCCCAGCCAACACAGAGCTCAAGGGAGGAAACAAACCCTGGGCAGGGCGCCAGCCCACCGCAGGGTGCGCAAAAACACACATGCACTAGGGGCAATTTAGAATTGCCAATGCACCTAACCTGCATATCTTTGGACTGTGGGAGGAAACGGGAGCACCCGAGGAAACCCACGCAGACACGGGGAGAGCATGCAAACTCCACGTAGGGAGGACCCGGGAAGCAAATCCAGGTCTCCTAACTACAAGGCAGCAGCACTACCCACTGCACCACCGTGCTGCCCATCTGTGTATAAATAGTTAATTTAAATTTATGCAGAGCTGCACTGAGTTTGTTGGATACTGAACCATGGGGAAAGCAAAAGAACTGTCAAAGAACCTGTGAGAAAAGATTGTTGATTTGTATAAATCAATAAATGGATATAAAAAGATATCCAGAGATCTGAAAATGGCTGTCAGTAGTGTTCAGAGTATGATAAAAAAAAAAAAGTGGAAAATTAAAGGTTCTGTTCTTATCATGTCACAGTTAACTGAGATTTCAGCTACAACTGCCAGGATCATTTGTCGAGCTGTCAAGAAAACCCACAATCCACTTCAGATGAGACACTGGTTTCTCTGCAAACAAGTGGTGTTGCTGTTACAAGATGCACAAAAAAGGAGGCACTTGATCAAAAATGGGCTGCGCGGTTGAGTTGCAAGAAAAAAATCCTTTACTGTGCCAACACCACAAAACAGCCCACTTATAACATGCCAAACAGCATCTAGACAAGCCTCAAAACTTCTAGAACAAAGCCCTTTGGAGTGATGAGACCAAAATTGAACTTTATTGCCACAACCATTAACATTATGTTTGGAGAGGATGCAGCAAGGGCCATGACGAAAAGTACACCATCCCTACTGTGAAGCATGGAAGTGGATCTCTGATCTTCTGGGGGTGTGTGACCTACAGTGGCACAGGTAACTTAGTGAAACTTGATTGCAGGATGAATGCAGCATGTTACCAGAAAATATTGGAGGACAATTTGCATTCATCAGTCCAGAAGCTGTGCATGGAAGACACTTGGTTCTTTCAACATGACTATGATCCAAAGCACACGGTCACGTTGACCCTTTGGTGGCTACAGCAGAGAAAAGTGAAGGTGTTAGAGTGGCCTTCACAGTGTCCTGACCTCAATTTTATTGAGTCACTTTGGGGAGATGTTAAACATGCTGTTCATGAAAGACAACCCAAGAATTTACAGAACCTAGAATCGTTTTGCCAAGATGAATGGGGAACTCTACCACCTGAGAAAATCAAGGGCCTCATCCACAAAAATCATAAAAGACTGCATACCTTCATCAATGCTAAAGGGGGAAGTAAACAGAAGTAAGAACTAAGGGAAGGGAAATGTTTCAATATGGACCATCTCATTATTTTCTTTGTTACTATATGTTGTTTAATGGTTGTGCTATTCTGTGACGCCTTACACTTTAATTTGGATTCCATTAAAAGTACATGAAATGTTTTTTGCCTGATCAGTCATATTTTCTTTAAAGTATGGTACATATCTCACAGACTCTGCCAGCATATGTAAACTTACGAGCCCAACGGTACATAGGTGGGCTTGGGTGGGTAGGTAGGTAGGTAGACAATTTATTAATGCCAAGGGGAAATTCACATAATCCAGCAGCAGCATACTGATACAAAAAACAATATTAAAGAGTAATAAAAATGCAGGTAAAAAACAGACAATAACTGTCACTGAAGCTGCTCCTCTGCCTGAAAATGACACTGTTCAGTGGATGCAGTGAATTCTCCATGATTGACAGGAGCCTGCTCAGCGCCTGTCGTTCTGCCACAGATGTTAAACTGTACAGCTTCATTCCTACAATAAAGCCTGCCTTCCTCACAAGTTTGTCCAGGTGTGAGGCATCCTTTTTCTTTATGCTGCCTCCCCAGCACACCACCGTGTAGAAGAGGGCACTTGCCACAACCGTCTGGTAGAACATCTGCAGCACCTTATTACAGATGTTGAATGACGCCAACCTTCTAAGGAAGTATAGTTGGCTCTGACCTTTCTTACACAGAGCATCAGTATGGGCAGTCCAGTCCAATTTATCATCCAGCTGCACTCCCAGGTATTTATAGGTCTGCGCCCTCTGCACACAGTCACCTTTGATGATCTCAGGGTCCATGAGGGGCCTTGGCCTCCTAAAATCCACAACCATTTCCTTGGTCTTGCTGGTGTTCAGGTGTAAGTGGTTTGAGTCACACCATTTAACAAAGTCTTTGATTAGCTTCCTATACTCCTCCTCCTGCCCACTCCTGATGCAGCCCACAATAGCAGTGTCATCAGCGAACTTTTGCATGTGGCAGGAGTTGTATTGGAATTGTATTGTATTGTATATTTTATTGCACATATAAAGAATAGCTAAAATTGGGCTTCTTTCTACTTCTATACAAGTATCAGAATGAAATATGCATGTTACACATTACTAGAATTTTAAGTTAGGCAGAACTATTGGCCTTCTACTTGAGATATATGGAGTTTTCATTTCTCAGTGATCCTTTGAACTGTGCTGACAATGTCATTAAAAGTAGCTCAATTGCATATTAATTGAGACAAGAGAACATTTTGTATATATATTTTCTTTAGGTTTATGCCGGAAATGTCCCCTTTCCCTGGTACACCAAAGAGTTCTTTGCTTGTCTTGGGGAACAAAGTAAACATTCACAATTAAAGTATTCTTGATAGAAGAAGGAGATCTATCAGCCTAATCTTCCTTTAAATTAGGACTCTTTACCTGTCTTCCACAACGTGTAATACTTTTGTCTGATATAGTTCTCCAGATTGTTGCTTTCTTTTTAAAAACATTTCATTTATGAGCTATTTTGAGCTCACATACTAGAGATGATTTATATACTGTCAGTTGATGTCACTAAATGCACAGCACACTCAATTTTAAAGCCATTAAAATCCTAATTAGATTAGTCAGATGCCATTCTTGATTTGAACATCTGACTGTTCAAGTTGATTTCTGCACACTAAATGAGAGCACAGGTGGGACCACCTGCTGGGTATTTCTGAATGACACACCTCCGACGGTGCCATCTTGTTGCTGCAGGGTCATCAGCTGGGAGCCGCCCTTCACTGATGTTTCACTCCTTTAATCTCAGAACATCTCGAGGTGGTGGAGCAGCAATAGGAATGTCTTCCTACCACCTCTGCAGCCAGCTTTTAGGATCCTTGTTTTCACCAAACTTTATCCTTTCTTCTGCACTAGAAGCTTCCTTTTTCTGCATCCTCTGCCAAATATTTGAGGTCCTTCTCAGCTTGGAGTCTGTAATCCCAAAGGACTTCACATACCTCATGGAGGATATTCCAGTGAAGTCTCTGCAACCTACCAGTACTGGGAAGATGAAAGCCTTTCACCCTGCTTGTGAGCATGCAGCTAACAGTTCTGCATATTGTTTACTCTTTCTCTTAAATGCGGCCTCCATCCTGTCTTCCCATGGAGCAGTCAATTCTGCCATGATGACCGTCCTACTAATGGTAGACCAAAGTAGGATGTCTGGCCGTAAAGAGGTTGGGGTGATCTCCTGTGGGAACTTCAGCTGATGGTAAAGGTCTACTCTCCTCCAGGTAACAGGAAGGACCACATCCTTGTGCTGTTCTATGCTTTGCACCCTTGCCTGACACTGGGCTGACCCTGTTTGTTTCCAACCTGTATACCTCCAGGATCTCAGCTAACTTACGCAATTACTGGTCATGATGCCATCTATACTGTGATAATGCTACCATACAGCCAGAGAGAATATGTTGTAAACTCAGGTTCCGCAAGTTAGAGTTGGCAGATCTCTTCCAAGCCATACCATAGGTAGAAGTTCCAAGGATTCAGAAGGGTGTCATGAGTGACCCTGATCAAGAAGCTTGGGCATCCTCGACATTTCTGTTCAGGTGAACATCATGTTGATCACGGCCTCCCACTTTGTTCACATTAATCTCATGAACATCATTAATATACATTCAGCTCTTTCAAGGTTTTCATCTAGATAGTTCTTATGCATAAAGTTAATTCCTGATGGAAGTTTCAGCTTCTTTTTTGCTTTCACTTAGAGAGAACAAAAATAATTTAGGGGAGCATTATGTTGCCCCAACAGCAAGTCAAGGCCTTTGGTCATGTCCTCCAGACCTTGAAGAGTTTCTTGTTGGAAACACTACCAATGAAATTGTTTCTTGTGGACTTAAATGTACTAATATGCATACAAATTTATGTAGTGCTCTGAAATATTTACAATCAACTGTTTTCTAACTAAGCTATCCATGGGGCAAAACCAAAGCATGGAATGAAAGACAAGGCAACAAAGCCCAATAAACATAAAATTAAGTCAATATATAAAATGAAAAATGTAAGGCTAAATCTTGGGAATTACTGTTATTGTTATTGTTACAAGTTATTGTCTGTTTTACCGGCATTTTAATCACTCTTTAATTTAATATTGTTTTTTTATCAGTATGCTGCTGCTGGAGTATGTGAATTTCCCCTTGTGATTAATGTAGTTAACTGAAATGACTTTAAAAGTGATCATTTAGGGTTCAGTAAATACAGGGTCTAACTTTGTACATGTTCATTTTAAATGACAATTCCATAGAACACACAATTTCTCTTTTAAATAAGTACAGACAATTTCACATTTCGCTTATTCAACTTTCTGTGACAACGCATTTTGATAAATTAATACAAATTTAACCTCAAGGAATTCTAACAAAAATATAATGTATTACCCGAAAGAAGGGGTTTAAAAAGCTTGGTCAAAATTTAGCCAATGAAAATGGTCACTCTTGTTTACCTTGAAATGAAGGAATATTAAGTTTTCAAATATTTTTCAACAAGTAAATTTATGTGATTTCTCTAGGTCACAGTGAATATGATAAACAATCAATTGAAGATAACATCTTAAATCCTAATGTCTGAGACATGTTCTGAAAGAAAACTATACAGAATGTTATAAGTAAAATATTTTTATCCCAGCACAGGAGCCAGTTCCTTGAACAGAGGAAAAAAATAGAAATCTGCCATCATCAGAATTAGAATAAAGCCATTATAAACTGCAATGAAGCCCATTAATATGCTGGACCAAGGTATATTTGGCACAGAACTGTTTGAGGTTGCAAAAGCCCTTAGGAAAAACATATGGCACTGTGGATCTGTTATATGTCTCATTAACATTTAACATATTGTGTTACAGAATATACATATGAGGCTACCATACATTTCTATGAATAACTTTTAGCAGTTTTTACATTTAGATTACCACCACTTAAGAAGCAGCTGTTTATGAAATTTCTATGCATTGGATTTCAAGAAGAGGTGCCACAATAATAGGCTTTAAGTGGGGCATCCCAGGTAATAAATCCATTGGACAGTCATAAGTCTTTACTTAATAAAAAAACACTGCACTGATCCTATAGTAAAACAACGTTTTCTTACTAGAGATACTGAAACATTCCTAAGTGAAATCTACTTTCTTTAGTATTTATTTCATTATGGGATTATGATAAAACAATCAGGGACATAGAAAATATAATATGACATGTAGGTAAATCTATACTAATAAAAGGCAAAGCCCTCACTCACTCACTCACTCACTCACTCACTGACTCATCACTAATTCTCCAACTTCCCGTGTGGGTGGAAGGCTGAAATTTGGCAGGTTCATTCCTTACAGCTTCCTTACAAAAGTTGGGCAGGTTTTATATCGAAATTCTACGCGTAATGGTCATAACTGGAAGCAGTTTTTCTCCATTTACTGTAATGGAGATGAGCTTCAACGCCGTGAGGGCGGAGTTTCGTGTGACATCATCACGCCTCCCACGTAATCACGCAGTACATAGAAAACCAGGAAGACCTCAAAAATGCGCTGAAGAAAACATGCATTATATAATTGAGAAGGCAGCGAAACAATAAGAAGTGAGCGAGTGACATATACAACCATATTCATGAGTTCTGCTACTTGAAACAAAGCACGATGTAAACCTACACTTTAAATTAAGTTCATAGACAGGCTGCCGCTGGCGTTTGTAATTTAGTGCCTGCCCATATAAGGCCGTCCGTCAGCGGCAATCCAATAGCAAACTGCCACGGGTAAATATTCACGGGTGAAGGACTGTGCTTATGGAGAGGAAGATGAGATGGTCAGGGTGGTGTTTGACACAAACTCAGCGAAACTGCGAGAGAAAGTTTTAAGTGCCAGGACTAAGGTAACATTAAATACAGCCACGGACATAGCACGAGATGGCACCAGCACAGCTGGGAACCTTCGATGCATGTACATCGAGCGGCTCACGTGAACTGGCGCGTGCACAGATAAAAGGCAACAGTTCCAAAGAGCTGAACAAAACCGAATTACACAATTGAAAAGGCAGCAAAAAATATGAAGCGTCTGATAAGCATATTCATAAA
Organism: Polypterus senegalus; assembly: GCF_016835505.1. NCBI lineage: Eukaryota > Metazoa > Chordata > Cladistia > Polypteriformes > Polypteridae > Polypterus > Polypterus senegalus. Next base: position 110,839,175 of record NC_053158.1, read on the forward strand.
TCCAGCTACTGCGGAAACAAAGCACACGGTGGAAAAAGTCAATGTCCCGCTAAAGGAAGACAGTGTAAAAAAACCCGTGCATGCAGTGTGTCACGTCTCGGATAAAGAAAAAGACGAGCTGTTTATTGATGCAGTAAGAAACGAATCGATGAAAGAAACCTGTCATCTTTACAGCGATTGACAAACACAGAATGTAACTTGAACACAACACATCCTACAAATACGAGCCTGATTGAAAGAAATAATGATAATCAAATCCTTGATGACAGCAACACTCAGTAACACTCACAAAACAAATACTGTATATTGACAGTCATGTTACGTTATTTTTAAAATGTTCCCTTTTCTTTTTCTAGCTTTTTTAACACACTACTTCTCCGCTGCGATACGCTGGTATATATATATATGTATATATATATTCCGATCTACATACTCGAATAATGGACACTTTATTCGCCATCAATGATTGTTTTGGTAAAGCCATACTCAGTGTATTCATTAGATGAACTGTAAAAAAGTAAGAGCGAGGGGAGGATGACTCATTGAGGCATGCAGGCTGTAGTCTTGCGTCAACTCTATCTGAATTGCGATCACATTTGAAAAATATATCTTTTCAAGTTCTATTTAGTCCATATGTGTAAAACTCAAGGGCCGCGGGACACATCCGGCCCGGCGTGTAATTATATCCGGCCCGCAAGATCATTTTATATACTGTATTATTGTTATTAATGGCCCGGGTATATGAAGCGCTGGTAACACAATAAACTACAGATCCCATAATGCAGCGCTTCAGCTGCCTTGCCGAACACTTAAGCGTTAATCAAGTCTACCTTATGATGCTGCAAGTTATTGCGAAGCTAGAGTTATTGCGCACTGAGTTTGCACGGCGCTTTGGTGACTTTGAAGAACAAAAAAAGTCCGTCTACATGCGGCTCGAACCTTGTGCATGTTTGGTAGCACATATCTGTGTGAGAAGCTCTTCTCAGTGATAAAGACTAACAAAACAGCACACAGGAGTCGCCTCAGTGATAAGCACCTGCAATCCATCCTGAGAATCTCCACAACACAGAACCTCACACCAAACAGAAACGAACTTGTGGCCAAAAAATGATGCCAGGCATCCAGCTCTAAAATGACATATGAGCAAAGACAACTGAATGATTTGATTTGTTATTGCACGTAAGAGCGGGAGTCAACCGTTTTAACAAACAGCGTATTGCACTGATACAAAATAGTTGTGTGTGTATATATGTAGATATGTATGTATATGTATATATATGTTTATATAGTTGTGTGTGTATGTATGTATATATATATATGTGTATTTGTGTGTAAATATATATATATATATATATATATATATATATATATATATATATATATATATATATGACAACAACACTCATCACTCACAACAGTGATAAAACAATTACATTGACAATCAGGTTACGTTATTTTCAAAATGTTTCCTTTTCTTTTTCATTGCTTCTTTAACACACTACTTCTCCGCTGCGAAGCGCGGGTATTTTGCTAGTACACAATATTTGAAACTGAAGCTATTCAGTCTTTGATTGTATATGAATAATCAACTATAGATAGGGTATTGTATAGTAAATGGTGCCTCACATTCTGTTAATTCCAAATTAATCTTTATTTTATTAAATATAAATTAAACCTTCAACGGCACCTAGAATAATTCAAGCTCGATCTTCAAATATATTCAGGTTAAACTGAACAAAAAAAGGGAAGTGTTTTCCCTGTAAGTTCAATATTATATTTTTTACTTCTAAAAATCATTCATAAAAGAGTTTGCAGTCTCTGATTAAAAGAAACAAAACTGAAATGCTTATAGACTTGCCTCTTGGTTATCTGTTGGGTTTTGCATTTTCGTACAACAGGGGGTTTGAAAGGTCAGTTGCAATGTAATTGTAAATTAGTCTGGAGCTGTGTATTGAGTAATAAACTACTTTGTAATTAATTACATAGTACAGTACTTTCTGAAAATCAATCAACTATGAGTTCAGCTGCAGCAAAAATAAAAATGTGCAGGACAAAGCTGGAGTTCAGCTGAACCTGTGCTTAGTCTGGTTCTTAGTCTGGCTTGGTGGTGGTGTACTAATTAGCATGACCTACTGCGTACTGTGCATTAGAACCTTACCCTCCATTTAATCTGCTTAGTAAAATAAAAATGAGATAACATTAATGTTATTTCTGTACTTCATGTTTATATTTAACCTAATTGTCCTTTAATAAATTAATGATACTGTTTACTTAAGGACAGTATTTAGGATAAAATATGCCAGATCTAAGTAGGAAGAAATTAATGAGACATTCAATTGCAATTAGTTTTAAAACAAAACAAAATGTCAATTTTTATGTTCCCTTGGTCTTCTAATGCATTTCTTTTTAAAGGTAATACATATCTTAGGCAACATGTGCATTTTGCTTACCTTTAAAAACTAATTTTCTCTTAAAGTAACTTTCTCTCTTCTCTTCTGCACCATTAGATGTTTTCTTTCCACCATATTTTTTAGTAAATTCTAATATCTTTCCAACTGTGGAAGAGCTCATTGGCATGTTTCTCTGTGCAGTCATATTCGCTACTTTTATCTTTTCCTTCATTTGCATATTTGAGATTGTGTAGGACACTCTCATTCACGTCTGCATGTTTGAGTGCACTACATCATCCTAGAACTGTATTTAGGTCAAAGGAAGCTTTGTTGTCAGTCATAGATTCTCCTGTCTGTTTGGGATATCAAATCTGAAATGCATTCTACACTTGAGACAGTGGATGTTAGAAAATGAATTATACATGCAAGTTGCAAAGTGGTGAGAAAGTGCCACTGTTTTGTTATATCTGTCCACCTGCCAAGTCTGTTTTGAAGTAACACATGTGTCAATGAGTGATGTGAAAGATTGACCTGCAGTGTGAAAAGTAAACTGTTGTGAGCGTGAGGGAGAGAACGTATTGTCTTTTGCAGAAGCTCATGGGCTACACTTACAGAACTGGCTCCTCTATTCCATTTATGCATGTCTTTCAACACAGTTATTGCTAGACAGCAGAATGGGAATAGGACAGAGAACTGTCATGAATAATCATTTTAAAAAGCGGAATCTTATTCTTTTATGAATGCTTGTGTAGCTCTCTTCACAACAACACAGACACAGGTCGGTTCTTTTAAACGGGCGTTTATTGCTTGGGCTCCTCTTACTGACACCGTCACGCTCTAACGCCGTCAGAACTACATGGTGAGTAATCAATACAAAACACGTTAGCGAATACACAGTAACTTGCATACACATATGATGAAATACAAAACATTTAGTGCAAACATGAAACAAAAGACGTTACAAATAAAATACCTCATTGGCCACTTGTCATGAAAAGAGGTCCTTAAATCACTTTGTTTTAGCTTCAGACATTTCAGTTTGAAACCTTTAATGCAACATGGCAGAGCCTCGCAAGAGATATCCACCCACCTGCGGTCCAAGGGGCAGGTCTTTCTCATGTTATTTATGTACAGCACATATTATCTTAAAGTCTCTTAACAATAACAAACAAATTGTAACATATAAATTTACTATATACAGTACATCATGTTTTTAAATTTAGATATTTAAACTTAAACTATATATTTATAAAGTTATGTAACGCATTGTAAAATCAATTATCTACAGCATTTACAGCTTGTATCTGCTTATGCATATTTGTCAATAAACACCCATTTTCTAATTATCTCTGCTTTTGTAAATTGTAAAAACAATTCATGTCCAGGTGTTAAATGAAAAATTTAAAGGTCATACTTAATGCCCATACAGTATAATAATGAATGCACATACAGTGTATTAGCATATAGTATATATTAGTATTATATCCTTAATAACTGTGTTACAAGTCAAACTTAACACCATTGGTAATGAAACCGCATCACGCCTGGTAACCACTCCTGCCACACTACCCCTCCTTAAGCCGCAGGTGCGATGATTATTTATTTTACAACTGACCATTCTTTCAGAACCACGGACCTGCTTTACCACATTAAGGTGGTAGTGTGGCAGAAGCGGTTCTTGGGTGAGATGCAGGCGTGGGGATTTTCTGCACTAAAATGCACAGGTGCTGGATCACCTGTGTCTGCAATTGATGCCAGGAGCTTCTAATCGCCACACCTGTGCCACAACCCCATTACAAACAGGAGAATCGCAAGTGCAGAGGGGGAGGAAAAAAGAAAAGAGAGAGGGGGAGAGGCGGAAAGAGTTTAAGAGGGAATGAAAAAGGCAGGAAGGCAGGTAAGGCTAGCTGGTAAATGCAGGCATCTGAGATGGAGAGTCCCTAAGGAGCGGTGTGTGGCCGACACTCAGTGAGGGGCAGTTGTAAGTGGTCGCTCCAGCTGAGCGGTTTCTAGGAGTTGCAGTAACTGGCAGTATGGAGGACACGCTGCGGAAGGCAGGGAGTCAAGGAGGCTTGGGAGGGTGATGTGAGCGCCCTGGCCATTGGTGAGACCAAGTCTCGGTCCAGCAGATGAGTTGTACGGAGCCAGGGGATGGAAGGCTACCGGACCAAGAAGAGAGTCAGCTGCAGCTGCAGGTAGGCCGACTCCCCTGTTGCAATGTGAACATTCGCCGAGTCCATGGGGATGTTAAAACATTCAAGACTATATTACTCCACCTGAAATTTAAAGGGAAGAACTTTAAGGTTTGAATTGCCATATCACACACCTCAACCCTAGCCACTCCTAATTAGAAAAATAAATGCCCTCCTCCCACGGGTCTTGGCCACCGGCAGAGTGCCTACCCCCATAGTGGACAGAGAGGGGCTCGCCACAGAGAATGTCAGTCAAGGAAACAGGTTTGAAATTGAACCGAAGTTGTCAAGTGAAGTCCCGGGACAGCTGGCAAACTTTTCCACAGCGTCACAGGCACCAACAGCCTCCACAGACCAGAGAATCAATATGGACACAGAAAAAAACAGTAGGAGGTGAGGGTGACTCTGCATCAAACATGGAAGAAGCAGAGACTGGCATCTAGACGGAGTTTGCTTGCCAACAATGAGCCGATAACAACTTGGATTTTAAATTCAGACAAGCTGACGTTGCTATAACCAATTCTTTATGCATCACATTTTTGGCTTAAAGATGGTTTTCTGTATGGTGGTTTCCGAATTCATGGATATATCAAGCAATTGGTAGTACCAAATGAGCATAGGGAGGAGGTTTTAAAAATTGCTTAGTCACATTTTGGGGGGTCACCTCAGCGCGAAAAAGACAAGGGAACGCATTTCGAAACATTTCCATTGGGTGAATATGGGCCGGGATGTGGAATGATTTTGTAAAACCTGTCCTGACTGTTAAATACAGTAGTTTCCATTCAAAGACCTGCCAGGGCACCCCTTGTACCGATGCCTTTCTTAGATGACCCATTTGAGAGGATGGGATTAGATATTGTTGGCCCGCTTCCCAAGAGTAAAAGTGGCTTTCAGTACATGCTCATGTTAATTGATTATGCCACAAAATACCCAGAAGAAGCAGTGCTGCGATTAACTGACACCTAGAAAGCGAAATTTCTATCACTGATCGATGGGAACACCTGACCAGGTGACAATTGCAGAACTCAAGATTGTCATTCCACCTGGTGTGACTATACATGTGCTCCCGTATCAGCTACCAGAAGCAACAGGGAAAATGATTCTGCTGAGCAATTGTACTTGTCTCAAAGTCCAACTGTTTGGTTCAGTTCTTTACTGATTTTAGGCATTTGAATAAGGTTTCCAAGTTTGATGCATACCCGATCCCACAAGTGAACGAGCTGTTAGAAATGTTCGGGCAGGTTTCATATGTCACCACCCTTGATCTCACAACGGGTTATTGGCAGGTCTCCTTGGGGGAGTCTAGTTGTGAGAAAACTGCATTCGCCACTCTAGACGGGTTGTTTGAATTTACGGCACTCCCTTTTGGTCTCCATGGTGCACCACTGACCTTTCAGTGTACGATGGACCAGATCATGTGTCACCATTCTGCGTACACGGATGCCTATCTTGACTATGTGGTCATTTTCAGTAATGACTGGGAAATCTCATCTCGTCCTCCTTTGGGTGGTGCTGGACAGTTTGTGGCTGGCGGGGCTGATGGTCCTAAGGAGTGCAAGCTGGGTATGTCAGAAACCCACTAACTGGGATATTCCATGGGGAAGGGTTTGCTCAGGCCTCAAATAGACAAGGTGGGGGAGGTGCTTGCATATCCCCGTCCCGAAACACAGAGGCAGGTTCATCCCTTCCTCGGGCTCACAGGATATTACAGGCGGTTCATTCCTAATTTTGCACATTGGGCCGTCCACCTTAAAGACTTGACAAAGGGCAAAAGTATCGTTGTGTTGTATGGGCTGATGCTTGTGAGAGATCTTTTGAGGACCTAAAAGCCTCTTTATCATCATTCCTAGTTCTGCACAATGCTGACTTTTCGAAGGAAATTATTCTGCAAACAGATGTTAGCGCTTTTGGTTTAGGAGCAGTACTCTCACAATGTTTTGAGGAAGAAGAACACCCCATCACATTTCGCGCAGGAAGCTACTACCCAGGGACTGTTATTACTCAACCATTAAGTGGGCGGTGCAGGTCCTCCATTACTATCTCTGGGGATAATGGTTTAACCTAGTGACTAACCATGCCCCGCTACAATGGCTATACAAACAGAAGGATACAAACGCCCAACTCACTCGCTGGTCTGTTAGTTTACAGACGTTTGCTTTTGATGTTCACCACAGTCCCAGGGCTGGACACACCAATGCAGACATTCTCTCCCGCCTGGCAGACCCCGGCTTGGATGGTCACTTTGCCCAAACCGGTGTGGACAAAGCAGAGGGGGGAGATGTAAGGTTTCTAAAATCTTTTGGGGCTCAGGGCTCCCCCCAATGGGACAACACACTGAAGAGCATCCCCAAGTGAGATCACCGTGTCTATAGAAACAGCACTGGAGCAGCTCGCTGCGAAAAAAAAGCTGAAAAAAGTGTGGTCATGCTATAAGTACCTGCCGTCGATGAGTGATGCAAGGAAAATTATAACTGCAGGTAGCCACGACCCTGTCTGATTGCTGTGTCTGTGTATAGGAGAGTGGTAGATCCCGCTACAATAAATAACCATGCTGTTCCTGTTTCAAGCTGAATAAAGTTGGTTTTTGCTAAAAGTACTGAGACTCAGCCTCATGTTCTGCGGTGCAAGACAGGGACTCACATGTCACAATACATACATTTTCACATACCGTATACAGTAATACCAGTAACCAGTAACAGCACGCTGCACCGCGCACAATAACATGCAGTGAACACATTTGACTTGAGCATTAATAGTTTTCATGATACTCTCTCACCATACTTTTAGCATTCATTTGCTAAGAGGTTGATCCTGAGCAGCTCTTCTTTTCTCCACCATAGCGGCCCACTTCTTCTCCTCTTGCGTCGGCATCTTCTCACATTAAAACTGATTAAGTCAGTTTTGTGTTGTAATTACTTAGTATGTTTTCTTTTAATTTTTCACTTAAACTGGCACTTAAGTCTTCAATCTGCCTCAAGAATGATTTAAGATATGAAGAGGTAGGGGAAGTGACAGCGAAAGAGGTAGGGTTAAGAACGGCACCCATACACATGCTCCTCACAGCCGCCCTGCTGGCCGCTGCCAAGAGCTGATTCTACAATAAAATAAAATAAAAATAAATAGAGAAATAACCTTGGAGGTCAATCATCACCCCGAAAGCAGATAGTAGATGTCACATAGTATATGTGTACCAAATTTCAGGTCAATAGTTCAAACAGTTTGTGAGCTACAGGTGACTTAAAATCCTGGACAGACAAATGGATATTTCTATTATAAAAAAAAAATCTTGGGAGGGAGACTAGGGAGATGAGACGTGATCTTCAAGGAAGACAATTTGACGCCCCGCGAGAGACACTTTAACATCACACAAGACAAGGCAGTGAGACAACATTTAAAACAAGTTCACGGGCATCTAACCTAGCAGTTGTTGGAATGCGTTTGGCAGGCACACTTCATATGCTCCCAGCTCTTAAGACGTCAACAAGCAACAAGCAGAACATGCAGTTTGCCAGCGGCAGCTGCAGAAAGCTACCAGATTATCCCAGCACATCTCCTTAGTATGCGTTCAGTCCCTCCCCTTCACAACGTGAGCAGTGGAGACGCAAAGTGGCAAAAGGACAGCTGCTGTACAGGCTTTTAAATGATTGATGTGCAGCTCACCAACAGCAGCAAGCCAGCAGATGATCCGACCACTTCTCCTTAGCATGCGTTCCAACCCCCCACCCCCTTCACAACATGAGTAGTATCATAAGTCCTGCGAGAAAGAGATTTAACCATGCCTGGGGCCAGAAATAAAGGTAAAGTACTGTTTTTACAAAAGTTTTAAAGTAATAGTGAAAATAATGCATATGTAACAATTCACATGAAAATAACAATCTCTTTAAATTGTATATCTGGTGAACCAAACCCGGGGGTGGGCGAGCGAAGCGGGCAGGGGGTGGAGCCCCCTAGTTATATAAGAGGATAAAGCAGCTTTCTCAAGCAGTGGCGTAACCAGAACATGGAGAAATCATGCATAAATTATTACTAAAACTGAGAAAGACTTACTTGTCTTTTAATTCTTCTCAGTTACACTGTCAATAAAGTTTATTCACCACATTTGGAATCTGTTGACAGTACATGCAAAATAACAATATATTCTTAGAAAGACTTACTCAGTTTTTGAGGAATCTCAGTGAAGTTACAGTTTATCTTTATGGAGTCACAAATGTTGCTTGAAAAGTCCTCCAAGGTCTCTAATTGCACTCACTATTGTTACTAATCTCTAATCTAATCTCTGCTAGCAGAACAAGATGAGGCTTGTTATTGGAAACAATTTGCATGAGACACAGAATAGGACAGGATGAACTTTGTGTCTCTGCGGTGGGCTGGCGCCCTGCCCGGGGTTTGTTTCCTGCCGTGTTGGCTGGGATTGGCTCCAGCAGACGCCCGTGACCCTGTAGTTAGGATATAGCAGGTTGGATAATGGTTGGATGGATGAACTTTGTGTCTGAATTAACTGTACATTCCAGATTTTCAAATCAGATTACATTATTTAGTAAGAGGTAATTGCTAAACAGATTCACTTAATTTGTTGAAATGACTTTGGTACTTAACAAATTATATACAGTGGTGTGAAAAACTATTTGCCCCCTTCCTGATTTCTTATTCTTTTGCATGTTTGTCACACAAAATGTTTCTGATCATCAAACACATTTAACCATTAGTCAAATATAACACAAGTAAACACAAAATGCAGTTTTTAAATGATGGTTTTTATTATTTAGGGAGAAAAACAAAATCCAAACCTACATGGCCCTGTGTGAAAAAGTAAAGTGTGAATGTATTTATAACCAATTAGGCACAAAAGACCAGTTAACTTTCACTTCAATTTCTATTGAAGAGTAACAATCTTGGATCCTTCAAATTCTCAATATAAATGCATGTAAAAAGTACAGCTATAGAGTAAGTGCAATTAAATATGATTAATCATTTACCTTGTAATATTTCACCAAACAAAGTAAATTTTTGTTCTTTGTTTAATGATATTGAAATAGTAATTCAAGTTGGTACCAAAATGAAAAGGTCAAAATATAGAATCAAAGTCAATCAATAGAGAAACAAATACAAATTTTCAATGAAGTACTTTTTCTAGCTTTTTGAACAGGAGTTATTTATACGATGGTTCTCAAAATAGTCAATCACCGAAAAATGACAGCGATTGTAGTTTTTAGAAATGTATGCACCTACCTGCTGATGGCAGTTCATGCCACTAGGAACAGTAAAATCACATTATGACCACATGTGATAATACTAAATGTAAACAAAGCAAGCATAAATCAGGTAAAGAAAATATAAATTAATCATATGGACCCACTTATTGATGTGAACAATTCACTACTGTGCACATCCAAAAAACTAAAATCACCAGACAATTACACTGCACAACAAAGTTTTTGCTTCTTGAACATTATTGGGTGTTTCCTATAGATTTTTGGGTGCTGATCACGAATATCACATCAAAATTTAACATTTCAGAGAAATCTTCAGTTTTGTCATGATTTTTTCTTATATTAGTATCCAAACATTTTCGCTCCCTTAAGTGATTTATCAACAACGGTTTGTGCAGCCTGGGTATATCAAGGCATGGAATCAGGCCAGATTGGAAGCTGTTCTGTGGAAGCTGACATTCTGGGCATGCCTGGGCAGGTCAGAACGAGCTTAACGCTGTCTCAGCATGCTATAAAAGTGGCTTGCATAAACTGATCCTGCTCATTTGGTTAATATAGTTAGTCAGTGTGTATGTATAGTATCAGTATAGTAAAGTATAGTATTTGTAGCAATATAACAGTAAGTAAGCTTGATGCTATAGACGTTTTGGTGTCGGCCTATATGTCTCGTCAATGTCGTAACAGCCGCGATACATTCTGCTATATCTGTGGTGAATATACATTTGCGCCTCAGAGACGTTGCGTGACTGCTCTTGTATAGAAAGCTTACCATCTGTATTTCAGCTGCAAAACTGGTGATCAAGACAAGGAATGGGCGCCACACATTTGCTGTGCGACATGTGCGGTCAGTCTGAGAGCCTGGCTCAGAAACACTTGAAAGAAGACGCCGTTTGCTGTTCCGATGATATGGCGAGAACAGAAAGACCATGTGACAGACTGTTACTTCTGCTTGACTAATGTATCTGCTTTCTCTGCCAAAAACAAGAAGTCAATTGAATATTTTAATCTGACTTCAGCAGTGAGACCCATGCCACATGACGACAGTTTTCCAATTCCAAAACCACCAGAGGATTAGACCTTAGACGAACCAGATGAAGAAACTGCAATGCAGGGTACTGACGGTGACATTGACCTGGATTTTGAAACGTGCTGATCAGGCGATCCACATCTGATAACACAGTCCGAATTGAACAATTTGGTCAGAGATTTGGGTCTGTCTAAAGCAAAAGCCGAGCTGCTGGGTTCGAGACTGCAGGAATGGTGTTTGCTGTCACCAGGTACGAAAATTTATGTGTTTTGGGGACAACATCATGATATAACCAAATGTTTTGCACAAGTTGACAGTCTCTGTTTCTGTTGTGACATTGAAGGATTGTTCTTGGCCTTGGGTTGTGATCACAACCCGGAAGAGTGGCGTCTCTTCAGTGATTCATCAATGTTAAGCCTGAAAGCTGTTCTGCTACACAATGGCAACATTTATCCTTCAGTACCTGTTGGCTATGCAGCACACATGAAAGAAACGTATGAGAATATGGAAATGTTGCTGAAGCATGTCCAGTATAGCAGGTACAATTGGAATATCTGCGGAGATCTTATAGTTGTTGCTCTGTTACTAGGACTGCAGCTTGGCTGTTGTTTCATCTGTGAATTGGACAGCCATGCCAAAGAGTCACACTATTCTCGACAGAACTGGCCACTCCATAAAAAGTTAGTTCCAGGACAGAAAATGTGGCACATGAATCACTTGTCGACCCAGCAAAGATATTTTTGCCTCCTCTTCACATAAAACTGGGAAGAATTTCATGAAATCACTGAACAAGGAAGGCAAAGGTTTTCGTTATTTAAGACAGATGTTCCCAAGAGTAACTGACGCCAAGATCAAAGAGGGCATTTTTGTTGGCCCCTAGATCAGACATGTTATAAGTGACAAGCGGATTGAAGATTTGTTAGTTGGGCCAGAAACAATTGCCTGGAAAGCCTTCAAAGACGTTGTTGACAATTTTCTGGGCAATTACAGAGCCCCAAACTACATTCAGCTAGTAGACAAACGTCTCAAAGCATACAAGAAAATGAAGTGCAACATGTCACTCAAGATTAATTTCCTCCACTCACACTTGGACTTCTTCCCCTCAAATCTCGGTGCTATCAGTGATGAACACAGTGAAAGGTTTCACCAGGACATTGCTACGATGGAGAAATGATACCAGGGCAACTGGAATCCGTCAATGCTTGCAGACTACTGTTGGAGAGTGCAACGTGATGCACCAGGCATTGAATACAAAAGAAAATTAGAAGAAAAAAACACTTTTAATTCTGTTGAATTTAATAGCTTATGCGAAACATAAACATGACTAAATACATTATTGTCAGTAAAAATATAAATGTCTATTTATCTGAGTTCCAACGTGATGCAGTAAAACCAAAACTATATTTGTGCATACCCAGTAATTACCTGTCACAATCAGCAATAACCTTTCAGGAAGCAAGACTTTCAAAAAAATTGTTGTGCAGTGTTACCAGTAGTACAATAATTGTGAAAGAATAAAAACCCAATTTTGGAGAAAACTCATGTTGACAGTACTCATGCTCATGCTTTTCCAGGCTTCTCACAGGTTAAAATATAGCAATAAACAGAAAAAATGTTATTCTGGACAGAGAAAGCAAAACATTAAAAATGTTTCAAAGAAGGAAAGAAACAAAATACCAGCTCTAAGAGATCATCATTTATGAAGACTCAGAAAATCAATACCAAAAGTAAAACATGGTACTTACAATAACCATAGCTATAGAAAGACAAGGCCCAACACTTGTACAAGAAAGCAAGATCAGCATGATCCCTTGGCTGCATAAAATCTGTCGAATGACTGATACCATTTCATTTCTTCAGCAGATCATCCAGTGAGATAGCTTTTGGGTGAAATGCTTATTCTGGTATCAAATGAAGGTGATAACTTAGTAGATCTAGTTGTCTGATATACTTTTAATTTAAAAATGAATGACTGGATGGACAGTTTATCTAATGACTAGATTGCTACCAGACCATAACAAAATGAGAAGTCCTGGGAAATGAAAACATGTAGAGCTGGATATATTAGGGCCGGTTTAACTTCACGCTCAGAATGCGTACACATTATAGCTGCCACGCTTTCCCAGCATTCTTTTGACATGTCCTCAGAAATTAACGGGAGTTGCAGTACTATCAAAAAGTCAGGGGGCACAGTGTGTTCAAGTTGGAACATGATGTCAGAGTATCTGTTTACTATATACATGTGACAGCAAGCACTTTGCAGATCTTACAGAATCAAGGTGTGTGATTTGATGTTTGATGAATGGTTCAATGTGGTGAAGCAAAATGCTGACACACAAATGTATCTGTGGTGCTTTTATATCCAAGTGTCACATATTCCCCATCGTAATGACTCAATACATTTTAAAGGTCTCACATTTTTTTATCTTTTTTTTTTTGCACCTTCACAACAGCATATGAATGTATGGCAGTGTATTTGAGTCACAGAGGAAAAAATATCAGGGACAGAGTGAAAAGGTCAATTTTATGATTAAAGTGTCAATCTCTCGAAATTTCCATTTTAATGCTCTAGTTTATTTTGTCAATAAAATAGACCGTCGTAACATCATCTTAAAGCCATCCCAGTTGTTAATCACCGGGCTTCCTCCTGAACTGACAGCAGCGGCAAGCAGCAACTGCCACATAGAACACATTAAATGTATGATATTCCAGCTCTGTGCACATTTAGAATGTATAGTTGATATCACTTTCAAGATGAAATGCATTGAAGTATGTACATTACATTTTACAGATAAATTAACTTCATTTAAATAATGAGTACTGTTAATAGATACACGTGTGGGGGCGGCACAGTGGCACAGCGACAGTGTTGCTGTCTTGCAGGGAGTCATGTCCCTGGTTTTGCATGTTTTCCAAAGATATGAAGGTTTGGGGATTTATAATGCTAAAATGATGCTAGTGTGTGTGTGCTTGTATTTACTTTGCAATGAGCTAATGCCCTGTCCAGGGATTGTTTCTGCCTTATGCCCAATGCTTGCTGGAATGGGAACATATCTGGATTGATGGATGTAATCATTAAACATCCATCCTTTTCAGAATTACTGTGGCAAGGTATCCTCAGAATTGAATGGATGTTTCAGGCAATTCACAATACAACAAAGCCGAACATTTTTTCACTGTGATGATATCTCGCACTGCCATCTGGTGGAATTTTTTTCCAGTTTTATGTAAAGTACACAAGCAAGTATAAACAGTGCACTGCTTATAAAGCACAAGTGTCCACAGGAGCAAGTGTCACATGAAGTATAAACCCGGCCTTAGTTGGATCGGAAAAATTAATTTTCATTCCTAAATTCCTCATCTCAGTACCGATATCAAGGTACATACCATACCATGGTATCTGTGGAAGAGTATCCAGTACTACATTTATTTGAACTGAGCATTAATATTAAAAATTATTTACATTTGTGTACTGTATGGACTTAATTGGTGGGTGCATTGGCATTAAACAGAGGAAGGATGAAAGAGGGCAGGAAGGAGAAAGTCCATGTGTACATGCTATGGCCATTTTGTTCATTGACTGGATTATGGTGCTTTGCTCTTCCCATAATATTGATACTGTTCTGGTGCTCCTTCAGTTTGGTAACATTCTGATGTGCATTATGCCATTTGTTGTGCTCTGAGAGATTATTTTCATTTTTTTTTCAAATTTTAAATTTTCTAACATTTTACAGACAGCCAAAGGCATACTATTTATAGTTACAGCTGACTACATAATGTGGTGGCCATGCAGCTCTTTTTTTTCTTTTTTATTGATTTTGTTGAATTCATTCCATACAAATAGATTAATTTTTACAAAAAATAGGAATGAAAACATATCAACCCCCACCCCTGAGAAAGGGAGCATGGCCAACAGAATAAAACTTAAAGCTAGTAAAAATAAATAAATTGATGAGTTTAATAGGTGGATAAAGATAAATGGATAAGATAAAGAAACTGGAAGAGAATCTACTTCCTCAGTGCTTTAAGAGCTTATTCTAAAATATTATTGATTAGATCCTGCCAGGTTTTGAAAAAGTTCTGCACAGATCCTCTAACTGAGAATTTGATTTCTTCCAATTTCAAATAATATAAAACACTTAAAACTGACTTAACAGAGGAGAGTTAGGATTCTTCCACTTTAGCAAAATAAGTCTGCATGCCAATAGTGTAAGTGAATGCAATCACAGTTTGTTTGTCCTACTCCACTTTAATCCCATCTGGAAGAACACCAAACACAGCTGTTAGTAGATTAGGAGGGATTGTGACACCAAGGCTGTCTGAAAGGCACTTAAAAATTTTTGTCCAGAATAATGTTAATTTGGTGCAGGCCCAAAACATGTGACCCAGTGGGGCTGGGCCTTGACTGCAGCATTTGCAGGTTGGATCTTGACCTGGAAACATTTTGGACAGTTTTAAGCAAGACAGATGTGCTCGATATATAATTTTGAGTTAAATAACTGTATCTTTTGCTCATATGGAGCTCGAGTGAATTCTCTGCATTGCTACCTTCCACTCCTTTTCTGATATGTTGAGTGAGAGATCCTTTTCCCATTGTCCTCTTGGATCTTTGAAAGGATAAAAATGATTTTATGTATTGTAGAAATGCTGTCTGAGTCCTCGAAACTGAGCAACATTTTTTCCAGCATGAAGGAAGGTGGGAGATGAGGAAAATTGGGCAGGTTCTGTTTGCCAAAGTTTCTAATTTGAAGATAGTGAAAGAAATGTGCTGCTGGAAAGTTAAATTTGGAATGTAATTGTTTATAGCATGCAAAGATGATGTCTATATAAAGATCTCTAAGCAATTTAATCCCAAATGTTTTACAGATATTAAAAACTGCATATGTTTGTGAGGGTTGAAAAAGGTTGTTTTCATGCAGAGGTGCCACAGATAAAAGATTATCCATCTTAAAATGCTTCCTACATTAGTTCCATATTCTGAGTGAGTGAAGCACAATTGGGTTATTAGTATATTGGCAATAACTTGCATTTATAGGGGCACAAAGCAAGGAATATAAAGAAGTACTGCAGGATTTTATTTCTATTGTGGACCAGGCCTGTGTATGTTCATCTATTTGTGTCCAGGTTTTTATAGCTTGTATGTTTTGCTGCCCAGTAATAAAACTGAAAGAGGTGGTTCTCTTGCTGAGGTGCCACAGATAAAAGATTATCCATCCTAATACATTGGTTCCATTTTCTGAGTGAGTGAAGCACTAATGGATTATTAGTAAAATGGCGATAACTTACATTTGTTGGGGCACAGAGCAGGGAATATAATGAAGTACTGCAGGATTTTACTTCTATTGCAGACCAAGCCTGTATATGTTCATGTTTGTGTCCAGGTTTTTATAGCTTGTATGTTTGCTGCCCAGTAATAAAACTGAAAGTTAGGTAGAGCCATGCCACCTTCTGCCTTAGGTCTTTGAAAAGGGGTCGCTCTTTTGATACGTGGATGTTTTAAGTTCCAAATAAATGAGGTTATAGTTGAATCTAATTCCTTAAAAAAAATGTATTGATGTACTGTATATTGTAATGTTTTGAAATAAAAAGAGAAGCTTAGGAAGGATATTCATCTTAACAATGTTAATTCTTCCAGCTAGAGTGAGATGAAGGGTTGACCATCTATGCAAGTCGTGCTTAATTTTTACCATACAGATGGCAAATTTTGTTGATAAAGAGCTTTATGTTTACTTGTGATATTTACCCCTAGGTATTTAAACTGATCTGCAATAATAAACGGGAAGGTGTCCAATCTAATATTGTATTCTTGAGAATTCACTGGAAGGAACACACTTTTATTCAGATTAATTCTGAGACCAGAGATCTTTTGAAATTCTGTAAGTGCTGTTAAGACTGCAGGCACAGTATTTTGTGGATCTGATTTATACAAAACCATATCTGCATATAGAGTAATTTTCTGTTCAAGTCCTTCTCTGATAATCCCCTTTATCTGATAAGCATTTCGACAGTGAATTGCCAGTAGTTCAAGGCCGATTGCAAATAGCAGCAGTGACAAGGGGCATCCTTGTCTGGTAGCACATTCTAGTTTAAAGTAGTTTGAACAAATGTTGTTAATACAAACTGAAGCTTCTGGATTGGTGTACATTAGTTTGATCCATGCAGAAATGTTTGGGCCAAACCCATATTTCTCTAATGTAGTGAAAAGGTAGTTCCAATCAATCATATGAAATGCTTTTTCTGCATCCAATGATAATAATATCTCTGGGGTGTTTGACTTTGGAGGTTCCTGGCCGCTGTCCTCAATTCGTTGGTAGGTAGCTCAAAACACCATATTCAGAATGCTTTGGATTTTGTGGCGAAGGTGAGAGATGTCATTATGGAGGCAGAGGAAACTATGGTCTGATATGATGTTACATCTCTATTCACTTGCGTTCCAGTTACTGAAGCAGTGGAGGTGGTCCGTAAGAGATTACAGGATGACCCCACACTCAGTAAAAGGACCACTCTCAGCATTGACCAAGTGTGTCTGCTCTTGGAACTGTGTCTTCAGTCCACATATTTCATATACAAAGGCTAGTACTACAGACAGAAACATGTGTGCGCAATGGATTCCCCAGTTGAAAAGAGGGCGCTATTATCCTATCCTGGAACACCACCAAGTCATTGGTTCAGGTATGTGGACGACACCTGGGTGAAAATCATATCTCAGGTGGTACTACAATTCACTGACCACATCAACTCAGTGGACATCCAGTTCACCAGGGAGGACATGAAATGTCACAGGCTAGCTTTCTTAGATTGTGAAATTTCCATCAGCAATGGGGGACATTTGAAAGCTGATTTGTACCATAAACCAACGCATATGGATCAGTATTTAAGGTTTGACTCTCACCATCCACTAGAGCACAAAATAGGTGTCATCAGGACTCTACAACACAGAACAAATACCATACCCACAGACACAGTGGCCAGTGGCCAGGGAAGCAGAAGAACATCATATCATAAAGGCCCTGAGAAAATGTGGTTATTATTTTGTCAAAGCAGGGAAGACACCTAAAGAATGCTCTAAGCAATCCAGTCGAGAGGAAGGACAACCGCTGCCTAAGCGAAAGCCTTTGGTGATCCCTTATGTGTCAGGAGTATCAGAACAGCTGAGACACATTTTTTTAAAACACCAGGTCTCCAAAACCCCAAAACATGCTATGGCAAAAATTGGTCCACCCTAACGACGGGTGCCCCGGCACAGACAGAGTAATATAGTTTACGCAGTTAAGTGCCAAGAGGATTGCTGTGAATTCTACATCAGGGAAGCCAAACAAACACTGGCGAAGAGGATGGCACAGAAGAGCTACCTCGTCAGGCCAGGACTCTGCAGTTTATTTACACCTACAGGACAATGGTCCCTCTTTCAGTGATGAAGATGTGCACATCCTGGAC
Organism: Polypterus senegalus; assembly: GCF_016835505.1. Taxonomy (NCBI): domain Eukaryota; kingdom Metazoa; phylum Chordata; class Cladistia; order Polypteriformes; family Polypteridae; genus Polypterus; species Polypterus senegalus. The sequence goes on from NC_053158.1 coordinate 110,857,431, forward strand.
AGGGAGGAACACTGGTTTGAGCGAGGAGTCAAGAAGGCCATTTACGTGAAAAAGGAACAACAAACTCTGAACCGTGGAGGGGGCACCTAAGGGTACATCTCTCACCATCTTACAATGCTATGATTGCAGCCATTCCCCAACTCTCTGTGAATGGTACTCATGGCCATTGATCAATGGACAATTTGCATATCATTGATCACACGGACCATTGTTAGTCAATTGTGCTAGTTTTGGTCATTATGCAAAGGTACTGTTTATGAGGTTGGAGAAACCTGCAGTCAACTGAGACTGAGGAAGTCACTTTGATGAGTGATGTAATGTATCTCCCTGGAAAAGAACTATGTGCAGATGAACTGAATCATCTTTCTAGAATTTCCTTACCTGGATTATTGAGCATGCATCAAGACATAATTTCAACAGTCTTGAAATATTAAGACAGTAAGCCCAGGGAATGGTGTTAAAAAGTGGCCCTGGATAAGAATAGTAAACCCTAATACAATAATAACAATAACAATAAACCAAGGGTATGATATTAAACAGTCTTCATTAGGCCGGGTTTATACTACACATGACGCATGCTGCAGCGGATGCTCCTGATACGCAAGCATTGTATTTTTTATACTTGCATGTGTACTTTACGTAAATCTGGAGGAATCCACCAGGTGGCAGTGTGAGATATTATCACGGTGAGAACAGGTTCAGCTTTGCTGTGTTGTGAATTGCCTGGAACACCCATTAAATTCCGATGACACCATACCGCAATATCTCTGAAAAGGATGTTTAATGATTAAATCCATCAGTCCAGGGATTTGTCCATTTCATCTGGCATTGGACATGAGGCAGAAACAATCCCTGGACGAGGCATCAGCTCATCGCAAGGTGAATACAAGCACACACACACATGCTAGCATCATTTTAGTGTAACCAAATCTGCATATCTTTGGAAGGAAACCGGAGCACACTCCCGGAGTACACTGTGGAAACCCAGCAGGAAAACATGTAAACTACAGGCAGGGAATATCAGTGGCGTGACTCCCTGCAAGACAGCAGTGCTAACACCCGCCACTGTGTCACCCCCATGTGTGTAATTATTAACGGTATTCATTATTTAAATGAAATTACCGATTTATCTGTAAAATTTAACATACATACTTCAATGCATTTCATCATGAAAGTGATATCAAGTATAAATCTAAAGATTCTAAATGTGCAGAGAGTTGGAATATCATACATTTAATGTGCTCCGTGTGGCTATCTATTGCTGTTTGCCGCTGCTGTCAGTACCTGAGGAAGCCCTAGAAAAAAAGATGGTACAGAAGACGTTAGACATTTAAAATGTATCATGTCATTACAATCGGGATTATGCGACGCTTAAATATAAAAGCACCACGAATGCATCTGTATGTCGGCTTTTTGCTTCACCACTTCAAACCATTCATCAAACATCAAAGCACGCACACTGATCTCGTAGGATCCACAAAGCGGCTTTCTGTCACATGTAGATAGTAACCAGAGACTCTGACGTCACATTCCAACTTTTATCACATTGTGCCCCCTGACTTTTTGCTGGTAAAGTAACTCACGCATGCGTCACGTTAATTTCTTAGGACCTGCTCAGAGGGCGCATCAAATGAACGCTGGAAACGCATGGCAGCCATGATACGGGTGCGAAGTATAAAAAAGCCATTAGAATAGTAAAAAAACAAACAAAAAAAACTACTTTCATTTTTTCCACACATACGCATATACAGTGGTGTGAAAAACTATTTGCCCCCTTCCTGATTTCTTATTCTTTTGAATGTTTGTCATACAAAATGTTTCTGATCATCAAACACATTTAACCATTAGTCAAATATAACACAAGTAAACACAAAATGCAGTTTTTAAATGATGGTTTTATTATTTAGGGAGAAAAAATCCAAACCTACATGGCCCTGTGTGAAAAAGTAATTGCCCCCTTGTTAAAAAATAACCTAACTGTGGTGTATCACACCTGAGTTCAATTTCCGTAGCCACCCCCAGGCCTGATTACTGCAACACCTGTTTCAATCAAGAAATCACTTAAATAGGACCTGCCTGACACAGAGTAGTAGACCAAAAGCACCTCAAAAGCTAGACATCATGCCAAGATCCAAAGAAATTCAGGAACAAATGAGAACAGAAGTAATTGAGATCTATCAGTCTGGTAAAGGTTATAAAGCCATTTCTAAAGCTTTGGGACTCCAGCGAACCACAGTGAGAGCCATTATCCACAAATGGCAAAAACATGGAACAGTGATGAACCTTCCCAGGAGTGGCCGGCCGACCAAAATTACCCCAAGAGCGCAGAGACGACTCATCCAAGAGGTCACAAAAGACCCCAGGACAACGTCTAAAGAACTGCAGGCCTCACTTGCCTAAATTAAGGTCAGTGTTCACGACTCCACCATAAGAAAGAGACTGGGCAAAACGGCCTGCATGGCAGATTTCCAAGACGCAAACCACTGTTAAGCAAAAAGAACATTAAGGCTCGTCTCAATTTTGCTAAGAAACATCTCAATGATTGCCAAGACTTTTGGGAAAATACCTTGTGGACTGATGAGACAAAAGTTGAACTTTTTGGAAGGCAAATGTCCCGTTACATCTGGCGTGAAAGGAACACAGCATTTCAGAAAAAGAACATCATACCAACAGTAAAATATGGTGGTGGTAGTATGATGGTCTGGGGTTGTTTTGCTGCTTCAGGACCTGGAAGGCTTGCTGTGATAGATGGAACCATGAATTCTACTGTCTACCAAAAAATCCTGAAGGAGAATGTCCGGCCATCTGTTCGTCAACTCAGGCTGAAGCGATCTTGGGTGCTGCAACAGGACAATGAACCAAAACACACCAGCAAATCCACCTCTGAATGGCTGAAGAAAAACAAAATAAAGACTTTGGAGTGGCCTAGTCAAAGTCCTGACCTGAATCCAATTGAGATGCTATGGCATGACCTTAAAAAGGCGGTTCATGCTAGAAAACCCTCAAATAAAACTGAATTACAACAATTCTGCAAAGATGAGTGGGCCAAAATTCCTCCAGAGCGCTGTAAAAGACTCATTTCAAGTTATCGCAAACGCTTGATTGCAGTTATTGCTGCTAAGGGTGGCCCAACCAGTTATTAGGTTCAGGGGGCAATTACTTTTTCACATAGGGCCATGTAGGTTTGGATTTTTTCTCCCTAAATAATAAAACCATCATTTAAAACTGCATTTTGTGTTTACTTGTGTTATATTTGACTAATGGTTAAATGTGTTTGATGATCAGAAACATTTTGTGTGACAAACATGCAAAAGAATAAGACATCAGGAAAGGGGGCAAATAGTTTTTTCACACCACTGTAATTGTAATTAAAACAAACAAAAAGTGGCAGAGAACAGAAAAGGATGTATAATTATGGTACCCGTATTGTTGCAAGCAGATCAGACAGCAGGTAATATCTTCTTGCCATGCTATGACAGGATGCGACTCACTATCGTATTTCAAAAAGGTGTCGGGATCAGCTTTCTTAACTCCTTTTCTGTTTCTTCCATGGAGGAGAAGATGTAATATTTGTCTTGAATATCCACTTTCAGTTTGGCAGGATACAAGAGACTGTATCAGCTTTCCATAACCGCTGTTTAATGTTGTAAAAAGCTGCACGTTTAGCAGTTGTTGAGGGTGAGAAATCAGGGAAAATATGAATGTGGTTATTTTCAAATATAATCTCTTGTTACTGTCTGAGAAGTGCGATTACATTAAGCTTAAATTGTAATCTCTCGAAGCGGACAATTAGAGTCCTAGATTTAGAGGTATTTAATCCACGTTTTAAAGTCCTCTCCAATTACAGTATCTTTGAGAATAGTTCAGCTACGAGTTTCACTGGGTTTGGACTTTCACAATTCTCAGGTAGACCTTCGATTCTAATATTATTCCTTCTGCATCCATCTTCCAGAGCCGCAAGTCTGTCTCCGAGTTTTTTGTATTCGGAATTCGGAGCTGTAGCTTTTCTATCGGTGGTAGATGCCAAATGTTCCGCTGTTTCAATTCGAGTTGTGAATGTCTGCTTAACGTCTTCCAGCTGATCGGCAAGTTCTTTCAGTTTAGATGCATTTTCCTGAATGTGTTCCTCAATTTTTCCCAGCATACCTTTAAAGGCTGCATCAAAACGATTATATATACATTTTTCCAAGTAATTATTATCCTGCCGCAGCTCTTGCAGCTCCAGCCGCAGCTTCTCGTTTGTCTTGAGCAAACCATTTATCTCTTTCTTCATATTTTTCTGAATGTCTTTCTTGAGCTCATTTATAGCCCTGGCCACTGTTGCGATCATTTCCTTCAGTTCGGACAAATCGTTTTGGCTTTCGTGATCCGCGGGTGAAGTGGCAACCCCTGTTACAGCCAATGCTCCTGGCTCACAAGCAGTAGATGAATTCGCGGACTGCAAGGTCATTTCTAGTTTCAAGTGATCTTCTGGAATCGGCAATCTATCGTGACCTGCATCACTTGCACCTTTGCTCCCATTTTTGCTCTCAACTGGAGATGATGCAGTGGAGCAGGGTCCCGGGAAGTCTGTGCTTTCGCCTGCCTGTTCCAGGTCAGTCTCTGAAAGGCCGTACCTTGCACTTGGGCTTGATGCCTGTCTAGACTTGGGAGTAGTTTTAGATTTATTTTCCATTTCTTTCTGACCCCCTTTCTTGTTACTCATGTTTATATGCTGTAGTAGAAGCTCCTCGGGTTGGGTAAATACAGGATACCTCTGGATAATAAGAAATAAGAGAAAACATAAAGCCGCTGCAACGGAGCTCTGCTTCAGACATCCAGCTCCAATAATGGACGAGACCAAACCCTCCATGCAGCTCTTTATGTCAGCACTGTTTACATTTTATGGGTGGTATAGTGACAGTATCCAAGTCATGGAAACAGCGGCAACAATAAAAAAAGCAGATTAAGGTAAAAAAAAGGAAAGGAAAAGGAGAGGCTAGACATTTTAAAGACTCAAGGGTTTGGTAAATTTAGTGGAACATGGCGCCGGAGAAAGGCGACATGTTGTGTGCTGCTCCTCACAGACTTTTCATTTTTGTGTCTGTATTTTTGTTATTGTCACTGTTTGTACTGCCTGTTCACTGTTTTATTAAGTATGACCGTACAACATTGGTAAACATCAGAGCAACAAAGGCACAAGTCGCTACTTTTGAAGTTATCAACCAGGGGCTGCTTGCCACAATAACTCAAGACCAAGGTGGCGAACGTGACCCACCTGACCACGCCCTGAGGACGCGGATGAGAAAATGTGGCCAGCGTGCCAGGCTCCAAGCGAGGACGAAATGCAGAGGACTGCGACTTCCATTGCATAGCATTTTCCTGGCCAATGCCCAGTCTCTGGACAACAAACTAGACGATCTCCATGGTAGACTTCATTTTCAACAAGATGTGCGTGACTGTTGTGTTTTCTGCCTCACACAAACATGGTTCACCACCTGCACACTGGATTCAGCTGTCCAGCCAGACAGCTTCTCTAAAGAGAGGTAGCGGGGTATGCTTCCTCATCAACAACGCATAGTGTAGAGAAGTGGAAGTCATTTCACAAAGCTGTTCACTGGACCTGTAGTGTCTGATCATCAAGCGCCGGCTGCTTTACCTAACTAGGAAGTTTACAGCTGTACACATGGCAGCTGTTTAAATTCCCCCGCAAGTAAATACCAGCACCGCACTTAAGGAACTGTACAGCCTCATTACGGACTGTGAAAACATACACCCCGAAGGTCTGGTTATCATCACCGGGGACTTCAACAAAGCAAGTTTCAGGTCTGTTTACCCCAAATACTATCAACACGTCTCCTGTCCCACCAGGGGTGCTAATATGTTGGATCACTACTACACCGCACACAAAAACACGTATCACTTACTCCCGCAGCTGAACCTCGGGCAGTCAGACCACCGCTCTGTGCTGCTCCTCCCTGTTTACATGCAGCAGTTGAAGTGTGCAGAGCCGGTCTTGCGAGAGCTGCACTGTTGGGACACTGGAGGTGGAGGATAAACTTAGGGGCTGCTTTGAATCTGTGGACTGGGATGTTTTCAAAGAGTCCTCTGAGAATCTGGACGAGTATGCTGCAGATGTCACAGGCTTCATTGGGAAATGTGTGGATGTCTGCATACCCACAAAGTCTGTATGTGTATTTCCCAACCAGAAGCCCTGGATGTGTGCTGAAGTACGCAGGCGGATCTGTGAGCGCAGCAGTGCGTTTCACTTCCGGAGATACAAAGGCATAAAAAAAGGGCAGGTATGATCTCCGAAAATCCATTAAATATGCAAAGCACCAGTACACTCACAAACTGGACTCTAAGTTTAACAGCACAGCAGACGCTCATCGGATGTGGCAGGGTATTCAGCTGATCACAGACTACAAAACTCGGACACAAGCGGCCACCGCCACCGCTACCGCCACTTCACTCCCGGATGAGTTGAATATGTTTTTCTCTCGCTTCAAGCTCGCTAACACGAACAGGCCCGTGTGACCACCAGCAGTGCTGCAAGACTCCAGCCTGAGGCTCTCCGAGGATGACGCGAGGAAGACTTTATCCTGACTCAGCATCCGCAAAGCACCCGGCCAATATGGAGTCTCATGTCGACCAGCTAATTGCTGTCTTTACGGATATTTTTAACACAGAGTTTCATCTGTCCCCACCTGTTTCAAGCGCAGAGCCATCATCCCTGTCCCAAAGAAAAATACTGCCCTAATGATTACCACCCAGTAGCACTTACTCCCATAGCCATGAAGTGCTTTGAGAGGCTGGTAATAGAACACATCAAGGACATCATTCCTGACAGTCTGGACCCCCTCCAGTTTGCCTACCATTGCAACAGGTCCACTGAGGATGCCATCTCCATAACACTTCACACCACCCTGTCTCATCTGGAGAACAAGAACTGTTATGCCAGGCTGCTGTTTATGGACTACAGCTCTGCATTTAACACCGCCATTCCATCCAAGCTCATTGCTAAACTTCTGGATCTGGGGCTTAGCTCTTCACTGTGCAACTGGGTACTGGACTTCCTCACTGGCAGACCTCAGCAAGTGCATATTAGTGGAAAAACCTCCTCCATTTGCTGATGATACCACAGTAATAGGTCTGATCAGCGAGGACGATGAGACAGCCTACAGGACGGAGGTCAGACTCCTGTCAGAATGGTGTCAGGACAACAACCTCACCCTCAACGTTAGCAAAATCAGAGGTAAAGCTGTGGAGCAGGTCAGCAGCTTTAGGTTCCTTGGAGTCAAGTCACACTGCAGCAGTAATCAAGAAAGCCCAACAATGCCTCTACTTCCTCAGGAGACTGAGTAAGGCCAGGATGTCCCCCACAACCCTGTGCATATTCTTCAGGTGTAGTGTGGAGTCCATCCTGACAGAATGCATCACATCCTGGTACAGCAACTGCTCAGTTCTGGACTGCAGAGCTCTACAGTGTGTGGTGAACAAAGCACAGCAGATCACGTGCACATAGCTCTCTGCGATCCATGACATCCACACTACACGCTGTCTCAGGAAAGTGAACCGTATCAGGCGAGACCCCAGACACCCTGTACTGTCACTTTTCACCCTCCTCCCATCTGGGAAGCGACTAAAATCCATTTGGATGTGCACCTCCAGGTTCGGGAATAGTTTCTACCCAACTGCAATCAGACTCATGAACAATCAGTAACCTTGTGTCACCTCCACTGCTACCTGCACATATACTTCTGCCACTGTCTCTATTTATTCCTAGGATTCTGGTTTTATTTATATTCTTCCAAGGGGCTTTGCCCCTTACTCGCTTCGCTCATCAAACCCCCATTTTTGTTTTTCCGGATACACACATAAGATTTTTTTTTTCTTAGGATTGTTGCTATTTCATTAGTTTCACTTTTATTTCAGAACTTCTGTAAAATCAATATTTGAAATCTTTCGAATCCCAATGTGCTGAATCTTTTTAATGAACTCAGTGAGACATGTGTTTAATGACTTTGTACCATAATTCAGGATAGGTTTCTCTGTTTGGAATTTCAGCACAGACAAAACGATCTACATCATCAGCAGTTAATAATTTTTTTTGCAAAGTAACCAATAAATTCATGTGAGGTAAACTTTCGTTTTTGAAATTCTCTTGACTTAAACTTCAAAGCCTTACAATATTTACATACTTCTGACATATCACCTATGTCCATATATTAGACCTCTATTCGCCTTTTTGTTATTTCTCTAAATAATAATTTCTCTTTCTTTGCGTTAATGCAATGTTTACTTTCTTTTTTTGACACTGTTGCTTTTTCTGCTTTCATATTCTGTATCTTGCTCTTCATGTGTTTCGTGCCTACGTTTTTTTTTGAGTCTTTTGAATTCCAGTTTTCATTATCTCTAACCTGCTCTGCATGTGTTTGGCCCCCTTGTTTTTTAACCTCTTTATGACGTTTGTAGCAGTGGGGGGTGCTATCGCTCCCTTGAACCCTCAGGTACCACGCCAGACACCAGGTAAAAGTGCAATAATCCTTTGTTTTATTATAATAATTATGTGCACCAAGCACCCTCCACTCTACACTATTCATTAAACAAACCAATCACAAATACAATAACAGGAACCAATCCTCCACTCCCAGATGCGTTGCCCTCCTACCACCCAGCTTAGCTCGCCATCTGGGAGTCCTTTTATAGTTCCAGACCCGGAAGTGTTTCTCATCCTTCAGTCCATAATTCCTTATCACTTCTGGGTCAGATAAAAGTCCTTTTTTTCACCCCGGAAGTCCATCATCCCTTCCGCTCATGTGACTTGGAAGTACTCCTGGAGCATAGGGCAAATAGCAGTCCCTGGTTCTCCCTGGAGCGACCCCGACGTTATCCAGCAGGGCTGTGCACTACAACTCCAAAGTCCTTGATGCCCTGCTGGAATTCGGAGCATCTCCACATTGCAGGGAGGGCTCCATCTAGCGGCTTGGGGGTCTTGACCGGGATAAATAGCCGGGCATAGTCCACACGTTTTACTTTGTTTTCTACTCTGTCTTTTATTTCTGACCTCACTTTATCCTGCTTTTGTTTCAGTGACACCTGGTCCGTGATGATTACTTTCCCTTTTTTTAATAATTTACGTTTGTTTGCACTACTGCAATCTTTACTTTCTTTTTTTATACTTTCTAATTTTCCTACTTTCATATTCTTTAACTTTCTCCACATGTGTACCGCGCCAACATTTTTTTTTTGAGCCTTTCGAATTCCACTGCTTTCATAATCTCTAACCTGCTCTGCATGTGTATAGCGCCATGTCCGGATTGGACGTGCTTTTTTTTTAATTCCACTTGTTCCGGGCTGATAATTACTTTTCTTGTTTTCTGAATTTGCAACTAGATTATCTTTTTCTTTTTTCTCTCTCCAACACTTTTGCATCTCTTTTCACCACGCTGCTTTCCTCTTCGCTTAGTCGTCTACATTTCATTTATAACGTATTGTCCTTATATGCTTTATATGCACTGAGAGAACTAGATCTGTGTGTGCTCAAAGCCAAAACATGACTGAGTGTGTTGCTGGCTGCCCTTGCTCTTATTTTTTGTAAGTAGGGTGTGTCTCGCAAGAATCTCATGTTCTAGGTCATCGTGAGACGGTCCTGTGTCAATCTCTTGGCACAAAGTCTCATGTTTAAGGTCCCTGCGATACACTCCGTGTCCAATCTCTTTAGTCTCGCTGGTCTTTTAAGTGTCTTCCGTGATCTTAACGTGAAGATCACATCTTGTTGCCCTACTGTTTCTCTCCAGAATTATTTTTTTATAATATAGAGATTTATATTCATTTATTTATTGTGTGTATTTTTTTTTGTCTATGTTCACTGTCTGCAGGTGCACATGCAAGCAAGCATTTCATTGTACATGGTACGTGTACACATGACAATAAATAATTGAAAATTAAATTTTGAAAAAATTAATAAAGAAAGAAAAAGAAGTTTAAGGCTTAAAGGGCCTTTCATCTAACAAAACAAATTCATGGTTACAACTCTGCTGATATAGCATCATTTCCTGTATTGCACTTTTTCAAGGTCAACTCATTTGTCCTCACTTGCAGAACTTTTTTCTGGCATGCCTGCAAGTCACATAAATTGTCAGGTCAACAGCACATGTCCATACTGGTATAGACAAAAATGGAACCCTGAATAAAGTCATAGAGGACACCAAAGAGAGAATGGTCCTGGATGTTGCTAGCAGGAGCTCAAATAAATTTCACATCTACCCCAAGAAAAAGGTGACCAACAAACAAAAGGATCTTGTTAGAGAGAAGATTAAAAAATACAGGCAAACATCAGGAGAAAACTGATCATCAAAATTGTTAAAACTAAACCAAATTCAACTTTGAGACACGTTAGATAACACCAAAAGACTTAATTCTGTCAAATATTCTTCTCTATTAGAATCCAAAATCTCCAATCATTAGTCTTTTTTTATTTTATCTAGTATTGTGCACTGCTGTTATAAAAAGTTGGAACACACTGCTGTCATATGTCACATGACTTCCTTCCTATATGACCAGCAGGGGGTACTGTTACTATAAACAATACCCTCATGGAAAGAAATTACTCAAAATGGTGCTGAAATGAAATTATTCAGAGCTCCTAACTGATTTAAATGTTTGGTCTATAAATATCCCAAGGATGTGACTGCTCTTAGCAGGATCAACTAAGACTTTGGAAGATGAACTGGAAACAAAATCAGAACATTAGTGCATCAGAACAATCTAGACAAGAACAGGCCATTCAGTTCAAGGAAGCTCGCTAGTCCTATCCACTTAATTCTTCGAATATAAAATTAAGTCTTGAAAGTCCCTAAAGTTTTATTGTCTACAACACTACTTTGTAACTTACTCCATGTATCCATGGTTCTCTGTGTGATGAAAAATTTTCTCTCAAGTTTCCAACTGTGTTCTTGATGAACTCATTTAAAACAGCAGTCTTGATTCACTATACTAATTCCTTTAATATTTCCACATAACTCATCCCCTGTAGCCCTGGAATCAGCCTACTCATGCTTCACTGGACTTTTTCTAGTGCTGCTATGTCTTTTTTGTAGCTTGGAGAACAAAAGTGTACACGGTACTCCAGATGAGGTCTAATCAATGCAAATCATTTGCATACTTAACCAACTTATATTCCAATCCAAATGATTTATATGTATTAACAATAGCACATCAGCCAATTCTGATATGGTTCCTTTCACAGTAACCCTCTGCATCGTGCATCTGAGCTAATTTTGTACCCATCTACAGACAACACCTTGAACTCCCACTTCTTTAACTTTGATACCCAAACTCTCATGTAGCACTTAATCAAATACTTTCTGAAACATAAATAATTATCATCTGCTCCACTTTGATCATAACCTTTTGCTGCTTCCTCATAGAATTCCAGCATGTTGGTAAAACATGACTTCCCTATACTGACTGGTCAGTAAAACTCCTGATCTTGTCTTGTGTTGCTCAATCATTCCCTTAATAATTGCTTCCATTAATTTACCTTGATATATGTTAGGTTTACTGGCATATAGTTGCTTGGATCTGCCTGGTCACCCTTTTCATATAACAGGATTGCCATTTTCCTGTCCTTCTGAATTTCCCCAGTGCCCAATGACTTCCTACAAATATTTGACAAGGGTTTATAGATATACTAACTAGCCTCCTTGAGAACTGAAGGATAAATATTATGTGGTACTGGTCATTTGTTTGATTTCAGCCTATTTAATCTAAGCAGCACTTCGCCCTCTACAATTTCTAAATCACTCAGTATCTCCTTAGTAGTCCCTTTTACTGCTGGAGGTTATCTCCTTCCTCACATGTGAAGACCTCAGAAAAATGCAAGTTTAGAGCATCTGCTATTTCACTGTATTTTTTAATTCCCCTTTACTATTCCTTATGCACTTCACCCTCCTTATTGACTGTTCTTTCATTACTAAAATACTGAAAGAATCCTCTTTGGGTTATCTTTCTCCTTATCTGCTATATTCCTCTCTAATATTCTTTTTTAATGGTTGCCCTCATGTTTTCATATGTCCTACAATTCACATTGGAGTTATTAGTCTTATACGCCTTATACAGCTGTTATTTCCTTTGAAGCTCCTTTTTCAAGTTTTTATTAATTAACCCTGAGCAGAGTTTTTTTTTTAATTCCTACTAATTCCTGTCCTGCATTAATTAAAACATTTTTAAACCTGTTCCACTGCTCCTCAACTGTCTCCACACTTAAAAGCTTATCCCAGTCTATCCTCCTTAGACTCCTTCCACATTTGCCCTACTAAAATTAATCTTTAACAATTTTAGTCTTTCCATTTGTACTCTTCTAAAAAAATAGAGAACTGTATTATGTCATGGTCAATTGCAAAATACTAAATCTAGCCCTGCATTGGGGCTTCAACAGACTGTCATGTGTTAAAAACTCTTGTGCTTCTCTATTTTCAAGGTTATCTCAGTTAACATTTCGGGTAGTTAAAGCCCCCAATGAGTATAATATGACCCTGTAAATTTTCTTTTTTATTATTACTAAAAATATTTACATTGAGATTACTGTCTGCTTTGGGCAGTCAATAACTCCTAAAATAAGGCTGCTTTTCCCTAATGGTTTCCAGATGAAGCCAGATGTCCTCACTAAGAATGGACTCATCATCTAATTGAAAAGGACATCCTTTATTGTTCTGTAAACACATCGTTAAAAATGTGTATCCCTCTTGTTATACTTATCCCCATCTTTTTAGACATGTTTCTGTTATTGCTGTAATACCATAATTATGTTTTGCTACATACAGCTCCAACTCAACTTATTTTTTAATGTTTGTAGCATTAATGCAAACTATTTTTAATGTGCTACTCATTCTACTTTTTCATTTAAACTTTGGGTTCGAATTTACATTACTATGCATTCTTATTTTTACACTATTGATTGTTCTTCATGTAGAGTTCTAAATCTGGCCTGTCCTAAACTCCCTTCCCCTAGTTTAAACAATCCTCGAATAAACTACTTATACACCTCCCCAACACATTGGTGTCCCCTCCGGTTCAGATGTAACCCATCACAGTAAACAAGTCCCATCTGTTTCAAAAGGAGGCCTGATGCCTCATAAACCTACACCAAGATTTGAGCCACACATTAAGCTTTCTAATCTCCTCAGTCTTACCTGGACTGACACATGGCACAGGCAGAATTTCGAAGAAGACTACCTTTCTCAGTACTGCTCCTCAGCCTAACTCCTAACTCTAAGTTCGGATCACAGAACTACTCTTATGTATATCATTTGTTCCATCAAGGACAATGATAAATGGATCCACCCCTGCTCTGGCCAAAAACCTATCAACCCTTAAAGGGAGGTCTCCCACCTTTGCACCTGGATGGCTGTCACTTCCAATTCTGGAGTTGATGTCCTCGGACAGTGTGCACCCTTTAACTTGCAACTTGTGAGTGTGACTCACCTATCTCTACTTATCTACCTGTGACCGTGACCCACCTATTATTTATCTGGTCTGAAGTCTCCTCCAGTGCCACCTTAGGGGTCTTCAGGTCCAGGTCTACCTGTTCTCTACAGTAAAGGAGGCCAGCCAACTCCTCTTTCAGTTCAGTGACCCTGATCTGCTGCTGATGTAGCCCTTATAGAAGACTGGCTCCTCCAAGCCATCTTCTAAACAGTCCAAGATCCATCTGGACTTGCATTGCACTGGTCCTCATTATTAAAATTTGCCTTTGGATTACTAAAATTGCTCAACTTTTTTGTAGTAAAATCAAATGATTTAATGTAAATGGTTAAAAAAAACAGTTTAAAGAATTGCTACAGTTATTTTACATCTTTTGACCCCTTAAGCTCCTGTAATATTCTCACCTTTATTTGCATGCTGTTTTTTTTCTTTCTGTGAGGTTAACTTTATTTTTTCTTTGTCTGTTCTTCCAACTCTCCATTATTCCTTGTAATAATGAACCCTTATGCTGTTGTCCTCTTAACTGGTCTATTTTTCTGACTACTAAGAACTGTACAATCTAGAAAAACCTTCCTTACTGAATATTCACTGCTAGTTCATTTCTTAATGTCTTGTCTGCTGATACAGCCGCCTGTTTCTGATTGTCACCATACTGCCAGTCACCTACCTGCATGCCACATGCTCAGTATTGATGAGAAAATAGTGCTTGGTGGTACTTTGGGAGTTGGGAGTGTGAGTAATGTCACCCACCAGCTAGTCAAGGAAATTACTTAAAAAGGCCACATAATTTTTTTTTGTTGTTGTCAGTTTATTACCTCTGCTTTGTGAGTTTTGTTTTACACAACATATTCTTTTGTTCTTTAAATTTCTTTGTATTTTATCTCTACTAATATGCCAAGTGTTATCGATATAAAAATGTAAATTGAAGCTAAAGCAAGCATGATCACTGCACTAATAGACCACATAAATATTTAAAGTAAAATAGTCAGTGCTGAACCATGAGCTATTAAGTTATGGAATTATTCATTTAATCCTAAAGGTCAAATTACTGAAAGCTGCTGAGTATCTTTTATCAGAGATATGGTTTATACGCCACCATTCATGGGCAATTCTAATCAAATACAAGTGAATCAGAGTGGTCTACACAATATTAAATGCTGCACAAAACCGAGTAAAATTAAAAATTAATAAAAGTCATGGTCTGCCACCATCAAAAGTCATTAAATTCTAACAGATCTCAAATTGAAGTTTTTCATGAAAACATAAGAAATGGAGTTATGCCTAAATTAGGAGAAAACCTCCACTTTAAAACCATGAATAAAAATGGTAAACTTGAAATGGATTACTGATTAGCCATCTGCTACATACTAGAAAGGATTTTCTTGGCCTCTGAAATACAAACATCTTGGTAACATCCATATGTATCACTGCTCAGAACTAGACTTTTTTATTCTACTGTGAGGGAAAAAATTTACAGGAATTAAATAAAGGCTGAGGTTGTGAACACAAATTAACTTTTGGATCTAAAAATATTTTCACCGCAGAAAGACGTTGTTGAGAGCCATGCAGCTTTACTGTACATAATACAGCTGTGTATTTGTGTACATTTGCCATGTTTGCTCATCAATAAATTATGGCAGAGAATCTGTAGAACATAAATATTTTTGTAAAAATGTTTTCTTTCCGGCACTTTCTCAGATTCATCTTCTATATATCAGCATTGCCTCACACTTTACCTTTACTTGCAGAAACAAAATGTTTAAAAACAGTGTTAATTAATGCAAGCACTTACTTACTTCAACATAAAAGATTCTAAATGACCAATAAAAAGGATGAATAGACATAAAAAAGTTCACAGAGTTTATCTAGCAGTGGTGCAGTAGAACAGAGAATGGTGCAGACTTGCCCATTTGTTTCACAGTTACTGTCAATACAATACAGAAATTCCCATGAATAATGTCATTAAAATGCTATATTCCCATTCACAAGTCACCCTTTAAAAGCTTGTGCTTACAAACTCTCAAGTCATGCTCCACAGTTTTCTAAAGCTTTCTCTGATAATCCGAGTGTAAAACCATTCTAATGAACAATACATTTTTTGCTCACCTTTCCCAAGGATGCCAATAATTATGTTGGCCACTGTAGCTCAGGTCACAAAGGTAAGCCTTGCTTTTAGAGAAACCTGTAATATATGAGCTGGGGGGATACCCAATGCTCATACAGGGAATATTGAGACATGGGTGCTCCCTCAATTCATCCCCAAGTATTATTCTTGAACATACATTTTTAGAAGAGGTAGAATCAGTAGCAATTTGAGGGTATTTGGGCACTGCTATTCAAGGACAACAGAAATACTACCTTTGTCTTTGAGTTGAACGGTCATCTGAGGTACAGTGCCAAAAAGAAAAAAATGTTCAAGACAGACATTTTTGAGTAAACAAATCGGATTTTCATTTTTAAACATTAGGCAGCCAAAGGGGACATTAACAGTAGGGACCTATAGGCAACTATGCTCCACCCCCACTAACTTTAAGGTTAGTATTTGTGGCTAGGGTAGGTCAGTCTAATAATTTAAACTCCAAAAATTAAGCAACCGGGGCCACCTCCCCCACGGAGCCCAACACTGGACTGGGTAGGAAGTGCCGTTTGTGCCGTCCATTTAGTACACAAATACCAAAAAATCTTATTAGTAAGAGGGATCAGCTTTAAAAAAGAATTCAATAACTGTGAGGGAGTTGAGAGTTTAACAAACTGTACCAGAAACTGGCATATTAAGGAACTTAGAATCTGTTTTGAAAGGTTCATATACTGTATGTCAAGCAAGCATTTTAAGGAATTTGCTTAGCAGAAAGAGACAGGAAAAAATCGATCATCTAACACACAGTGCACTATCACACACATCATTATTTTTTACATTTGAGGTATGGAAGAAAAACCAAAATTAAATGCATAAACATGGATGAAATATGCAGACTCACATGGAAATCAACCAGTCTCCATGCACAATGAGGATTCAATGTTACATAAAATCACCAACTAACATAATCAGAAAGCATTATAGCATGGTCAAGCAAAAATTAAACAAAACAAAAATTAATAAGTTTAGCATTTTTGAAGTTACCCATTTCTTTAAATTCAAATTAGTAAATATCAGCTGTAATTTTTATCTTAACTATACCACATATAATAATGTAATACATTCTACAAATAAAACTACTCACCTAACTCTACTGTTGAGCAAACACAGACTGGGAAGACAGAATTATCTGCAAAACCTTTAATCACTTGGAAGCAACCATGTATAGGTTTTCAGAAAAAAAAATCTCTAGCAGGATGTCCAAATTGTCAAATTATTATTGCAGCAAGAGATGCATTTTCAAAAAAGTACTTCAGAATTATCAGTATACTAATTCATATCACAGGCATCATTTGGAAAAATCATACGGTCATCCACATATATGGTATCTTCCACTTTTTCTGTTCATTTACACAAGTTGTTCTGTACCAGTGACACATTAAGTTCAGAGATGAATACAATAATCTCCCTATATTGTGTTACATTTTCTTTTACAAAACAATACAGAAACAATCCCTTTTATTCACCATTATTAAAATTTATATAGAAACTAATTGCTGTTACGAATACAGAGCCAATAGGCAAGCCTAAAAGGACAAATGCAACAAAGTTTTAACCAGGAAATTACAGGCTTTCAGGGGGATACAGAAAGAGAGAAATTGTTAGGCAGGCAATCAATCTAAATCTAGCTAGTTATCCTTTACTTGACTACTGCAAGACCTTTGTTCTTTCTTGGGACTTCGATCCAAAGATTGAACACACTTCTAGTGCACTGCTATCTTTTATAGGAGAAGTGTGAAGACATGTGACAATCAATTAGAGCTATTACTACAAAAATGATGTGCTCTTTCACAGATGCAACTGGCCAGCCACCACAAGGGTAAACGAAAGTGAAGAACCAGAAATTGAAATGTTAAGTAAAGAACCAGCAGCAGCCAAAGCCAGGAATCAAATGATCATGTGACAAAGTCCAATACACAAGCCATATGTGAAAGTCTTAGAGCAGGGGTTCCCAAACATTTTTAAGCCAAACCCAGACAAAATTGTACCATCTGGTAAACCCCAAATATCCCAATATAAATCATGTGAAACATGTGAAATGGAACATATTTCTTCGATCTTGCTTACTTCTAATAGTGACAATGATTAAAGGAGTGGGTTATTTTTTCACACAAGTGATCTGTATTGCAAAAAACTTTAGTGAATTATTGTTTTAACTAATTGGCTCGGAATATAACACAACATGTGAATTACAATATGCGAATTACAATAATACAAATAATAAATTCTTCCGGCTTAAACAACCAAATAATGCAGTGTTCATGTGCCTCAAGTCTTAGAGTAAAATATCAGAGTTGGGGTGTAATGTCCACAAAGTAATCTGCTGAGCAATATGGCTGATACGGTTTAGGAAATTTCCCATTTTTCATAGGCAAGGCCAGCAACTAGAGATAGTTGCTTCCCTCACAAACCAACCCCAAACCCGGACTGCACTACACTCTAACCACTTCGTGTCTCTGATCCTCGCATTGTGAAGAGGGGGGCTAAACGCACCCCAAGGAGACATGATCACTACTCTGAAACCCTCTCTTAAACGGGGATAAAATGGGAAACAAATACAGTTTCTTTTACCTCCTCTTTGCTTGATCAGCTGCAGGATTGCTGCTGCTGCTGCTGTGCCGCATGATGTGCATCTCTTGTGGGGCAATTCTGTCATATCACCTATGACCATATATTCGATCTCTTTCGCTTTCACCTTTTCATCAATATCGCATTGAATTTTGATTCCGTGTTTGCAATTACATCATGACAACACAACATATAACTGCCCGTGAGTGAATATCGTTTCTTTTACTCTACAAGAAATATGTCTGACAAAAGCATTCACACAAATGAGAAGTGATTTCACCAAAGAACAAATCTTTTAATTCTCGCTGATACGCCTCTTCAATGGGAAGAAACACTACTTTTTTTCCCTGATGGCAATACGAATTATACAATCTACAAATCTCTGACTAAAAGTTTAAATCTGAACAATATATTCAATCTCTTTTTGCTGTTTCGTTTTTTCACCGAGTAATAATTTCCCTTTGTTTGCGTTAATGCAATCTTTATGATCCTTTTTTTGAGACTTTTAAATTTTCATACTTCCATTATCTCTAACCTGCTCTGCATGTGTATCACGCCAGCGTTTTTGAATTCTTTACGACACTCTACTTTGTCATCTACTCTTTGTTTTATTTCCGGCCGCGGGCATGGTTAAATCTCTTGGCACAAAGACTCGTCTCGCGGGACATGAAAGTGTCTCTCTGAGAAAATCACATCTCATCTCCTTCCATCCCATACAAATGGGATGATACAGATATCAATAATCTGAAATCTAAACATATATAAACAAAAGAACAAAAAATACAAAATAGACCTTACTGTACCTTGAATACAGGCATACATCACAGAAATGCCAAGTAGTAGTAATCGATAACAACATCTGAAAGTATAGCTGAAGACGCAAAATGACCTGGGTGAATAATGTTACATTCAAAAATACAACATGAAAACAATGAATGTGATGAGAAAAAAGCCCTCCTTTTAGAAGCACTCAGTATGTAGAGAATATGTAGGGAATGTGTAAAAATTTATTGAGTGAACTGTAAAAATAAAATAATTGAAGAGACAAATATTGTTTGGCAGAACACACTTCCAGGTGTGTTAGTGCTTTCTAAGGAGCATGGAGTGATGAAGGAAACTAGCGCGAGGGTAAGCGCATTGGTGAATTCTGAGCATTAACCCATTATGCCATCACTGAATTGTTTCACATGTAGTTTGGCCAAAGATGGAGGATGAAATTACCTTGTCTCAATTTAATTGGTTGTGTAAGAGAATATTGAAACACAAATTACCAGACAAATGCAGACTGCTTTTTTCAACTTCCTGTCAATGTGGATCACAATAATACACTAGATACAGCTGAAGTGTTCTGTCTCCGCATGTGAAAGTTCAACCAGTTCATACCATTGAAATGCATGAGTAGACACAACCTGATGCCATTTTGTGAACAGTACTGGAACTGGTGGTTTAAAGAAACAAAGCAACAGAAATTGCTTACAATGAAGCACTATCACCCTTTTCTAATAGGAGCAATAAACGCACTGTATTGCAGTCTTGCTTAATGTAGGGCATGAGAGTTTTTTTTCCCACCAAAAGTAAGCCAAATATTTCTTTTGAAGTTATTTATTGGTCTTACTGGTGGTGTAAGGGTGAAAACATTTGCCCTCAGTTATGTATAGCAGCCTGTTATTGACAACCGCATTGAGCAACAGGTAAATGGTTATTAATCATTTCAACATGACCACGAAATTCAATGTCAGTCACCACTTCACATTTAAGCTTTAGCCACGAACACAGTTTTTGCTATTCCTAGGGAGGGACGCATGTTTATCATGTGCTTGTAATCGATGCTCATTTGAAATTGCCTAAATTGCACATAATTGACTCCACATCCGCAAAGTTATTGAAGTGCTATTAAATTACATTAACTATTATAGAATACACAAAATCATTTTTTGTAATAACAGACCACAATTCACAGCAAAGGAATTAACAACATGTCTGAAGGGAAACTATGTTAAGCACAGATGCTCACCTTCAAACCATTCTGCTACTAATGGACAAGCTGACAGATTTGTAACATCTCCAAATCAAGTCCACTAAGTTTTCTGCTACTATTCAGCAAAGTTTAGATACATTTTTACTGACATGTTGAGAGACTCCACACTCGGCAAAAAAGAATTTTGACCAATGTTTTTATTGTTAATTCCTGCAGGCTGTCAGACTCTAAATAAAAGTGGGCTTCCAAAAATGTAGCCTCAGGGTCTTCTGAGGCTTAAAAACCAATATTAACCTTTTTTTGAACTCCAAAGCAGGCTTCAACCTATATAAATCATGAATGGGAAAATAATATTTAATACAATCTTAAAACCATTATCAAAATATGGGAGTGGAAAACATCAAACCTTGGTCCCATAATCACAAAGTACAGTTCCTTTGTAATTTAAACGTTTTGTTAATAAAAAGGAAACCTACAACAGTTTCTAAAACAGTCCCATACCCAAAAGCCAAATTTCAAAAACTAAAGTCAGATAAAAAGAAGAACTTAAACAAAACTCTAGCAACATTCACAATCAATCAAAATCCAAAACAGGAATATGTTTAATTAAAGATCTCACAACAGACCCAAACTCTCAGAACTGAATAAATAAACAGAGGAGGGTCCTTCAGTTATGACATCAGGATGCCCTGCCCCTAAGGTTCCATGCACAAGGTTCAAAATCTAATAAGCATAAATAAAAACTATAAAAGTAATTATCAGAACCATACTCATTGAAACATAAAAAGAGGAAACAAAAACATAATAATATTTACTAAATAATAAATAGACAAACATAAAAGATTAAACAAAAGAAACAAACTTGAGGCAGGGGTAAAAATTGGTTCTGGAAAACATAACCTTATTAATATACAACATATCTCCCTATTATATGAACAAATCCTGGGACGAGAGATGACTTTTTCAGAGAGATACTTTCAAGTCCTGTGAGACAAGACGTTGTGCCAAGAGATTTAACTACGCCCAGGGCTGGAAATAAAAGACAAAGAGTAGATGACAAAGTAGAAGAGGTTCAAAAACGTTGGCGCACTACACATGCAGAGCAGGTTAGAGATAATGAAAGTACTAAAATTCAAAAGTCTCAAAAAAATGATAGTAAAGATCGCATCACCTCAAACAAACAGAAATTATTATTCATTGAAATAAAAGAACAGCGAAAAGAGATTGAATATATTCAGATTTAAACTTTAAGTCGGAGACTACTTGTAGATCATCTAATTCATGTTGCCAGGAAAAAGTATTGTTTCTTCCCAATGAAGAGGCGTATCCGCGAGAATTAAAAGATTTGTTTGGTGAAAGTGAAATCCACATACGCGAGTGGCAGAGTTGCAAAATTGCTAGTGCGTAGCACAGGCTGGGTCGGTTGGTGAGCGAAGCAAGCAGATGGCAAAGCCCCCTAGTGATCAAAAAAAAAAACAAAGTCTTTCAGAATATATTGAAAGTGCATATAGAAATTAACAAAACCTGTCAAAATCCTTCTCCTCATGATCTGAATTTCCATAAAGTCTTTGAAAATCTTCCTTTGTTATATTGTCAGTGTAAATGTCATCATTGCTATTTTCATTAGTAAAGTGAAATCCACATACGCGAGCGGTAGAGACGCGAAGTGGCTAGTACGTAACACAGGCCCGGGGGGGGTTGGTGAGCGAAGCAAGCATATGGTAAAGCCCCTATGATGAAAAAGTCTTTCAGAATAAATTGAAAATGCATATAAAAATGAATAAAACATGTCAAAATCCTTCTCCTCGTGATCCAACTTTCCAAAAAGACTTTGAAACTCTTCCTTTGTTATATTGTCAGTGTAAACGTCATCATTGCTATTTTCATTAGTAGAGTCTGCTCCATCATCCACTTCCTAAACAAATGGCAAACTATTTCCATAGGGATATCTTCCCATGCATCATTTACCTATTTTGCCTTCACCTGTATATCTAGTTTGTTTAGATTACTCTACTTCTTTAACTTCGCCTCACCAGATGTTCTCCATTCCCAACACATTTTTGTAGTCCCACATAAACTTGACTTGACACAATTGTTTGCAGAGTGGGACTAAAATATAGTGGTAGGCAGACATGGCCAACTTAGCTGTATTGCTGCAGTGATTCACGTTAGCATTGTGATTGCCTTTTCAACGGCTCTCCTTTATTATTACAACAGGTCGCCTTCAGTTTGTATCTACTGATAAAGATATTGCTATTACCTTTTAGTTTTTAGTGTATTTAATTATATATAAGTAAAATTGTTATTGTAATAGTTTTGTATGTTTAGTAAATTTAAGGTTTTATAAGATTATTTGTGTAAATAAAAAGTTACCAAAATGTTATCTTTTACAATGTCCATGAGCAACAAAAAATGCTTTCATTTTTTCAATTAAGGCTAGCCTAATATAACTTTAATTTGTTAAAAATGTTAATAGTGTTTTAAATTAGTTATAATTATTTTATTTTAAATATCTTTACAATGAAATATACTTAATTTGAAAGTTGTTTTTGTTTATGGCTAGCCTAAATGATACTTTAATAATAATCTTTTAATTTTTATTTTATGGGGGTATCAGGGAGTTAAAGGATAGGCGGAATACTAAACCACTAAGAACCATGCAACTTATCCAAAAGTGGATTTTTACAAATAACTTTATTCACAATGCAGAGAATTCTTACAATACCCTAAAAGGGGTACAGTGGGATGCAAAAGTGTGAGCAATCTTGTTAATAGTTATTATTTTCCAGTATAAATCATTGGTTGTTACGATAAAAAATGTCAGTTAAATATATCATACTAGCCAACCCGCGGCGTAGCATACGCCGCATAATCAGGCCGCTTTTTAAATGATTTTTAAGCACAAAGGAAAAAATAACCATTTGAAAAATCCGTAATTTAATAAACAAACCAAGAAAAGTAATATTGCAACAATGCACGCTACGAACCAACATACAATTGTCCGTGACTAAAAACCAGAGGAGCACCATCGCGCTTTCTCCTTCCAAAGCGAAGGACGGGTTGAACGGCGCTCGTTCAGTACGCACTGCCCGCTTATGTGCCCTCCCCCAACTCCCTACCTGAGTCGCTTTCGTCTGTGTACAGTGGAACCTCGATTTACGACCATAATTCGTTCCAGAACTTTGGTCGTAAACTGAGTTGGTTGTGAACCGAAGCAGTTTCCCCTATAGGATTGTATGTTAATACAATTAATCCATTCCAGACCGTACAAACTGTATGTAAATATGTAAAAATATGTAAAGATTAAGAACAAATATAGTTAATTAAACCATAGAATGCACAGTGTAATAGTAAACTAATGTAAAAACATTGAATAACACTGACACAAAACACCCAGGCTCCCTGATCAGCTACACGAGCTGGCTGCCTCGCAGCTCTCTTTGTAGCACACACACCAACAAAGCCCCTCCCTCCCTCCCTCAGCTACAGGAGCAGCCTGGCTCACGCGCTCTCTCTCTCTGTAGCACGAGCGCACACACACACACACACACACACACACGCACACACACACACACACACACACCCCTATCCCCCCCTATCCCTTCCCTGTCAGCTGTGCGCTCTCTCTCTGCGCTTGCTCGCTCGTGCTCACTAATCTCTCTGTAGCAGGTGCTCGCGCAGCATTTTTTAAAAAATGAGTTTTAAGCACAGCAGAAAAAAAAGGAACATCGACCAAATCCGAAGTGCATTTAAAAACCAACTCACAAGCAACCAAAAAAGTAAGATTGCAGGAGATCACGCTATTAAACTTAAAGCCTGATCGCTGTAAACACTTTTTATAAAATGAGTTTTAAGCACAGCGGAAAAAAAGGAACATTTGAAAAAAGAGAAAGGTAACATTGCACCTAATCGCGCTATGAAAAATTTCATTTGTAAACACTTTCATGAGTTTTAAGCGCTAGGAAAAAAGCAAACATTTGCAACAAATCGCGTTATGAACTGAAAAATTTACTTTTGAAAATTGTAATACAAAACCACCAAGAAAACTAACCTTGCATGAGTCGAGTTCTGGCATGAAGTGTTTTCCTTCAGGTGTTTTCTCTCTTGTGATTTCTTGGGTTTCTAATGCTTTTAGCTGTTTAGCTGGTGGGAGTGAAAGCCTCATGCAGCCATTCCAAAAACAAAGTTCTTGTGACCCAACCCTTCATGTTTGCTGGCAGTCTGGCTTTGTTTACATTGTGCTGCTTGAAAGCAGGAGGGTTCTCAGATTGGTAAATGAGTAAACTGGTAAACAGTTTTTCCACTTCTTGTAAATTCTTTCTTTACTTCGATTTCAATTTTCTTCAAAACTTTCTTCTCACCACTCTTCACTTGCTTAGAAGCCAATGGAAGGAGAACAATGAACAGAGCTCTTGCAGCGCTCGCTCGCTTCTCTCTTTCTTTCTCTCTCAGGCTGCCTGTGGTGGGGATGGTGCGCTAGCACGTATAGCCTGCCGATAGGCAGGCAAACACATGCAGCAATCTCCTCCTCCCCCTCCCAAGCAGGCACATGCTTGCTCGCTCTTGCTCTCTCTCTCAGCTCAGCTCAGACAGGCAAGGGAAACTGGCTTGTTCGTATACCGAGTGTGTGGTTGTGAACCGAGGCAAAAGTGTGGCAAGCTTTTTGGTCGTGAACCGAGTTGTACGTGAACCGGGACATTCGTGAACCGAGGTTCCACTGTATAGTCCACACGCACCTGTGAGTCACGTTGACTGTTAATTTTCCAAACACCGCCTCAGTCGGTTTCCACATTGATTTTTCATTGTTCTTTGCGATTCCAGCTGCTTTTTTTTTTTAGCCGACCATGGGGGGCTTTACAAAGGGCAGGGACGTAATCAGTGCAAGCGTATGACCCGCACATACTGGGAATATTTCATTCGTGGGGAACAATTGGAAGCCACGGTTTCCATCACGAATGGGGTTCAACGGCTTACCCACGCCGGGTAGACACACGTTGATCCATTTAGTGTAGCGCGCGTGCAGTACCGGACATACAAGTGCATCACAGACCTCTGTGAGTTGTCGTCGTATCCAATGGACTTGGAGTTGGTGGGCGTGGCTCCTTCCTGCGTGCGCCATAGGTGTCTCACTTGTCGGCGGCTTAGTGAATCCACGCCCCTTCCGGCGTGCTTTCCATGGTTGTCTTGCCTTAGTGAATTAATTATATAGATAGGAGACACACACAGTGATATTTGAGAAGTGAAATGAAGTTTATTGGATTTACAGAAAGTGTGCAATAATTGTTCAAACAAAATCAGGCAGGTGCATAAATTTGGGCACCACAAAAAAGAAATGAAATCAATATTTAGTAGATCCGCCTTTTGCAGAAATTACAACCTCTAAACGCTTTCTGTAGGTTCCAATGAGAGTCTGGATTGTGGTTGAAGGTATTTTGGACCATTCCTCTTTACAAAACATCTCTAGTTCATTCAGGTTTCATGGCTTCCGAGCATAGACAGCTCTTTTTAACTCACACCACAGATTTTCAATTATATTCAGGTCTGGGGACTGAGATGGCCATTCCAGAATGTTGTACTTGTTCCTCTGCATGAATGCCTTAGTGGAATTTGAGCAGTGTTTCGGGTCGTTGTCTTGTTGAAAGATCCAGCCCCGGCACAGCTTCAGCTTTGTCACTGATTCCTGGACATTGGTCTCCAGAATCTGCTGATACTGAGTGGAATCCATGCGTCCCTCAACTTTGACAAGATTCCCAGTCCCTGCACTGGCCACACAGCCCCACAGCATGATGGAACCACCACCATATTTTACTGTAGGTAGCAGGTGTTTTTCTTAGAATGCTGTGTTCTTTCTCCTCCATGTATAACGCCCCTTGTTATACCCAAATAACTCAATTTTAGTTTCATCAGTCCACAGCACCTTATTCCAAAATGAAGCTGGCTTGTCCAAATGTGCTTGAGCATACATCAAGCGGCTCTGTTTGTGCTGTGGGCGGAGAAAAGGCTTCCTCTGCATCACTCTCGCATACAGCATCTCCTTGTGTAAAGTGCACCGAATGGTTGAACGATGCAAAGTGATTCCATCTGCTGCAAGATGATGTTGTAGGTCTTTGGTGCTGGTCTGTGGGTTGACTCTGACTGTTCTCACCATTCGTCGCTTCTGTCTATCCGAAATCTTTCTTGGTCTGCCACTTCGAGCCTTAACTTGAACTGAGCCTGTGGTCTTCCATTTCCTCAATATGTTCCTAACTGTGGAAACAGACAGCTTAAATCTCTGGGACAGCTTTCTGTATCCTTCCCCTAAACCATGATGGTGAACAATCTTTGTCTTCAGGTCATTTGAGAGTTGTTTTGTGACCCCCATGTTGCTACTCTTCAGAGAAAATTAAAGGAAGAGGGAAACTTACAATTGACCCCCTTAAATACTCTTTCTCATTATAGGATTCACCTGTGTATGTAGGTCAGGGGTCACTGAGCTTACCAAGCTAATTTGAGTTCCAATAATTAGTTCTAAAACTTTTGGATTCAATAAAATGACAATGGTGCCCAAATTTATGCACCTGCCTGATTTTGTTTGAACAATTATTGCGCACTTTCTGTAAATCCAATACACTTCATTTCACTTCTCAGATATCACTGTGTGTGTCTCCTATATGATATATTTAACTGACATTTTTTATCGTAACAACCAACAATTTATACAGGAAAATAATGACTATTAACAAGTTTGCCCAAACTTTTGCATCCCACTGTATATGCAAATACAGTATATTACACATTTCATGAACGTAAGAATTGATGGCATTTGTCAATTTTATGAAACCAGTTATGCCAATAAAGTATGTGTGTGCACGTTGGTGTATGAGTTTTACCCAGTAAAGGATAGAACCCCCACATTTTGGATCCTAAAATTCTTGACTTATTCATGAGCATATACAATAATTTGTTTGCCCCTAAAGAAAATCTGTTATTTTGTCTGTACTTTAACCAAATACAAATATACTTAAGTCATTTAGACTTGCTGCTTTCTAACTTTTCAGTTACATTATCTAACACAGAACTGTAATAATGTTTCCTTGATGTATTTTATGACCCCCAGTATATTTGAAAGTAACCTTATCAGCATAAGCATTCTAATCACATTCAAGGTAGCTACACAGCACCATGCCAATTATTTTGTTTACCAGTTTTGCATGAATTTTGCTTACATTACCATATTATTTATTGTGCATCAGGGAAATGCAATAAATTCCAAAAACTAGGTCTGTCCTAATTTTCATTAGCTACACTCATTTAAGATGATATTGTAACAAAGTCCATGTTCTGCTGAGAATGTCTCTAGAGAGCACTTTCACTCTGACAAAGTAGAGGTGAACGGATCTAGTGAACCAGTATGACCAGATGTGAACTTTAGTATATGATTGACTTTGGGTTTTTTTGGTACGAGCCTGTTATGATTACATTGTTTGTTAGCATTGTTTGTTCTGAACCCTTAGATGCCATTCTGCTGTTGCAGAGTCTGAGCAAGACCTGCCTGAGGGCTCAATTAATCCAACTGCCATTTCCTTTACAAATGCCAGTCATGTTGAGCTTTGCTCAGCAGAGTGTGGCACCAGGCTCATTTCTTGTGGAAGTTTTTTTTAACTTAGACCAAAACCAATCACTCACAATCTGTCAGCAGCCTACCCTCCAAATATGGAAGAAGATGCTAACCTCCACTGCTTTGGTGTGGCCTTTATTTTATTGCTGTGATTCCAGGCAAACCCATGCCTTTCTTTCTCACACTGGGACTTCATCTTGCTTACCTTGCCTTTGCAAGAAATTCTTTGCTTTGACATAGAAACAATCTTCAGATTGTTCATTACCTAATAAGATAATTGAACTACTTTTACTGGAACCTGATTATTAAACTAATGAAGCTACAGATAAATCATGGTATGCAGGGATTCTAAGAAGTATAAATAAAGTCAGTGAACAAGCTTTCCTAATAACTAGACATAAAGAGTGGTATGTAATGTTGATTTCAATGCTCACTATATGAAGCTGTGTACCATACTTTTTCACATTTTGTCCACTGATCTTGTAAAAGCTCTGGAAGACTAGCAGATCATCATATAGTTTACATAATACTGTGTGTGATCCATTTATTGTAATACGAAGGAGTGCTCTCATAGTAACCCCTTACTAATCCTAAAGTGATGCCAAGGAAACCAAGATATACCATCCATCCATTATCCAACCCACTATATCCTAACTACACGGTCATAAGGGTCTGCTGGAGCCAATCCCAGCCAACTCAGGGCGCAAGGCAGGAAACAAACCCCGGGCAGGGTGCCAGCCCACCGCAGGGCGCACACACACACACACACACCCTCACACCAAGCACACACTAGGGAAAATTTAGAATCGCCAATGCACATAACCTGCATATCTTTGGACTGTGGGAGGAAGCTGGAGTATCCCCAAGACATACCAAAATATGAATATGGTAAAAAAAATAACACAAAGTTGAAATGAACACAAAGATGATACAAAGAAGTAAAGTAAGGCAAAAGGCAAACAAAACGTTGTAGCCTCTTTCAGCATTCCTCAACAGATGTTGATGTTCTGTCTATTCAGTGGAGAGGCTTGCCCACTTTACCACCTAGAAAGAACAACAAAGCATTCACATTTGTCACCTTTCATCTCCCACTCATTTCTCATCTCTCTCTTTTTAATAGTCTAGTCTTTTTTCCTTCTGTTTCTTCCAGTGAACTTTTACTTCATATCTCCTCTGGACTAAATGCAAAGAACCCTTCAGCTCAAGGAAACTTTAAACCCTGCTCTGTCTTTACTTTCATGAAAGCCCCTGAATCACTAAAACACTTTAAGGGGTGGCTTTAATTGCCCCACAGTGACACCAGGCCTCTGCCTACGAACTTGCCTTGCTCTTGTCCTCCTTGTGGATAATTTAATGCTTTACTAGTCTTTTAAAGATCATGTCTCTCAAGCGAATCTCCTACTTGCCTTCTTAACAGATCAATGTGTTCCCACAGGATCCAGCAGATTTAGGTGGAGTAAACAGTGACTATATACGGTATCATTTTTATTCGCATTGGATTATTTGTTCATGGCTAGTTTCTCTAAGACAATGGCTTTCATACTAGACACTGGTGAGCCACAGCAGTCCTGGTTGAGTTGATGTACTTAAAAAAATAATTCAAATTTTTACATTTTTCTTTAAATTGCCTCATCTAATTTTTAAGTAAAACATAACTCAAAATGTTCTTCAGCTATTGCATAAAAAGTACTCCTATATCAATGTAGTAATTAACTATAAGTACGGTTCTCAACATGCTCTCAGGTGTTATATGAGGGAAGTCTTCCACTGTTCATGAGGGATCCAAGGAAAACGCTCACTCTCGATCCACTCAACCTCTTTGAATTGACCCCTGCCAGAATTTTGGACCATTTTCCAAGACCAAAAACTTTTTAAAAAGAGAGTATCTTAAGAGGCCAGTGCTGTCTTTCTCACCGGCCTCCACCCTGCAACAAGAAGTCTGAGTGACATCTCTCTCTCACTCACGAGTACAATAAAGGGTCAGCTCAAGTTGGACGGTTGGGAGACAAAATCAGAGAGGCGAGATTACGTTGGTTTGGACATGTGCGGAGGAGAGATGCTGAGTATATTGGGAGAAGGATGCTAAGGATAGAGTTACCAGGGAAAAGAAAAAGAGGAAGGCCTAAGAGAAGAGGTTTATGGATGTGGTGAGAGAGGACATGCAGGTGATGGGTGTGACAGAGCAAGATGCAGAGGACAGGAAGATATGCAACAAGATGATCCAATGTGGCAACCCCAAACGGGAGCAGCCGAAAGAAGAAGTAATAGTTTTGGACAGAGTCTCCAAAATTCAATAACCATCCTTCTGCCTATTAAATCACAATTAAAGACCCACAGAACCAACCAAAAAAATCCATTGTTAGAATCCCCAAATGCAACATTGGGGTCTGGTTTAAAGAAATATCACCTTTGGCAGTAATAGTAATGCAGTACGTAACAGTTAAGAATGAAAGAATGGTGTTACTTCAAAACATTTTAATTCCTGGAGGGAGAATGCCAAGAAGAAAGGTTGAGAACTCCTTGCTTAAAGACATCACACAGCATTTGATCACATATGTATCAGTAGTTTATCATAGATATGCTGTCTGACTACGTTGATATGTACCTTGCATAAATAATGCTATCCCCTTTTTACAGTTCACTTAATAAATTTTTACACATTCCCTGCATATTCTCCACATACTGAGTGCCTCTAAAAGGAGGGCTTTACAACATATGATGGGATAATAGTAGTTTGCTTATGTACTGTACAACTTGTAGTTGAGCAGCAGGTCCTTGTAAGCAATCAGATTCCCCCGTATATGTTCTAAAAATAAGCTCTGTAGGGCTGAGAGTTAAGTGGTTTAGCATTGCCCCATATGTCCCTGAATAAATTAAGGAAACTGCTGTGCCAGTATTGAGTTCCATTACTAATGGAATCCTGCTGATTTCTGGCCTGACTGGGATGTGTGAGGATTCCTTTTTGCATAGTTTTCTTACTTAATTGTCTTTTGGTTTCTCTTTCATTTTAATCTATCTTACCATGGTCTTTTTGGTTTTGCAAAAACTTCCATTGTGTTCCTTCTTGCCATATCTATAACAACAGTGGAAGAGCAATTACCCTTACCAATTCATTGTGGTGGTGGGACACACACTTCACTGTCTCCATTAAGGTTGCAATCTGCATTACTCTCTGAAACATGAGAAAAGCCTATATTAACAGGTAGTTTTGAATGGCTTTATTCCTTAACACAAGAATATTTTACGTAGGAAAGTATATTATTTTGACAATGATTAATTTTTAAAGAAATCCATAGCCATATACTGCATAGGTGTGGTACTAGAAATTGAATGAAGTCCCACTGGGCAATAGCTAACTGAGTCTGATGTGTTACTTTTGACATAAGCCTTAATATACTCAGTAATATCTCAATGAAATTAATAGCTTAATTAAGTTTTATGTCTATGAATTTCAGTATGCGCAGTGAATCTCAAGTCATGACCCCAGACAATAATGAGTGAGCAAAATTAGCCAGTCAAAAATAATAAATCTAGTTGTAAGTAACACATTTAAGAACCATTTTTTTTTTATTTTGTTCTCAAATCTCTAAACCAGTTTTAAGTTTAAAGTCTACTGCACAGAAGTCCACAGCTAGAAAAATTGTTTCAGGATAATTCCTCACATTAGTCTTTTTATTGCCCTGACAATACAACACACAGAAAATATGTTGTTATAACATTGTGTTTATCCCTATACTGATGTTATTATAAAATGAAAGCATGTTAAATGGCCTGTTTGGCTTAACATAAATTGAACCATTTTTCTAGCTTTAGAGAATTTTACATTTGCACAGTCAATTTAACATTTTATCTGGCCACTCTTAACCAGTGGCTCAATTCTTCTAATACTAGTTTTATTTCAAGTAATTCACTCTTACCCATATCACAATTTGATCAGCTAGGTTTAGTATTAAAGACAAAAAGTTAGTTCCCAATTCAGAAAATGTTCTCATAGAACAGTCACAATGTCATAAATATTACATAACCTAAAAATACTTTCAAAGAATCTATACCTGGAGAAATATTCAAAACATTATTAAGATGTCTACAACATCTGCAGATCATGACAGTTACAGCACATGTAGAGTACAATGTAACAGAACAACTGGGGGGAGCAGCTCTGAAAGGAAAGAAGAAAATATTTGAAAAATTCACAACAAAAATAAAAGTAGCATGTAAACAGAGGGCTGGCATTGTTCTTCATCTCTGGTTTTTAGGAAAAGTTTATTTTTCTCTGGCATGTCTGTTGAAGAAATTTCTTTATGCTGTATTCTGAGACTGCCGCCCCAAGTATCAATGCCAGTTTTTGATTTCAGTCTCCATACACCTATTATTGTAAAGGTTTTTTGTCTGTCATGCAAAAACCTGCACACCCTTGACCTTTGAAGCTTGATCTTGGTATCAATGAACAGCTTATACCATGACACACGCAACACAACCCAGCACACAGCAGCCCGAGATTTGAATCAGAGTGCTACTCTCAGTCGCCAAAGATGCAGGAGTGCAAATACCATGACAGAAAAGGCATGGTTGCTTGCAAACAGAATGGAGATCATACACACCATTTGTACAAGAGCAGTTTCACTGATGAGGAATAAGAAACGATACAAAGATAAGACACTGTCACACATATCAAAGCAAAAGATCTGCCTGAATTTCCACAGTAACTGCAAGAATAAATGGTTCAGAACACCTACCTAGTATTAACAGCTCCTTGTCATTTACATCCATGTGAGCATCTATTGATGACCTCTCCCCAAAAACAATGCATACATCTTCAAATGAGCTCAGCACAAAAAAAAATGCCACACACACACACACACACTCACATATAACCAGCCAGGTTCAATAACTTATCATGTACATCACTATGTGCTTCTTAAATGGGTTTTCTCTTACGCCGACAGGACAGAAAATACATTGCATTCTTGATATTACAACTCTCTGAGTGTAACGCAGTGGTGTGATGAGCCCTGTCCAGGGATTGTTCCTGCCTCCCATAAAATGCTTGCTGGGATGTGTGCAACCTTCGATGAAATACTTTATTGCAGCAATACTGTCTCTTTCAAACGTAATAACCCTTAATTCCTGTACTTTCTTTTCTTTCTCCACTAAACAATTCCCTCATAATAAGCTGCATAATGAATGTCAAGCCATCTGTAATCTTAGGATGAGGATTCTTCAAAACTTTTAAGGTACATTAAAATATCTTTGTAATACATGTTTAATTATTCCATCCATCTATCCATCCAGGGTCGTGCCAGCCCCAACAAGCATACAGCACAAGACATTGCTAACGCTGCACCACCATGCCCACACATTTATTAACAGTATACATTATTTAAATAAAGTTAAAAATGGAGCTGTAAAATGTAATATGCATACTTTAATGCATTTCTTCTTAAAACTGATATTAAGAGCTCCAAGAAGATAGCTCTTGGAAATCTAAATTGATACCTGTCGTCATCATCTATAAATACGCACTCACTTCTATTGAATTGAATTCCTTTATTGTTATTGTGTGGTACAATGAGATTCAATCAGCAAATCCTCCATAAACTTATTTTCCTATAAAATGATATAATATAAATAATAATAATAAGCTAAAATACAATGAAAAAATATACAGAATGAAAGCATAAGTACAATAACCATGTACATATAGTGCAGATAGTGAAAATGGTACTTACTTATCAATAGCTCCTGATGACCCTGATTCTATTGATTCACTAACAGAATGTCTGACTTGTATCTCAGAATGGATGAATAGTAATTTTCTCAAATAAAGAGAAAACTGAAATCTTAGTGATCAGCAATAATGGATACAATGAGGCTATTAGAAATAAACTGGATACATTAGGATTAAAAGTCAAGACGGAGGTAAAAAGCTTAGGGGTGATTGTTGACTGTAATCTGAATTTTAAATCACATATTAATCAGATCACTAGGACAGCATTTTTTCACTTAAGAAACATAAGTAAAGTTAGACCTCTTATATCACTGAAAGATACTGACAAATTAGTTCACGCGTTTGTTTTCAGTAGACTAGATTACTGCAACGCACTCCTCTCAGGACTACCCAAAAAAGACATAAATCGTTTGCAACGAGTGCAGAATGCAGCTGCTAGAATCCTAACTAGGAAAAGAAAATCTGAACACGTTTCTCCAGTTTTAATGGAGAAATGTGGCTACCTGTGTCATTCAGAATTGACTTTAAAATTCTGCTTATGGTTTATAAAGCCTTAAATAATCTCGCCCCATCTTATATATCGGAATGTCTGACACCTTATATTCCAAATCGTAACCTCAGATCCTCAAATGAGTATCTCCTTAGAATTCCAAGAACAAAACTTAAAAGAAGTGGTGAGGCGGCCTTCTGCTGCTATGCACCTAAAATCTGGAATAGCCTGCCAATAGGAATTCGCCAGGCTGATACAGTAGAGCACTTTAAAACACTGCTGAAAACACATTACTTTTACATGGCTTTTCTATAACTTCATTTTAATCTTAATTTAACTTAATCCTGATACTCTATATGTTCAATTTCCTCATAATAACTATTCATGGTGGCTCTAAAATCCGTACTGACCCCTACTCTCTTTTCTGTTTCTTTTTCCGGTGGTGCGCCACCACTACCTACTCAAAGCTTCATGATGCTCCAACAATGATGGACGGATTAAAAGGCAGAAGTTTACGTGACCATCATCATCATCAAACCCTTCCGTGAGAACCCTAAATCCAAAGAGGACTGTTTCATTTATGTTAGGTAGAATGCCCAGAGGGGACTGGGCGGTCTCATGGTCTGGAATCCCTACAGATTTTATTTTTTCTCCAGCCGTCTGGAGTTTTTTTGTTTTTTCTGTCCCCCCTGGCCATTGAACCTTACTCTTATTCGATGTTAATTAATGTTGATTTATTTCGTTTTATAATTGTGTCTTTCATTTTTCTATTCTTTAATATGAAAAGCACTTTGAGCTATTGTTTGTATAAAAATGTGCTATATAAATAAATGTTGTTGTTGTTATATGGAAAAAATGTCTCAACTGATTTTCAAGAAATTTTACATGTGCATTGCCATTGTTCCAATTTAAAACATATACCCTATTTTATTACAGTGAGAGTGGTTGTAAATTGAGAGGTGTAACCTAAAAGCTAGCACTGATACAGAGACTACAGGACCCATGACATACCAGGAGTGTAGTGGGTCTGATGGGAAGAAACCGTTATCGGGAAACACAAAGTTTTGGTCAAAGCAACATCTCATTTAAAACCCCAAGTAGAGCTCTTCCATCTAGCCTTGCTTCATTGAAGACTACCAGTGATGTCTCTTAATTATTAAGCTCTGGTAATAACTAGATGCCCTACAATAAGTTATTTGAATAATTTGATTTAAATACTTCTGCACAAGCTATATTAGGAGCAGATGTCAATCTTTTGACATCTCATTAACCTGTGCTTTTTGTACAATGTACTTAGTGGTTAGAAATCTATAGGATAGAACTACTTTAATGTTATTTCATGCAGCTCTGACAAAAAGAATTCAATCCAAGTGACTGAGGAATGATGCCCTTGTGCCTTGTTTTGGATTCCATTGTTTATCAGTGTTTAGGTAATATAATTTTGTAATGATCAATAGGAACAGAAAAGAGGATATTGCATCCTCACACTCATAATTTTTAATGCCCAAAATTCATGATTACTCATAACATCCGTGTCACAGACAGCTCTAAAAAAGAAAGAATGTATAGGGTACAGTAAATCTTATTTGAATTTGGATATTTCTGTGACAAGTCTGCTCCAGATTTTTCACTGCATGCATCCATATCAATTTAAAAATACAAGTATGGGTCAAAATATTTCACATTTTCTGCTGAAGTACCGATTTTTTCAGTGCCTTTGATGCCCTTTAAATTGTTTTATTAATTATGTTGTGAATTAGATTACATAATCAAATGCTTTAGCTCGATTTATAAATAAATCTTACATTGATTATTTTCACAAATCTCTCATCTTAGAATGGCAAGATAAAAGCAGTTTCCAATTTACTGGTGTCAATCACTAATTCTCTTTTCTCTCTCTCTCTTCTTTTAATTACATAACCCAAAACACATTTTATGGAGTTTCTTCTGTTTATAAAATAAATTATTATTTATGAACTATGACAACTCCCATAATTTGTTGAATATGCATGGGATTTGTTAGCTCAATAATGTAGTAAATGAGAGCTGTGGCTGGATGTATGTTTCTTATCATCACAGCTTTTCTTCACTTGCAATATCTTTCCCGTCAATAAGATGTAGTGGAGTTGTCAGCTTGTTCTTAAACGCAGAGAACACATTTCAAGGTTGCGTCTAGCTAGAGCCAAACCTGGCAGCACTGGACAGGGTACTGGACTGTCTCAAGCCCCTAACATAGTTGGCTTTACTGTGTTTCTACCTATCACTGGATTCTGTTAGTAGAAGTCTGTCCACAATGGTAGTATGCCAAATATGTTTTTTTTTCTCTAGAAACAAAAAGGATATTTGGAGGTAATAGTGCGACCACTAGAGGGTGCCTCAGATGTCCAAACTCTATCCACAACTACACCCACAATTCTGCTGAGTTTAAGTACAGTATTTTTACTGAACAAAATACATTTTCACAGGCTTCTGACTCAATACAGTAATTTTCGTCTCCTCTTCCACTGCTCTAGAGATATACTTTATCCTTCTCCTCTTCTTCTGGCGTTGAATCCCCAGGATGAGGTGGAGAGCATTTAAACAAGACCCAGGAGCATTTCCAGTACCAAAATATCTTCTTTGGGAAGCACTTCCAGGTCAGGATGAATCTTGATAGCAAAATGTATCCTCCACCTCCTAACACCTCCCCCTGGTGGCACCCGAACAACCCAAATGGACAGCCCATCAGAACCACAATGTCCCATGCTTCCCTGTTGGCATTCAAGTCTAGCTGCAGAAGGGGTGAAAGTGCCAACTCCATTCAGATTCAGACAAGCATTTAAACTCAGATCAATGGTGCTGTGAGGGAACAATACTAATCTTACCAGGGTAGCATCATTGCACTCCTACACAATACTGAATGTAAAGAATTACTGGACTGGACTGCCATCTTGTCCCGGGATGTTTTCTGTCTTGCACTCCAAAGATAAGCTCTGTTCCCATGAGACCCTGAATCAGCACATATTTCACTAGTCAGCACATTATTTGAAATGTTCCTGAAAAATTTTTGGTTATTAAAATAGACTACTTCAAGATGAACACAAAATAATTTCAGATTGAAAATATTATGTAGGAATTTGGAAAAATATGAAATTAACTCTGATTGAATTAAGCATGTTTAACTGCTTAATGATGCTGACACAATTCATTAGTTCAATTTGTGCTGAAATGTTTTGCTGCAATATTTTTGTTTATACTCTGCATCTGATCAGCCACCAGCATTGATGGAATTCATTTATCCTGATACCAATTTTTCATCATTACAATGTCCTGTTGAAACCTTTCATCATGTTTGTCACTGACTGAACCAGCAGAGAAGAAGTCCAGGTATGAATGTGGAAAATTAATCTTTAGTGACTTGCATTTCATGGTTTTGTATGCTTGAAGCATGTCATCAACTAGTCAAGTGCTCTGTAGATTTCAAGAAAATTGTCAATGCATCCTTAAATGCCTTCAAGGAATTTCCTCCAACCCCAGCATCAGTTACTCATGGAAACATTTGTCTCATATATCAAAATCTTCCACTTTTCATCACTTTCGCAAAATGTTTCAGCACTGCATGTGTCATATCATCACTGCCAAGTTTTATATAAAAATGAGGCAAAATGTCTTTGTTGAGTCAAATAGATGTTTATGTGCCATACTTTTCTGCCCTGGAACCAAATGCTTTTGGAGCAGCGAGTCCTGTTCAATGTAGTGAGACTATTTAGCACATAGGTGGAAGGTAAGATAGACCCCAAGGAAGGTTACTGCATATTTGATGAGAGGCAGGCAACATTATGTTGATTTATAATGTATAATAATCTTACATTTTTGTTGCTAAATATAAATACACATCTTTTTTTGGCTGCTCCCGTTAGGGTTTGCCACAGCGGATCAGCTTGTTCCATATCTTCCTGTCCTCTACTTCTTGCTCTGTCACAAACACCACCTGCATGTCCTCTTTCAACACATCCATAAATATTCTCTTAGGCCTTCCTTTTTTCCTCTTGCCTGTCAGTTCTATTCTTAGCATCCTTTTCCCAACATACCCAGCATCTCTCCTCTGCATGTGTCCAAACCAAAGCAATCTCGCCTCTCTGACTTTGTCTCCCAACTGTACAACCTGAGCCGTCACTCTAATGTGCTAATTTTTAATCCTGTCCATCCTCATCACACCCAATGCAAATCTTAGCATCTTTAACTCTGCTATCTCCAGCTCTGTCTCCTGCTTTCTGGTCAGTTCCACCATCTCCAAACCATATAACATAGCTGGTCTCACTACCGTCCCTTAGACTTTCCCTTTCACTCTTGCTAATAACCATCTATCACAAATTATTCCTGACACTCTTCTCCACCAATTCAACCCTGCCTGCACTCTTTTTCACCTCTCTTCCACAATCTCCGTTACTCTATACTGTTGATCCCAAGTTCCTCTGTCATTTTTACACCCCAACTCTTTGGAGTAGCAGCCAGCGGAAGCAAAGAGCAGCGGTGTCTTCCACAGGCATGTAGCCCTTTGCAAACACCTGAGTAAGTTCACCTGAAATAAAGCCAACAGCTGACCAGGGAAAATAACCAACAGTGAGAAATCAAAGTCGATCGCTCAGCGGGTTGTGGAAACGTAAAGCTGATGGTCTCTTAGTGATTCAGCTTAACATGGAAAGTGCAGAAAGCACCAAAGTTGAGAGAAGATGATATCAGCACTAAATGTAAATTCATTCTGCTCTCTGCCTGTTGAGGGCAAGTTTATATGTTGTGTGTCCTGCAGCATGTACAGTTCAGGTTTTCCAGCCGACAGTGTAGACAGCTTCACCTGCCAAAAGTGTTTAGTTAATTTAGAGTTGGTCAGGAAAATACACAAATTGGAAGACCGTGTTAGGAACCTGATAGCAATTAGGCAAACTAAAAATTGAATCGAATCGGTTTGTTTAGACAATTCGGCTACTTCTGATTCGGCTTCAGTCTCTCCAGGTCCCACTGTAGTCAGTGCGTGGCCGATATCAGCAGCCCCAATTCAGCCACAGGGTGAGTGGGTAACAGTAAGATGGGGGTCAAAGAAGCCAAAATTTAGTCCCACGGCACCTATGTCACCAATTCGGATCCAGAACAGATTCTCAGCACTCCGCAGCGCGCCTGTGGAAACTGAGAATAAGAAAATGCTCATAATTGGTGATTCCATGAGAACGGTCTAGCTGCAGCTTGCAATACCTATGCC
Organism: Polypterus senegalus; assembly: GCF_016835505.1. Classification (NCBI taxonomy): domain Eukaryota; kingdom Metazoa; phylum Chordata; class Cladistia; order Polypteriformes; family Polypteridae; genus Polypterus; species Polypterus senegalus. The sequence continues at coordinate 110,896,632 of NC_053158.1, forward strand.
ATAGATCAGGTAATGCCCACGCCAGTCACAAAACGTCCTTTGACTCAGATAACCCTCTTACAACCCTAATCTTAACCATAGTGTAATGGGGCCCTAATGTTAATCATTGTCTAATGTGATGGGTGTTACGTGACTGACATTGAGGACATTTTGTGATATTGAGGCATTACATGACTGACCTCATAGGTACTGCAATTTGCAATTACACTGTGTTGGATTCCATGGTGCTGAATTTTAGAATTCCAAACTATGTTAAACCAGCAGTTAATGTTAAATGCCTCGCAAGGTCCAAGATTTCTGACACAGAGACCACATTGGACCATGTTGCCGATGACGAAGTATCTACCTTAGGTATTAAAGAGGAACTTCATCTCTCTATGCACCAAAGCTAAAAGAAAATGTTGGAATTTAGTTGTATCTTGCCCCTTACCAAGAATATATAGAGGGGATATCATTTATAGCAGATTGCGTTCCCTTCACTGCTGGCTAGAAACCTGGTGTGCAAATGAAAGCATAGCCTTTTTGAACAATTTGGATGATTTTTGGGAAAGGCCTGGATTTTTCAAAAGAGATGGTCTTCATCCTAACTGGAGGGGATCTTATGTATTATCCCAAACTATGGCAGCAAAACTGCCTGGCTGACTGATTAGAGTACCATCCAGGTCGCAGTCATGTGATCTTAAATCACAGGCTGTTGTTTATCCCACCTGTTACCATCTTGAAGCTGTTACCCATACTCCCTATTGTGGGACATCCAATACATATAGTCTTGATGCAAACCTTAAATTACTTGATAACCAAAAAATAAGGTGTATAATTAAACCAAGAAATAAAACCAGACCCTCCACCAGGGGCATCTGTAATAGAAATTTACTTCAAATTAAAACAAAAAATATATCACCAGTTCAGAAAGAACCATGCAGTTTTAAATGCTGTTTATTGAACATTCGCTCTCTTGGCACTAAAGCTGTTTTGGTAAATGATATTATATTAAGTACAAAATCTGATCTGTGTCTTCTCATTAAAACCTGGCTTAGTAAATCTGACACTGTTCCCCTAGCTGAGGTGTCACCAGAATACTCGCTCCTTCATAAGTCTAGAGATTCTGGTCAAGGAGGCGGCCTTGGAATAATTCATTGTAACAAAATGCAAATCACTTCTAAAAATTTAGGCAACTTTACATCCTTTGAGGCATTCATTTTAAATATTAAAACAGATTCCAACACAATTATAGTGCTAGTCTACAGACCACCAGGGCCATATTCATTGTTCATGACTGAATTTAGCAACCTTTATCTGATTTGGCTATAAATTATGATCACGTAGTACTGATGGGGATTTTAATGTACACATTGATGTGGAAACTGACACTTTTAGCAAATGTTTTACTTATTTGTTAAATTCAGTAGGATTTTGTCAGATTGTCAAAGGTCCAACTCATAATCATAATGACACATTAGATTTAATTATAACTTACAAAGTTGAAATTCAAAATTTAAATATTACTCCATTAAATTAAGTTATTTCCGATCACTACTTAATTACATTTGATTTAGTCCTGCCCTTGCCAACGCACTCACAGATTAAAACAAAGACAGTGCGACATCTAGATTGTAATTCTGCTTCAAAATTTATAGATACTTTGAGTAAGTCGAGTGTAATTGTGGAAAACCATTTAGATCAGTTAACATCAAATGTAAACGTGGAAAACAATTTAGATCAGCTAACATCATGTTATAATGTGATGTTGAGAGATGCTCTGGACGCAGTGGCTCCCCTTAAAACAAAACTGATCAAAGCACATAGAAACTGTCTCTGGTTTAATGAAATACTCAAGCTCTTAAATTAGAGTGTCGAAAACTGGAGCGCCGATGGAGAACAACAAAGCTACATGTCTTTCAAATTGCATGGACAGAGAATATTAAAAAATATAAAAAAAACTCTCTTTAAAGCTTGCTCAGAATACTATTCTACAATAATGGCAATAATAAAAATCCTCAGGTACTGTTTAGAACAGTGGCTAAATTAATAAATGGAATTAAGATCTACAGTGCAAAATACCAACAGATATTAACAGTACAGACTTTATGAACTTCTTCAATGAGAAAATTAAAAATGTAAGATCCCAGATGTCAGCATCACAGTATAAACCACATTCTAGCTTAGCAGACCCTGCCTAAGATTGCATTCAGCACTTTAGTCATTTTAATCCTGTAACTCAGCAGGAAGTCTTAACTTTAATTTCTAAAATGAAACCCACTACTTGTTCCCTAGATCCAGTGCCAACAAAACTAGAGGTTTGAACCTTCACTGGTCTCACGATTCAATTACGATTATCATGTCAACGATTCGATATTTCAAAGCATCGCGATGCATCACGATGCAGCCCATCAATTTTTCTACATTACTTTATAGAAAGAGATGTACAGTGAGATGTACGCTGCCGTTTTTCTTTAACAAAACCTGACATGCGGCCATGCGTCGTAACCGAAAACTTGTTTTTTAAAGACTGCTCACTTCATTGTGTTTTAACCTCAGTTGTAAAGGAATGTTTTGAGAATCCCATGGGATACCCCTCGCAAACAGTTTTACACGCTGCATATGGCGTTTCACTTCCGCGAGAAACATGCCTCTATGAACAGTCAACGTTGGTCGGAGCTGCATGTGACCTCTACAACAGACGAATATAAATGATGCCGGTTTTTCTGTGTCATCGCGTCCGAGTTGGTGGGCGTGGCTCTGTGAGTTGTCGTATCCAATGGTCTTGGAGTTGGTGGCCGTGGCTCCTTCCTGCGTGCGCCATAGGTGTCTCACTTGTTGGCAGCTTAGTGAATCCACACCCCTTCCGGCGTGCTTTCCATGGTTGTCTTGCCTTAGTAAATTATATATAGAGATTGTAAACAGAAATAAATAGTATAGGCCTAGTCCACATCTTGTATGAATATGGTCAGTCTTCAAAAACTAAACATTCTGCGGTGCTATAATATACAAAATAAAATCTATAACATTAAATAACAGCACTGTATACAGGGCATCATTACAAAGACAAATTTACAAAGTACAAATTAGTTAATGTTCAGCATTTGGGACTCTGGTTTGGGAGTGGATCTTTCTGCAGTGACCTCATCTCTGGATGTGGGGAAAACCTGCTCTGAAGATACTACTACTGTGAAAAATACAAAATAAAAACTGCACAAAATAAAATCTTTAACATCAGCACTGGGCACTTTTTGAATGTGCAAAACATCACAAGCACTGGTTTTAGCATTTGGGAATTTGTAAGTTTTTGTGCAAGAACACTACTTGATCTACGTGCTCTGGTTTGAGAGTGGATATTTTTGCAGTGACCACATCTACTGCAATGAAGAAAACACACTCTGCAGATACACTTGTGCCAGGGATAAATAAATATTGTTTTGACACTCAAGATAAATGAAATGTGACCTTGTGTACCTGCAACCAATTCAAGGGGTCCTCAAGTCAGAGGAAGGGATGAGGCTTTGCAGTACCTGTTCATTTCCACTTCAGCTCTTGTATAGGGGGTCTTTGGTTCTACTTTACCTTCAGTATCACTGAAAGACTGTCCCAGCAAACTCACAAGCAGCAATGAGGCCTTTCTTTTGGGAGAAGAGGGGGCGCCTTCCATTGGTGTTTTTTCTTCCAGAGTTTCTGTTCCCTCAGTCACTTCAACCACTTTTGTCCCCCCGGTAAGAATACACTTGTTCTGTGTTGGACCAAAAAAATAGAAAATATAAAAAAGCAATAACTTAGCAGATCGTGTACTCAGTCAATGCAACAGCTCACACCTATTTGTGTTTTTATTCAATCTTAAAACATTTACTGTTATGATCATTTATAAAGGTATTATATAATTTTATGATACTGTTATGATCAGTTTCTAATTTATAAATTTCACAATATATATGATTTAATTACCTCCAAGGATGCTGCCTCCTCAGTCACTCCGCTGTATACATCCAATCTCTCCTCCTCTGTTAGAAAAAGCAATCCATAAAAGTAAGGATCCAGGGCAGAAGCTCTATGAATGATCTTCATCTCTGCCTCATTGGTGTACCTGTTCATGAGATCTGTTCTGACAGCATTCTTGATCTCATGAATAATGGTTGAGTCTCGGATGGTGTCTGTCATGTTTTGGAGATGTTGTGTGATGAGAGGAGCAATTAGAGAGATGGTTGGATTACACTCTTCAGACATCAGTGTGGTTGCATCCTTCATTGGCTTTAATGCCCTCATAGCGTCCTCTGCATTTGACACGTCTTTCATTCAGTGTGCAGAGGTCTGACTCTCCTCTTTCAACTTCTGGTGATAGTAAGGTGGCACGAATTGCAGGTTGCTATTCCAGAAACCTCTAGATAATGTCATATGAACTGTTCCACCTTGTTGAAACATCAGTAAGCAGTTTTGGATTTTTTAAGCCCAGGTATTTCTGCTTCACTTTCAAAAGGTGGCTGGCTGTAGTGCTGCGATGGAAGAATGTCGATATACGTCAGATTCTGCCCAGAATCTTCCCAGTGGCCACTTTAAGTGCTCACTGAGAGGCGAGATTCAGCATATGGGCAAAGCATCTTATATGCTGGAATTTTCCAACTTGAGATGCAACCAGCACTATTTGAAGAATTTTTCATCATGAGCACCACAACTTTATAGTTGCCATTCTCCACAACATGAGACACCAGCTCTGCCAGATACGTGCCTGTGTGAGACTCAAACACGGCTCCCGCCTGCAGTACATGGGACATAATCTGTCAGTCTTTGCTAATGTAATATGCTGTCACTGAAACATAAGACTCTGTTGCCACTTAAGTCCATGAATCATATGTTATTGCTGCCCAACTAGACTTGCTGATTGACGCTGTTATCTGGGCTCTGGTTTAGTGGTATAGAACCTTTTCCGTAAAGTGGCTGTGCGATGGAACATTGTACCGCGGCTTCAGCGTCTTTAACAGGTACTGAAACCCGGAATTATCCACAACGGAATACGGACGTAAATCTTTCTCTATGAAGGCTGCCTCAGCCTGGGTTATTTTCTTCACTTTCCCAGGGTAGTATTGCGGATAGAGTCACATAAATTCTTGGCTGTGCAGGGTTTGGGATTTCTCTGGCCGGTGTTGTTGTTAGAATCTCAGGGTGGAAACAGCTAATGTGATTTCTGAAGTTGGTAGTGTTCCCAACATATTTAATTTTTGTGTGAAAGGCTTTACACATCGCATACGACTTGTCCAGTACATGCTTCCCAATCTGTTCGTAAAATCCAAAATGAGTCGAAATATCAGCTTTTAAAAGGTTTGGAGTGTTTTTAATCTCTCGGCCTCCCTCCCCCATGCTCTACCAGCGCGTATGCAGCAAATGATATCAGTGTGATAAGTTACTTCTACATGGATCAGCGCTGTACTCAGATCAGGCAGCCTCAGTCTCTACCGGGACTATTTTTAACTAGAATTTTTATGCCGCAGCCAGAAAATCACCAAGTAATGTCATTATGATATAATAGATTATGTTCTGTCACTGCATCGATGCCGAATCATCCACGTCTGCATTGCGATGCATCGATTATGTGATTAATTTCAACACCCCTAAACAAAACTAGTACAAAGTGCAATGAATGTTCTTGCAGCACCTATTCTAAACATTATCAGTAGTTCATTATTGCATGGCACAGTACCTGATGCACTAAAAGTGTCAGTCATTAAACCATTACTTAAAAAGTCAGACCTAGACCCGCACATACTTAATAATTATAGGCCAATTTCAAATTTACCCCCTACTCACTAAAATACTAGAAAAAGAAGTCACCAATCAGCTTCAGTCACACCTTACGCATTACAATTTATTTGAGAAATTACAGTCTGGTTTCCTCACTGGTCATAGTACAGAAACGGCACTAATGTGGGTTGTAAACGGCATTCTGATATCCTCTGATGAAGGAAACTCCACTGTAATTATGTTGTTAGACTTAAGTGCAGCATTTGACACCATTGACCATTCTATTTTACTGCACAGGCTAGAAAATGATATTGGCATTACAGGCACTGTGCTCGCTTGGTTTAGTTCCTATTTATCAAATCGATTCCAATATGTACAGAAATGTGCTGACAATAATCCATCATTATACACAGAAGTGACACATGGTGTCCCGCAGGGCTCAGTAATGAGACCTTTACTGTTTTCACTTTACATGCTTCTACTGGGATCTATCATTAGGAAGCATAATGTAATTTTCACTCATATGCATTTGAAATCCAGTTATATCTTCCTTTAGATCAAATGAAGTATCTCCAATGTTGTCTTTAATTAGTTGTGTTAGTGAATTAAAGGAGTGGATGGATGAGAGCTACCAATCTTTAAACACAGATAAAACAGAGATGTTAATTATTGGAGGGAATGACGCTGATCGCAACAATATTTAGTCATCATTTAACTCAGTTGGAATCACCATTAATTTCACTGAATCAGCCCGCAATCTAGTAGTTAGCTTTTTTTTTTATATTGTATTGAGGATTTGTTCTGTTCTGTGTATTGTATTGACCCCCTTCTTTTTGACACCCACTGCACACCCAACCTACATGGAAAGGGGTCTCTTTTTGAGCTGCCTTTCCCAAGGTTTCTTCCATTTTTTCCCTACAAGGGTTTTTTTGGGAGTTTTTCCTTGTCTTCCTAGAGAGTCAAGGCTGTATTGTATTGTAAATACTTAAACTCATCCACCTTTTCAACTCTACTCCCTGCATCCTCCCCATTCTACTGACCTTCCTCATTCACACACGTATTCTGTCTTGTTCTTTCCTTTATTTCTTTCCTCTCCTCTCTAGAGGATATCTCCACCTCTCCAGGGTCTCCTCAACCTGCTCCCTACTCTCACTATAGATTACAATGACATTGGCGAACATCATAGTCCAAGGGGACTCCTGTCTAATCTCGTCTGTCAACCTGTCCATCACCATTGTAAATAAGAAAGGGCTCAGAGCCGTTCCTTGATGTAATCGCACCTCGACATTGAATGCATCCGTCACTCCTACCGCAGACCTCACCACTGTCACACTTCTCTCATACAGTTCCTGTACAACTCTTCAATACTTCTCTGGCACTACCGACTTCATACAATACAACAGGCACCCTGTCATATGCTTTGTCCAGGTCCACAAAGACACAATGCAACTCCTTCTGGCCTTCTCTATACATCTCCATCAACATCCTCAGAGCAAATAATGCATCTGTTGTGCTCTTTTTTGGTACAAAATCATACTGCTGCTCACTAATCATCACCTCCCTTCTTAACCTAGCTTCCACTAGTCTTTCCCATAACTTCAGGCTGTGGCTCATCAATTTTATCCCCCTGTAGTTACCACAGCTCTACACACCCCCCTTTATTATTAAAAATCGGTGCCAATACACTTCTTCTCCACTCCTCAGGCATCCTCTAACTTTCCAAGATTGCATTACACAATCAGGTTAGAAACTCCACTGCCATCTCTCCTAAACACAGCCATCCTTTCACAGGTATATTATCTGGACCACCAGCCTTTCCATTCTTCATCCTCTTCATAGCTGTCCTTACTTCCTCCTTGCTAATCCATTGAACTTCATGATTAATTATTTCCACATCATCCAACCTTCTCTCTCTCATTCTCTTCATTCATCAGTCTCTCAAAGTACTCTTTCCATTTTCTCAGCACACCCTCCTCGCTTGTATGTTTCCATCTTTATCCTTAATGACCCTAACCTGCTGCAACATCTTTCCCAGCTTGGTCTCTTCTATCTAGCCAATTGGTACAGGTCCCTTTCTTCCTCCTCAGTGTCCAACCTCTCATACAACTCATTATACGCCTTTTCTTTAGCCTTCGCCACCTCTCTCTTTACCTCACGCCTTATCTTCTTGTACTCTTGGCTACTTTCTGCATCTCTTTATCCCACGTCTTCATTATCCTCTTCCTCTGTATATTCTCCTGTACTTCCCCATTCCACCATCAGGTTTCCTTTTCCTCCTTCCTCTGTCCAGATGTCACACCAAGCACCCTTCTTGCTGTCACCCTTACTACTTCTGCTGTAGTTGCCCAACTGTCTGGTAATTCTTCAGTACCACCCAGTGCCTGTCTCTCCTTCTCCTTAAACTCAACCTAGCAGTCTTACTTTTTCACCTTCCACCATTTGATCCTTGGCTCTGCCCTCACTCTCTTCCTCTTATTGATCTCCATCGTCATCCTGCACACCAGCATCCTATGCTATCTAACTACACTTTCCCCTGGCAACATTTTGCAGACTTTAATCTGTTTCAGATTGACTCTTCTGCATAGAATATAATCTACCTGTGTGCATCTTCCTCCACTATTGTATGTCACCCTGTGTTCCTCCCTTTTCTTAAAATACATATTCACTACAGCCATGCCCATCTGTTTCGTAAAATCCACTATCATCTGACCTTTTTCATTCCTCTCCTTGACACCATGCCTACCCATCACCTCCATATCTCCTCTGTTCCCTTCACCAGCATGTCTATTGAAATCCGTTCCAATCACCACTCTCTGTCCCTTGGGTACACTGTCCATCCTTTCATCCAACTCACTCCAGAAATCTTCTTTCTCATCCATTGCACACCCAACTTGAGGGGCATATGCACTAACAACATTCATCATCACACTACCAATTTCCAGCTTTATAATCATCACTCTGTCTGACACTCTTTTCACCTCCAAAACACTCTTAACATTCTGTTCCTACCCCATTTCTCCTCCAATCCACACCACGATAGAACAATTTGAATCCACATCTAATCCACCTGGCCTTACTTCCCTTCCATTTAGTCTCTTGCACGCACAATATATCAATTTTCCTTCTCTCCATCATATCGGCTAACTCTCTCCCTTTATCAGTCAAACTGCTAACATTCAAAGTTCCTGCCCTCAGTTCCACTCTCTTTACTCTCCTCCTCACCGCTTTCCTCCAGACACATCTCCCCCCTTCTCCTTTTTCCACCAACAGTAGCCCAATTTCCTCCATCACCCTGTTGGCTAAGAGTACTGGTGGCGGCTATTAACCTGGGACTTGACTGATCTGGTATGGAAATCTTTATTGTTGTCTGCATGTTGATCTGGCAAAGTTTCACACTGGATGCCCTTTCTGACTTAACCCTCCTAATTTATCCGGGCTTGGGACCGGCATGAAGAAACACACTGGTTAGTGCATCCCCTGCGGCTGGGTTTTCTAAATATAAATACACATAATACCAGTAAATAAGATTCACTGTTAAGACTTGTCAGCACCAGCAAATAACAAAAGTAAACACAAAATATTAAATAATGCTGAGTGAACATTAAGGCATCATCACTTGGTAACTAATTGAAAATGCTAGTAGTAGAATGATTAGAGCTGCCGCCTCTCAATTCCAGAATCCTAGGTTCATATCTAAGCCTGATTATGTGGTTATATCATATTTGAATGGTACAGTAATGGCACAAACATAATACATAAATAAACATATTTTGATATTTGACAGGAATATGTCTAATACGTATCATTTATGGGCTCTGCACAGGCAGCAGCTTTTTACAGGTACTTCATGTTCACTCTGCTTTACTTTTTATTTCTGAATTTGTTTCAGTCGTTAGTAATTTTGATTAAGATTAGATTTGATTTGACTTCTGGTTTGTCACTGATTGTAACCATTAGAAATAATATAAATAGATTTTAAATTGACCAATTATATACTGTAGTCATGGCAGACCCTTGCACTGATCTATCTCAACTGAATTTTGGATGGACTGTAAACTTAGGGGAGGTCACAGGGATAGCGAAGAGATCCCTGAAGGCCTTCCACACCTGGAAACATAAGAAACACTAAGAAACTGAGACTGGGTTGTATTAAATATTACTAGCACTTTGACTGTGAACACCTAAGTAGCTTTGTTTTACCATAGATAAGAATTGTTTGTCTGAAAATGTGCAGGGTGGTTGCAAGATGGCTTTCTATTCCTAACTGTGGTGACCTCCAACTATTCCTAAAATTACTATTTGCTCAAGAGCAACAAGGTTAGAGCTCCCTGTAACAGCTCCTAGTGTTCCCATACACCTACGCTTTAATTGCCCCAGATGCCTTTTCTATTAAATGGACAACATGCTTCCATAAATTACCTTCTGTGACTGTATGCCCTTTTTAATGGCCAGAAAGAAATGGCACCTGAGACATTTATTTCCTAGTCTCTCTCTTTGTCTAGTCTGAGGGACAAGCAGCACTGCCCACCATTTGGTCATTTGGCCTTGTGTATCCTGGGGGAGAACGCCATCCTTCCAGGCCACCTCTCTCATAAATAGACTAGCACCCCTGTGTAGAGTCCTCCCAGGACACAATCCCTGAACGAGGCGCCAGTTCATCACTGATGCTGCGCCACCGAGTCCTCACATATTTAATCATTAACATATACATTATTTAAATGAAGTTAAAAATGTATCTGTATAATGTAATATATATACTTTACTGCAATTCATCTTAAAAATTATAAAGTGCTCCACGAAAGATAGCGCCTGGAAATCTAAATCGACTTAGAAGCCAGTCATCTACACACTCTCTTCTATTAAATTGAATTCCTTTATTGTTATTTTATGGCAAAATGAGATTCAATATGCATATCCTACAAAATGGTAAAACAACAACAATAATAGGATAAAAAAACAGTGAAAATATACATTATGAAAGTATAAGTGGCTCAGGTTGTGCAATATTACAACTGTAATGTAAGTTTGCAGTGAGGCAATTGTACTTATACCGTATATAAGTCGCGGATAACTCGGGACTTGATTTTACAGTATAACTTCTGGTATTTTATAATGTCAGTCATATAAGTTGAATCCAGAAAACTCACACTATTAGTGCAAGGGCTAATGATATGCTAACACCCACCTAAGAGAGTAACCATGAAGCACACTGCCTTTTTTATTCTATGTGGGTGCGTCAATGCACTGTATCAGCACATGCTCCTAACCTCTCTCACTCTATTGTGCCTAAGTGACCAAACGGTAATACCCTAACTATTCCGAAGCAACACTTGCACCGATTTGTGTTTTTTGTATCTCACACCCTCATACACATTAGCATTCGATCAGAAGCAAATATGAAGCTGGTTTTAAATTAATCGTCGTTGAAGTAGTGAAAGAAATTGGTAACTGCACTGCTGCAACAAAATTTGATACATCTGAGAAACTGATGCAAGATTGGAGCAGGCAAGAAGATGTAAAAAAATGCAAATGTCGCATTTTTGAAGAGGCGTAAAAGTCGGGGTATGATTTTATGATTAATTTTTCGGGTTTCAAGACCCAACTTATACATGAGTATATACGGTAAGTACAAACAGTTCTATCAGGAGCACTTGGACTGATTGAGTTTGTTTATAGCTCTTGGGATGAAACTGTTTCTGAACCACGAGATCCGTACAGGAAAGGCACTGAAGTATTTGCTGAATGGGAGTAGTTCAAATAGACTGTGCTCATGGCTGAGGCAGTGTGTGCTAGAAGCTCTGTCCCAATATTTCTCACCGCTCTTGACAGAAGCTGTGGTAGAGCATTCTGATCAACAGCTGTACAGCTGTGATTCCACACTCAGATAGACTGGGTTAAAATACACCGAGTGGTGCACTTAGAGTAACAATGCTAAAGCGGCTATGGAATTTGGAATAGTTTGGCCATTTGGTGCACCATTATATGGTTACAGGTTGATTACAATCAGATGCCTTGAACTAAAAAGTGATATGCGGTTAATTTCAGGGTATTTGATAAAACTGCGTCAGGGATGTGAATCTAATAAATATAGGGAAACCACACAGGAATAGTAGCACTGCTTTCATGCTGGTTGAGCCCAGTTTGCAAAACCAAGCGGATAAGTTGCGTATGCAAGGGATTGAGGTGCCGTAAAAATGTGTGTGGCTTTACGCCAATTTTAGTTTTTAGAAATCGCGAGGTGAGAGTGGAATCGGCCATATGCAATGTTTTTGTGCGCATGCGCAGTTTATACATGAGGCCAAAGGTCTTCCAGACACTTTTGTAAATTAAATATGTCCCTCTGCAGAACTTCCTCTGTTCCATTTGTGAATGCCCCATCAAACCTCGAACTTAGAGGACTCATAAGAAAGCTAGCAGAGATGTATATTCCTGTAAATGTTAAAAGTCCCAGAATTAGTGTGTAAAATTGATTATGTTGCTGTTTATTTTCATGTAAGTTCCACTTAATTTGAGAATAATCCTCAGCAAAAGTGTGGTTTGCGTAAGACATTTTTCTCTCACTCTAGATCTTCATTTTTTGACATTAGTGTGTAGATTTTGTTGTCCTTTTGTTGTATTAATTTTCATTAACTGGTTTTCTCTTTTTTGGGGCAACTGCTGCCTCTTTGCAGCTTTTTATTTGCATTACATGTGCTTTTCTTTTGTTTGAAACTGGATCAAGCAGCATATTCTTCTTTTCCAGACACTTAGTGTGCTGCTCCTCTTTCACCACCTCATCTTTCTTTTTAGCTTCTGCTTTGTGGAATGTGTTGTCTAATCACTCTGTGTTTTGCTTACTTGCTTATTGGTGAAAACATGGTCTTTTTCTGACTGTATCTGTGTGCTTATCGGACGTTGCAGAGTAAAAAATTCCTGTCTGTGGGAAACATTATCACATTTTTCTTTTCCAAGTTCTTTTCCATCCTGTTTGATGTTGCAATTTATTCCTCACATTGTGAATCATCTTTGTCAGAGAGTTGAAAAGCCAAAAGGTTTCTCCTCCTGTAGCTTTCTTTCTAAATTTCTAAAAATCTCATAAGCTTTTTGTTTCTCAGCTTCTGAGACTGTTTTTTTCCAACACTAATTTCTCATTGTAAATTTCTGGAAGCTTTTGGTGTTCATCGTGCCTCACTGTTTGCACTGTTTTTCTGCTATATGCTTTTTAGGCCTTCTTTGGTTCATTTTAGAAATTAAATTTTCGACTGTAATTTGTGGATTTCATTGTGAGAGTTGTTATGCTGTCTTTCATTTTCTCTTTTAAGCTGGACACACTCTCTTTTAGCGTTCTCCATTTGAAATTTATAAGAATGTTTAACATCTTTCACTTCCTCTATAAGTTCATCCATTTCCTTCTCTGACTTACGCAATTTGCTAGTAAGCTGGCCATTCTGATCTTGACTAAGCTGTTGTTCCCCATCTAGATGAGCAAGCTAAAGTTTGAAGGAGTCTCCTTCCATCACTAGAGATTGGAGTGCTGCCTGACATTCAGCAAGCTACTGCATACGTCCTCTCTCAGCATTTTCCTTTTGTGCCTTTCAATGAATCCTTTCATCTCTTAATTCATCTGTCTCTGCTTCAAGACATTTTATTCTTAGACATAGCTGAGTCTTTTCTTTTAGAAGTGCTTCCATTCTCTTACTGTCTCTAATCTCAGAAATATCCTTTATATCCTCTTTGCCCTTTTCAATACTTGACATCTCAGCATCATAAAGTTTTTACTCATAAGGTATGGCTTTCTCTTGATGCTGTTCATCACACTCAGATATTAAGAAAATAGTCATACCAAAGTTTATCATCTTATTCATAGTTTCTTTCTGCCTGTTCGTCTGAAATATTAAATGCCTTTTTCAGTTCTGTATTTGCAACATCTGTATCTTGTTTGTTTTCTCTAACAATTGTCTTTGAATCACAACAATAGATACTTTGTTTTTTTATCTAGCTTATTTTGAGCAATTAGAAACATTTTTATTGGTATGTCTTCAGATGTTGGGGTTCGAGTATAAATTTTATGGTGCTTTCATGCCATTCTGTCGTTACTGAGAATTTAGGAAGATTAAAGATTACTGGGAATGGCAAAAAACTTGCACACATTTCCGAAGAGGACAGATTGAGGGAATGTAAAAATGCATCTGTTCTTCTCATTAAAAGATACAGTAGATCAAGTGAAGGATTACCTGTTTCCTTTTGGATAACTTTTAGTTAAAAAAAGTGACAGCAAAATTGCAGAAAACCATGGATACTGAAGGGTTAACAGTCAAATGGCAATAATATATTTGTTTTAAGACATCAACTGTATGACTAATTGAAATCACAAAATGACAATAATGAAGGAATTACAAATCAAAGTTGTTGCCAGGAAGCTTCACAATGCAATCACGACTCCGTTGAGCCTTGTAGTTACCACCGTAAGTAACTATATAAAGTACTCACCTTTTCCGGTGGCCCTGCTGCCGTCCACGTCCCCAGGTGGATGCATGCTCCCCAAACTGCTGTCAGCAGTGACCCCAGGATGAGGCACCCTGCCTGAACTGCTGTCTGCAGTGACCCCAGGACGGGGCACTCCGTCCGAACTGCTGCCTGTGGTGATCTTAGGAGGATGCACCATGCCCTACGTGATGAGGACGGGGCACCCTGCCCAAGTTGCTGCCTCTGGTAACTACAGGAGGCGTTGTTGCATCCACATTGTTGCCTGTGGTGTTCTCAGGAGAGGGCACCATGCCCAGGTTATGGTCAAGAACTTTAGAGACACTAGAAGTGGGTGTGAAGTTCAAGACTGACCTCTTATTTATATGTTTTAGCCATGTTATCCCTGCCAAGGGATATCGTGCTATCGTTGCCTGAGTCCATAGGAGGGGGTGTAGTTGAGTCGTGGCCTGTCTTGTCTGCCATGTTGAGACTGCCAGGAAGTGGTGCCCAGTCACCTGCCATGTGGGTCCTGCTGAGACCACTTCTAAAATTGGTGCCCAGCCACCGGTCTCATCAGTCCTGCTAAGACCACCAGGATGTGAGCAGCCCTACCTGCTTTCCCAGAGGGCACCAACTCAGTCACCTGTCTCAAGATTACCAGGACGTGGTGCTCGGCCACCTATCTCCCTTGCCCTGCTGAGACCACCAGGAGGTGGTGCTGAGTCAACTGCAACATCTGCCCTGCTAAAGCCACCAGGAGGTAGTGCCTAAGCACCTGTCTTGCCTGCACTGAAGAGACCACCAGAAAGTGGAGAGGTAGTAGACTGTTTTATTCACTTACTGTGATGGTTCTTGATCTTCCTACTTATTCAAGTCTTCTCTTCATGTCCCGTATGGGGACTATGTCACTTATGAACACTTTCAACTTTTTGAAGGGGGTTGGGGTGTCTCGAAGCCAGTCCTTAAAGAAGGAGTACTGTCATGCTTCAGCCATCACTTCTCCCCTGGCTGGGGTTCAAAGTTGTATTTCTTGTATGTTTTGTCTAATATTGTATCACTTATTTGTATGAATGTTTCTTTTGTTTATTATGTATGTTATTCTTTGTATTTATTTGATTGTGTCCCATGTGTGTTGTTAGTGGTTCCCTAAGGGGAGAGGCTACCTCAGGAACAGTCCTCCATCCCATTTATAGGAGAGCTTTCCATAGTTCTTGAGGGTTCATTTTAAACATGCCAGACCGTGGAGTGATACTTCTGTTTAGTTGTGCTTTTTGATTTTGCTTTGTGATTTCCTGGAACTTTTTGAACCTGTGCTCTGTTTTTGACTTTGCTTTTGGATTTTTTACTTGGACTTTGTTTGATATGGTTTGGCATGGCTTGTCAGGCAATTCCTTTGTGCTCATAGGAGCTTTTTGGAACTACAGAGATTTTTGTTTTAATAAATCTTATTTTATAAAGATTATTCTGGCCCTTTTTCATATCTAGTCAAGGTTTTGACAGTATTTCCCTCTTAGTGAGCAAGCTTTGAAAGTATTTTTGGGACTTTTGAGTCATGACGTATTTAATCTAAACATAATCTTTTTTACATTTTAAACTTAAGCAGACTTGCCTCTGTTTGTATGTATATATTGTATTGCTGGGTGGTCTCAGCATCCCATTGTGGTCCCTAATGTTGCAGACTTTGGACTAAGCATTTCATGCCCTTCTCCTGCATTTACAACTTCAAGATTTTTTTTGTAGCGGGTGTTGAAAAATTAAATAAAGATTGAGTTGTAAAATGATGGGAATAATTCTGTGGTTTAGCAAGCCACCGCTAGACTGAAGACTTTTCTGCATTGAACAAAGATGCTATTAGTCCAAACCTAGCTGTGGAATAGCAAGTACACAAGCAGAGAGAGACCTTATATGTGAAAGCCACATGTTCGTCTTGCTAAAAAGAAGGAACTGACTGATCACCAGGGGCATCATATATAAATGTTGCACACACCCGTTTTTATGCTCAAATCGCCATGAATAAAAACTAAACTTGGCGTAAAGACACGCACATTCTCAAGGCAGCTCACCTCCTTGTGTAGGCATGTTTTTGCTCTGTTTCACAAATTGGTGGCACCCAGTGTTAAAGCAGTGCTACTTGTTCCTGCATGGTTTCCTTTTCTTTTTTAGATAAACGTTCTTGACACAGGCTTTATCAAATAAATTGAAATTAACCACATATTATGTTTAGAAATTGAAGACACCTGATTGTAATCAACCTGTAACAGTATAATGGTGCACAGAATGGCCAAACTATTCAAAATACCATAGCTGCTTTAGCATTGTTACTCTCAATGCACCACTCAGAGTATTTTAACCCACTGTATCTGAGTGTGGAATCACAGCTGTACAGCAGCTGATAGGAAAACTCTATGGTGGGTTATGTCGAGAACGCAGAGGATTATCAGGATACAGCTTCCAGCCCTGGAGGACATTTGTAGCACATGCTGCCTCAGGAAAGCCACCAGCATCTGCATGGATTCCACTTAGCCATGTGCACAGTCTATTTGAACTTCTTCCATTCAACAAACATTTCAGAGCCTTTCCTGCATAGACCTTGAGGCTCACAAACAGTTTCATCCCAAGAGCCTCAAATGCACTCAATCAGCCCATCAAGTGCTTCTGGTAGAACTGTTTTTACTTATAACTACTATTACCTCACTGTAAACTTGCACTACTGTTGTAATATTGCACAATCTGAGCCACTTTATGAACCATTTGCACTATCTGCAATATATCTCTTACTATTAAATATAGAAATAATAATAGAAAAAATTATGAGAAGTATATTGTTAAAAAAATAAGGTGGAAGGTGGAAAATTTGAATACCAAAGTAAGAGATGCCGCTGACATGGTCACTCCTGAAAAAACAGTTAAAAAATCCTCCAGCCCTGTTACACCATGGAAGACCCAGAGTGTCTGATCTAAAGAAAACACACCAGAAAGCTGAGCGTAGAGAAAAACTAAACTGATTATCCACTATGAGATATTGATGGCTAAAATAACAGAATACAACAACATAGTTCTTCTTGAGAGGTGGTGCTATTTCTCTAAAATTATAAATAACAATGTTAGTTTTATTCTCTAAAATTGATCGTCTGCTAAACCGATCACTCAATGGAATGCCTCCAAAAATCTTCCAGTGAATGTTGTGAGGAGTTTGCCATATTTTTAATCACAAAATTAATGATATTAGAAATAACATAGTACATCTCCCCAACACTGATCATATTATACCACGGAACTCCATTTTAAACAAATTAAATTCTTTCACCAGGATAGATTTACCTCATTTATATAAAATAATTTCTCAACTGAGACCCTTCACCTGCATCTTTGATCCAATACCAACAAGTTTTTTCAAAGAAGCATCCCGTGTGCTAATTGATAGTATTTTTGATATAGTAAATTCATTATTAGATATTGGGGTCTTTCCAGACTGTCTTAAAAGTACTGTTGTTAAACCCCTGCTCAAGAAAAATAATCTCGCCTTTTCTGTTTTTGAAAATTTTAGACCTATTTCTAACCTGCCCTTCTTAAGTAAAATCCTAGAGAAGACAGTCATTATGCAGCTAAATGATCACCTGAATAAACATGCTGTTCTTGACAAGTTTCATTCAGAAACTGTGCTAGTTAAAGTAGTAAATGACTTGCAAGTAAAGGTAGACAGAGGCCACATTGATCACAATATTCGTAGAAATCACCTTAGTTAATGGGTGGACCTCTCTGGCAGTGTCTTAAATTGGTTTGAATCTTACTTGACAGAAAGAAATGTCTTTGTTAGTTGTGATAATTATACTTTAAAGACACATGATATTCTATATGGTGTTCCACAAGGCTCTATTGTGGGTCTTTTTGATTTACATGCTTCCATTAGGTCAGATTATCTCAAGGCATAACGTGACCTACCACAGCTATGTTGATGACACAAAACTATATTTATCAATAGTGCCTGATGACCCTGACTCTCTTGGTTCACTGACACAATGTCTTACTTGTGTTTAGTAATTTTCTCAAACTAAATAAGGAAAAAACAGAAATGTTAATTATTGGCAAAAATGGATATAATGATGGTATTAGAAATTAACTTGATCCATTAGGCTTAAAAGTCAAGGCAGAGGTAAATAATTTAGGGGTAACTATTGACTCTGATGTAAATTTTAAATCACATATTAATCAGATTACTACAACAGCATTTTTTCACTTAAGAAATATAACAAAAGATACATTTCTTATAACTTTGCAAGATGCTGAGAAATTAGTTCACGCTTTTGTTTTTAGTGGACTAGGTAACTGTAATACACTCCTCTCAGGACTATCGAAAGATACCAAAAGATATCAATCGATTGCAACTAGTTTAGAATGCAGCTGCTAGAATCTTAACTAGGAAAAGAAAATCTGAGCACATCTCTCCAGTTTTGATATGTCACTGTGCCACTTATAATTGGCTTTAAAATACTGTTTATGGCTTACAAAGCCTTAAATAATCTCGCTCCATCCTACATTTCAGAATGCCTTTCAACTTACACTTCAAATCTTAACCTTAGATCTTCTGTCTGCTTATAATTCCAAGAACTAAACT
This sequence comes from Polypterus senegalus, assembly GCF_016835505.1. Lineage (NCBI taxonomy): Eukaryota > Metazoa > Chordata > Cladistia > Polypteriformes > Polypteridae > Polypterus > Polypterus senegalus. Next base: position 110,915,416 of record NC_053158.1, read on the forward strand.
TAAAAGAAGTGGTTAGGCAGCATTCTGCTGTTATGCAACTAAAATCTGGAATAGCTTACCAGTAGAAATTCACCAGGCTAATATGGTGGAGCACTTTAAAAAGCTGCTAAAAATTCATTATATTAACATGGCTTTCTCATAGCTTCATTTTAGTTTATTCTTATTCTGATATTTTGTATATGCATTTATCATTTTTTTCACAGCTCTGAAATCCGTACTAAGCCCTACCAAAACATGTGACCCAGTGAGGCTGGGACTTGATTGCAGCATTCACAGGTTAGATCTTGCCCTGGAAACATTTTGGAGAGTTTTAGACGAGACAGATGTGCTCGATATATAATTTTAAGTTGAATAATTGTATGCTTTGGAGCTCGAGTGAATTCTCTGCATTGCTATTTTCCACTTCTTTTCTGATATATTGATTGAGAGATCTTTTTCCCAGTGTGCTCTTGGATCTTTGAAAGGGAGGGACTGTAAAATAATTTGATATATTGCAGAGATGGTGTCTGAGTACTTGAGATTGAGGAATATTTTTTTCCAGCATGGACGAGGGTGCAAGATGAGGCAGACAGGTTCTGTTTAACAAAGTTCCTAATTTGAAGATAGTGAAAGAAATGTGTAGCTGGAATGTTAAATTTGGAATGTAATTGTTCATAGGATGCAAAGACGTCTATATAAAGATCTCTAAGCAAGTTAATCCCAAATTAGGTTCTGGGCTCTTTCTTAATTGCAATGGTGATGGACAGGTTGATAGACGAGATTAGACAGGAGTCCCCGTGAACTATGATGTTTGCTGATGACATTGTGATCTGTAGCGATAGTAGGGAGCAGGTTGAGGAGAACCTGGAGAGGTGGAGATATGCTCCAGAGAGGAGAGGAATGAAGGTCAGTAGGAACAAGACAGAATACATGTGTGTAAGTGAGAGGGGAAGTCAGTGGAATAGTAAGGATGCAGGGAGTAGAGTTGGCGAAGGTGGATGAGATTAAATACTTGGGATCAACAGTACAGAGTAATGGGGATTGTGGAAGAGAGGTGATAAAGAGAGTGCAGGCAGGGTGGAATGGGTGGAAAAGAGTGTCAGGAGTAATTTGTGACAGATGGGTATCAGCAAGAGTGAAAGGGAAGGTCTACAGGACAGTAGTGAGACCAGCTATGTTATATGGGTTGGAGACGGTGGCACTGACAAGAAAACAGGAGACGGAGATGGAGGTGGCAGAGTTAAACATGCTAAGATTTGCATTGGGCGTGACAAGGATGAACAGGATTAGAAATGAGTACATTAGAGGGTCGGACAGATGGGAGAGAAAGTCAGAGAGGCGACATTGCATTGGTTTGGACATGTGCAGAGGAGAGATGCTGGGTATATTGGGAGAAGAATGCTGAGGAAGGTCTAAGCAAAGGTTTATGGATGTGGTGAGAGAGGACATGCAGGTGATGAGTGTAACAGAACAAGATGCAGAGGACAGAAAGATATGGAAGAAGATGATCCGCAGTGGCGACCCGTAATGGGAGCAGCCGAAAGAAGAAGAAGAACAAGAAGATAGAGTATTTACAGATGATGACTGGCTTTTAAGTCAATTTAGATTTCCATAAATACTAGGATGTATACTTGATATAATTTTTAAGATGAAATGCATTAACGTATACATGTTACATTATACAGATAAATTGTTAATTTAATTAATGTTTACTGTTAATAATTAAACATGTGGGGGCACGGAGGTGCTGTGGTAGCGATGAGCTGGCACCCTATCCAAGGATTGTTCCTGGCTTGCGCTGCATGCTTGCTGGGACTGACACAACCCTGGGTGGATATCTGGATGGAATAATTAAACATGTATTACACCGATTTTTCAATATTCCTTAAAAGTTTTGAAGAATCAGCATTCTAAACTTACAGCTAGTTTGACATTTATTAGAGCTTATTGAGTGGCAAAGAAAAAAAACAGAACGACAGGAATTGGGGGTTGGTACGTTTGACAGACACAGTACTGCTGCAATAAATTATTCCATCGAAGGTTGCCAGCAAGCATTTTGCAGAAAGTAGGAACAATCCCTGAATGGGGGAGGCAAGAATTCCTGGACAGGGCACCAACTCATCACTAGCACTGTGCCATAGGGCCCCTATGTTTAATACATGCTTTAATGGAGCTGGTCTCGTCCGTTACAGGAGATGAACGTCTGAAGCGGAGCTCCGTTAGCAGCGGCTTTATTTTTTTCACTTATTTCTTATTATTTTGAGGTATCTTGTATTTACCCAACCCGAGGGGTTTCCACTACAATATATACACATGAGTAACAAGAAAGGGGGTCAGAAAGAACTGGAAAGGAAACTTAAAGCTACATCCAAGACTAGACAGACTTCAAGCCCAAGCCCAGGTGTGAGGTACGGCCTTTCAGAGACTGATCTGGGACAGGCTGGCGAATACACAGCCTTCCCAGGACCCTGCTCCACTGCAAATTCTCCAGTCGAGAGCAAAAATGGGAGCGAAAATGGGAGCGAAGGTGCAAGTGATGCAGGTCACGAGAGCTCGCCGATTCCAGTAGATCACTTGAAGCCAGAAATGGCCTTGCCGTCCGTGGTTTCATTCATTCCTCACACGCCTGAAACATTGGCTATAACCGGGGTTGCCACTCCACCTGTGGAGCATGAAAGCCAAAACAATTTCTCCGAACTGAAGGGAATGATCACAACATCGGCCACGGCCACGGCCATAAGTGAGCTTAAGAAAGATATTCAGAAAAATATGAAGAAAGATATTAAAGAACTGGAAATGCGTCTATACAATTGTTTTGACGCGAACCTTTAAAGGTATGCTGGGGAAAATTGAGGAACACATCCAAGAAAATACGTCTAAACTGAATAAATTTGCTGATCAGTTGGATGACGTTAAGTAGACATTCTCAGCCCGAATTCTGAATGCAAGAGACAGACTTGCTGCTCTGGAAGATGGATGCAGAAGGAATAATATTAGAATCGAAGGTCTACCTGAGAATCGTGAAAGTCCAAACCCAGTGAATTTCGCAGTTGAACTTTTCTCTAAAATAACTGGAGAATCAGATACCGAGATAGCAGCAGCTTATCACATACGCGGATCTAATACCTTTAGACCTAGGTCTTTTATTGTCCGCTTCGAGAGATTATTATTTAAGCTAGATGTGATGGCATGTCTCAGACACAAGCAAGAGATTATATTTGAAAATAACCACATTCGCATTTTCCCAGATTTCTCTCCTGCAACAACTGCTAAAAGTGCAGCCTTCTACAACATTAAACAGCGGTTACGGCAAGCCGATATCAAATACAGCCTCTTGTATCCTGCCAAACAGAAAGTGGAATTGCAAGGTCAATTCTATGTCTTTGCCAGCAAGGAAGAAGCAGAAAAGGAATTAAGGAAGCTGATCCCGACACTTTTTTGAAACACAATAGTGAATCACATCCTGTCATGGCATGGCAAGTACTGCAGATATCACCTGCTGCCTGATCCACTTGTAATGATACGGATATTATAATTATACATTCTTTTCATTATTTGGACCCTTTCTGTTTATGTTTTACTTACAGTTATAGATGTGTGTGGAAGAAATGAATTTTATTTATTTTTTTTACTGCCCTAAAGGAGACTGTTTAACATCATACCCTTGGTTTATTGTTACTGTTATTATTGCCTTTGGATTTACTATGCTTATTCTGGACCACCTTTTAACACCATTCCCTGGGTTTTTATTATCTTAATACTTTAAGATTGCTGAAGATTATACTTTATGCTTATAGTTTGTCAATGATTTTATTTAGGCATATAGTATTTAGACTATATTGGCAATAGATATCTCTGCTTTTTAAGCCTGGGGGCTTGTTTTGCTTTGGACATGCTCTCTCTCTAGGTATGTCAGAGGACCGGGACTCTGTGAAGTGGGGTCCAGCCTCATTTGGGGAGGCAAAATGGGGGAGGGTGGGATAAGGGAGGAAGAGAAAGAGAGCAGGCTATATCTAATCTATCCTTTTAACCCTTACTAGCCAACCCGCGGTGTAGCATACGCCGCATAATCAGGCCGCTTTTTAAATGATTTTTAAGCACAGAGGAAAAAATAAACATTTGAAAAATCCATAATTTAATAAACCACCAACAAAAGTAACATTGCAACAATGCACGCTACGAACCAACATACAATTGTCCGTGACTGAAAACCAGAGGAGCGCCGTTGCGCTTTCTCCTTCCAAAGCGAAGGACGGGGTTGAACGGCGCTCGTTCAGTACGCACTGCCGCTTATGTGCCGCCCAACTCCCTACCTGAGTCGCTTTTGTCTGTGTACAGTCCACACGCACCTGTGAGTCACGTTGACTGTTAATTTTCCAAACACCGCTTTAGTCGGTTTCCACGTTGATTTTTCATTGCTCTTTGCGGTTCCAGCTGCTTTTTTTTATATATAAAATCCTCCAAGTCACCCGACCATGGGGGGCTTTACAAAGGGCGGGGACGTAATCAGTGCGAGCGTATGACCCGCACGTACTGGGAATTTCTCGTTCGTGGGGAACAATTGGAAGCCACGGTCTCCATCACGAATGGGGTTCAACGGCTTACTCACGCCTCCCCGCGCTGGGTAGACACACGTTGATCCATTCAGTGTAGCGCACGTGCAGTACCGGACATACAAGTGCATCACAGACCTGTTAATGCTCAATCTCACGTGGCTGAAAGCCACATGTCCCTCTAAGAATTTGGACGCCGACTGCTGTTGGGTCGTGTAACTATTTAGCAGGCGGGAGTCTCGTTCGTTTTCGGAAAAAACCAGCCAAATCGCTCCACCAACTAAGAACTGCTATGCACCACCACCTACAGAATCGAGAAAGAGCTATCAATCTGTCAATCCTGTCCATGTCCGGGCCGGGTGAGGTTTCCTGTGTTGAGTCAAATGAAGCGAAAGGCTCCACACCTGGTGGTGCCCTTCCGTCAATTCCTTTAAGTTTCAGCTTTGTAACCATACTCCCCCCAGAACCCAAAGACTTTGGTTACCTGGTTGGCTGCCCGGCGGGTCATGGGAATGACCCTGCCGGATCGCCTGTTGCGGGGTCTGCATTGGTGAAGCAGGTGAGATGGTAATGAAACAGAGGCACAGGGCTTATTGGTTTTGAAAGACTGCTTCCTTCATTGGGTTTTAACCAATGCACGGAACGAACCAACACACAATTGTCCATGCGGCGCTCAGGGTGGAACGGGAGGAGAGGAGAAGGACATCCACTCCGCTCCCTCCGTTATGCTAGTCTGCTGATTTCTCGTTCAGTATACACTGCCTGCTCATGTGCCCACCTCCAACTCGTCACTTGAGTCGTTGTCGTCTTTGCACAGTCCAGATGCACAAGTGACTCACGTAGACTTTTCATTGCTCTGTGCGGTTTTGGCTGCCTTTCTATATATAATCCACCAAGACACCCGTCCACGGTGGGAGGGGGGTGTGTACAAAGTGCAGGAGTATCTAAGAAGACGCATGTTTGTCGCGGATGCAAATTGCTGTATGTAGCGTGTAAAACAGTTTGCTATAGTGCACACGGTCGTGCGTCGTAACCGAAAACTTGTTTTTTAAAGACTGCTTACTTCATTGTGTTTTAACCTCAGTTGTAAAGAAACGTTTTAAGGATCCTATGGGATACCCCTCGCAAACAGTTTTACACGCCGCATATGGCGATTCACCTCTCGAGAAACATGCCTCTATTAACAGTCAGCGTGGGTGGAGCTGCATGTGACCTCTACGACAGAGCGAATATAAATGGCCGGTTTTTCTGTGTCGCGTCGAGTTGGTGGGCGTGGCTCTGTGAGTTGTCGTCGTATCCAATGGTCTTGGAGTTGGTGGGCGTGGCTCCTTCCTGCGTGTGCCATAGGTGTCTCACTTGTCGGCAGCTTAGTGAATCCACGCCCCTTCCGGCGTGCTTTCCATGGTTATCTTGCCTTAGTGAATTATATATATAGATAATTACAACTATCAATGTAACAATAGGCTGCTTGGCAATAGCTCATGGGGAAATGGAAAATTAAGGTTAAAGCTGTCTCACTTCCAGTTAAGACTATAAAATGACATCAAAAATTCAGAATCAATGTCTCCATGATGGGACAGTTAACTTTGTGAGCTGGAATATTAAAGGCCTGAATCACGAATTAAAGAGAAAGAAAGTATTCTCTCACCTAACAGGTTTAAAAGCTAAAATAGTATTTTTACAGGAGACCCACTTAATAAGCAAGGATCAGTTCCGGCTGCAAAAAGACTGGACTGTCCAAATGTTCCATTCTAGCTTTACAAAGAAAACTACAGGAGTGGGAATTTTCATAAATAGAACAGTCTCATTTGTAGAATCAGATGTAGTATCTGATCCTGAAGGGAGATACAGTATGTGATTGTCATGGGCAACTTATTTAATTGTAAAGTGATTTTTATAAATGTTTATGCAAGTAATATCGATGATAAGGAATTCATGCAAAATGTATTTGCATCCATTCCCAATGTGAACACTCATAAAATTATAATGGCTGGGGACTTTTAAACTAACTCTAAGATAGGACTCCTGTCACAGGGGGGATGACATTTAACACAGCTAATTTGTTCTACTCACCAGTACATCATTGCTACTCAAGAATTGATTATTTCTTTATAGATAATAATTTCTTGCATACGATTAAATCTTGCAAGTACGACGCTATTGTTATCTCCGAACATGCACCTCTGATCATGGAGCTAAAGTCATTATGCCCAAACACTCTCACCTCGCAGATGGCGTCTTAACCCGCTTCTATTAGCAGACGAGAACTGTACAGAATTCATATCAAAAACAAATCAGTTTCTTCCTAGAGACAAATAGATCCTCAGAGATGTCTTCAGGAATACTCTGGGAAACTCTCAAGGCCTTCTTAAGAGGTCAGATTATTTCATACCTTTCCCACAGGAATAAGTTAGAAACCAAGAAAGTATCAGAGCTAAGAGTGGAAATTACTAAAATAGATGAAGAACATGCCAGGCGTCCAAGCGAGGCTCTACATAGGAAAAGGCAGGCTCTGCATTCAGAACTCAACCTCCTGACAACTAAAGAAACTGAACAACTAATTTATCAATCAAGACATCACTACTATGAACACAGAGAAGAAAGCTAATAAGCTTTTAGCTCAACAAATCCATAAGCAAGAAGTTTACAATGATATTCCAGCAATCACTAACACGAACAGAAATGAAATCATTGACCATAAAAACATAATGTACACATTTAGAGACTACTATAAATCCTTATATTCTACTGAGTTTAAAGAAGACAACACACAATCTAATGCATTTCTGGGTACATTACAGATACCACAAATAAACACTTTTAGTGTGGAGGAACTCGATAAACCTTTGCCGCTATCAGAAATACTAGATGCTATAAAGTCACTTCAAGGTAGGAAAGCAGCAGGCCCTGATGGCTACCCTGTAGAATTTTATAAAAAAATTCTCCACTCAGCTACCTCCCCTTTTATTAGCAACATTTACAAAAGCAAGAGACAATCAAATTTTACCTCAAACTTTTCGCCAAGCATTAATCACCGTCTTTCCTAAACAAAATAAGGACTTACTACAATGTGCATCATACAGACCAATTTCACTTTGAATAATAATGTTAAAATACTCTCAAAAATCATAGCTAGAAGGATGGAGAAAGTGCTGCCTTCGATAATATCACATGATCAAACTGGATTTATCAAGGGTCGACACTTATCTTCAAATCTTCGACGCCTGTTTAATGTAATATACTCACCAATAAAGTCAAACACCCCAGAACTATTATAATAATTGGATGCAGAAAAATCATTTGACATGATTGAATGGAAATACCTTTTCACTACATTAGAGAAATTTGGGTTTGGCCCGAACATTTGTGCATGGATCAAACTACTGTATACCAATCCAGAAGCTTCAATCTGTATTAACATTTGCTCAGACTACTAGAACGTGGTACCAGACAAGAATGCCCCTTGTCACCACTGCTATTTGCAATTGCCATTGAACCACTGGCAGTTCACTGTCGAAGCGCTTATCAGATAAAAGGGATTATCAGAGAGGGACTGGAACAGAAAATTTCTCTATATGCAGATGATATGGTACTGTATATATCAGACCCACAAACTTCTGTGCCTGCAGTCTTAACAGCACTCACAGAATTTCAAAAGATCTCTGGTCTCAGAATTAATTTGAATAAAAGTGTACTCTTTCCAGTGAATTCTCAAGCATATAATATTAGATTAGACACCCTACCTTTTATCATTGCAGATCAGTTTAAATACCTAGGGGTAAACATCACAAGTAAACACAAAGCTCTTTATCAACAAAATTTCGCATCTGTATGGAAAAAATTAAGCAAGACTTGCATAGATGGTCAACCCTTCATCTCACTCTAGCTGGAAGAATTAACATTGTTAAGATGAGTATTCTTCCTAAGCTTCTTTTTTTATTTCAAAACATTCCAGTATAAATTAATAAATCATTTTTAAGCAATTAGATTCAACAATAACCTCATTTATTTGGAACTCAAAACATCCACGTATCCAAAGAGCGACCCTACAAAGACCTAAGGCAGAAGGTGGCATGGCTCTACCTAACTTTCAGTTTTATTACTGGGCAACAAACATACAAGCTATAAAACCTGGACACAAGTAGATGAACCTACACAGGCTTGGTCCAATAGAAGTAAAATCCTGCAGTACTTCTTTATATTCCTGCTCTGTGCCCCAACAAATGTAAGTTATCGCCAATATACTAATAATCCAATTGTGCTTCACTCACTCAGAATATGGAACCAATGTAGAAAGCATTTTAAGATGGAGAATCTTTTATCTGTGGCACCTCTGCAAGAGAACCACCTCTTTCAACCCTCGCAAACATATGCAGTTTTAATATCTGGAAAAATTTGGGATTAATTGCTTAGAGATCTTTATATAGACAACATCTTTGCATCCTATGAACAATTACATTCCAAATTTAACTTTCCAGCTACACATTTCTTTTACTATCTTCAAATTAGGAACTTTGTTAAACAGAACCTGCCCGATTTTCCTCATCTTGCACCCTCCTCCATGCTGGAAAAAATATTGCTCAATTTCGAGGACTTAGACACCATCTCTGCAATATATAAAATTATTTTACAGTCCCTCCCTTTCAAAGATCCAAGAGGACAATGGGAAAAAGATCTCTTAATCAATATATCAGAAAAGGAGTGGAAGGTAGCAATGCAGAGAATTCACTCGCACTCCATATGCGCAAAGCATATAATTATTCAACTCAAAATTATATATCAAGCACATCTGTCTTGCTTAAAACTGTCCAAAATGTTCCCAGGTCAAGATCCAACCTGCGAACGCTGCAATCAAGTCCCAGCTTCACTGGGTCACATGTTTTTGGCCTGCAGCAAATTAACATCATTTTGGACCAAAATTTTTAAGTGCCTTTCAGACAGCCTTGGTGTCACAATCCCTCGTAACCCATTAACAACTGTGTTTGTTGTTCTTCCAGATGGGCTTAAAGTGTAGAAGGACAAACTGTGATTGCATTCACTACACTATTGGCACGCAGACTTATTTTGCCAAACTGGAAGAATCCTAACTCTCCTCTTTTAAGTCAGTGGGAAACCAATGTTTTATATTATTTGAAATTGGAAAAAATCAGATTCTCAGTTAGAGGATCTGTACAGAATTTTTTTCAAAACCTGGCAGGATCTAATCAATAATATTTTAGAATAAGCTCTTAAAGCACCGAGGAAGCAATTCTTTCTGCATTTCTTTTTCTTCTCCATTCATCTCTATTGCCCTTTTAAACTAATCAATTTAGGTATGTTTGCAAGCTTTAAGTTTTACTCCATTGGCCATGCTCTCTTTCTTAGGGTTGGGGGTTAAGTTGTTTTCATCCTATTTTTTTTTTTGTAAAAATTGATTTATTTGTATGGAATGATTACAATAAAAGTAATAAAATAAAAAAAAATGCTTTAATGCATTTCATCATGAAAATGATATGAAGTATACATCTTAGTATTCTAAAATGTTCAGAGAGCTGTAGTATCGAGGATGTAATGTATTCTGTGTGAAGATTAGTGCCTGCATGCTCCTGTCTATGAAAGAGAAAGCCCATTTAAGAAGCACATAGTAATTCACACAAATAGAACACACAGAGTACAAAGCATTTAACATGCTTCTTTAGTTACAATGGGTATTGAGAAATTAGTAAATTAAACATCGATCTTAATATGAACTTTGCAATGTTCTACTTTAATGACAAAATAAACTATGAGATTAATGTGGAAATTGAAATTAAGATTGACATTTTGACCTTTTTTCTTCACTGTGTCCCTATTTTTTTCCTTTTGTCTGTACCCTAATATGCTCCCATATGATACTCAGACGGTGGTCTGCAACTCGCCTTTTCACAGTGGCTTTGATATCTGACTACTTCCTTTTTATTTCAAACACTGTACGACTTTCTGAAGTTTCTCCACCACTCTGTATCACTCGATCAACTCCTTAGGCCAACAAATAATATGTTTTTCTTGCCTCCACTTCACATTCACTGAAATTCTTTTTTCTCCATTCTTTTGCCATTGTCGTTTTACAAAATGCTGAATGTAAGGAACTATTTATATTGATTTGCATATTAAAATGGGAGTAATCATGGGAGGAGTCAGGGTAGAGCGGCAGGCAGGTGCACATACATTACATTTGCATCTGATTTGTTTTAATGTGAATTGTATGAGCGGGGTTATACATGGAGTGATTTTGCTAGCAACAAGAGGACCAATGCGGTGTTTGAACTTGTGGAAGTAACCACCGAGGAAGACAGGAATAGTTCAATCAATCAGTGTTTATTCAGTCACAGTTGAGTACATGCATTCATGCTTTGCAAAGAAGAAGAGCATAGTTTCCCGGTTTCAATCGGCTTTTAATATTCATTTCTCCCCCACCCCCCACCACCTTACTTGTGAAAACAGCATCTAAGCATTTCATCAAATCAGCCGTTTCTTTTTTGTGTATATGTCAAGAGGGGCCCCAAAGGAGGAAAAGTCATCTTTCCTGTGTCTAACAGACCCATTCCTAAAGAAAGAAGTTGTCTTATGTCAGCTTACTGCAACCTGTCTTATGACAGATGCCTGTATGAATAACCTACCATTATAGCAAAACAGCATTTAACACTTAATAGCTTGCAAGCAGTTACATTTTTTAAATGTCTGATGAATAGTTACAACATTGGGTGTCGTTTATCTAATCTGTATACTCAGGAACCAGGGATATAAGAAGGAACTGATGTGCCGCAAAATGGGTGATGAGGAAATGTAGACAGGGAAGTGCACAACACAGGAGTAGACAGACAATAAGAAGGATAGTGCCTACAATGATAGCAAACCGAGTAAGGTACACTTTCCAGTTGGAAAACAGCAAATGGAACCAGTCAAAAATTTATGTAGGTGTAGTGGTTACGTGATCAGTAAAATCTTTTTGGAGCGAGTTTAGCTTATTAAAGGCTATAGTAAAGGAACCATTAGGAGCAGTGTTGTTAGGAATTAAATTACAGCAACTGTTGCTGAACACAACACATACCTCCCCTTTCAGCTAGGAGCATATCTAGCGCAATTCTATTCTGCCAGGCCACTTAGTATGTACTCCCTGTCATTAAGATACACTTGAAAGGGCAACCAGGAGAGTTATGTACATCCTTAAAAATATCACAAGTGAAAAGGTTATAGGGAAGGGGTACAATTAGGAGAGAGGGTTTAGCTGTGACACATGAATAACAAGACTCTGTTCTAAATTGTGTAAAGTAAAATTCAACCACTTATACCACAGATTATCCTCTAGGAAAGAGGGAATAATCCCTTGGGAGAGTCCCAGCACAGAAAGTACAAAAAATAGTAACAGCTTGATAATTCAATCCACTTTTTATAGTGAGAGACGTGCATCCAAGAAAGGAGTCCTTCAACCTTCACAGCATGTGGGGTGCTAAGCAACAACTGGAATGGTCCTCTTTACCTGGGCTGGTGCCATTGCTTATGTCGTGTGTCTCTAATGAGGACCCCAGTCTCAATATATATAGGTATGGACAGTTCAGATAACAAGGTAATTCTCCAAGTTTCCCTCACTTGTTCATGCACTGTCTGTAAGGCACTACACAGACTTGAAAGAAAAGATGCAAGATCATTGTTGACCATGTGGAGAATAACTTTACTTTGCAGAAAGCACATTAGCATGGGGCGGCCAGTAAATATCTCAAACGGAGAGAGCCCTATCTGGCGACGAGTCCTTCCCCGCAGACCGGCCTGAGCTAAAGGCAATGCATCAGGCCAAGATAGGCCTATTTGTTCAAAATTTTTTGCTAATTTTAATTTTAAGGTGGAGTTTACACTCTCCACCATCCCTCCACTCTGTGGATGGTACTTGCAGTAGTGGTGGACATCAGTCTACAACCGCTGAGACAGCTCTTTATTTACTTGCAATTTCTGACATAAACCCCAATGTGGGACGATTTCTGTAACTAGTGCTTTGGTCACTGACTTGGCATCTGCATGCCAGCAATAGAAAGCCTCCACCCAGCGAGAGGAAACAACGACGATTACCAAGCAATATTTATACCCATGACACGGGGTATAATAGTTCAATAAAATCCATCTGCAGTTGTTCATAGGGCCCTCCGGATTTACCTGCAAGTCTTTCTTATATTAAATCTTTGGCATAGTGCACACCTTTTACAGAACTGATCAGCAAAGCTGGAAAACCATGGGCCGTGACAGGATTTTTCCACAATACAATACAATACATCCATCCATCCATCCATTTTCTAACCCGCTGAATCCAAATACAGGGTCATGGGGGGTCTGCTGGAGCCAATCCCAGCCAACACAGGGCACAAGGCAGGAACCAATCCTGGGCAGGGTGCCAACCCACCGCAGGACACACACAAACACACCCACACGCCAAGCACACACTAGGGCTAATTTAGAATCGCCAATCCACCTAACCTGCATGTCTTTGGATTGTGGGAGGAAACCGGAGCGCCCGGAGGAAACCCACGCAGACACAGGAGAACATGCAAACTCCACGAGGGAGGACCCGGGAAGCGAACCCGGGTCTCCTAACTGCGAGGCAGCAGCGCTACCACTGTGCCACCGTGCCGCCCACAATACAATACAATATAATACAATACAATTTATTTTTGTATAGCCCAAAATCACATAAAGAGTGCCACAATGGGCTTTAACAGGCCCTGCCTCTTGACAGTCCCCCAGCCTTGACTCTCTAAGAAGACAAGGAAAAACTCCCAAAAAAAACCCCGTTAGGGAAAAAATGGAAGAAACCTCGGGAAAGGCAGTTCAAAGAGAGACCTCTTTCCAGGTAGGTTGGGCGTGCAGTGGGTGTCAAAAAGAAGGGGGTCAATACAATACAATACAATACAATACATACAATACACAGAACAGAACAAATCCTCAATAAAGTATAAAAATAAAAATTTAAGAGTACGTAGCAGAATTTAACAGTGGATGACATCACATAATATGATTTGGATTTGTTTAGAGTCCTGGAGACCTCATCCATCAAGCTGCTTCCCCCATTTGGCCATTCCACAGCTGAAACAGTGCTGGGCCAGCCAATCTGATGAAAGGACCTGTGCCATCATTGCATTTCTGGAAGCATGGTTGAGACCATGTGCAGTCTTTGCATTACCAGGAAAGGAAGCTTTTGGGAGAAAAGGATGTTTAGTTAATGCATGGATCCAAATTCCTTTTGGGTCTTTTTCTGCACACCCTTTCTGCCACGTCTTTATCTCCTTTTCTGCTGTCTACAGTTTGTAGAGATAAAACTGCATCCTTGGGTGACTCTCGTTCCTTCTCCTGTTGTAGGAATAAAGTGGTTAGTGGTGAAGTGGGATCCCAGGCAGCATTCTTTGAACACATGTCTGCTTGCGCATGTTCCCTCAATCACTGGATTCATTTTCCCCGTGTGAGCTTTACTACCGCAAGCGCAGCTGTCAAATGAGATGTTCTTAACCGGAACTAAGATGGAGTGTGCTTTCAAACAGGCCGGGAGTGCAGCTCCCACTGGATCCAGCTTATTAGAATAGTATACGACATGGTATATCTCCATGTTGTTGAATTAGTACTGCAGTCATATACCCCTCTTTCTCGTCCACAAACAGGGTGAAAGGACGAGAGTAGTCTGGAAGTCCTAATGCAACAGCAGACATCAAAATTTATTTAATATCAGTTAAAGCCTTCTCTGCCTCAGATATTATGCACAATGTGAGCGGAAGGATGACTTTGGGAAAATGACCAAGGGTTCAACATGAGTTATTCAGCTAAAATAATTTTTCCCTTGTACTCAGAGAAATGAGGAGAGTGAGTCTAACCAAGAGATTTGAAGGGTAAACAGCGTGGGTATAGGTTTAGAGATGGAAGATGAATGACAGAGCGATCGGGTTACAGGTACAACTAATCCTACTGAAATTTTCTTAACAGATCCATCTGTGGTGGATCAAATATTAGGTCCCATATACTCCCAATCCTCCCCTTCCTGACATGCTAATGCCCATGGTCTCATACCATTCCACTGAAACTGAGTGGATTTAGCAATGGGGATATGTGGGATGGAACCACTCCAGAAAAAAAGGCAGTTGTTATTATGAAAGGGAGATACTGCTCCAGCCAATTCTGCTGAGATATAACAGTTCATTAGGCAAATAGACTTTTTTAGCTTCTGCTGTCAGAAAAAGAGACTGAGAGCCAGACTTCACCATAATGCAGTCCAAAAAAATCATGCAATACAGTGAAAAGATTTTGAATGCTGTAATCCAAGTGGAACTTGGGAAAGCAGAGATTTCTGCTGTTTTGAGGAAAACATGAACAAACCAGGCAGCATAGGAGCATGTAATGGCGGTGGTCAGTGCAAGAGCAATATGTTGTTCTGACATGACAGTCACTCCCATTTTCATAACTGAGATGCAACGGCACTGGCATTAGTCCTAAGAAGTTCACTGGGAATAGAGGGCTGATATATTTTGTATTTATTTCTGCTTGTAACTAAGCCCACTGAACATCAAACTGGCCACTGTCAGCCCCTTGTCATCCTAGAGTCTCATTCCATTGTCCTCTCACATCATTTCAGCTTGGACCTAGCTTCCTTCCAAGGACCTGAGTTCTTTCTGCGGCATTTGGCTTATACATGTCATCTAGCTCATTCACCGCAGTCACAAACTTCTGTCCCCCTACTTTGGGGTTCGGTAATTCCTGCACCACTTTTTAAAATTTTTGCAGGTCCCACTTTCTATGCATCATCAAGGTGGGACAGTTTTGATCTGAGTCAGGCTGTTGTGTATTATATCACAAATTGGCCATTTGTATTAATGGTGCTTGAAATTCCATCCTTTCATATTCATGTTTGACCATGGGGGTCGGAATCAGGGCTTGTGAGGTACTTGCTCACACCGATCGTTACTGAGGTCAGTGGTGATCTCTACCCTCTCCCTCTTCTTCATCCATCTCTGGCTGAAACTCATCACAGAAATCATCATGGTTATCTTCTTCATGTTCCTCATTAATTCTTCCAGCTGCCACAAGGATTGGTGATACACTATTGTCCTCATAGGAAGGGCGAGCATATGGTAACGCTAAATCAGGGTACAAACTATTCTTCTTTTTTTATTTATATTATTTTTATTTACTTATTTCCCCTTCTTTTGGCCGGACTTTTGGGATGGTTCTTGCATTATTAAGAACAGCTTTTCTTTTTCAGCTATAATTTTCATTTGGCTTTGCAGTCCATCATTGCATTTTTGCATCACTCTCAGGGCTTTATCTTTAATTATCAATTCCCATCTATCAAACATTTCCATTCTATATGGCCCTCGACTACAGTATCCTTGTAAAATCCTACATAAAATATTCCTTACTTCCTGTATTTCACTCATATCACTAGGGCCTTCTACTGGCCATCTGCCCCTGCTCTGCATCTTTTATATTCTTTTTCAAATCTAATCCTGTTTTCTGTTCTATATAGTATCTTGGAGGGCAGCCTTTCTTTCACTTTGGTACATTTTCTGAAAATAATCCTCCGAAAAGAGGCTCATCATTCACAAAATGTTTTTTCGATTTTTTTCTTAATACATTCCTCATCGTGACCGCCTCAATGTCTCTTCACTCCAAATCCCTTCCTTTCCCTGGATCGGTGACTTTCTTTTCTTACTTTAGTGGACTAACAGTTAAGCTGGTTTCTGTTCATGGTTTCCATGACAGACTTAACCCATTGAGTCAGGAATATAACCAGACTATCAGAGTGAAGAATCTCGCCCATCCACTTAATGGTGCCTTCCCTGACTATGAGGTGCTTACCAAGCACCTGTTCTTCCCACTGCCCCCTTCTTTTTTTTTTTATTCCAAGCCTCTAATAAAGACTCTGTCTCATTCCATGGAGTGTACTAACTGATCATTCCCAGCACCTCACTAATTATTTCACATTTCATTCTACTCAGTGTCCTTTAACTTTAGTGATTCCCTGACCAGGAGGTACTTTCCCTTTTTACTAAACTTCCACCTCTCCCTTCTAATTCCGAGTCTACTTAGGACTCTGTCTCATTCCAAGAGGCGCACTTATCGCTACGTCCCCAGTACCTCTCCCGGACAGTAAAGCAGTTGCACTCACTCGTCACCGATCTTGTTCCTGTCTGCAATTTGCACCTTCACTTGGGTTCTCCAGCAGGAGGGGAACTGAGGCTCACAGTTCCCAGCCCAGGGACGAGCCAGTCCTAACTTTTTCCCAGAGCTGGTCTCACCAGTTGTAACTATCTTGCTGGTCCTCTGTGGATCAATCAGTTGGACATGAGCCTGGAGCCTGCAGCCGCCACCTGTCCCTGTTTGGGCGCCAAATAAACTGTGGAAGTAACCCCTGAGGAATACAGGAATAGTTCGATCAATCAGTCTTTATTCAGTCACAGATGAGTACATGGGTTCATGCTTTGCAAAGAAGAAGTGCAACGTTTCCCAGTTTCAATTGGCTTTTAATATTCATGTTCCTCTCTCCCCCTTACTTATAAAACAGTATATAAGCATTTCATCAAATCGGCCAACCATTTCTTTTTTGTGTACGTGTCAAGAGGGGCCCCAAAGGAAGAAAAGTCATCTTTCCAGTGTCTAACAGATGTGTTCCTAGAGAAAATTGTCTTATGTCAGCTTACTGCAACCTGTCTTATGACAGACGCCTGTATGAATAACCTACCTTTATAGCAAAACCGCTTTTAATACTTAATAGCTTGCAAGCAGGTAAATTTTCTTTCACAAACCTCAACCTGACCGCATCAAGATGGTGGTGAAAAAGGAGACTAGCTCCTAAAACAAATAAAGAAAGTAGGCTGAAGATTCTTCTAAGTGTCTGAAGAAAGCTGACCAACTAACTAAAAGTTAATAACCTTGTGAAAGAACAGTTCTCGCTGTAAACAGTTTATCATCCTAAATCTAGTAAAAGAGGGCAGAGTAGTATCTCACATGCAAGCAAACATAGAAACTGCTGGGGGCAGGTAAGCCAGTCAGTGGCATGGCTAGAGTTCGTGCCGCTCAGGGCGGGGCCTTAATTTGTCACCCTCCAACATATCTGAATATGTTAACCTATTTAAATAGAAAATTAAAATGACGTATAGAGAAAAACTGCGATAATTTTTCACATATATTTATAAGCATCAACTAGACAAGAGTATAGTATAGACACACTGATAAGTTGTGTTCTAATTATTAGTTTAATATACGAGTAATTACAGTGCGAAAACCAGAACCAGTTTAGTGTACAAGTGATAGGTGGGGATCTTTTCTGTGCAGACCAAGAATGCATTCAGATTGATAAAAAACAAAATTACAAATTGTAAATGAGTTGTTTATCTATTATTGGTGTAATGTTTGTTTATTTTTGTTATTGCCTCATAGATTTCAACTGCTGTGTCTGATGCCGTCATAGGAGGACAGGCTGAAAATTATTTTTAAAGTATTTGTGGATAAAAATCTGAGAATTTTACTTTTTTTTTATTCATGCTGCTTACACACGAATTGTACTGTGCCTTTCTGCCAATAATGCTGCCCCTAAAAATGTGCCATCCTGGGCAGACCACCCCCAACACCTGCTCCTAGCCACGCCACTGAAGCCAGTGTAGGCTAGCTGTGAGTAAACCAATGCCACATTCACGGTGCAGGCATGTGACGATGCGGGTTTGTTGCATACTTCCATCTTCTGTCTAGGAGCCCTTGAACTCGTCACCGTCGGTAATGTTACTGATGAGCTTAGCAGTGAGGCAACAACATAGCAAGGGGATGGTGAAAAAGTGCAAAGTGCTTTTATTAAAACAATCAACATAAGCAATGTTCAAATAAATAGGTGCAGTGGATTAAAAAATAGTCAATAAATAAATAATCTTATAAAACCCAGAAGTGAAAATGTGGAGGTTAAAAACTATAGAAAAAAGTCTTCTTAAAAACAACGAGGTTAAAATAGCACAGGAAGCATTCTTTTAAAACAACAACAAGCTCGGTGCCTTTTTACCAGTGACTCCCCTGCTTCCCCCATCTGGGCTTCTCAATAGGGGAGTCGCTATAACTGCAGCTGGCCTTCTCTCTGCTCCTAACTGGTCGGTCACCTTTCTGCTCCCTGGCTCCGGTAGGCACCACCGAACAGTGGCTTGGGATTCCCCAACGACCAAGGCTGTCACGCTGGGTACACCACGTCCCAAGTCCCGAATCCCACTGCATTCCGCGGCCTTATGCAAAGAGTCGTCCGCCTTCCGGTCACTCCCATCCTTCATAAAAACAAACTCTGCGGAAGCGACTACAACTACTACTCCCCGGATGTTGGCCAAACACCCAGGCTTCCTGCACAGCTGCATGAGAGCCTTCACTCGCTCGCTCTCCCGCACTGGCTTTCTCCTTCTCTCTCTCTCTCTCTCTCCTCTGCTTCTTGCTTCCTCCTGCAACCTCCCGTTCATTCTTTTTTCCTCCTTCTTTCTTCTCTCTTTAGCCGACTTGCGCTTCTATATATCAAGAGGGCATGGCAGCTGTGGCAAATCAGCGGCCCCAGGAACAATCACGGATGTGGACAGGTTCTCACCTGTGCACTTAGGTGAAAAACGCCTACACCGCGAATCGCCCTGAGAACCGCTTCAGCCACACTACCACGCCCCCTCACTAAGCTGCGAGCACGGTGCTTATTTATTTAAAAGCGGCCCATTTTACATGAGCTGTGGACCCACTACACCACAAGGCAATAGAGAATTCATAAGTGCCTTTTTCTGTAGAAAAAAAAAATCCTAAGCAGAAAGATCAGAATTCATAAGTCTGTGCCCTTTCTATAGGAGACAAATGTTCAACAAAGCTAATGAAATGTTTTTTTGTTGTTATTGTAAGACAAATATATACTGTATATATAGTTGCATTTATCTTTTAGTATCGATATGGATTATAAATAATTTGTATTTTGTTTATAGAAGCCAATGTGTCTGTGTCACTTATGAAAATAAGGATATTGGCACATATGGACCACAAAAAAGAAATTGAAAGTGTTTAATGTAGACTTTGCTGACTTACTAATCTCATTCATACATTGTGCAGATCTCTGCATATGTCTATCATCCTGGATAGAAAGTGAAACAGAAATCCCTCTCTCAACCTATGTAAATTTGGAAGTCCTATGTGGGTGTTGTGTCACTTGTTTTGATTAATTACCAGCACTACTGAAGGTAAAACTGATACAAAATTAATTGAGTTATCAATATAAGCCTTATTCTATGGAATTGTCACTTTCATTTAGCAGTGCGTTGTTACACACATATATAGGTGACACAACCTCAAGAAGTTTGTATTGTGGGTGTTGTTTGGAATACCCTTTGTTGTAGCTGTGATTGTTCATACAAGCATTTTCATGACAATTAGAGGATAATTCAAATAGTATCCAAATTAGTATATAAGCAATATGGTACCTTAAACAGTGGTGGGAAATACATGATGAATCTGATATTGTTGACTTCTGTTTTTTTGACCAACAATTTCTTCCTTTATGATGTCAAAGGATAAATACAGAGTTGATTAGATGAAGGTGAATGGCAGTCCAGATGGGCAGCTTAGTGGAAGAACAAGTGGTCATAATCTTAACAGGATGTTGTTGTGAAAAGGAGTCATAAACATGGTGATAAGGGGTGTGGCCTCAAAAAATATCCACAAAGTAGGCCCAGACATTTACAGACCTGCTCACAATTGGTCTTGCCCCAGGCTGTCAGCATCCAACTACTTCATGCAGGCTTCAGCCTAACCATGTGCAAAATGGGAAGATGGCTTTAAAAGTTTAAAAAGCCTTTAAATGTTCACAATTTAAGGTTAACCATAAACCTTTGGTTTGTTAAGACAACTCAGACAAAGTATTTTTCATACATTATGCCTTCAGCTAGTTGGAAGCAAAAATAGGCACAAAATAGAAAAACATGGCAAAAATGATATTTACTTTAAGAAAGTTCAGATCAAATTATTTCCAAAACAACAATTCTGAAATCAGAGTACAAAAACAGAAAGAAAATCAATAAACCAGAATATCAAAAGAAAAGCAATACTTACTGAACAGAAAACAACAATCAATGACAACCTCAAGAGAGAGCTTTCTGATTTACTAGAATACAAATCTGGACAACAGTCCCTGAGGTGTGATCTAACAGTGACCCCAAATATATAATTTGTAAATGATAAAAACACACATTACAGAAATTACAAAAAATATGATCATAATTAAAAAATAACAAAACAGAAAATACACAGAAATTAGGAAATAAATCTTGGCTGAGAGATAACTGATGCAAGAAAAGGGAATCCATATTTATACCTCAGATTCAATTCATCCTGTTATAAAGTCTGCAGTTCCCTGTGAGTCTGTTGAACACCCATACATTGATGCCCAATCTGCTTCTACCACAGTCTACTGCTTGTTCGCTCAGGCAAGCGTAAAGTAGAATTTACTGCTATGTTTTGAAATAGTACATTTTTCCAAAAAAATCAATTTTGGAGCTCTTTATGATATGTTAATAATATGCAGTGATATAATATTTCAGTAAAAGAAATGCTCCTGGCAGTTGAACTGATGGACTGTATTCTAGATAGCTAAAAAAGGAAAAATCTGAAAGATTAATTAGAAACCAACTCCTATTTAACTTTATAATGGCTACCTGCAGATGGTATTTCCATGAAAGGAACTTGTGTGACAGATCACTGAAAGACACCATACACCCAAATGAATGTCTACATTCAGTATAGATGATAAGACAGCTATATGGTGTTCTAGAAGTTCTCTCTGAAGTTTTGTATAAGGAGGTCCTCACTATAAGATGCTACTGTATATATTGTTTCACATGTACTGTAGGCTGCTGATTATGTCTGACAATACTTTGCTATACAACTTGTTTTTTCTAAAAATATGAAACTAACACCAAAAAGGCTTGGAAAGTACTTGCAGTAGGGCATATTTAATAATATATTTTTTTCATGAACATTAACAACAAAAAACAGTATTTGAAGTCTAATGTCAATAATAAAATAGGACGACATGAAAGGGAATGCAGAGTACTGTACCAAAAATAAACCAATAATTTGAGTGAATCATGCATAACCAGCATTGAATGTGTACTTTATGTGGTGTTTCAGATCCTGGATTGATACTATCACATTTAGGTATTGATAAAGCAGTGCAAGAACTTATTTATATTTTTCAGGAGGTCTCAATGTAAATTCTGATAATCCTGCTTAACACTTGTCAACAAATTAAAATACCAAAAGCAACAAGTCTGACAATAGTAAAGTTTGGTAATATATTATTATTATTGATTACCTGATACCTTTCCATTTTCTGACTCTGGCAGTGCCAGGCAATGCAGCTACTGTAGATATACTGCAATATTCATTTTCTGAACATGCTTTATCGATTCCATTCAGTGTTGAAGAGATACCAGGGCTTTTCAAAGAATTACTGGGTACAAGGCAGAAAGATTGCATGGATGGAACATCAAACCATAGTTAGGTACTCTCAAACTTACAATATTGTGCTAATTTTAGAATTAACCAAAAATGTAAAAACAGATAACACCACAAGGGAAATGTGCAAATGGGGTAAAGACATGGACAATCCCAACTGTCAGAGTCGATGATGCAGCAGCTCTAAACAACATGTTATAATGATGTTAAATTCAATATTTACTAAATCCAACTGAAAGATCTAAGAGCTTGACAGTCATGTAGTTTGCTTATTCTTTTACATTCCAAAATAGCTATAAAAAGTACTAGCTGGTGTCTACTAGAAAGTTTAATTCGCTTCCAGTCAGTTTACCAAATGTAAGTACTCCATACTGAATTTGCTCTGTTATGCAACCCACTATACTGTATCAATATTTTGCAAATTCACTGATGTATAACATCTGGGAAGCATCTGGGAGGCCACTTAAAATGGACATAATATTGATAACTGTGAGTATAATACACCTAAGACTTCATGTGCATTATTTGGAAGGCAGACATGAGAATATGAGAGAGATAGGACTGAAAATACAGATCTGAGTTCAAATGTTTGTGTAAGTATATTATTTAATCTTAAGTGCTTTATCTTTGAATCCATAATGAAATAGCACTGCAAGGACAAAATATAAATAAACAAACACAAGGCACAAAATATAGCTGTTGTGAGGAGATAAACCAAAACACATTGTGTGATGATAGAATCCCTACCAGGCCATGGAGCAAAGAAATTTAACATACATTTTTGATCACCTTACAAGAACAAGTATATGCTACTAGCACATATTAAGCACAGCAAATTCCTCACTGTGGCGCTATTGACAAATAAATTTATGTGTCATCTGTATAACTGTGGCAACTGACTTTGTTTTAAAATGATCAGGCCTAATGGGAGTGTGTAGACTTAGAATAATTATGGACCCAAAAATAGATCCCTGTGGCACACATTACATAATATTATGGATCTCTGATGTATAATTGGCACAACTGACAAAGAATTTTCTTCCTGTGATATAAGAGTGAAACCAAATCAATGCACTGCCAGAAGGGCCCAACCACTGTCTGAATCAATCAATAAGAATGCTGTGATCAATGGTATCAAATGCTGCACTCAAATCTAATAAAAACTAGAGCTAATACAGTATATCATTTGAATCAGCATTAAGATGCAAGTCATGAACTGCTTTAACCAACAACGTTTCTGTTCCATGATTTGGTCTGAAATCTGACAAGATACTTATCTAAAATAGATTATTTGTTCTAATAGACATTTAATTGTTTGGAAACTGCTTTTTCTAGAATTTTACTTAAAAGGGTATTATAGAGATAGGTCTAAAATTGTCCACAACAGAAACATTAAGATTTGTTTTAGTAAAGGCTTAACTACAGCAGTTTTTAGAAAATCAGGAAAATGCAGGCATCCGATGAACGACTAACTATATGAAATACACTGTTGATAAAAAGGCTTGTAGGGCACATGTGGATGAGGTTAACTGAGTAATTATTCTATGGAGATCGGTTAGGCTTCTTTTAATAAAGCAGTCTAAATGACTGCATTCATTACAATGTGGGGTCAGCTACGTTTTTTTATAATATGGTTTTTGTAGTTTCTGAGGTGAATCTAGTCAGTTTATCTTTCTTTATTGTGATTTTAACATTGTTATAAATTGTTTATGTACTTCTGCAGTGCTGTCTTTGTTTTCTTTATGGACGCCGATGTTGATTGCTAGGACACAAGGCCGTGTTGCTGGGAGATGGTTCTTGGAGGTGGTGTGTGACATTTTAAAAAGCTGACTCCATGCGTACCTAATTCATATAATACTGAATTCCTGAAAAATAAATACTTTGCATCATTTTGCATTGTTAGCTTTTGACTCCATGTCTTGCATTTCTTTTCTCTCTTTTGATTATGGTTTACATCTCATGTTTATTGGCTCTGATTATGTGTTTCCTTTTTGGCTTATAATTTACCACTCTGTTTTCTAACTGAGATTCTGGCTACATGTCCTGAACTACGTTATTTAACTGCTGTCAGTTATGACTTCTCTGTGCTACCTTCCTATTACATTTTCACTCTAAAGTGCTGTGACATTGCTCAAACAGTACAGGTTTGTGCTTAAAGCCTGTGGTATACCATGTCTCATATTATATATTTTATCAGAAAAAAAAGGATGTGAGAGCCTCACATTTAGTCATTAATGTCTTAAACTTCTTTTCTACAGAATGAGAAGGCTGCAAAAGTTAATCAATTGTTGCAAGTAAGATTCTTGGATTTCCTGCATTGTTGCATCTGTTGTTTATAATTTTGGAGAAATATTAGTACTGCCTCTTAGATTGAACTATGATATTATAATTGTTAATGTGAGCCTTGAACACTACATAGTGTACTGTCAATTTAGTCCACTATGTCCACTTAGACCAGTCCATTTAGACTGTCCATCTTATGGCATTCCAATTTAATTTTCCAAACTGCTTTTATCTTCCACAGTTTTACAGTTGTGGTTGAACTTTTAACAAAACGTAACTTTTTTTGAAATTGTGTAATTTAATTGAAGTAGCCTCAATCATGTACAGTCTAATTTTTACATTCTATAAGAAAACTGCATTTCCTGCTTCTAGGCAAAGGTGAAATAATGCACTGACCTGCAAAAACGTTTGTTAACTCTTTAAGGGCTGAATAGTTTTTCCAAAAAACAATGGTTTCACTCAGAAATCAACATAAAACGTGTGTTGCTGCATGCTGTGGCTGCCAGTTTGCCAAGAATGTGCGGCAGGCTTGCTGTCAGGCTGTCTTGGCATGGCTGGGACAGCAGCAGCAGTCATGGTCACAGTGCATTACAATCTGGTTTCTACCTCTTATCATTGTTAAGTGGCAGTCCTCCCTTGTGAACATTGTCAGTACGACGACTAGCTGGGAACCGATCAGCTGAAGCTGGAACCTCACATTCGTTTTCAATCACTTGTATCAAAATTGGAGTCCAACAAGTCTTAGTCCAGTTCAGAGATAATAGGCAAAATGTCGTCCACGAGGTAGTTTGCTTTATGCATTCACTTTGATCTCTCGCCAGATGTCAGTGCCATTTTTGTCTGTGTGTACGCCTTGCTATTCACAAGAGCGTAGGGAATCTCGGTCAAACCAATGAATCTAACTTTCCTTCTAGCAATGAGAGTCCAACAAAAATGTAACGGTTGGTTTTGTCACAGTTTATAGTTGATCACCATCGTCAACTCCCCCTTTTGACAAAAACCGGCATCACCCCTAACAGAGTAACGGGATTGTTCAATTTATTCTCTGACTGAAACATTCTAGCTTTGTGTGTCTTTGGATTCTGCTACCTCGTGTTTCTGCCTTTTTACTTATTTTTCTTTTGTTATTTTTGTCCATGCATTTTATTATTGACTTTTAATAGATCTAAGGTTGCATGCCCAAACCTCTCGATTTTCTTTAGCTGCTTACTGTATCTCACTAGTAAGGATACATTTTGTTCCTTGACGTCTTTATATATTAAAACGCATGATGCTGTACTGCATCAGCAGCCCATGCACTAGATGGTTGTCACTGGCTAACTGCAGCTCTAAGGGAGCTCTGGGGTGTCAGTATAGCAATCCCAAAGTATTTGCTTTTTAATCTGAATCAATGTAGCAACAATACTTGCCTTGACATATAGGTAACATCATACTGTGTAGTTCTGCTTTTCAATATCTCCAATCTTTGTTCTCTCCATACATCCCTATACAAGACATCCCTGTTCACTTTTGACCTGTCTGCTGACTGTCCCTCCTCTCCAGACCAACTAAAAACAAGCTAAGCTTCATACCACCATCCACATTTTTCCCAGCCCACTGATGTTCAGGCACCTTTTGAAAACAAAACAGTTTATAAAGCATCATAGGACTGCTTAGACTTTCTCTCTGTCTTTCTGCTCTCCTTGTCGATGTATGCAGCTGCACTCATCCAATGAACCATCAAGCAGTCTAGCCTTGTGACTAACTAAACAGCTTATTTTGCTCTAATATAAAATTGTGTCCTCTATCTCTTGTTAACTTTGTACTTTGTAAATTCTAAATTATACACCTAATGATATTTGTAAGCCACCTTAGACAAAAGTGGGTGCAACATTAACAGTATACCACTTATTTTACAGAATGCAAATTAATGGTACTTAAAAACTCTAATATTATCAAAAGTATCCTAAGTATTGTGGAGTTATCTAATCTTACCAAAACAGCACTGATCCTAGAGCAAATGGACAAGATGTTATGCAATGTACTGCAGTGATGTTTTTGTGCAGTATATTTATTATTTGATGCCAATGCAATGTGACACAACTATAGGCTTTGAGAAGACCAGCTGGCTTTTATTTGTGCATATTACAGAAAACTGAAGAACTTCTTCTTAGCTAAAAGAAGCTTTACATACGCAGCTTGGTTTTAATGTATGCCTTTGACTAAATCAGCTTTGCTTTATCAATTAAACAGCAATATAAAAATGATTAACATAACAAACAGTGATATCTGTCCAACTAACTTGTCTGTTTTCACAAAGTAAATATATAGTTTAATAAACAAAACTTAAAAACAGCAAAACTTTAAAAGAATTTGACAACAAGGCAGAAATTAGACCTGCAAAGGCTTGAGTCTTGTCATTGTATGCTTTTCTGTGTACTCCAGATTGCATAAATCCCTATCAACTAAACAAAGATTAATAATCAGCAGGTTCAGATTCTTCTGAGAATATGGTATCATTTCAGAAGATATTTTATAAAGGAAATGTTATTGTCAGTTTCACCCTTACAAGGCAATGTTATGTTCTCCTCATACACAATTTTACACATGATACACAATTTTTAACACATAGATGACACCTGGTATTTAGACTTTTAAAGCTTTTTTTTATATTAACAGTATTTTTTCTAACAGTGTGGTTAAAAAAATCACAATGAGTGTCAGATGATCATAAAATACAAAGTGACTATGTTAAAAGAAGCAAAAATTCAAGGTAAAAGGCACAGCAAAAATGTTTCTAACAGCAACTACTGTAAGTAGTCTTTCCCTGGCTATTCATTGACTGTTTTAAATACAGTACAGTATAAACCAAAAATTTGGACACACAGAGATATGAACTGCTGGTTTAAATAATATCAGTGTAATGACGTGGTGTGTTGCAATGGCATCTAAGCACATGATCCACAATGTAGTGTGGTTGTCAACAACAACATGGCAGTGCTTATGAATACTCTCGTAAAATTATCCTGAAACAGCTGAAAACAAAAACACAACTAATAATTGATAATAGGTAATAAGTAAAATATAGTTTCAAAAATGACTAAGGATTATAAGGGTGCAACTGACAATAGCATTTCATCTTTACAATATCTTCTGCAAATTATATCATATTCTTAGCAGGATCTGAATTTTACAATGATGACATTGAAGTTTGAATTGGAGGTTGCAAATACTGTGAATACCTGCTCCACACGGCTTATTCTCACGTAGAGAAACCTGGCAGCACTGTAAGGGTTATGCTTTTTGATTTCCATAGTGCCTTCAATACTATCCAGCCATCCCTGTTAAGGAGTAAACTCAGTGACATGCAGGTGGATGAGCCTGTGCTGTCCTGGATAATCAGGCAGAGTGCAGTTTGTGAGACTCAAGGACTCTGTTTCAGATGCACTGGAGCACCACAAGGAACAAGTCCTGTCTCCTTTTCTTGTTACGCCTCAGACTATTAATATAACACCAGGTCACGTCACTTGCAGAAATTCTCAGATGACTCTGCACTTCTGGGGTGTATTGATAAAGGAGATGACACAAAGTATAGGAGCCAGGTGGAGAAGTTTGTTCCTTGGTGCAAAGAGAATTGTCTGCATCTTAACATCAGCAAAACCAAGGAATTGGTTATTGACTTTCACAACACCAAACAGCCTCTATGTCTGATCACTATTCAAGGAGTTGATGCATAGGTGGACCACTCTTACAAGGACCTGGGGGTCCACATTCTGAAAGGTTGGACTGGTCTTGGAACATAGAAGAACTAAATAAAAAAGGGCAGAGCAGGCCCTTTTTCCTTAGGAGACTGTGTTTCTTTAATGTGACAAGTGACATCTTTTCGCATTTTAATTAACTCTTTGACAGTCAGTGTGATTTTCTGCGCTGCGGTGTGCTGAGCTAGTCACTTCAAGAGAGGCTCACCAAATCAATAAGCTAATTAAAAGGGCAAGGTCAGTTATAGGAAGCACTCTGGACCCCCTGGAGGAAGTAGTGAAGGAGAGAATTAAAACAAAATTGTGTGGCGTTTTGAACATGCTGCACATCCTCTCTGTGATACACTAATATGACTTTCAGCCAATAAATTACTCATCAGAAGTGTGTCATGAAACCAGAGAGGGGCTCCTTTATACCAATAAAATAAGGTTGTATAATGCCTCACTGTGACTGTGACTGCCAAGTCAGAACTTTTCTTTTTTTAATATTCTTGCTTTATAGTCATTCTGGTCAGTGTTCAAACCAAAGGGTATGTATATTTATTTAAAGAACTTCTGTAAAAAGCCAAAATTTCCCCAATACACAAATAAAGTTCTACCTAATAAAAGGCTACATTTATCCCAAGGCAAGGAAACCAGCAGGAGCTAGATAGATCAGGCACTGCTACCCAAAAAAGAGCTTAAAAATACAAAGGAGTGAATTAAAAAAACTGAGTAATGCTTTCAAAGCTAGCAGACACATGGGGTATTGTGCAGTGGTATAGTGACTGAGCAATCATACTGAATAGTAGGATTTGGGGAACTCACAAATGAAGGGAAAGTAATTAAAAGGCCAGAAAGAACGGGTGTATTTTCAGTATGGATATAAATTCTGAGACAGATGAAATATTAGGAAATATTTAACAAGAAACTTCTAGAGGTAGGAGCCTTAGGGTTAAATAACTGTCTAACAAAAGTTGAGAAATAATCTTTAGTAGTAAGGAGGTCAGCATCAGAAGATTTCAGCTGTTTGAAGGCTTTATATGGTATAAGCGGAGTGTTAAAGTATTGGCACAAACAGCTTTGCAAGTAACACAGTCCTGAAGGTAATGCAGTATTTGACAGGAAGTCAAGCCAAATGTAGGATGATATTATCACAGTGTTTTCATTGAGTTAAGAATCTGGCAGCAGCACACTGCACCTGTGTTTACTCAGTTCATATATCATGACTAAAGAGGATTAAAAAAGAATTATAGTAACTCTGTAAGGAATGGATAAAAGCATTGCAAAGTACTTAAACGGCTGAGCTAAAATAAGTAGGGTCATTTGTTCTGCAGATGATATAATTATATATGACAAGAGCAGAGATGTGGGTTTCAAAGGTCAGGCTGCTGTCATGTACTATTCAATAAGTGGCCACAGACAGCTTAAGAGTTAGTCAAGCTTTTGTCGAACTGTCTGCATGATCCATCAACAAGCAATTCACTTATATCCTGGAGATATTTTAAGTTAGGTTTTGCCAGTAGAAGAATAATGTCATGTTCAAAAATATAGTAACCCAGTAGTAGCATGTAGAGGCTGCAAAGAAGTGGGCAAAGTACACATCCTTGAGAAATGCTAGAAGAAAGACAATATAGGGAAATGGAATCAATATTGTATAAAACAGATTGCGTCCAACCACAGACATAAGATGACCTTTGTCAGTAACAGTTTCATCCAGCTTGGAATAAAATTACAACAAGAACTCAAAATTATTCATGAAATTTATTTCCAAATCAGCTTTTTTGCAATTAATTAATGAAGTACCTAGTTTGTTCAAAGGGTGCTAGTGGAAGAAAGACCTGTACAATGATTTATGCTTCTTGGCAGGATGGTAGGCCCTTTTTTAAAACTATGGAGATACGCACATTTCATAAATAGTTCAATTAAAAGACTCAACCCTCCAGATTTCCACATTAAATCCCTTTCCAGTGTCTAAGTTCCCTTCTTCTCAATTATAAAACCCTATATGTTGACAACCTTTGCAGCACCATCTTTTTCAATTTCTCTAACTGTATAAAGGCTCTTGCTATCTTAGATTTGTTAATTTAATCTCCATGTGGTGACTAAAATTTGGACTGTGGGAGAGTTGAACTTTCAGTTTTATTTCTCAGTCCCTCAGCAATTGCATTATCACTAATATCAGTATATCTAGTTTTACATCAATTTTAAATGCACACCTTTTTAATTAAAAAGTTTTTCTAAATTACTCTTGCCACACATTTTATATGAGTATACTTATTTAGTGTCATTATGATTACATACACATCCATCAATCTATCCATCATCTGGGCCCACTTATTTTATTTCTGATTGACTCACTGAGTAGGGTGACTTTTTCACTTGACTGTTTCAAAGATACTTTTAATGCCCATAATCACTTTCTGAATCTCTGGCATGTCTACCTCCCTGCCGGTAACACTTTTTCAAAGCTCACAACCACAATGCAAATATATTTTATTTTATTAGGCACTAGCAAGGCAAAAACTTGAAATTTCATGCTTCACATGCAAAACAGTAAAAGGAAGTCTAAATATTTTTTTCAGGTAAGGAGAATTTACAAAAAAAAAAACTAAAAAAAAACTTGATCATGAAACCTTTGAGTTATGTCCAGGGAGATCCTCCATTTCTAATTCTGGGTCAGGACACACCTAGAAGATTATATAGCTTTCTGGTTGTCACTGGAAATACTGCTCCTTCAGCCATATCTTCAATATAAAAAGGTTAGCAGGCACTTTAAGCTTACCAGGTCAAGTCAATGCCCCTTTTCCCTCAATTATCTTCACACAAACTAGGCTAATTTTTCCAAACTGGATTGAGAAAGCCAAAATGTAGTATTGTATGGCAGCCCAAAAATCATAAAATAGGCCAATCTCTAATTGAACAGATAGAATGGCTTGTGTCTACAACACCCCGATCTGAAACTAGGACAATTTGATCCCCAGTTCGTAAGTCACCTCTGAATTCTAAACTCTGGCACAGAACTACATTTTAATCCACATACCATGATTCAGAGCTCTTTAATTTTCTAGAATTCTAGTTTCTATATTTAATATATTCTTTTTACTTGTTAGGGTTGCGTAAAGATGTAGACTTTTCTGATTTAAGTAGTTTGTGGATTCCTGTATGATTTGGGATGATTATTTTTTTAACATCCTGGCATGCTGCAATATGCACATAACAATAACAACCCAATAAACTATTATGTTTTCTCAAGGAGCACTGAGATGGATTTGTCACTCAATACTGTGGGTTTTCCTCTATAGAGAAAACAAATAGAGATATGATAAGCAATGTGAAAATGGCATGCAAAAAATACAATGAAACCATATGGAATAATATGATATAATGTGCCTCAATATAGTTTTTTTCCCAACATGAAGTTAAAAATGTAAAGGAAAAAGTATTTTAAGGTTGAAATCCATCATTTTGCAAACGTGTAATAAAATTAGGCAAATCAACTAAAGGTCAGTGAGTAAACACGCATGCATGTTACAGAAAGTGACACAAAAACCAAGCAAGTGCCTAGGCTTGGCTCTGGGCTTTTCCTTTTCCTTCATTTTTAATAAGCATGTGCATTTCACACTTGTCTCTTTCAATCTCCTCCCTACAATTGCACTGTTTGCTCGCTATGTTTGATTTTAGCAACATCCATCAAAATCCATTGTGCATAATGCGTGCAAAAATGCATTGCACAGAACAGTTTCATTTAGTAAAGTATGTGTATGAAGTGATATAACAACCAAGGAGAAGCTTTCTGTAAGACCAAAAACTGAGCAATTTTTTATGTATGCCACAATACCTACTGACTAAAACAGGAACTGCACAAAACAAATAGAAACGTCAATTATATGAATAAATAAATGTGATGAGATGCATGACACAAATTATTTACAGTTCTGATAAGGCTATTTCTTTTTGTGTACCAGTGACATCGTGTGGGATCAGGAGTGTCAGAGAGTGTTGAAATCTTGGCTTTCTCTTACGCATTGCAGAGATGTGGATGCTGTTTTAAATTTTGGGTTATGATTCATCAACATTTGTTTAGCTGTCCTGTACACGGACTTTATTTCCGGTTGTCAGATTGCATTTTCAAACTCTTTTCTCCTTTAATTTATTCTATAAAATATCGTGGGGTGAGCAAATCTTATTCCTGGGTTTGAGTTTTGTTATATATCTTTACTTTCCTATGGTTTTGTGCTTGAAGCTCTCTCTAAAGTTTGACTTTGCTATTTAGGTTAATGATGGTTTAGTGTTAATTAAAGTTGTTATTCCTTAATCAAATTAGGAACTAGTCTAAATTTCTTGTTATCTGTATGGGTCTCTTATTTTCTATTTAACAGATGGTTAATTTATTAGGTAATTAACAATTATCTCTTGAAAAGGTTCTTTCTGGATTATTACTCTGTTAATCGATTCATTTAATTTTAATTGATTAATTAAAGGGTGTTATTAGTAAATCTTTTTCATTTCACTCCACAGCCTTCACTCAATTATCTAGTTTTTCTCTGCGGACTTGGGGCTGACCCATTCACCTTTTGGATAGTCCTCGATTAACTCTTGACAATTGCAATATTTGAATCATTCAGTGAAGTACAGCTGACTTACTTATCTTACTTACATTTACAGAGTATAATGGAAAAGAACATTCTGAGGTAATAATAGAGAAATTCAACAACTTGATGAAAGAGCATGCGTGCATACTTGAACGTGAATACATTCAGTTTAGAGCAGAAGCAAGAAACATACATATTATATATGAGAAGCTGTGAGTGAGGATTAAAGGCGAATAAATACATCTCAGAAAGAGTAGTGATTAATCTCAGAAACAAAGAATTGTCTCAGTAATTTTGGGTAACAGTGGTACAAACTATACAATGATAGTGTGACGGCATTAGAATGTGTACTGTTTTAGATGGCTGCATTTTTCAATGGTGATCCTACATAAAACAATTGTTTTTAAAATATTGGAGCTCCTGTGATATTATTCCTAATGCATTATGACGTTTGCCTGCATACGCCCATTACCCATATTCCACTTGTATGGATTGCCAACTGAAACAACATGTTCAAACAAAAGATTAAAATATATAAAAATTTGAATCCAAGTGTCCAGGAATACACATGCACAATACTATCTTGTTTTTATATATGTTTGCTATGTAAGCTGTGGTAAAGGAAAAATAGTGTCCATTTCCCCTTGACAAATCTGATAATGAAGTAACAAAGTAAAATCAAAAAAGTAAATGTGTAAATTAATAAATAAATAAACACACACACAGACACACCAGAATGACTAAAAAGCAAGAAAATTAAAAAGAAAGAAAACATCTGACTTGGCAGTCACAGTCACTGTGAAGCATTATGCAGACATACAGCTGTTGGCATAGTAGTTGCCTCACCTCACCTTCTGACACACTAACACTGAGTTCTTCTAGCCAAAGAATTATTTAGCAGAAGTGTGTTAGTTACAATGCCTCAATATGACTGTTACTGCTGTTTTTATCATCTTTAGCCAAGTTTTTTCTTTCTTTTTAGCTTTCTTTCTTTGTAGTCAATCTGGTGTGTATTTGTTGTTTGCCATGTTTTATTATTTATTTATTTATTGAGCTTCTATCAAAATCCAAATTTATTCCTGCAAATATATAAAGTGTCATCTATCTGTTTAGATAGACAGTGTGATGGATGGCCGGCGTTTCAGTCTGGCTGGGAAGTCCCTTAGCAGAAGGAGGAAGAGCAGGCTTTTCAGGGCAGTACATTCCCCGGGACGCTAGATGGCAGCTCCCATGGACAGCAATGGTTCCCCGGATTCCCACAAAGCATCCTGGGACATGGAGTCCGTTTCCTCAGCCCTGTTAGGTGCCATGGGTGCCGCCGGGCTACATAAGGAAGGATGATGTGGCATTCACCCAGAAGAACAGATGGAATACTTCCAGGTCATGGACTATTTAAAAGACTGGTCAAGACCCAGCAGGGAGTGCCAGTGTTGGGTGGTAGAGTGACGGAGCTGCTGGGTGGAGAGGGGGATATTGATTATTGTTTATTATTATTATTATTGATTGGAGAATTATGGAGTGTGTGGTGCTTTGTGCACTTTATTTAAGAAAGTTATTAAAATTATTCTTGGTGCTTTTTAATAGTGTGTCTTGGACGTCTGTCTAGTGGGTTTCACGGGGCAACAGCGCCTCTAGCATCCACAACAGATATCCAATTCAGCATGAGTATAATCATATGTGTTGGCATGCCCACTTATCTTAAACTTTTTAGCAAGGGTACTCATGAAGCAGTCTTTTTGACTTTATGATTGATACACAAGTGGATGGAAGAAACACAATCAGGAAGGCACTACAAAGCAAAATCATCAGTGCTAAAAAATAATCCTCCCAAGAATTATACTGTAAAACCTCGATTATCTGTCAGGGGTTGGGACCGAGGCCATGACAGATAGGAGAAAATTGTCTGAAATGTTTGATTTGTAATTTTAAACTGTGGAGCAGAGGGGGTAAATCAAGGCAAAATATGTCTTTGTTCAAAACATTATGGAGGGCACTGTAGTTTATGAAAATCTTCCTTCACATTACTAAAGAATTTGTAGGGTAACCAGGACAAGGCAAGAATATGCTAAAGCTGGCAAGGCTATCTGGAGTCCCGTAGCTACCTTCAT
The DNA here is from genome assembly GCF_016835505.1 of Polypterus senegalus. NCBI lineage: Eukaryota > Metazoa > Chordata > Cladistia > Polypteriformes > Polypteridae > Polypterus > Polypterus senegalus. Next base: position 110,950,149 of record NC_053158.1, read on the forward strand.
TCTGATGACCTTTTTTTAAAAAAAACAACAAAACTCAGTTACTACAACTGACATACCACAAGGAATCAGCCTTTATGTTCAGTTGTCCCTCTTTACTCTTTTTCCCTCATTTCTGTCTACTTCCTCATTTCACCAGAGCTTGAAATGTCACAGAACATCAAACTTAAGGTTATTCAGCCCTCTAGCAGCTTATTCATATCACAGCTTCTTTGTCCATTGTCCCTGCTTCTTCAGTTCTAGACACCTTCACCTTTTAATTTATCACGGACTATTTTCATGTTTCTGTTTTTTGCTTACTTCATATAATAGTTATTTTCTGTTTCAGTACTTTACGTTTTAATAAATGACTCCTTACCATATATTTTTTATTTTCTTTTTGATGATGCTTGTTTCTTTTGCACTTTAGTTCTCACCTCATCCTTCCATTTTATTTTTTTTACGTCTAACAGTCTGTCTGTTATAATCAGGGCTCATACTTGGAGGAGAAAATCAAATGACCTAACCTTTTAACATTTAATTAATAGGTACATTTTATGCAATAATTAAAGGGGTCCAGAAAAAACAAATATGCAGAATTCAAAATATTAAATTCAAAATAAAAAACAAAAATCAGATACAACATCAAATATCCATGATTGAAAATAATCCAAAATCCAAAAAGCTATTTACAAGAAACTAATTTAAAGGCCAGAAAATATTTTAAGTCAAAATTGGCAGAAGACTGAAAAAGTTTATGTCATGTTTCATCGAGTATAATTCATTTCGAATGCAGAATGTTTGTGTTTCTGTTTTGCTTATAGTGATTATCTGGATTTTTGAAGCTTTGCTTTGCAGTTTTTGATATTTGTATTGGGACTGTGTTTGCCTTGGATTTTCTTGCCTTTAAGCAAGTCCTTTTTGTATTCCATTGAACTGCTTGGGCTAATTAGCATTTTTGTTTAAAATAAATCTTTGCAGTTTTGATAGTAATTCCCCCTAGTGGGCAATTTTGGAAGTCTATATGGGACTTCTGTGCTTTTAGAACTCTCAGTTCAGAACAGTTTACAAAGTACAAACAAAAAAAACCCCGGAGAATAAAGCTACAAGATCTAAAGCCACAACAAAAATCTTTGGCAACTGGTGATTTACATACAGTCATATGAAAAAGTTTGGGAACCCATCTTAATTCTTTGGATTTTTGTTTATCATTGGCTGAGCTTTCAAAGTAGCAACTTCCTTTTAATATATGACATGCCTTATGGAAACAGTAGTATTTCACCAGTGACATTAAGTTTATTGGATTAACAAAAAATATGCAATATGCATCATAACAAAATTAGACAGTTGCATAAATTTGGGCACCCCAACAGACATACTACATCAATACCTAATTGAGCCTCCTTTTGCAAATGTAAACAGCCTCTAGACGCCTCCTATAGCCTTTGATGAGTGTCTGGATTCTGGATGGAGGTATTTTTGACCATTGTTCCATACAAAATCTCTTCAGTTCAGTTAAATTTGATGGCTGTTGAGCATGGACAGCCTGCTTCAAATTATCCCATTGATTTTCGATGATATTCAAGTCACGGGATTGTGACAGCCAATCCAGAAAATTGTACTTCTGCCTCTGCATGAAGGCCTTTGCAAATTTCGAACTGTGTTTTGGTTCATTGTCTTGTTGGAATATCCAACCCCTGCGTAACTTCAACTTTGTGACTGATGCTTGAACATTATCGTGAAGAATTTGTTGATATTGTGTTGAACTCATCCGACCCTCGACTTTAACAAGGGCCCCAGTCCCTGAACTAGCCACACAGCCCCACAGCATGATGGAACCTCCACCAAATTTGACAGTAGGTAGCAGGTGTTTTTCTTGGAATGCGGTGTTCTTCTTCCGTCATGCAAAGCGCTTTTTATTATGACCAAATAACTCAATTTTTGTCGCATCAGTCCAAAGCACTTTGTTCCAAAATGAATCTGGCTTGTCTAAATGAGCATTTGCATACAACAAGCGACTCTGTTTATGGCGTGAGTGCAGAAAGAGCTTCTTTCTCATCAACCCTGCCATACAGATGTTCTTTGAGCAAATTGCGCTGAATTATAGAACGATGTACAGATACACCATCTGCAGCAAGATATTCTTGCAGGTCTTTGGAGGTGATTTGTGGGTTGTCTGTAACCATTCTCACAATCCTGCGCATATGCCACTCCTGTATTTTTCTTGGCCTGCCAGACCTGGGTTTAACAGCAACTGTGCCTGTGGCCTATGCTTCTAATCCCTCTTAAAACATACTCCTGTCACTTGTGCCTTGGGAGGTATATGGAACCCTCCCTGTCCTCTCACAGTTATTGCCTGAATGTCACAATCTGTAACCACAATTTTTGCTTACAGAGCACATTGATGTACAAACTACTAATTGCTAGTGTGGGCATTTAATGTTGTCATAGGTTTCATTTTCACATCACCAGATGGTGTTGGAGGTAGCTCTTTTTGTTTAATAAGTTTACAACAAATTCTCAGTAGTTGTTAATTGTTGCTAATATTAGTCTGGTTGTTTATACTTATCTATTGTTCTTTAAACAAGCAGAATTTAATTAATATTGTTTAGCTGAAAGGTTTTAAGCATACTTACTCCTCTACAACCAAGCTATATTTTTCTAACAATGCCATCTAGCCATTCCTTAATAGTATTGCACTCCTGGATCATATTTTTACTGTATGTCTGCTGGTTGTTAATAAAGGTTTGCTGTAATTGATTTCATGTCATATTCCATATATTTCTTTGCACTGATTTTTAGTAATTAGAGCATTCTGCTAGTATACAGTCAAATGAAGACAACTTTCTTATTTTGAACGTAAGGCATAAAAAGGCTTGGAGCCAAATATTTTTAACCACCATCCTTGTATTATTTAAACTTTCATTTCTAATTAGTATTTTAAAAAGGGTGATATATTTTTCTAAGTAAACAAGCAGAAATACATTCTGTGTAATTCTAAATATCACTGGCACTGCTGTGGGTTTTTTTTTTATCTATTCCATGCACTTAAACTGTGCTGCTTCATCAGTCATTTTCTTCACCAAACATTCAACTAATCCTGTTCTTTACAGGCACCATAGCAAGGTTTAGGCTTTCAAAAAAGCAAAGAAAAATAAAGCAGAATGAATAAGCTAATAAATATCCACCACCTCCTCCAACTATTTTTTTCATGAAGGTTTTAGGACTTAGATTTATGCCATAATTCTTTGCTTAAAAACAATGAGCAATCCACACACAGTGCATAGTGGGCTACTGTATTAGGCAGTTAAAATTATATAATTCAAGGAATCCATCTGTGTCATTGTTCTGTATTTTCATATATATAAATCGTAGGCGTAGACACCCACACAAACAGCATAACTGCAGACTGAAGGAGAGGAAGACCCATGTTGAAAAGCCCAGTGAGGGACATGAGTTGCACATCTTGAATAGTTTATGAAAGCAATGCAGAAATACATGCACAGAGGTGGGTGGGTGTGATTGAACTTAATAAGCATTGAATTGTCCATTTACATAATTAAATTCCAGTAACTATTAAGTGTTTGTTTTCCTCCATTTTTCAAGTGTCCCTTTATGCAATTTTCTATTTTCTTGCACTATTCATCATTTATGTTTCTAATCCCTTTTTGGCAGGGGTCTCTAACGACTGTTCCTTATTCCATTTTCCTTTTCCTTTATTGCTCTTTCTCTGCTTTTTAATTAAAGAAGTGTTCTTGTCATTAGAATATGTTTTCTATTGTCAAAGTAAATATACTATATTAAGCAATAATGCCTCCAAATATAATCTCTTGGTTTCAATCAGTTTTACATAATCATTCTGTCTGACTTCTACTATTGAATCTTATTCTAGAGTCCTACTTTTACTCCCTATATAGTTTGAGGATATGTATGGCATGTTCTTGCTGTTATCTTTTTATCATTGTTTGTGACGTATTTCCAGCTAGGTCATGTGCATCCTGTAAAAGTTAAAGGATGAAAGTCACTCAGGCTCAAGTTATGCCTACTGTGGGCATCAGAAGTAGGAATTCTGGTGTATTGATTTATTGCATACCAAAGACCAATCTTTTTATGATGTTTACTCCTGTTCAGGCACTATGATAATGAGCAGATAGAAATGAACTACTAAGTTGATAGTAAAGTCACATGCAATAAAATTACAAAAGAGAAAAGAAACAGAACCAAACCCAAATGGAGACGGCAATGTGTTGTGAAGGAGTTATATTTTACATCAGGGGTGGGCAGATACAGTCCTGGAGGGCCGCAGTGGCTGCAGGTTTTTGTTCCAACCCAAGTGCTTAATAAGAAGCACTTACAGTATTGCTCAAGTAACACTTGTGCTTCACTTTAGTTGTCTTGATTGTTAAGATTTGGAACCCTTATTGTTTATTTTAGTCTTAAACAGCTGCAGTCTTGGTTTTTAATTTCTCCTAATTTGCAATAAGATGCAAATGATAAAATAAACCAGCATTTCTCCATTTAGCTGGTTACCATTTACACCTGTGCATATTTATCATGCACTATTGGGTTTACTTTAATTCTTGGAAGGAAAGTGAAGAGCAAAAAAAGTGAAGGACTGAGAATTACACTCCTGTTTTAGACTACAAATCATTTGGATGATATCCTTAAAAAAGAAAAAAAATCTAGGATATGAGAACAACCAGACAAAGCAGAATTAAAACACTAACAAGCCATGAAATTAAATAATTGACAAGGATTGGTTTCTAATTAAGCAACTGGGTTGGAACAAAAACCTACAACCACTGCGGCCCTCCAGGATTGACTTTGCCCACCCATGTTTTACATTAACAGTGTTATAAAAAAAATAAAATGTAGCCTCTTCAGTACAATGGCTATACTTTGGAATTAAGCAAGATTAGAAGAATTATTTACCCAGTACAGATTGAAAGAACACCAGAAACACCTCAAACTAACCGTTAAACAGCCCAAACTAATAGTTATGTGCTGATTAACCTGAGTGCCATAGAATGTCCATGAACGACAAATGTCTAGGCATCTAATACTGTCTCACTTCAGGCAAAATCCTACTTAAACTGAGTAAAGAAAGTCAGAAAACAGAAAATAACTTACTGATAATTGTGCAATAATACTCTTTCAGACGTCCACAAAGAGAACAGTGTGTTGAACAAATTGGTGACTATTTATATCGTTACACAGATGATGTTGATCAATCAGGGACATGTTCCTATCAACCTCAGCACGCATGTAGCAACCGTGGTGTAAATGGTGGTGTGATCCCAAAACAAATGAATGTTGAAAAGAAAAACTGTTAAAAGTTTAAAACTTGTGATAAAGGCTTGCCACTAATATATTCAACATGTCTAAAGGTGCTCAATTTTAAAATCATAAAAGATAAGATTTACCCTGTGACAAAAAAAAATGATTTCCTTTGGAATAAATTAACTTTTAATTTAAAATAGACATTAATATTTATTTAGTATGTATTGTGATGTATGGCCTAGTGGACTAGGCATTGCAGAGCAGTGGCTGCATTGCTGCTTTACAAAAGAGGAATGAATGCACTAGCAGACATGTCATCACATCAGTGGAGAAGATAGAAAGCAGTAAACCCACTACGTGTACTGGATGCCCTAGAAACAAGATCAGCCCCAGAAGGTTGAAGAGAACCACAGTGTGGGAGAAAATGGGCAATAATCCCCCAGGTCACTAGGTGGCAAGCAAGCTATCAGGAGTCAATGATATAACATCTGTTTTGTATATTGTGGCCTATGTGGAATTCTTCTGTGTATGAGGATCACTGTGATATTAGCCCCCTTTTTGTGACACAATCCTTACCTATATATTATATGTCTCCTACTTTGATTTGTTTAGTCTTTTTTCTTGCTTTTTTTCTATTTCCCTCATTATTTTTACATTGCTGTTTTTCTATCCATCTACTTTTTTTATTCATTATTTTAATAGTCATCTTTCCTGATTAAGTATAGACAGGGTGGTGCACAAAAAAGCCTCAAGGACAGTAGGGTAAGCTTGCTGGAATTCCCCAAGCATGTAATGTTCTTTTATTAATTCTGTGATCAGTGTCTTTGCTAGACAGAAGACATGTCATATTAATTTCAATAGCATATTTTGATAGTTGAGCTGTATGTTCTGACAAAGTCATTCAGCTTGACAATGGCTTGACTACTGTACCTTGGAGCAAGGCACCAAAATCAAAAAATTCTGCAATTTGAAAATCTGCCTTATTTTCTTTACATGAGGAAGTAGATTAAAAATAAAAAAAACTAGAAATGTTATTAGGGTAAGTTAAATCTTTCTCCAAAATAATACATACATTTTGATTGGGACATCTGAACTAAAATTCATACCCTTTGAGCTACTGTATGTCTATTTAACTCTTTGAGGGCTGAATATTTTTTCCAAAAAACATGGTTTTCTGAAAAGCAAACAGAAATCAACATAAAACATCTGTTGCTGCATGCTGTGGCTGCCAGTTTGCCAAGAATATGTGGCAGGCTTGCTGCCAGGCTGTCTTTGTGTGGCTGGGACAAAGTGTCAGTGCACTGCAGTTTGGTTTCTACATCTTATCATTGTTAAGTGGCAGTCCTCCCTGGCGAACGTTGTCAGTATAACGATTGGCTGGGGACCAGTCAGCTGAAGCTAGAACCTCACATTCGTTTTCGATCACTTGTATCAAAATCTGACAAGTCATAGTCCAGTTCAGAGATAATTGGCAAAGCGTCATCCACAGGGTGTTTTGCTTTACGCATTTGCTTTGATCTCTCGCTAGATGTCGGTGCCATTTTTGACGTTGCTGGCACCTTTCTAATCTTGGGAGTGCAGGAACTCTCGGTCAACACTTTCCTTCTAGCAACGAGAGTCCAACTAAAACAGAACGGTTGGTTTTGGCACAGTTTACAGTCGATTACCATCGTCAACTCCTCCTTTTGACAAAAGTCGACATCAGCCCTGAAAGAGTTAATATGTCCTTACTATTTGCAAAGCTAACTACCCAGAATAGAACTTCTGTTTTTTCTGACTTTAAACACTCATAATTATCATCTATTAACATTCTTCAATGTAAAGAAAGCATATAATTATTTGATTGAAAAGTATCATTTGGTTTAAATGCTAAATTTAGCTTGAGCATCATCCACAAACAAATGAAGGTTAATATTTTATTTCAGACGTATATCTCCTAATGGCAACATCAGGGCTGGCTCTACCATACAGGTGAAGTAGGTAGTCACCTAGGGCGGCAACATTTTCAGTGGACATCATTTTGCCAGTAATAATAGACTTAGCCGATGGCACCAGAAGGGAGTTACTTTGGGTTATCTTTGGCGCCCATTCCCTAAAATTCCCAATCACACCCCAGGCCGTTTGTTGATTTAACCTCCAAAAAGACCAATCCTCACCACTCTTCAATGTGACATCCATGTATAATTCATGTGAATATCCCAGGGGAACTATCCCTCACTCTTCAATCCACAATAATATGTATAGCAATTGCCTTCAAGACTCCATGGTTTGGTCGCAGTATTTTCATTTTTGCCTAGGACAGCAAAAACACTCAAGTCACCACTAGGCAACATACATTAAGAGAAGAAAACTGATCCAAGCTACAAGCCTTGAGGAGCACCATGTCTAAGTGATGATAGCATTAAGTATTGTCTTCATGCTTTTGTACATATTGAAAATGATATATGAATTAAACTAATAGTGCCTGATAGATCAACTAAGTTCTCCAGTCTGTGTAGTAGAATTCTATGATTAATAGCCTCAAATCAATATTAAGTCTAAATTCATAATGGAAATCTTTTATAATATCCTTTATTAGAATAGCTTAGAATATCATTTACAGCATGAATCAAATCAGTTTGAGCTGTGACTGGCAGAGAAACCAGACTGATGTTTCTTATAATAATTGTATTTTAATATAATTAGAGTTTTCTCTCAAACTTAAAGAAGGCAAACTAGAAATTTGTCTATAAATATTAAAAACATTCAGATGTGTATGTGACTTCTTTTGTAGAGGTCTAACAGTGCCTATTTAAAAAAAAACAATAATGGCTTACCTGTTATGTGCAATATTGGTTATGTGACTAATGCAACTGAGTTTTTGAACAAGAAAGCTAGAACTGGGACTTCATCCTGTTCTGTCATCAGTTTACATTTACTAAGATGGTGCAAGCAGGGAAATGATATGATACAAAGCTACTAGATTTGAATGCTGAATAGTTAATATTTAATCTTACATTACCTAGCCACTAATATTAAGAGGGATTAAGTCTGCCATGTTAAATTTCTGTTTTAATCACATTAGCTATTGTTCTAATACAACTTGATGGTTATGTATTAATTTGTAAAAGTAATCAGAGCATTCATTTGTAAAGAATTATACATACTGTAGACTACAGACTAATAAATATGCAATTTTGTTAATCTTCTGTTACAGTCTAATGTATAGCTTTCTAATGTAGGACAGCATGAGCACTCAGTAAATCAAGGTGAATGTGTTTGCATTATGATATAATTTCTCTTTCACACGAGTACTACTTGTTTGGCAGCTCATTTATATTAGTTTTCAAGCTTAGGTTTGAGGTTTTTGTAGCAATAAATTTATTTTAAAATACAATTATTATATAAATAACTAATAGTGATGTTTTAAAGTGATCATTTATTAGCACACAAAGAAACAAATAAGATTATTACAGTAATGATCTGAAATGGTTTTATTAACAGGCTAGCTGTGCCACCAAATAATCAACGTAGACCTCAGTGTGAAACATTTGCAGTGCACTACACAATGCACGCTTTTCTGTTATAGGCCATTTGCTAAGGATTTGTTAAAGAAGTATTAATGTTGGTGATATGAAGTCTATTGGAGAGACAAATGTAATGCATTTTATTAGTAAAATGCCTGTGACAGTCGTGTATTCTTTCATTAAGGCTGAAGAGATAATTACATTCGGAATTTTAACACCATGATAATTAACCTAAAGTATAATTGGGAGAGTATATACAAGCTTTTGTACACTTTTAATGAGAGTGTCACTTTCCACAAGCATATGAATATGAGAGTGTCCCAGTAAGATTATTCAAATCTGAATCATGATCAGGAGGTCTATACATTTCTAAACTGTGATGTAGTGTCAATGTCTAATATTAGGATCTCACAGGAAATAATTACGTGTCTGCATTAAGGGCAAATAGAACACTGCCCTCTAGTAGAGCTTACTGTTGGGCAACAAATTAAGTAGTAAAGTCACCTGAATAATTTACATAACCTCAACTCATATTCATATTTTTCCATGACATGTTCAATGCAATTCTTATATTTAGACAAATATTCCTGTTTAGAATATGTGAAATTTTTCTAAAGATTTTTTAACATGGTCCTTCACTTAGTGCTTCTTTCCCATGGTCTGTAAATCAAATAAACACATTTTAAATGTAAAGCTATAACATTCACAGAAGAAATAAGCCTGGACATACCTTTCAATGTACACAACATACATAAGTTTGGAGGAAGAAAGATCTTAAATTAACATTTAATCTGGAATTTATCCAGCACCCTGTTATGGAAGTAAAACAAAAGGACAAGGCTCTGAAACTGTAAGCCTTGGTGACAGCAGCATTTTTGGAAGACAAGTTCAGCTTGCTAGCCATTGGAACAGCTGTGCTTCAGATTTTCTTTGGGACAAACACAATCGCTGTCCCTCTTTCAAGTCACATAAGCCACACTGTAAAAACTGGAATTATTGCATATGAAGATGCTCTTTTATAGCGCTAAAACTTTTTATCAATAGGGTGCTAGTTAAATACAGATTTGAAAAAGAAAGAATTCTTTCTGAAAACTTCAGCTGTTTGACAATGCAATGCACTGTAGAGCCTGGAAAAGAAAATGAAAACATCCCTTCAAAGTGTTGGGCTATAGCCAGGGACCCCATTTAATTCCAACTAGTATAGGTGAAAATAATGAGCTGTAGAACACAGTGTTTGATATATTTTTAAGTGTTCTTTGTACAGGTAGTCTAACATCTGTTTACCCACTTCTGATATGCAATATTATTATTTCCTTAAATACTAGAAGGGCTGAGGCGTCATGGATTGTTGCCTTGCATATCACCATTTAATCCATTCTGTAAAGAAAATGTGTGGCTTTGTCCTTATTCACCTTTCCATCTCCTCTGTGTCCTTGCAGTGGTGGCTGCAAAACAATCAAGCTTATGTGAGAAACGCTGTAAGTAGATCCTTCACTGATGCTGCTTCAGACCCAAGGACACCTTGAGATAAAGCTGACCTCGGTTTTGTATAGTATACATTAACACATAAATACAAAGTAAATAACTACTGCAGCAATGTACTCCATTACTGTGGATAAATAAACAGCATTCCACCAGATTGTCAGATTGGCTAAACTTTAGTCACTCCAGGTGGGTGCTCAGAAACACTGATGTTCAGATGGAGTACTAATCTAACACAGGGGCCTCCTTCTAGTAGCTTTGAAGGACCCCAACAGGACTGCCTGTTAAGACTACATATCTGAAGGAGCCATGCAATTATCCAAACAGCAGCACTGCCTTATAAATATCCTTTGTGTAAAGTATATTGTAACCTCTGGGGTGTGCTCATCCAAAAAAGTCTTTTACAAAATGGATACAGCTCAGACAGTCTTCTCAAGGCATTATAGTTTTAAGTGTCATAGTCTTCATCACTACATTATATTAATTGTGCTCTCTGAAGTTTTCCTAAGATCTTTTAAATATTCATGTCAATTCATAATGTTTCTTATAGTCAATATGCAGTTACCGCCTGAATTATATGCCCTAAATAGCAAGATAGGACATATTTTGTAAAAAGCACCTAAATGGAATTCCTGCCACCAGCACTGATAAAAGTGAACTGAGGACTATTTTCTTCTTCTTTGGATTGTGGCATGCAGGGCACAACCCGGCACAGGCAGACACCAGACACAAGTTTCGGCACAACACACATTTTTATTCAAAGTGAGAAAATCTTTTCTTCAGCTTCCCACCTAGTCAGACAGTACAGCCCAATAAACAAAGTACACAGCACTTTTTTTCTTTCTTTTTCTCCACTCATCCTGGTAAGCTTAGTCTCCCTTCCTCAAGACTCTGTAGCTCCTGGAGCGAAGGCAGGTGGTTCCTTTTATGCTGCAACTGGTGGCTCATTGGCAAGGTGTGGAATCACTCCCAGGTGTATTGAAAACCCAAAGTAGGTCCCTGTGGCTCCCCCTGGCGGAATCCACAGAGCCTAAGAAGGCTTCAGTGAACTCCAATTCCCAGCGTGCCCTGTGGGAATCCATGGTGCCACAGATAATGCCCTGACCACGCTTTCTCCCCAGGTCCTTCCACGTTACTGGTGTCCCAGCCAGGCCAGGTCCCTCGCAATCCATGAGAGGATATATGGCACCTTGTATCCCACAGAATTGTGCATTACCACTACCTACTATAGTGGAGTGTGAGGTATAAATGACAAGATTCATATTCTACTTGCTAAATGTGTTTAGCTAAACTGCAACCCTACATACCTTATTTGACTTGATTTCTCTCACTCCACATATGTCTACACTTAATTTTATATTTTTAACCATCCTTACATGTTTCACATAATGTTTAGGATACATTGTTACACTTTTTCTGGTCACGTAAGAAAATACAATACTGCACCCTTATCATGATTATTATAGCTCTCTTTAAGAATCAAAGTTGAATTTAAATCAGTATGCCTAAACCTTAGACTTGTCAACCACATTTCATCCTTTATGTTTCTGAACCAATGATGCTTGTCTTAACACTAACTTACTGTATATAATATCACTTACCACTGGTACTTTCATCCCATAACTTCCAATTTTTACTTCTCTCAAAATTGACTGAACCATTTTTAGTAATACTAACTACTATAGTTGTATTAGTAGGTTTAGACCTCTGACATTTTAATTGCCTTTTTCATGACACTATCGGCCAGTGTAGATTTGTAGACAGAAATATTAACTCTGCTGTAAAAATACATTTATTTCCTTATTAGAAATCCCACTATTCTTATAGTACTTACCTGCTAACAAATGAAAATCAATTTCAGGCATTGTGAACTTCCATGATGTAATACCAGACCAAGCTATCAAAAGGCTTTACTTCACATCATCATGGCTATTACTGTAGTGTTTGTTGAGATGTGTTTTGTTTGTTTGTTTTTTTTTCCCAAATTTTTTCATTTTCCAACTTTTGTTTATAATAAATGCTAACAGAGAATAATGTTTGATACATATTGTATCCCGGTCCCTTTCCTCACTTGGTTAAAGTTAGGGCCTTCAGGTGTAACCTAAAAAGGCCTTATATATAAATCCCATTTTCTGCTGAGGCATTAATTTCAGTTTATGTTTTCTGTTTTGATTTTTTTTTTAATTCTCACTATTGTTTAAGGTTTTACTCCTCAGATTTTGGATTTGGATATTTTTGTATTCCCTCTTTTGAAATGACTTTTTGCATTACTACCTTATTAAAATTCTTTTGTTAGATTAACTTTATAATCTTTATGAAAATTTGATATTTTTTTTGTGGCAGAGGTTTTTACAATTGTTTTCTCCATTTTAGGCCTTAATAGTCTTGTTTTTTTTTGTGGGTGTAGGGCGTAAGTTTGAAATTGATCCCTGGGGCTTAGTCTAATTTTTGAGTTGAAGCATTTTGTTGAATTTTGTGGGCCAGAATTCATAGCAGAATGCCTCAACATGTAAAATTTAACAACAGTTCAGACTAAGTTACATTTTGTAATGGTTTATTATAATAGACTTGAGGCCAGAATTTAGGGTCACATGGGGAGGAGCAACCCCTCATGAGGAAATCAAAGCAAATTATTAAAAGGCAGAGAAAAAAATTTGGCCCACAGTATGTTTCTTAGATAAGATTTGGAAGATGATGATAAATTCTATGATCTAGCAGATCATGTAAATTTGGTACAAAGTAAGAATATTCTTCTTCTTCTTTTGTCTGCTTCCGTTAGGGGTTGCCACAACTGATCATCTTTTTCCATATTTTCCTGCCCTCTGCATCTTGCTCTGTTAAACCCATCACCTGCATCTCCCCTCTCAACACATCCATAAACCTTCTCTTAGGCCTGCCTCTTTTCTTCTTGCTTGGCAGCTCTATCCTTAGCATCCTTTTCATAATTTATCCAGCATCTCTCCTCTGCACATGTTCAAACCAACACAATCTCGCCTCTCTGACTTTGTCTCCAAACCATCCAACCTGAGCTGACCCTCTAATGTAGTCATTCTTAATCCTATTCATCTTTGTCACACCCAATGCAAATCTTAGCATCTTTTACTCTGCCACCTCCAGCTCTGCCTCCTGTTTTTTAGTCAGTGCCACCATCTCCAAACCATATAACATAGCTGGTGTCACTACCGTCCTGTAGACCTTCCCTTTCACTCTTGCTGATACCTGTCTGTCACAAAATTACTCCTGACACTCTTCACCACCCATTCCACCCTTCCTGCATTTTTTTCACCTCTCTTTCATAATCACTGTTACTCTGTACTGCTGATTCCAAGTACTTAAACTCATCCACTTTCGCCAACTCTACTCCCTGGATACTCACCATTCCACTGACCTCCCTCTTATTTACACACGTCTTCTGTCTTGTTCCTATTGACCTTCATTCCTCTCCTCTCTAACATATCTCCACCTCTCCAGGGTCTCCTCAAACATCTCCCTACTCTTCCTACAGATTACAGTGTCATCAGCAAACATAGTCCATGGAGACTCATGTCTAATTTGTCCGTCAACCTGTCCATCACCATTGCAAATAAGAAAGGCCTCAGAGCCGATGCCTGATGTAATCCCACCTCTACCTTGAATACAACTGTCACTCCAACGGCAACTTTATCAAAATGTCAAGTGTCTTGCTACCACAACAAAGTCCTAGTCTCCTGTGTTTGCTACCAACTCCACTGAGCCACATCCTCCAGTGTATGCTGCAGCTAAACGTGAGCCATTTGTACCAAATTATAGTACAGTTTAAATTGAATGACCCTCTCCAGTTTATGCAGACATCATGGATCCACCCACCCCCTGCATACATTACTGTCTCCATTGAACTTTCAAATTCAGTTTCTGCTTTCACCACGCATACAGAGCCACCAGTTTCTGCTTTCATTATTCACCCTGAACCTGCTCTGACCTTGGCAGAACTCAGTTCATTTTTTCTCCCAATGGTAAAGGGGTACTCTAGAGTGGATGCCTGAATGTATCCTCCACCAGTGGAGAGCTTACTATAGTTATTTCTTGAATCCCTGTAAACAGGTGACACTTTTGAACCCTTGCTTGTAAATTTAGGAAGGTTGATTTTCCTGCCTTCATTACTGTTCTTGGAGAGGTTTCTTTGGTGCAGCTGACCAGGGCCATACCTGCTGTGTTGCTTGTGGCTCAACCAAGGGACTTGTCAGAGTATGTGCCAGAGCCTTCACCTATGACCCCAGAAGAAACCACTTTTGAGCATTTTCTTGCACCTTTGTGTTATGATTTAGGATCATTTTAAATTTGATCTAATTCTAAACTTGTTAGGGTATTTGCCACTGAGAAATGACCATAGATTATGACCTTTGCTGTAATCAGGTCAATCATACTGTATAAAAAACGTAAGTATGTACCTCCCTGGTCATCTGAGATTGCAGAGCCCAAGAAAGAGTTTTTTGTTATTCTTGCCTTAAGATTTCCTGCTTTAGATCATTTTGCTTTGTTTTTTTACTATTGTGTTTTAGGCTTAGCATTTTTCTTCATTATTTAGTTTAATTGACTTCCTAGTTTCCACTTTCTCCATATATACCTAGTCAGGACACTATTCACGGGGGTTGTTGGAACACAAAGCATGTCTCAGAATTATTATTTTTTTTATTTTTATTAATTTTATTACAATCCATACAAATCAATCAAGTTTTTACAAAAGAAAAATTGAGTTAAGAACAGATCGATCCCCACTCCTGAGAGAGAGAGCAAGCCAAACGGCGTTAAATTTAAGGCTTGTAAACATACCTAAATTAATAAATTCTCTGTGCTTTATGAGCTTATTTTAAAATATTACTGATTAGATCCTGCCATGTTTTGAAAAAGTCTGTACAGATCCTCTAACTGAGTATTTGATTTTTCCAATTTCAAATAATATAACACATCAGTTTCCCACTGACTTAAAGAGGAGAGTTTGGGTTCTTCCAGTTTATCAGAATAAGTCTGCGTGCCAAAAGTATAGTGAATGCAATCACAATTTGTTTGTCTTTCTCCACCTTAAACCCATCTGGAAGAACCCCAAACACAGCTGTTAATGGGTTAGGAGGGATTGTGAGTCCAAGGCTGTCTGAGAGGTAATTAAAAATTTTTGTCCAGAATAACGTTAATTTGGTGCAGGCCCAGAACATGTGACCCAGTGAGGCTGGGACTTTGTTGCAGCGTTCGCAGGTTGGATCATGCCCTGGAAACATTTTGGAGAGTTTTAGTCGAGACAGATGTGCTCGATATATAATTTTGAGTTGTATAATTGTATGCTTTGCATATGGAGCTTGAGTGAATTCTCTGCATTGCTACTTTCCACTCCTTTTCTGATATATTAATTGAGAGATCTTTTCCCAGTGTCCTCTTGGATCTTTGAAAGGGAGGGATTGTACAATGATTTTATATATTGTAGAGATGGAGTCTAAGTCCTTGAGATTGAGCAATATTTTTCCAGCATGGATGAGGGTGCAAGATGAGGAAAATCTGGAAGGTTCTGTTTAACAAAGTTCCTGATTTGAAGATAGTGAAAGAAATGTGTAGCTGGAATGTTAAATTTGGAATGTAATTGTTCATAGGATGCAAAGACGTTGTCTATATAAAGATCTCTAAGCAAGTTAATTCCAAATTTTTTCCAGATATTAAAACTGCATATGTTTGTGAAGGTTGAAAGAGGTGGTTCTCTTGCAGAGGTGCCACAGATAGAAGCTTCTCCGTCTTAAAATGCTTTCTACATTGGTTCCAGATTCTAAGTGAGTGGAGCACAATTGGGTTATTAGTATATTGCCGATAACGTGTGTGTATTACAGCACAGCACAGAGCAAGGAATACAAAGAAGTACTGCAGGATTTTACTTCTATTGCGGTCCAAGCCTGTGTATGTTCTTCTATTTGTGTCCAGGTTCTTATCGCCTGTATATTTGCTGCCCAGTAATAAAACTGGAAGTTAGGTAGAGCCATGCCGCCTTCTGCCTTTTGTCTTTGTAGGGTCGCTTTTTGATGCGTGGATGTTTTGAATTCCAAATAAATGAGGTTATTGTTGAATCTAATTGCTTAAAGAATGATTTATTAATGTATATTGGATGTTTTGAAATAAAAAGGAGCTTAGGAAGAATATTCATCTTAACAGTGTTAATTCTTCCAGCTAGTGTGAGATGAAGGGTTGACCATCTATGCAAGTCTTGTTTAATTTTTTCCATGCAGACGCAAATTTTGTTGATAAAGAGCTTTATGTTTACTTGTGATGTTTACCCTAGGTATTTAAACTGTTCTGCAATGATAAAAGGTAGGGTATCTAATCTAATATTATATGCTTGAGAATTCACTGGAAAGAGTACACTTTTATTCAGATTAATTCTGAGACCAGAGATCTTTTGAAATTCTGTGAGTGCTGCTAAGACTGCAGGCACAGAATTTTCTGGGTCCGATATATACAGTACCATATCATCTGCATATAATGAGATTTTCTGTTCCAGTCCTTCTCTGCTAATCCCCTTTATCTGATCAGTATTTCGACAATGTATTGCCAGTGGTTCAATGGCAATTGCAAACAGCAGCGTGACAAGGGCATCCTTGTCTAGTACCACGTTCTAGTTTAAAGTAGTCTGAGCAAATGTTGTTGATGCAAACTGAAGCTTCTGGGTTAGTATACAGTAATTTAATCCATGCACAAATGTTGGGCCAAACCCAAACTTCTCCAATGTAGTAAAAGGTATTTCCATTCAATCATGTCGAATGCTTTTTCTGCATCCAATGATAATAATATTTCTGGGGTGTTTGATTTAGTTGGTGAGTATATTACATTAAACAGGTGTCAAAGATTTGAAGATAAGTGTCGGCCCCTAATAAATCCAGTTTGGTCTTGTGATATTACCAGGGAAGCACTTTCTCCATCCTTCTAGCTATGATTTTAGAGAGTATTTTAACGTCGTTATTCAGAAGTGAGATTGGTCTGTATGATGCACATTGTAATAAGTCCTTATTTTGTTTTGGAAAAACAGTGATTAGTGCTTGGCGAAAGGTTTGAAGAAGAGATTGGTTATCTCTGGCTTCTGTAAATGTTGCTAATAGGAGGGAGCTAGCTGAGCGGAAAATTTCTTGTAAAATTCTGCAGGGTATCCATCAGGGCCTGCTGCTTTCCCGCCTTGGAGTGACTTTATAGCATCTAGTAATTCTGATAATACCAGAGGTTTCTCAATTTCCAGAAATGCATTAGACTGTGTATTGTCTTCTTTAAACTCAGTAGTATATAAGGATTTATAGTACTCTCTGAAAGTGTGCATTATATTTTTGTGTTCATCGATTTTATCTCCGTTCCCGTTGGTGATTACTGAGATTGCGTTGCGCACTTCTTGCTTGTGAATTTGTTGAGCTAAAAGCTTATTAGCTTTCTCTCCATGTTCATAGTAATGATGTCTGGATTTGTAAATTAGTTGTTCAGTTTCTTTAGTTGTTAAGAGGTTTAATTCTGAATGTAGAGCCTGCCTTCCTATGTAGAGTCTCGCTTGGTAGTCTGACATGCTCTTCATCTATTTTAGTAATTTCGCTTTTTATCTCTGCTACTTTCTTGGCTTTGAGTTTATTTCTGTGGGAAAGATATGAGATAATCTATCCTCTTAAGAAGGCCTTAAGAGTTTCCCAGAATATTCCTGCAGAGATCTCGGAGGATGTATTTGTCTCTAGAAAGAATTTGATTTGTTTGGATATAAATTCATACAATTCTCGTCAGCTAATAGAAGCGGGTTGAGGCGCATCTGCGGGTGAGTGTATGGGGCTTAGTAATTTTAGCTCCAAGATCATAGGTGCATGGTCAGAAATAACAATAGCATCGTATTTGCAAGATTTAATCATAGGCAAGAAGTTATTGTCTATAAAGAAGTAATCAATCCTTGAGTAGCAATGATGTACTGGTGAGTAGAAAGAATATGTTCTTGAATTTGGGTTTAAAACCTCCAGGGTCTGATAAGTTGTGATCAGTTATAAACTTTGTAATTATCTTTGCGTGTTAGATGCGTTCCCCTGTGGAGAAGTCCTATCTAAAAGTGGATTTAGAACACAATTAAAGTCCCCAGCCATTATAACTTTATGAGTGTTCAGATTGGGAATGGATGCAAATAAATTTTGTATAAATTCCTTATCATCAACATTAGGTGCATAAACATTTATCAAAATCATTTTACAGTTAGATAAGTCTCCCATGACCATTACATATCTCCCTTCAGGATCCAATACTACATCTGATGCTACAAATGGTACTGTTCTATGTATGAGAATTCCACACCTCTAGTTTTCTTTGTAAAACTAGAATGGAACATTTGGCCAGTCCAGTCTTTTGCAGCGGAACTGATCCTTGCTTAGTAAGTGGGTCTCCTGTAAAAATACTATTTTAGCATTTAGACCTGTTAGGTGAGAGAGTACTTTCTTTCTCTTTAATTGTGATTCAGGCCTTTAACATTCCAGCTCACAAAGTTAACTGTCCCATCATGGAGACATTGATTCTGAGTTTTTGATGTCATTTTATAGTCTTAACTGGAAGTGAGACAGCTTCAGCCTTAATTTCCTATTTCCCCTAGAGTTGTTGCCATGCAGCTTATTATTACGTTGGTAGTTATAATTATAAAGATTAAGAGGATAGATTAGGTATAGATCAAGCCTGCTCTCTTTCTCTCCCCCTTAACCCCCACCCTCCCTTTTTGCCTCCCCAAGTGAGGCTAAAACCCACTTCACACAGTCCCAGTCCTCTGACATACCCAGAGACAGAGCACGTCCAAAGCAAAACAAGCCCCATGCAGGCTTTTAGGGTTAAAAGATAGAGATATCTATTACCAATATAGTCTAAAAAAAAAAAAAAAAAATTTTGCACTTAAAATATATATAGTCTTCAGCAATTTTAGTGCATTAAGATAATACACCCAGATAATAAACCGGGGATGGTGTTAAGATGTGTCCAGAATAAGCATAAGTCTTAATGCAATAATAGCAATAACAATAAACCAAGGGTTTGATGTTGAACAGTCTCATTTAGGGTAGAGATAAAATAATTAGCAAAAAAAAGAAAAAAGAGAAAAAAGAAAAAGTAATTAAGCACAATAAAACATAAACAGATAGCGCCCTAGTAATACTAAGTAATAATGAGAATATATGATGATAAAAACCCGTATTTTAAAACAAATAGATCAGACAGTAGATTATTTATCCTTGCTATATCATTAACGGCCATGACTCACTATTATGTATCAGAATAGTCCCGGGATCAGCTTTCTTAATTCCTTTTCTGCTTCTTCCTTGCTAGCGAAGACATAGAATTGAACCTGCCATTCCACTTTCAGTTTGGCTGGATACAAGTGGCTGTATTTGACGTTGGCTTGCCGTAACCGTTGTTTAATGTTGTAGAAGGCTGCGCGTTTAGTAGCTGTTGCTGGAGAGAAGTCAGGGAAGATACGAATGTGGTTATTTTCATATATAATATCTTGCTTGTTTCTGAGGAGTGCCATCACCTCTAGCTTAAATGATAACCTTTCAAAGCGAATAATAAAAGATAACGGTGTTTGATCGCGTCGCGTAAGCGCTGCTATCTCAGATTCTGCTTTAAAGTCCTCCCCGATTATTTTGGAGAAGAGTTCAGCTGCAAAATTCACAGGGTTCGGACCTTCTCGATTCTCAGGCAGACCTTCAATTCTGACATTATACCTTCTGCTTCTGTCTTCCAAAGCAGCCAGTCTGTCTCCGATTTTTTTGCATTCGGAGCTGACATTTACTGCTTTTTGTTCGGCACTGGCAGCTAAATTTTCGGCTATTTCAATCCGAGTCATGAATGTCTCCTTGAGATCCTCCAATTGATCAGTAAGCGTGCTCAGTTTAGCCGAGTTTTCCTGAATGTGTTCTTCAATTTTACCCAGCACCTGTCACAGCTCCAGTTGCATTTCGTGTCGCAGCTTTTCATTTGCCTGTTGCAGCATCAGCCGCTGCGTTTCGTTTGCTTGTTGCAACTCCTGTTTCAATTCCTGTCTCAGTTTCTCATGTGCCTTTGCCCTTGCTTTCTCATTTGCCTTCTCGCTTTTCTTTATATCTTGCATGAGCTCAGAGAACATCACCTGCAGTTTAGACATTTGAATTGTGCTTTCTTTTACCGTAGGTGAAGCGACAGGCTCTACTGTAGCTGGTGTCCCCGCTATTCCCGGCTCGCCTGGAGTAATTGAAGCCACGGACTGCAAGTTTCAGTTTCACCAGTTTCAGGTGTTCTTCTCTGATCGGCGAGCTATCGAGATCTGCACTCACGATCCTACATTCGCTCCCCTTTTCACTCTCAGCCGGCGATGATGTCACGGACCGTGGTCCCGAGGAGTCTGTACTTTCACCCATCTGATCCAGGTCTGTCTCTGAAAGGCCGTATCTTAAACTAGGGCTTGCTGATCTTAGCTTGGGTGCAGCTTTAGTTTTTGATTCTTTTGAACCCCCTTTCTTGTTGGCCATGTTTATATATGCTTACATATACTGTAGCAGTCTCCTTGGGTTGAATAGATACAGGATATCTCAGGATAATAAGCAAATAATATGAAAAATAACACCGCTGCTAGCGGAGCTCCACTTCAGACGTCCATCTCTCGCATCGGACGAGACCAGAATTATTATGAGAGTAAAAAAAAAAACAAAAACAGGGGCCTCGTGTATGAAAAGTGCGTACGGACAAATATGGTGCGACGCCTGTTTCTACACTCACATCGAGATGAATAAAAGCTAAACTTGGTGTAAACCACACACATTCTTAATCAACAGCACAATCCATTGTATACGTTTTCTGGTTGGGTTTGCAAACTGGCAAAACCCAGTATTAAAGCAGTGCTACTGTTCCTGTGTGGTTTCCCTTTCTTTTTTAAATTCACATACCTGACGCGGCTTTATCAAATACAATGAAATTAACCACATATAGTTTATAATTGGAGATTATTTATAGCACATACTGCCACTGCCATGCACACAGTCTATTCAAACTTCTCCCATTCAACAAACACTTCAGGGCCTTTTCTGTAGGGACCTTGCTGTTCAGAAACAGTTTCATCCCAATGCACTCAATCAGTCCATCAAGTGCTTCTGGTAAAACTGTTTGTACTTATAAGTACAATTACCTCACTGTAAACCTGCACAATAGTTGTAATATTGCACAACCTGTGCCACTTGATGAACCATTTGCACTGTCTAGACTATATGCACACATATATTGCACTTATGCTATCATATTCCATATTTTTCATTGTTTTTCATCATATTATTGTTATTTTATCATTTTATAGGAAAATAAGTTTATGGAGAATTTGCATATTGAATCTCATTGTACAATGCAATGACGATAAAGAAATTTAATTCAATTAAATAGAAGAAAGTGTGCGTTTACAGATGATGACGACTGGCTTCTAAGTTGATTTAGATTTCCAAGAGCTATCTTCTTGTAGCTCTTAATATAATTTTTAAGATGATATCTATACTAATAAAAGGCAAAGCCCTCACTCACTCACTCACCCACTCACTCACTAATCACTAAATCTCCAACTTCCCGTGTAGGTAGAAGGCTGAAATTTGGCAGGCTCATTCCTTACAGCTTACTTACAAAAGTTGGACAGGTTTCATTTCGAAATTCTACGCCTAATGGTCATAACTGGAAGGTATTTTTCTCCATTAACTGTAATGGAGTAGAGCTGCAAAGACGTGGGGGGCGGAGTTTCGTGTGACATCATCACGCCTCCCACGTAATCACGTGAACTGACTGTCAACGCAGTACGTAGAAAACCAGGAAGACCTCCAAAAAGCGCTTAAGAAAACATGCATTATATAATTGAGAAGGCAGCGAAACAATAAGAAGCGAGCGAGTGGCATATACTACCATATTCATGAGTGCTGCTACCTCGGAAAGAAAGCAAGGTGTAAACCTAAACTTTAAATTAAGTTCATAGACAGGCTACCGCTGGCGTTTCACATGCCCACAGGTAATGCGGGATACAAGTTTAATGATAGGATGCAGGATATAAACGAGAGTTTTGATCACTTTGTAACTAAGTTAAAATTGTAGGTGAAGGGGTGTGCTTATGCAAATTCCGAGAGACTGTGTTTGTGGGGGATTGACAGTTAAGGCGGTGGGGGAGTCACGTCATCATCTCCCTCCCACCTCATTTCGCTCTGAGCTGAGCTCATGGCTAACGCCGTTTCCGAAGCAACTTCGTCACACTGCCACCAAATACTCACAGAAAAATCCACAAGTTAATACACACGCTGTCTCTAGAGTTTCTCACACTGAATCCTCCAGGCACTACTTACAAAAGGTCACATTGACAATCGTGTTACGCTATTTTTAAAATCTTTCCTTTTCTTAGCACAAGCACAGCTGAGAAGCTTCGATGCATGTGCTCCATAACGCGTTGAAAAATAATGCATTTAATCACACTTTGCATTACAAGCAAAGGGGAGCTTTTGTCAATGCATGATTTCCTGGTACACGATTACATTGATCAGCGCATCCCGATTCATTTTACCCTCGCACCACCTTAGTTTGAGAAGAAGTATGAAAAATATGAGGTTAACACAGAAAAACAGATCACCAATTCAAGCTTTATGAATAATCGATTCGCCATCAATAATTGTTTTGGTAAAGCCATCCTCCTTCCATTTTATAATTTTTCCGCCACTAGCCATGATTAAATGAACGGTATAAAAGTAAGAGCGACGCGAGGGTGACTTATTTAGGCAGGAATATATATGATAGCAACACTCATGACAATGTCAATCATGTTACGTTATTATTAAAATGTTTCCTTTTCTTTTTCATTACTTCTTTAACACACTACTTCTCCGCTGCGAGGCGCGGGTATTTTGCTATATATATAATATATGAATTACCTCCAAAGAGCGCTGAGACTTTTGATATCATGAACGTGTGTACAAAAGGGGTCTCCTGCCCAGCAAAAGTCGAGCAGCCAGCGCGTGCATAGCTGTGCCGCCTTTGAGACGCTGACTGCGCTTCTGCCTTAAGTCAAAGTGAGCACTTTTAATTTTTTTCTTCCTCCCCTGAGCTATAGCCCAGACAAGTGCAAACACGGGACCCCTTTTCTACACCACGGCAAAATAATATTAAGGCGATTCACACTTTCTTTTGCACGTATACGATTATCAGGTCCTCAGCTCGGATTATGAACACACGCATACAGTGGAGGACTCACAGTGCCATCCCAGCCGATTAATGGCGGGGACGTCTCACCAGTCTACACAAGACCCACCGCGACTGTCCCCAAAAGGCGATCATAACGTCAGCGAACACATCTCTCTATACTATATAAAAGAAAAAGGCAACTTTCCTTTCTTTACACCTTTTTTCCTTTTATCCCAAACCAAAGCCTTTCTCTTAACACGCAGAGGACACAAAATAATTTTCTTTAATTGCCGGTAAGGCACATTACCAGAGGCACAAATTTGAACGCTTCACATAGAAAATGTAATTTCTATACCACAGCCGTCGTGTAGCGCCTTTCAAAAGGGATCTACTACCGAGAGATGATCCATATACATTTTAGCTGCTGTTAGTTACTTACCTGTTGTGTTACACAGTCTTTAAAATGTAGTTTACCCGCAACCACTCCAGTAGTGCTCAATGTACCTGTACTTCTTAAAACGTTAATGTTTTACTGTTTAATAACTTATAGACTATATTTCATTATTTTTCCCTTGCACTCAGTGACCAAAGCTATACACACACATATAGACACATACAAACATACACACAAGTATATGTATGTGTATATATATATATATATATATACACACACACCCCTATCTAGATTATATATATATATACACACACACACACACACACACACACACACACACACACACACACATACATACTACATACATACATACACACATATATATAATTTGTGTGTGTAGATATGTATATAGATATGTAGATATGAAGATATGTATGTGTATATATATATATGTGTATTATATATATATATGTATGTATGTATGTGTGTATGTGTGTGTGTATATATATATGACAGCAGCAATCCAAGCTGTGAGAAAACAGTAAAAAGGAGGCGTGTCAGACGTCGTGGTACATTTTCTGATGCAGCTACGAAAACAACTTTGTGACGCTGCCAAAATACACAAAACAATTACTTTGACAATCATGTTACATTATTTTTAAAATGTTTCCTTTTCTTTTCATAACTTCTTTAACACATGACATCGCTGCGAAGCGCGGGTATTTTGCTATATATATATATATCACAGCGACACTCATAACAGTGACAAAACAATTACATTGACAATCATGTTACGTTATTTTCAAAATGTTTCCTTTTCTTTCTCTTTCCTTCTTTAACACACTACTTCTCGCTGCCAAGCTGGTATTTTGCTATATATATATATATATATATATATATATATATATAGATAGATATATATAGATAGATAGATATGAGAACAACATAGATAGATAGATAGATAGATAGATAGATAGATAGATAGATAGATAGATAGATAGATAGATAGATATGAGAACAACACTCATATCAATGACAAAACAATTATATTAACAATCATGTTACGTTATTTTTAAAATTTTTCCTTTTCTTTTTCATACCTTCTTTAAATCACTACTTCTCCGCTGCGAAGCGCGGGTATTCTGCTAGTTACATTATAAAGATACATTTTTAGCTTATACTTTATACTTGCTTGAACTGGTGCAACCCTGGATGGACAGATGGATGGAATATTTAAAAATGTAGTACGAAGATATTCCAATGTTCCTTAAAAGTTTTGAAGAATTGGCTTTCTAAGCTTACAAATGGCTTGACATTTATTACAGAGCTTATTGTGTGGCAATTGGTTAGGTGGAAAAAGAAAAGGAAGGAAAGAATTAGGGTTTGGCACATTTGAGACAGTGCTACTGCAATAAATTATTTCATCGAGGGTCACATACATCCCAGCATGCATCTTGCAGAAGGCAGGAACAATCTCTGGATGGGGTGCCAGTTCATCACTACCATGATGCCACCATGCTCCCATGTTTAATACATGCTTTAACTACTTTCATCATGAAAATTATATCAAGCATACATCTTAGTATTTACATTGTTTAGAGAACTGTAATATCATGAATCTAATGTATTCTATGTCCTATTAGTGTAAGAGAAAGCCCGTTTAAGAAGCATGTAGTGATTCACACACATACAGCACCTTAGAATACATAGAATACGAAGCATTTAACATGCTACTTTAGTTATGTTGGGATCTGAGAAACTCTAGTAAATTCAACATTAATTTTAAGATTAAGTTTACAACATTCTGCATTAATGACAAAATGAACTACAAGATTAAAGTGGACATTTTGATCTTTTTTTTCCCTCTCTGTACCCTAATACGCTTCCATGTGACACTCAGACAGTGGGCTACAAATCGCCTTCTCATGGGGATTTTGATATCTCAGCACTTATTTATTTTTTTTATTTCAGGCACTCTGTATCATTCGATCAACTCGATAGAAGCTCCATGCAGCTGTTGTTATGGTTCTGCCTTGTCCTGAAACGGTTTCATTAACTTTATGACCTTAGTCTTGGAAAGTTTTTCTCCTGTGGGGCGACTAGGATCTTTTCCAGAATAAGATCAAACACAGTTTTGTAGGGTGCAACAGGAGCTTCCATCTGCAGGTAAAGTCACTTCAGTACACATGCACTTTGTGAGCATGCTAGTGTTGCTCTGCATTCTACTTGTGACTTTACACTGTAGGAAGATAAATAAATAAATAAAGGTAAAGAACATTCGATCTGACTTTTATATACCAAGTACAGTGATGGCAAAAGTGCGATGGCAGCTTCCACCTGCAGCTATAGACTCTTCAGTACATGAGCGACTCTTCATACCCAAAAAAGAAGTCTGACTGCATTCTTGTACCATTGCTTACATACTGCAGTGTCAGCAGGCATTTTATGTGGTGTGATAGGGGCTTGGCGTCCTTACCTAGCCGAGACGTCCCTGCACACTATATTCAGGGGGAACAGCCATAGACATTGCAATACCTTCCCCTGAACACTAGTTGGCCACATCCCTGGAGTGGAACAGTCTCTCGGGTTTCTGCAGGGCATCCTGGGAATTGGAGTTGGGTACAGCCCTGTTGGATCCCGCAGGTACTGCCAGAGGGCACTGTATTTGGGACTCCTGAGCCCGTGTGGGCAACCAATTCGTCACACCTGGAAGTGCAGCCGGAAATCAGGGATCAAGCACCTGGAGCACTTCTATATAAAGGGAGCCAGCAACCACCACTCATGGCCAGAGTCAGGTGGAAGGATGACGCAGCTTGGTGAGGAGTGATGGAGTGACAAGAAGAGGAGAAATTAGTGTTTATTGTGTACTTGGGACTGTGTTGGGCTAGTGGGACATGGGGAAGACGTGTCTTACAGCTGAAGAAAATAAAAATTTATTTCATTTTACACATGCCTCCTGTGTCTAATCTGTGTCGGGCGCTATATAGCATCTTTCTTACAGTGGCATTACACATGTAATATGTGAGCATGCCCTTGTTGATCAAACACAGGAAGCTCTGCAGTCTACTTGTGACTTTACACTGCAGGAAGAGAAGTAAATAAATCAAGGTAAATAACATTTGATCTGGCTTTTATATAAGTAACATACAAATGTTTCTTATGTAAAGACCATCACAAAACAATCACGAACAGGGCTTTGCACGATACGTTAGCAAGCTCTGTAAGCCGTGCTGCTTCGTTGAAGGACAGGTGTTGGTCAGACTGACTGTCAGGATGACGCTGGACCACTTCTTGCACCCAAACAGTACCATCTTTCACCTGTATGCCTGGTGAAGCTGTGTTGTTCTAATATGTGAGTAGACGTTTCTTTTGGGGAGGGCTTCTGTTCTCTTTCTCCGGTGTAAAACCCTCATCATCATCTGAGTTCACCTCTGTTATAGCACATCTTTATTTGAAAATAGCAGTGTCAGATCGGGGCGAGCGTGAACGTGACTGAGAAAATAAAACTGAATAAAATAAAAAAAAACACTAACCTTTACAAGTACCATACATTTCCATCGTCTGTTACAGACTCAAATCAAATGTATGTTTTTATTGTATAATAGTAACAATAAGAGCATCTCACTACTCAGAATGTTTAGTTTTGGGACATGGGAAGGCTTCAACCAACAACCTTTTGAATACAAGTCAGCAGTTCTTACCACTGTATTACCAAAGTCGTCACAACAACAAGCCACACTAACCCGATTTTTTTTTCTTTGGTTATAGTCTTGAATAAAAGCACACTTGTTCTGTTATATTTGTACCATTTGTTAAAGTTCTTATTTGATATTTGGACTTCAGTCTTCACACATTATTCACCATGTCAAAATTTTGTCTTTAGTACTAAAACATGAAAAAAAGTTTGTCTTTTAGGTATGTGCTCAACATTTCTTGCATTTCCTGTCACCCTACAGTTACAAAAATCTTTGTAGACAATTTGAAATGCATGTGTTCCAAATAATGATATATTTTATAGCCTATACAGCTCTAGGCACCTCACTCCCTAATAAACACCTTTTCTTGACTACTAAGAACTATCAAGTAGAATTTTTTTACACACTACTTCCTACTTACTAAGAAACATGCTTACTAAATATCTGCAACTAGTTATTTACTTATTCTCTGGTCTGTTTCTAATGCTTATCAATGTATCACTAAGCCCCTCTCTTTACTACTTTCAAGTCAGCCTCCTTCCTGCACTTAACGTTGTATTTTAAATAACTCTCACAGACCAGTATCTCAAAGCACTCAGCACTTTTTCCAGTGCCACACATAAGGGTGACGTCAGCACATCAGTATATCTCAGTCTGCAATACAGTCCAATCTGTATTCTGCTGTCTGACAAAATACCATGCTTCTA
Source organism: Polypterus senegalus (assembly GCF_016835505.1). Classification (NCBI taxonomy): domain Eukaryota; kingdom Metazoa; phylum Chordata; class Cladistia; order Polypteriformes; family Polypteridae; genus Polypterus; species Polypterus senegalus. Next base: position 110,978,365 of record NC_053158.1, read on the forward strand.
ACTGCCTCCACCTCCGTCAAAATATTACTCTTCCCTCCTACCTCAGACACAAAATTGGGTAAAATGCAAACAGGGCTCCACGGAAAGCTAACCAGTATTTTTTTTTAATGTGCCAGTCAGTAGAAAGGAGTACCACATCTGTCAATATTTATTTCAGATCGCATGTTGTTCCTCATACATCTACGCATTTTTGTAAATTTTATGAAAAGTTGTTTTATGCAGGCAGTAAAGTGCATTGTGAACATGAATGCAGGATTTTTCCCAAGTACTGTGTATTTTTGATGATGCTTTCCAAGTTTGACATTAAAATTTCCACAATGTTTGTTACATAGAACTTGCACCCTAAGGCATTCTTTATTAGTATTTTCAAACATATGATAAAAAACGTTTGATGAAAGGATTATAGTGAAATCTTGCTTTTGTAAATCACATGAAGATTGTAAGAAGTGAAGTACATTTAATTCCAAAAACAAAACTGGATTTTGCTAAACCTGTATTATTGCAACAGATAAAACCAGAATTAGGTGATCCATAAGGCCAGTGATGAGGATAATTTGCAATTCCTCCTTTCAGAAACATGAACAGGCTTTGTCTGTTCCAGTAAAAGTAATCTAATGAAATCAACCAATGAATGCCCTGAAACTTAACGGCAAAAGATCAGGATTAATGTGAATGATTAAAGATTTACCATCGCAATAATTAAATCATAGGATAAAATATATTTGTCCCAAACTAGGTAATTGTGTGAAAATATCTGATTTACTTAGCTACTTTGTTAACTAAGATATAAGAGATAGAGTGCATTTGGTATTGCATAGAATCAATTAGCAATTCTTTTATTTATTCGGTCTGCTTGTTAAGATGAAAAAGCTCAGTAAGAATACAATATATTTTCTGATAATCAAACATAATTCACCATTATGGAGTTCCATTTTATGGTTGTAAATATGACACTGATGCTACATCCAAACTTCTAGTAAAATAGAGGCCAAATGCATAAGAATTAGCCATATGGAGCTACACCACTCAAAGCCACAGGGGATGCACAAACCAGTATGTTTCTTCGTGCCATTCCCAAGCCCAGATAAATGGGCAGGGTTCCATCAGGAAGGGCATCTGTTGTAAAATTTTGCCAAATCAATATACATACAACAATACAAATTTCCACACCAGATGGGTTGAGTCCCGGGTTAACAATAACCGCCACCAGTACTGTTAGCCAACAGAGTGCTGGCAGAAACTGGGCTACTGTTGGCCGAAGAAAGAGAAGAAGAGGGGATAGACGTGTCCGGAGGAAAGAGGAGAGGAGGAAGGTAAAGAGAGTGGAACTAAGGGTAGGAACTTTAAATGTTGGCAGTATGACTGGTAAGGGGAGAGAGTTAGCTGATATGATGGAGAGAAAGGAGATTGATATATTGTGCATGCAAGAGACTAAATGGAAGGGGAGTAAAGCCAGGTGGATCAGATGTGGATTCAAATTGTTCTATCATGGTGTGGATGGGAGGAGAAATTCTAAAGGAACAGTACGTCAAGAGTGTTTTGGAAGTGAAAAGAGTGTCAGACAGAGTGATGGTTATGAAACTGTCAATTGAAGGTGTGATGAATGTTGTTAGCGCATATGAACCACAAGTTGGGTGTGCGATAGATGAGAAAGAAGATTTCTGGAGTGAGTTGGATGAGGTGATGGACAGTGTACCCAAGGGGCATAGAGTGGTGATTGGAGCAGATTTAAATGGACATGTTTTTGAAAAGAACATGGGAGACAAGGAATTACGGGTAGGTATTGGGTCAAGGAGAGGAATGAAGAAGGTCAGATGATAAAGGACAGGTATGGCTGTAGTGAATATGTATTTTAAGAAGAGGGAGGAACACAGGGTGACATACAAGAGTGGAGGAAGATGCACACAGGTAGATTATATCCTATGCAGAGATGTTAATCTGAAGGAGATTAAAGACTGCGAAGTGGTAGCAGAGGAAAGAGTAGTTAGGCAGCATAGGATGGTGGTCTGTAGGATGACACTGGAGATCAAGAAGAGGAGGAGAGTGAAGGCAGAGCCAAGAATCAAATGGTGGAAGTTGAACATGGAAGACAGCAAGGTTGAGTTCAGGGAGGTGGTAAGACAGGCACTGGGTGGCAATGACTTACCAGACAGCTGGGCAACTACAGCAGAAGTAGTAAGGGTGACAGCAAGAATGGTGCTTAGCGTGACATCTGGACAGAAGAAGAAGGAAAAGGAAACCTGGTGACAGAATGGGGAAGTACAGGAGAGTATACAGAGGAAGGGGATGGTGAAGAACAAGTGGGATAGTCAGAGAGATACAGAAAGTAGACAAGAGTACAAGGAGATAAGGCACAAGGTGAAGAGAGAGGTGGTGAAGGCTAAAGAAAAGCAGTATAATGAGTTGTATGAAAGACTGGACACTAAGGAGGGAGAAAAGTACAGAGTAACGGGGGTTGTGGAAGAGAGGTGAGAAAGAGAGTGCAGGCAGAGTGAAATGGGTGGAGGAGAGTGTCAGGAGTAATTTTTGACAGATGGTTATCAGCAAGAGTGAAACGGAAGGTCTACAGGACAGTAATGAGACCAGCTATGTTATATGGGTTGTAGAGGGTGGCACTGACCAGAAAGCAGGAGACAGAGCTGGAGGTGGCAGAATTAAAGATTAGAAATGAGTACATTAGAGGGTTGGCTCAGGTTGGACAGTTGGGAGACAAAGTCAGACATGTGAGATTGTTTTGCATTACGACATATGCACTGGAGAGGCGCTGGGTATATTGGGAAAGGGATGTTAAAGATAGAGCTGCTAGGCAAGAGGAAAAGAGGAAGGCCTAAGAGAAGGTTTATGGAGGTAGTGAGAGAGGACATGCAGGTGATGGGTGTAACAGACCAAGATGTAGAGGACAGGAAGACATGGAACAAGATGATCTGCTGTGGCAACCCCTAATGGGAGCAGCCGAAAAAAGAAGAAGAAGAGCAACACCAATCAAAACAATCCTTAAAAAACCCTGTAAAAGTCAGAAAGTATAAGACTCCCTGTAAAATAATAATAATTGAAATAACACCAAAATATTTATTACTATGCGTAAGGCATTTCTATTTTCTTGATGGAAAAAAAGTGTGAACCATCTGCAGAAAGACAAAAGATATGCCAGCTCTGTGAAGCACAACTTTAAAAAAGCCCCATGGCATGGCAAATCAGTGCCTCAAAGACTGAAACTCTGTGAGTGCAATGTTTATTTATTTATTTTTTTACCTGTTACTATTTAGTGATCATTTAATGGAGGCAGAGATGCCACAAGTATCTGATAAACAATAGCTGGTTTTGGGAAGTTCTAGAATATTACCACCTTATTGTTTTCCTATGGCCCTCAGCTGGAAGTATCAATGGTCTTAACTTGATTGACTGTAAATCAGCACATCACTATATATAACTGAAGCCCTGCAAAGCAATTTGAGCTTTCATCTTAAAGAAATAGCATAAAGGGTTAATATATGTCAGAAACCTTTGCAGGCATGCCAGGATACCAGATAGGGGTCAAGTGAACAACAAATGTATACTGAAATATAAGAATTGGTTTAGGAAAAATACCGAGATGGACAAGTTAATAATGTACAAGTTGAAAGGTTTATGTAATGTACAAAATGTCCTGAAGGATGACTAAGAAATCAGCAGATGTCCTTTAAACAAGCAGAATGGAGAATTATTATATGCACAGAAATTTCAAGGGTGGTAGGTCCTCTCAAAAGGTATAAGAACCAGAATATAATAGACTTTTATTTTATAAGTTATTTGGGTGTAAACCAACCAGAGTAAATGTATGCATTGATTGACTGTATGTAAATTTAATAGTTTAACAATGAACCTCTATTCTTTGTTTCTCTGATCATTCTGACTATGCAGTAACAGACTGCTTTTGAAGATTACTCCCTCTAAGGCATTTTGCTAAGGAGTAATTAAAAGATACAATGAACATGTTTTCGCTTGCCTGTTAACTGATTTGTCCTGTTAGGGGATGTTTCTTTATTTAATTAAGATGTGAAATTTCTACCACATAATTCACTTGTTGGTTATGCAGTTGCATGCATTTTTTGCTAAAATGTCATTAAACATATTCCTGTGTACATTATAAACAGCAATGCCATTTCCATAATACTGCACTTTTGAACTGAAGACTCTTGACCTATGAAAGAGGGGGAGAGGCAAATTCTCAATTAAAAATTCCAGTATTATGGGAACTTAATAAAAAAAGTCTGAAACCCATTTTTGGGCTTATGCACACAGTAAACTTTCTAGTGTTGAAATCTTGGTGTTAGTGTTCAGTGTCATAGTGTTAAATTCTCCACGTTATTCAGTACAAATGCACTCCTCACAGAGTAACCAATTCTGTTGCTAGCCAAGTTAATTTTCAGTGTAACATTCCTCCTCACCGACTGATAAATTAATCATCTGGGAAACTGACCCGCTTTAGAATTGTAGGGTGTGCATATCATGGACACAAAGTGTAAATTTACCACATGATTAGCAGATTTATTGTTTTCTGGCTTCAACACTTTTGACGGGTACACATCTATATATATATAATTCACTAAGGCATGACAACCATGAAAAGCACGCCGGAAGGGGTGTGGATTCACTAAGCCGCCGACAAGTGAGACACCTATGGCGCACACAGGAAGGAGCCACGGCCACCAACTCCAAGACCATTGGATACGATGACAACTCGCAGGGCCACGCCCACCAACTCGGACACGACAACACAGAAAAAATGGCGTCATTTATGTTCGTCTGTCGCAGAGGCCACATGCAGTGCAGGTCAGGTTAATGTCATGTACCTCCGAGCTACGTTGACTGTTCATAGAGGCATGTTTCTCGCAGAGGTGAATCGCCATATGCAGCGTGTAAAACTGTTTGCGAGTGTTATCCCATGGGATCATTAAAACATTCCTTTACAACTGAGGTTAAAACACAATGAAGTGAGCAGTCTTTAAAAAACAAGTTTTTGGTTTCGACGCACGACCGCGTGCAGCATAGCAAATTGTTGTACACGCCACATACAGCAATTCGCATCCGCAACAAACATGCGTCTTCTTAGATGCTCCTGCACTTATATACACCCCCCTCCCACCTCGCTACGCCTCACGGACGATTGTGTGTTGGTTCGTTCCGTGCATTGTTACAATGTTGCTTTTCTTGCTGATTTATTACATTACCGATTTTGCAAATGTTAAATTTTCTCCCTGTGCTTAAAAATTATTAAAAAACCGGCCTGATTATGCGGCATATGGTACGCCGCGGGTTTGCTAGTTTTCTTAAATACTTGCTCCAGAAATTTTGCACATACAAAAAAAATGTATGCACTTTATTTTAATTAATTTGAAATTACTGAATGCTGTTTGTTAGAAAGTTAAAAATCTGCTGTCCTAAACTTGCTTTATAACAGCATATCACATTGATAAGTATAACATTTTGTATTTATACTATTAAAATTATATCTGTCCAATTTCAATACCTAACTACAAATGTCTTTTTGTTTAGCTTTATGTTATTTCTGGTGCTTTAGTGGCTTGTGTTAGTATTGTTTGGCATTTTCAGCCAGTGAGTATCTTGTTTTTGTGTATGCTTGTGGCACCTCATTTTATATATATACTTATATATATATATATATATATATATATATATATATATACTGGACAAAAACTAAAATAATGGGCTAGAACAGTAGTGCATAAACATTTGTATGAACATAATATTATATTATATTATATTATATTATATTATATTATATTATATTATATTATATTATATTATATTAAATGGCAAGGGACCTTGTATGTGGCTGTAATATGTGTCACTGTATTGTGTGCCTTTAATTTTCTCTCTCAGTAATACTGGTTTGTATTTCCACAAAATGCCTATAATTTTGTCTGACAGTAATACAGTGGAACCTCGGTTCACGACCATAATTCGTTCCAAAACTCTGGTTGTAACCCGATTTGGTTGTGAACCGAAGTAATTTCCCATAGGATTGTATGTAAATACAATTAATCCGTTCCAGACCGTATGAACTGTATGTAAATATATATTTTTAAATTTTTTAAGCACAAATATAGTTAACTATACCATAGAAAGCACAGCGTAATAGTAAACTAAATGTAAAAACATTGAATAACACTAAGAAAACCTTGAACAACAGAGAAAACTAACACTGCAAGAATTTGCGCTATAGCCTTATGACCCGCTCGCTAAAAACTCTTTTTTAATGAGTTTTAAGCACAGGGGAAAAAATTGAACATTTGAAAAATCTGTAATTTAATAAACAACCAAGAAAAGTAACATTGCAACAATGCACGCAAGCACGCCTGTGTGTGTGTGTGTGTGTGTCTCTCTCGCGGGCCTGCGTGTGTCTGTCTCTTGCGTGTGTGTCTCTTAAGCGCGTGCCTCTGTGTCTGTGTGTGTCTGTCTGTCTGTCTGTCTGTCTGTCTGTCGACTGTGTGTGTGTGTGTGTGTGTGTGTCTCGCGCGCGCCTGTGTGTGTCGGTCTCTCTCTCTCTCTCTCTCTCTCTCTCTCTCTCTCTCTCTCTCTCCCTCTCTCCCTCTCCCTCTCCCTCTCCCTCTCCCTCTGCACAGGAAGAGACTGAACACATGCTGTGTGGCCCCGCGCATGCGCACTTCACCAGAAGACACACACACACGGACACCTGGACGCGCACAAGGGTTTTATTAAAGAGGATATATATATATATATATATATATTGTGGACGCTGGCCCAGACACATACAGACAGACATCATAGTTCGCCCAACACACGTTTATTTACAATACTATATACAAGTTTTTGTGCACTCACACACCCCAGTGCCTCCAGCACCGATTCCCCCAATGTCCAGGCCACACTCTTCCAGTGCCTTTCTCCTGGCTGCCTCTAGTCCTCCCTCCAGCTCCGTCCTCTTCCACCCGACTTCTGCCGATGACTGGAGGGAGGCGGCCCCATAATAGGAACCCGGATGGGCTCCAGTTGCTTCCCGGAATTCCCCTGTAGCCACGCCCCTGTGTGGCGGAACTACCGGCTGCGCACCCGGAAGCCGTCTGGGTGTCCCCTGTCGTCTTCCCCCCAACACTTCCTGGTGTGGAGGAAGTGCTGGGCTCCCGGGATATTCAGGCACTGGGGCGCCGCCTGCCGGTGGCCACGGGTCCCTACAGGGCTGGGCTTCCAAGCCCTTCACCCGAGGCCCCCTACATAACCAGGGCGGACGCCCCCTCGCGGTCTGGAGGAGGCATAAGCCCTCCTCCGGTCCTCCTGGGTGCCCCGGCCGGGGACCACAATATATATTTATATATATATATATACTCAGCAAAAAAAGAAACGTCCTCTGACTTTCAACTGTTTTTACTTTCAGTAAACTTAATGTGTAAATATTTGTATGAACACTAAAAGAGTCAACACCATAAGACATAAACTAAAAATGTTTCATAATGTGTCCCTGAATTAAGGGAGGCTCAAAATCAAAAGTACCAGTCAGTATCTGGTGTGGCCACCAGCTGCTTGAAGTACTGCAGTGCATCTCCTCCTCATGGACTGGACCAGATTTGTCAGTTCTTGCTGTGAGATGTTACCCTACTCTTCCACCAAGGCACCTGCAAGTTCCTGGACATTTCTGGGGGGAATGGCCCTAGCCCTCACCCTGCGATCCAACAGGTCCCAGACGTGCTCAATGGGATTGAGATCCGGGCTCTTCCACTGCGAGGATGATCAGCTGTCCTTCCTGTCTCCCTGTAGCGCTGTCTTAGGCGTCTCACAGTGCGGACATGGCAATTTATTGCCCTAGCCACATCAGCAGTCCTCATGCCTCCCTGCATCATGCCTAATGCAAGTTCACGCAGATGTGCAAGGACCCTGGTCATCTTTCTTTGGGTGTTTTTCACAGTCGGTAGACAAGTCTCTTTAGTGTCCTGCGTTTTTAGAACTGTGACCTTAAATGCCTACTTTCTGTAAGCTGTTAAGGTCTTAACGACCATTCCACAGGTGCATGTTAATTAATTGATTATGGTTAATTGAACATGCATGGAAAAGATTGTTTAAATCCTTTACAATGAAGATCTGTAAAGTTATTTGGATTTTTAAAACATTATTGTTGAAATACACAGTCCTGAAAAAGGGACGTTTCTTTTTGCTGAGTATATATATATACTGCTCAAAAGAATTAAAGGAACACTTTTTAATCAGAGTATAGAATAAAGTCAATGAAACTTATGGGATATTAATCTGGTCAGTTAAGTAGCAGAGGGGTTGTTAATCAGTTTCAGCTGCTGTGGTGTTAATGAAATTAACAACAGATGCACTAGAGGGGCAACAATGAGATGACCCCCAAAACAGGAAAGGTTTAACAGGTGGAGGCCACTGACATTTTTCCCTCCTCATCTTTTCTGACTGTTTCTTCACTAGCTTTGCATTTGGCTACAGTCAGTGTCACTACTGGTAGCATGAGGCGATACCTGTACCCTACAGAGGTTGCACAGGTAGTCCAACTTCTCCAGGATGGCACATCAATACGTGTCATTGCCAGAAGGTTTGCTGTGTCTCCCTGCACAGTCTCAAGGGCATGGAGGAGATTCTAGGAGACAAGCAGTTACTCTAGGAGAGCTGGAGAAGGCCATAGAAGGTCCATAACCCATCAGCAGGACCAGTATCTGCTCCTTTGGGCAAGGAGGAACAGGATGAGCACTGCCAGAGCCCTACAAAATGACCTCCAGCAGGCCACTGGTGTGAATGTCTCTGACCAAACAACCAGAAAGACTTCATGAGGGTGACCCAAGGGCCCCATGTCCTCTAATGGGCCCTGAGCTCACTGCCCAGCAGCATGCAGCTCGATTGGCATTCGCCATAGAATACCAGAATTGGCAGATGCACCACTGGTGCCCTGTGCTTTTACAGATGAGAGCAGGTTCACCCTGAGCACGTGACAGAAGTGAAAGGGTCTGAGAAGCCATGGAGAACATTATGCTGCCTGTAACATCATTCAGCATGAGCAGTTTTGTGGTGGGTTAATGATTGTCTGGGGAGGCATATCCATGGAGGGTCACACAGACCGCTACAGGCTTGACAAAGGCACCTTGGCTGCCATTAGGTATCAGGATGAAATCCTTGGACCCATTATCAGACCCTATGCTGGTACAGTGGCTCCTGGTGCACGACAATTCCTGGCCTCATGTGGTGAGAGTACGCAGGCAGTTCCTGGAGGATGAAGGAATTGATACCATTGACTGGCCACCACACTTTCCTGACCTAAATCCAATAGAACACCTCTGGGACATTATGTTTTGGTCCATCCAATGCCACCAGGTTGCACCTCAGACTGTCCAGGAGCTCAGTGATGCCCTGGTCCAGATCTGGAAGGAGATCCCCCACAACACCATCTGTCATCTCATTAGAAGCATGCACCGATGTTGTCAGGCATGTATACAAGAACACAGGGGCCATACAAAGTGCTGCGTACAATTTTGAGTTGCTGCAATTAAATTTTGGCAAAATGGACTAGCCTGCCACATAATTTTTTCACTCTGATTTTTGGGGCGTCTTTGAATTCAGGGCTCTGTAGGTTGATCATTTTCATTTCCATCAAACGATGTGGCATCCTTTCGTTCCTAACACATTACCCAGTCTATATCAGTATAGATATCCAGGAGGATTTCTTTCTCCCATTGAGATCTGATGTGTTTTCAAAGTGTTTCTTTAATTTTTTTGAGCAGTTTATATATATATATATATATATATATATATATATATATATATATATATATAATATATATTGTGAGACTTGCCCGGACACCACCAGTCGGAGACCACATCTTTATAAAATTCATACATTTATTATACATAATAAACACAGTCCCGAAACACCACACAATGCTCACAAAGCAATAATCACCACATTCTCTTCAATAACTCTGTCCTTGGCCTCCAATATCCTCCTGGGAGCTTCGTCCTGCTCCCTCTCCCGACTCTAGCTCCCAGATTGCTGGGAGGCGGCGCCTTTTATTCCCGCCCGGATGTGCTCCAGGTGGCTGGTGATGATCTTCCGGCAGCACTTCCTGGTGTGGTGGAAGTGCTGCCCTTTGCCCCGGAAGCACTCCGGGCATCCCTGGCAGATTCCTCCACCATCTTGCCAAGTGTGGCGGAAGTAATGTTCTCCCGGGTTCTTGGAGGCTTAAGGCACCCCCTGGCAGTGGCCACGGGTCCCAACGAGTTGGAAAGTCTCTTCTCTTCTCCCGTAGTCCTCTCCTGCTCCAGGGCGGTTGTGTCCTTCTGACCCGGAAGCTTTTAATGCCACTTTCCGGACCTTCTAGGCGTCCCGGCCGGGTAAGAACCCCAGCCATGTGTTGGTGGCCTCGGGTAAGGGGCTTGGAAGCCCAACCCTGTAGGGGCCCGTGGCCACCGCCAGGCAGCGCCCCGGTACCTGAAGAAACCTGGAGCCCAGCACTTCCGCCACACCAGGAACGGCTGTGGGGAAGCAGGCAGGGGACACCCGGAGGGCTTCCAGTTGCGCAGCCGGCACTTCTGCCACACTGGGGCGTGTCTGAGGAGGAATGCTGGGAAGCAGCTGGAGCCCATCAGGGGTGTGATAAAAGGGGCCACCTCCCTTCATTCGAGAGCGGAAGTCGGGTGGAAGAGGACGGAGCTGGAGAGAGGACTGGAGGCGGCCCGAAGAAAGGCTTAAAAGACTGTGAGAGGCCTGGACTTTGGGGGATTAGTGCTGGAGGCACTGGGGTTTGTGTGCAGCTTAAACTTGTAAAAAGTTGTAAATAAACGTGTGGTGGTGGAAAACAACATGTCTGCCTGTCAGTGTCCAGGCCACGTCCACAATATATATATATATATATACTAGTAGAATACCCGCGCTTCGCAGCGGAGAAGTAGTGTGTTAAAGAAGGTACGAAAAAGAAAAGGAAAATTTGAAAAACAACGTAACTTGATTGTTAATGTAATTGTTTTGTCATTGATATGAGTGTTGTTCTCATATCTATATCTATATCTATATATATATATATATATCTATATATATATATATATGTTGTTTTCATATCTATCTATATATATATATCTCTATCTATCTATCTATCTCTATATATATATCTCTATCTATCTATCTATCTCTCTCTATATATATATATATATATATATATATATATATATATACCCGCGCTTGGCAGCGGAGAAGTAGTGTGTTAAAGAAGGAAAGAGAAAGAAAAGGAAACATTTTGAAAATAATGTAACATGATTGTCAATGTAATTGTTTTGTCACTGTTATGAGTGTCGCTGTATATATATATATATATATAGCAAAATACCACGCTTGGCGATGTCATGTGTTAAAGAAGTTATGAAAAGAAAAGGAAACATTTTAAAAATAATGTAACATGATTGTCAAAGTAATTGTTTTGTGTATTTGGCGGCAGCGCCACAAAGTTTTTTCGTCTAGCTGCATCAGAAAATGTACCACAACGTCTGACATGCCTCCTTTTTACTGTTTTCTCACAGCTTGGATTGCTGCTGTCATATATATATACACACACACACACACACACACACACACATACATACATATATATACACATACATATTTTCATATCTACATATCTATATACATATCTACATATACACATATATATATATATATATATATATATATATATATATATATATACCTATCTAGGTGTATAGCTTTGGTCACTGAGTGCAAGGGAAAAATAATAAAATATAGTCTATAAGTTATTAAACAGTAAAACATTAACGTTTTAAGAAGTACAGGTACATTGAGCACTACTGGAGTGGTTTCAGGTAAACTACATTTTAAAGACTGTGTAACACAACAGGTAAGTAACTAACAGCAGCTAAAATGTATATGGATCATCTCTCGGTAGTAGATCCCTTTTGAAAGGCGCTACACGACGGCTGTGGTATAGAAATTACATTTTCTATGTGAACGCTCAAATTTGTGCCTGTGGTAATGTGCCTTACCGGCATTTAAAGAAAATTAGTTTTGTGTCCTCTGCAGTGTTAAGAGAGAAAGGCTTTGGTTTGGGATAAAAGGAAAAAGGTGTAAAGAAAGGAAAGTTGCCTTTTTCTTTTATATAGTATAGAGAGATGTGTTCGCTGACGTTATGATCGCCTTGTGTAGACTGGTGAGACGCCCCGCCATTAATCGGCTGTGATGGCACTGTCAGTCCTCCACTCGTGCGTGTTTCATAATCCGAGGTGAGGACCTCATAATCGTATACGTGCAAAAGAAAGTGTGAATCGCCTTAATATTATTTTGCCGTGGTGTAGAAAAGGGGTCCCGTGTTTGCACTTGTCTGGGCTATAGCGCAGGGGGAGGATGAAAAAAATTAAAAGTGCTCACTTTGACTTAAAGCAGAAGCGCAGTCAGCGCCTCAAAGGCCGGCACAGCTATGCGCGCGCTGGCTGCTCGACTTTTGCTGGGCAGGAGACCACAGTTTTGCAGACACGTTCATGATATCAAAAGTCTCAGCGCTCTTTGGAGGTCATTCATATATTATATATATAGCAAAATCCCGCGCCTCAGCGGAGAAGTAGTGTGTTAAAGAAGTAATGAAAAGAAAAGGAAACATTTTAATAATAACGTAACATGATTGACATTGTCATGAGTGTTGCTGTCATATATATGCCTGCCTAAATAAGTCACCCTCGCTTTGCTCTTACTTTATTTACCGTTCATTTAATCATGGCTATTGGCGGAAAAATTATAAAATGGAAGGAGGATGGCTTTACCAAAACAATTATTGATGGTGAATCGATTATTCATAAAGCTTGAATTGGTGATGTTTTTCTGTGTTAACCTCATATTTTTTCATACTTCTTCTCAAACTAAGGTGGTGCGAGGATAAAATGAATCGGGATGCTGATCAATGTAATCGTGTACAGTACCAGGAAATCATGCATTGACAAAAGCTCCCTTTGCTTGTAATGCAAAGTGTGATTAAATGCATTATTTTTAACGCTTATGGAGCACATGCATCAAGCTTCTCAGCTGTGCTTGTGCTAAGAAAAGGAAAGATTTTAAAAATAACGTAACACGATTGTCAATGTAACCTTTTGTAAGTAGTGTCTGGAGGATTCAGTGTGGAGAAACTCTATAGAGACAGCGTGTGTATTAACTTGTGGATTTTTCTGTGAGTATTTGGTGGCAGTCTGACAAAGTTGCTTCGAAGACGGCATTAGCCGCGCAGCTCAGCTCAGACCGAAATTAGATGAATGGGAGGGAGATGATGACGTGACTCCCCACCCTTTAACTGTCAATCCCCACAAACACAGTCTCGGAATTTGCATAAGCACACCCCTTCACCTACAATTTTAACTTAGTTACAAAGTGATCAAAACTCTCGTTTATATCCTGCGTCCTCTCATTAAACTTGTATCCCGCATTACCTGTGGGCATGTGAAACGCCAGCGGTAGCCTGTCTATGAACTTAGTTTAAAGTTTAGGTTTACACCTTGCTTTCTTTCCGAGGCAGCAACACTCATGAATATGGTAGTATATGTCACTCGCTCGCTTCTTATTGTTTTTCGCTGCGTTCTCAATTATATAATGCATGTTTTCTTAAGCGCTTTTGCAGGTCTTCCTGGTTTTCTACGCACTGCGTTGACAATCAGTTCACGTGATTACGTGGAGGCGTGATGATGTCACACGAAACTCCGCCCTTCCAGCTCAACTCCATTACAGTTAATGGAGAAAAATACCTTCCAGTTATGACCATTAGGCATAGAATTTGGAAATGAAACCTGCCTAACTTTTGTAAGTAAGCTGTAAGGAATGAGCCTGCCAAATTTCAGCCTTCTACCTACACGGGAAGTTGGAGAATTAGTGATGAGTGAGTGAGTGAGTGAGTGAGTGAGTAAATGAGTGAGTGAGGGCTTTGCCTTTTATTAGTATATATATATATATATATATATATATATATATATATATATATATATATTTAAAATCTTTGTTGTACCACCTGAAAAGATGATGCTACCAACAGAAGCGGAATGGTTAATAGCTAGTTTGTTAAACGTTTGTAAGGTTGGTGCAGCGGCACCATTTTGTGATAGTGCCAACTTTCAAATGCTGATCGTAATAAACCAGTAATATGGGTTATTAAAATTCCATTTGTTTTGCCTGTTTTTGAAATATTATATCTAATACAAGTGAATACTGTAAACTTGTTGGAGCAGTACAGTATATTCTGACACAGCATGATGTTTGTTTGCCAGGTTTGAGGCATGGGAACAGTTCATGAGCCTGGCATAAGACAATCAGAACTTCAATTTCATGATTTGAAGACTGCTTTCATTTATCACTAATGTAGCTGAATCAGTTCAGCCAGCTCATAAATAAATTAATAAATAAATAGTTTCGCATGACAACTTTACTGTTTTTAAACAACGTTTTATGTTTATTATTCTTAATGATTTTACATTCATTTCAACAGCAATACTATACTTTTAAAAGTACAGTATACATATAAACCTCAGTGGAGCGTCTTTCTCAGAATTAGTCAAAGATAAGTATTCCTTTGTGATTCAGTCATTTTAAAATTGTTTAGGACTGCTGAGCACAAAGGTAGCTTTTTAAATAGGAAGGATTGATTTAAATGTTCATTTTCAAGTCAAACAGCCATTCATCATCACCAGTAACACTGAAATGTACTTTATGGAAGACAAAAGGGACTGAAGTCGATATCTTCAGTGAATTGTTAGAAGAGAAGTCTGACATTATATGTAAAGTTAGCAAAGTTAAATAACTGCATTAGTAAAGTTTTCTTGTCAAATATTGTTTTGATCTCTAAAAAAAAAAGTACCCCGGTGCAAGATAAAAATCAGTGTTCTCCTCACAACTATAATTCCAGCACATTATTATTTTTTTTAATAATTTGACACATCAAAAAAAGAATTCAATTTAATGTATACCAGTAAGATTGTTTGCATTATTTAATGTATGATTTAATATCAACAAGTAGATTGACCTAACTATTGTGGACTATGGCCGGCCAGTCATCCCAGCCAATACCCCCAGGCTGCCAGGTGGAGCTCTCCCTGCAGCATGGAGGTGCCCCGAATGCCAGCAGGGAATTATGGACAATGGAGTTTTCATCCACAGACCTGTTGGATTCCACAGGGGCCCCTAGAGGATGCGGCAGGGTAGCCC
Organism: Polypterus senegalus; assembly: GCF_016835505.1. Classification (NCBI taxonomy): domain Eukaryota; kingdom Metazoa; phylum Chordata; class Cladistia; order Polypteriformes; family Polypteridae; genus Polypterus; species Polypterus senegalus. The sequence goes on from NC_053158.1 coordinate 110,993,570, forward strand.
AAGGACTGTTATATGCCCTATAATCCGGAAGTATGTCTTAGTCACAGCGACAAGAGGAATGACGTACTTCCGGGATGAAGAAAAGGACTTTTGATCTGACCCGGAAGTGATAGGAAGTCACGTGGACTGAGGGTACGGAAACACTTCCAGGTCAGGAAATATAAAAGGACTGTGGGAGATACCAGTCTGGGAGTAGGAGGATTATTGATTATTGTATTGTGGAGTATTATATGAGTATTGTGGAGAGGAGGGTGCTTTGTGCACATTATTTTGTTAATAAAACAAATTATTGAACTTTTACCTGGTGCCTGGCGTATAGTCTGAGGGTTCAAGAGGATGACAGCGCCTCCTATCTGTCACACTATGCAGTTGGCAAGCCATTATGGGGTGGTACACCAAAGTTATACGACATATACTTTGACATGACTACAAACTGGGAAAGTGTTAGACACTGGATATATTAAAATCATGTAGGCATTTATGATAAAAGTGCATGAAACTATTTTTTTCGGTTAGAATAAATTAAATTGGATATTGGATATATAAACTCAATATTGTTGTTCATTAAAAAATGCCAAAAGTAGGTGAAGAGAATATGCTTAAGCACACATTGATTTCTAAAGTTTAATCTACTGCTACAGTTTGTAAATCAACATCTCTGATTGAGGCAAACAAACACTGTCTCTTGGAATATGCTAATGTAATGACCGCCAAGCGCAAACCAGACTAGTTTCTACTTTGATGTTTAGATGTAAACCTCCCTCATTTGAAGGCAAGTGAACAGCTTAACATTATAATGTCAAAAGTGGTGGCTCAGTGGTAGAAATTAAATTTGGAAATTTCCATGTGGAAGAATCTGTTTTCTATCTGAGATTCTGAAGTTTCATTACATTTTGTGAATTTATTTCACAGCTTGTCAAAGACAGGCTACAACAGAAGCCAGGTGGTGACAAGATATTACAAGAACATAAAGAAAATGTCACTATTACAGACAAAACACAGCAACCATTGGTTAATATTTTAGTTTCAGTTTATAGGTATGTGTAAACTATATTCAGTTTTATTTTTCTAAATCAATTACTTTTCTGCAGTTGCTTTTAATAAGGAATGTACTTTTCACATGTTGCCCTATATATTTTACTATATAAAGAGTTTCGTATTAAGGCAATATAGGGTCATATTCTTTTTCATTTTCTGTTTTTTTTTAAAGTATTAGCTTTTAACACTTGCTTTCTTCAATGAATGTTAACTGGTTTGAAATTACTTTTGTGTGTTATCTGTCAAGGAAAAGGATATAAGAGCATTAGGTATCATAACACTGTTCCCTTTGCTGGGAGACCCCCATTCAAGAAAAGGTTATATAAATTTCTGTCTACCTACCCGTTTGTAAAGTATCTGTAAATAGGCACATTTTGTGGTCTGCATTGCTTTAGCAATGTTTAATTACACCATGTGCATCACTACACAGTTTTAAAAAGTTTTCCTACAATTTATAGTTGCCTCAATATTAATTTTTCAACTTAGTGGGATAGAAAATGGATAAACATTATGGTCCAAAACATTAGCTTAAATTCCCAGATAGTTACATGTTTGCCTAATTTTTGAGTTTGCTTTTTCAAAAATAAAAAAAAATCACTTAAAAACAGAACATTTGCAGAGTACACTGTAAAGGCCAATCATTTACTGTACTTCATATAACAAACATACATACATACATACGTTTGAAGGCAGTTTAGATAATTTCACTAAAATAAGAAATCCAGAAAAGGTTTTCAAAACATAATAGCTTAGAATGTTAAGGATGTCAGAAGGTTAATTTAAAATTTTATACTTTTTTTCTTTTGTGTTTTTAGGAGCACTTTTATTAGGGAGAAAGTAACACATACATTGCATGGCGCTTAAAAACGACTCCACACAAAATATTCTGCAGGAGCAATGACAGTCAAGAAAGAGCCAGAGACAGTTCAGAAAGTAAGGGGCCAGCAACTGAATGTTCGTTTAACTTGCCTGAAGATCAGCTAGAAAGTGACAGCTATGGATAGGCTATTTTCCTAAAAAAATATACCGTGACTGGGCTGCAGATCTCAAAGATGAGATCATCCTTCAAGTACAGACAAAAATTAATCCATTATGTACAGAAGTCAACTACTGCACTTGAAGTGTTTCCAAGTTTTCTAGATGTGAAAGGCTTTGCAAGTTTATTAATCTAATTTGTAACCTTTGAGAAGTTTTACACTTTTCTATTTGACCTCACTTTTTTGTACTTTACTGTATAATATCTATGTTAAGGTTGAGATTATTATGATGGAAACTGGGACATCAGCAAACCCCAAACCCCTAAACACAATCACACCAAGTTCTGGGTTAAAATAATGGTTTATTCAATTCACCCCCACAAAGTATCACAAACACACAATATATATGTTTTCTCTCCTCAGAATACGTCTCTGCTTTCCACTGCACTGCCATCCTCCAGTTAAGTGTTGCCCTACATCCTCCCAGCTATGACTCAACTGTACAAGGGAGTGAAGTGCCTTTTATTGAGGACCCAGGAGTACATCCGGTGCCAGGGCCACTACCTGAAGGAAGTACTTCTGGGTCATATGGAAGTCCCATTTTAGGGAGCTTATCACCTGACAACGCACCCTGGTGGCATCCATGGTCCCCAGCAGGGCTGTATTGCTGGACTACATCTCCCAGCATTCCCTACTGGTGCCATCTCCTGTTCTGTGGGAATAAAAAGTCCCCAGCAATATCTTCCACTTCCAGTGGGCTCTGTCCATCACTTCCGGGTCTGGCTCCTTCTTTCCTGTTGGTTGGGATGCCCATCTGTCTGCTCGGAACCTCCCATCCAGATAAGGAGCCAACCCCTTCTCTGGTTGGGATGCCCGTCCAGCCTGTGTGGCATTTGCACAATGTACAAGTATATTTAATATTTCTTAGGAATGCGTGGTTTGAAATAATCTTGTCATTGCCATAAAACTGCACTTTTTCCCCCAATACTCTAAGGTTCTTTAAGACTTTGAATTACTTTTTGGGATGAAAACTCAAGCTTCTGCAGAAGTGTGGGCACATTCGTCAAGACCAAAGTCAACTGAGAAGCGAAAATCATCACTCAGACAATATTGCTGAGCTCACTTATCCAGTCTGCTGAAGATATTTGTGTTTCAAATGAGGACAATAAAGGTAAATATGAGAAAAACAATTTCTAAAATGTTATAGTTTGTATTATTCACTAATCCTGAGTTATTCCTGTCTGTATTGGTGTACTTCAAAAATTGTCTCGATGCATAAACTAATTTCATAAGCTACATCGTTAAAATCTGATCAATTACTTAGTGATACCTTTTTCTGAAGCACATCTTCTATGTTTTTATTGTACTATGTATTGTAGCACTGCTCCAAGACCATGTCTCGATATGTCAGCTACGATCCTTTTACTCCTCTCTAGATCATAAAATTTGAGAACAGGCTCTTCTGTTGTGATACTTGTCAGTGTCTGCTCATGAGATCAAAATTATTTTCTTCTTCCCTTAACACTGTTGACAGTCAAGAATTTTGATAGGTAAATCACCAACCCTAAAAAGGGTCTCACCTCTTCTTTGTTTTGGGACCTCTCCATGATTTCAATAGCCGACATCTTTCTTTGATCAGGTTTAAACCATTCTTTGGATGTGACATCTCCTACAAACATCAAAGTATTGACAACTAACTTACATTTTTTTCATCTTAATTTCAGATTCAATTTGTGGGTCAAGTGAAACATTTGCACTTTCCGCGTGCCATGTTTTTCTTTGGTGGTTCCCCCAAACATGTCATCTCTTATAGTCTGAAAACTTGGTAAATGTTCAAAAGTCATATGGATAGTGTTAAGTTAGATTTCTAGTGCTGCCAGAATGCCATATTGTGGAAATAGAATGTGATATCTACCTTTTAGTGTAATAAAATTATGCCATATTGAGCTTGCCTCGTCTCCTAGAATTCTGAAGGCATATCAAGCTATTGACCCATCTGGCATCTGCAAAATACTGTATTTTGATCTTTTCATGTGTTGACAGTTTGAAATGCTCCCTTTTAAATGGCCATATATTAAACATGACTCCATTTTTCTTTTGAATTTAAATAAATTGATGTAATTTGATCATTTTAATATTTGCACCCATTGGGGCTGAAGTTTAGGATAGTTAGACATATTTTATAATTCTTAAATGATACATTCTAGGACAAATACACAATTTAAAACATCTATATAAATGCCATATCAGATATATATATTTCTAAGCTTTTATCAGCCTATTCTTTGGTACTTAAAGGCCTAATTTATACATATTTTTAATCAGATTAATGACTTCTCCTCTCCATATGACTGCTGCAATCGTGTGTATCATGCAGTTAAGCACAATCTTTGAAAAAGTAGTGCTGATTGTGCACAAAGCCGAACCATGGCATGATTTCATGTTTCTGTTTTTTTTAATATCAGATTATTTTTGTACTTGTTAGTACTTTTTCTCTTGCAACACAGCAGTCAAAGCCATATGTATTGGTTTTCCTAAATATTACAGCAACTCCCAGGGGTGGATAGGTGTTTGGTGATCTTTGGTTGTTATTTCCATTACACAGAACTGTTCAATAAACCAACTGAAATAATCTAAGTGGGTAGGCAAGCGATTAACACTGTTTTTATAAGAAATTAATCACAGAGTTACTTCTTTACAGAAAAATATTAGAATGCTTGAAGGAAATAATGATAAGTTGCAATTAATATGCAATTCATTTCGATTAAAAATGTTGTATCGTTTGATTAATCACAGTTACATTTTTGAACAGCAGCCCTAATTATTATTCTTGTTTATTTAGCAAACGCCTTTATCCGAGGACAGATCTTCAAATTCTTTAGATTGTCAATTACATGTTTTATTTCCTTATGAGGTTCCTAAAAGGTATGTGTTTTTTCACTGTATTAACAACTGCAAGCACTCAGAGAAAGTATAAAACATTATTACTTTTTAAACATTATATAAATTCAATATAGTTAGAACATACATACCAAAACCTTTATCAGAATAACTACAGAATTCCCTATTAAATGGACTAAAACATGAACAGTGAGAGATTAAATGGGCCAATCTTATCTATAAAAAATGATGCATTAAGGCTATCCAAGCAAATAAAGTAGTAGTTCATATCACACATTTTTCAAGGCTGCATCTGCATGGCCAACAGGTGCCAGTTCAACTGAAGGCCAAGAGTATAGCAAAAGACCACTATGGAACACAATACTCTATGAATTGTGGCTGATCACATGCTTCAAAATAATAATGAACACCCTCACAGTTTAGAATACAATTTGATAAAAGGTAAAGAAATTTAATAAAATACATATGTATTGTAAAAATCCAAAACACACACACACACACACGAGATAATACATGGCAAAAGCAAGAACAACAAAGTCAACATTTCCAAGACAAACAAACTCTAAAGTTAGGCAAAAAGGTCAAAAACAGGAATCAAAAATCGAATAAAAGATGTAAGCAAAATTAAAAAAACATTTAAATAATAGAGAACAGGTAAATTAACACTAGAATACTAAACAAAAACACCCAGTCAAGGAGAACAGTAGGTAGAGGCTGTTGGATAGGCAAGAAAAGCTCCTGATTCAGCAGCAAAAAAAATGTTATGTGAACTTGAAACAAATTCAAAATTGTGATCTTTGGTAAATTGTATAAGTGTATAACTTTTAACACAATAAGATGCCACAGTAACAATAATAATAAAAGTAATTAATAAAGTATTCTGCAAGTAATGATGCAATGGAATCATTAGTTTCTGTGGGGATCCACAGTCTTCATTAGTTCAAGAATACATAGTTTTGTTCACTTTGGCCCAATAGATGTCCAGCTCCTTTTAAGCACTATACATTTACATTATCCAAGTTATTTCTATTACAGAGTAAATGACTTGAAAAATGCAAAGACATGTTATTAGTGTTGCATAGGTTTCCAAAAGGATCACACATCCTGTGTAGCATTTGGTATACGCTTATCAGTTGCACTCCATTCATCTGCTTTCCATTACATCATCACAGGGAGCATGAAAGAGTCATTTTCAGTTATTTATTTTTTGTAGGATTGTGTAGATTAGTAAAATAATGACCCAGTTCGTTGTTCATGGATGCATTAGTCTCATTTAATAACATAAAATCGTCCAATTATATTTCTGCAATGGGTACTGCTAGCTAGCCAATCCTCATATGAGCTAGGCATTTAGTATTAATCACATTTGAGTTACACTGTTTATCTTAAATGGACTTGTTTAGGCTTTAGGGAATTTGTTATTTCTTAATTTACTAACCAAACATGAATGAAAACTGGCATTTATTTTGCAATTTACAGCTCACTTATTAGGAAATGGTTTCCACATACAGATAAACAATGAGAAAAAATGAATTTGTAAATTCCTCTTTAAAGTAACACAGTTGCTTTGCTTTTTAAACTGATTATATTGAAGAATTTATATTGTTTGCTTCTGGCAACAGTTCAGGAGCTACCAATTATTTTGCTTTACTACTAACAAAAAATGTTTCATTTTATACTGTAGAAGTAGGCAATGGTTCACTTTCTGTCTTTGATAAATAGCAAGAATGTCATTATAAACTGATAAACTTTTTTTTTTATAAAAGTTATTTTATTTATTTTAAAAGTAGTATCACATGACTGCATACTAGTCTTCCCTTTTATGAATAGATTATCAAAGAAGTGAACTTTAATGGCAAGCATCTAGTGGTGGGGCAGACCTACATATCCCAGGTAGGCTGCATTGATCTGCTATATAGGCTCACCACTCACAAGCAGTGAAGGGTCAATGTAGCAAAATGAAGGTTAAAAGGTACAACTGGATGGAATGCCAAGCAAGTGACAGGCAATAGTGGAATATGCTCAGGCAAACTAGACCTTAATATTCAAACCTAGTTTTTTGGGACATGGAAGAATATACCATGGAACAGCATTTACATAGACAAAAGGACTTAATCTCTGTGATAGGGAGAGGGTCTCACTCTTATGGTAGGACCTTAGTGTAGAGTGGTAGTTTAAGGGTATATCAGACAAAGACTACTAGAAGACAAACCAGAGAACAAACCAGGAAAACACTAGAGGGGTAGTATCTCTCAACTGGTCTGGAAGCTGGTCATAAAGCTAACAGGATTATAACAACCTAGGTGAGTAATAAAAATAATAATAATTCCAGCTGAAAGAGTATTGGGAGGTGTGGTATAGCAGGTCTGCAGCTCAGAAAGAATGGCCATTTTAATAAATAATCCATTGGCCAACTCATTCTCTGTGGGCACATTCATGCAGCTGCAGGGAATTGGTGGAGTAACTGGGGCGAGATGCACTTGCATGTGAGGGTACAATCTTTCTCAATTACTTCATCAGTTTTCTGTAGTGCATGATTGAGATGTTGCGCCCACAGAGCCTTATAAGAATGAGGGGGCACAAGAGGAAAAAGGAAAAAAGAGAAACAAAAGACAGGAAAAGATGACTGGAGTTTAATGAGATGGAGAGCAAGGCAAGAGTGGTAGGGAGCTGGTGTTCAGAGTGAGTAGCAGGCAGACGTGAATGCAGCCCCAGGGAGTAGCACATGGCCAGTGCTCAGGAGGGGCAAGGTGATCACTCCTGTTGAGCAACCAGGGAGCAGGAGCGATCATTACACTCCAGAGTGTCCCTTTGCCAGGAGCAGGGCCTAGTGGCACCACGTGGGATGCTTTGGATCGGGCGGCGAGGATATGGGCCAGGATTGAAGGGTATCTGCGCCTGCTGGTTGACGCCTCTGCATTGTATGAAGTCAGAGTAGGATAAGCTGGAGAGGCATCTGTTTTTTAAAGGGAAGCACTGGGGACTGAGAATTATAAAGAACACTCCTGCATTGTTTTGACCTTGTTTTCATTGGAGTTTTTATTTAACCTCCACTATATTTAATCTCCACTAAAACTTGGATGTTTTATGGATTGTTTATTTATTTATTGACAGTTTGGAGCACTGCACTTTGGACACTATTTGGATTTTTTTTTAAATATAAAAGCACTTGAACACTTTTCATCACCCCCTTGCTTCATGTGTGTTTTGTCCTCATTGGCCAAGTTCATCTCTGTTACGGTATCAGGTTCAAGAGGCTCCCAAAATGGCAGTGAGAGCAAGGAGCTGACCAACACTGCCACAGGAGGACTAAGAAAGCCCTTTCCCTCACTGGAAAATCAAAGAGAAAGTTACACACACATTTCAACTTTTTATTGCTTATGAAGTGTCTGACTGAAAAAAAAGCTTACACCTGAATCACACTGAATGACCTACTAACTTTTAACCTGTAGCTTTATCATCTCCTATGGATGTTTGTGAAAGCTTTTATTACTCCTGACTTTAATGCCCACTTCCTCACATATATAAAACTAACAGCATCTTTTTCCTCTTCAGATGCTCACTTGATGATGGATAAATAGTTAAAACATTGAGTCTGCAAAGTTTTTTTTTTTAATTTTAAGCAGGGAAATGGTCTTTGTTTCTTTTTTGCAGATGTTTCCTCATGTAGACTTTTAGTGATTTCAACTTTGACTACAAAAAAAAGTTATATAAAATAAATATTGAAAAATATTTTACATTTACACATCTATAATGACTTAACATACTCAAACCCATGTAATTCATTTTAGGCTTGTGGAGACCAGAGGCTATCCAGAAGCATTGGGCCCAAAACAACTACCAACCCTGGAATCAGTCCATTGTAATTACATCTGTAACACCTTTGTTTAAATGTACTTTTTACAGTTATAGTAAAAGCTAGCTAAGTATAAGTCAGGGAATTAACCATCAGCATTGTAGCTTTAAGGTTAATGCTGTAGAAAGAAAAGCTCTAACTAGACTTGTCAAATGCAAACAAGCATAATTTGGCTATCATAAGCAAAAGTTATACAGAAGCGGCTAAGTGTTGTGTAAGCCCAGTACATAATTCTATGCTAGCAAACTGGCAATGGAGGTTTTTAAAAAGAGGTCAGGAGAAGATATGTAATCGTAGCCAGAAAAAGAGGTTAAATCTAATAACTCTTCCACACAATTACCAAAACAAAAATGAGAATCCTAAATCTTAGTAATACATACAGGCACAAATCAAGAACAAAAATAAATGTAGAAAAATTGTTAATTTTTAGCAAAAGACCAATTATCAAAGAGGCTTTTGGAATCCACAGATGTGACTGAGAAAGTGCCCAAAATGGTGACCTTTTATTTGCATTACCACAACCAGTTCACAATTTCAGAGGACATGGCCTTAACAACGTAAAAAGCTGTTCTATAATGACACGATGACCGAAATGGTGGCAACCAGAAACAAACAAAATGGCAGTGAAAATAGTACCAAAAATACACAACAACAGAGTAAGATTTAATATAAAAAATCCTTTTAAGAAATTCAGAATCAACAGCTCTAGAAACCTACTGAATGAGTGCTTAATCTCGTAAAATGATAAAGAAAAACACACTAAATAATTAACAAAAACTATTCTTAACACACATAAAACCTATGAAGCTAGAGAGTAGTAATGCAACACTTCATGGGTACTTCCCACCTGATGCTAACCTCACTGGAACCACTAATTATAAATCAGGAAATCCTTCTTACAGAGAGGCGAATGTGAAGAACAAACAGAGTCAAACAGTTGGCTTAAATAAACCTAAAATGTCCTTTTCATTCATCTCATATAAGATATCCTCCAACTTTTTAGAAAAACTTAATAGTGTACTGTTCTAAAGATATGGCTTTATTCTACAAATTTTATTGATGGCGTAGAGGTATCAGCTTTGCCTCTTCTGTTCTTGTAGGTAAGATGCATCATAGATAGATAGATAGATAGATAGATAGATAGATAGATAGATAGATAGATAGATAGATAGATAGAGTGGTCTTTGGCCGGCTTGTCATCCTGGCCAATACCCCCAGGCCGCCAGATGGAGCCCTCCCTGCAGTATGGAGGTGCCCCGAAGACCAGCATGGAGTCATGGACTATGTAGTTTTTATACACGACACTGCTGGATACCACAGGGCCCACAAGAGGGAGCTGCAGGGAGGACCGAAGAATCATTCGTGCCCTATAACCCAGAAGTGCGTCATAGAAAGAGCGACGTGCTTCCGGGGTGAGAAGAAGGACTTGTACCTGACCCAGAAGTGATAAAGAATCACATGGACTGGGGACTGGGAACACTTCCGGGTCAGGGAAGACGGCCCAGATGGCGAGCTGAGCTGGGTGATAGGAGGGCAACGCGTCTGGGAGTGGTGGAGAGTATTATTGTTAGTGATTTGTGATTGTTTATGAGTATTTTGGAGGAGAGGATGCTTTGTGCACTGTGCAGAAGTAATAAAGTCAACTATTGGACTTTTTCCTTGTGTCTGGAGTCTTGGACAAGGGTTCAAGGGAGCGATAGTGCCCCCTATCTGTCACAATAGATAGATACTTTATTAATCCCCAAGAGGAAATTCACATAATTATAATTAAACAGTAAAGTGAAATAACAGTTTTGAATTTACACCTTCTGTATGTGGCAGCCACACATCATTGAGTGTGTTTACATGCATACAAAGTTGGGATAAGGTAAGTAACCTGGTTAAGGTAGAAACCTGGCTCTTTACATGCACAATTCCACTTACGAAATTCATAGACTCCATTAAACTACGCAAAAAAAGGGTTAAATATTATCCTTGGCCAATGTGAATCCGAAAAAAAAGCATAAAGCTTGCGATCATTTTCTTGGCTTTTATAAACACATTTAGTCCTTTGGGTGCTATAAAGTAAATAACATTTACTCTTTTTACATCCCCGACCCAAGTACCTGAAGATTCAATGTATGGACACTGAATGCTGTGCCACCTGATACCACTATTTCAAAATATCTATAGCAAACGTCTAGATTAAAACTAAAAAAAAAAAAAAAAGTAAGTTTCTATTACTGGATTGCATGCAGCACACTTTTTTATGCTTAGTTCTGTAATTGAGCCCTGCAAAGTGCTGGTATACTGATATGTGTGCTTCTTACCTTACATCCAGTGCTCCTGGAATAATAAAATGTAATAATATGTTTTTGGACATTTCCACCTATTTCTGCCTGTGGCTGGAGAAAGTGTGTGCAAAGTTAAAATATGCGCAGGTGAATGCACATGCATAGACATCAAAATCCTTAACTGTAACTCGGTTAAAGATTTATATGACCAAATAACTGGGGGCTTCCTGTACAAATTGTACATATGTACAAAAATGTTACGTACGCCAGTTTCACAATTTGAGATGTATAAATACTAAACTTGGTGTAAAGCCATGCACAGTTTCACAGTAGTCCCCTAATTTGTGTAAGCATGTTTCTGCTAAGTTTTGCAAATTGCCAGCACCCAGCATCAAAGCAGTGCTACTGTTTGTGTCATTTACCTTTCTTTTTCATATTCATATCAATGAAGTGGGATTTATCAAATACACCAAAACTGCATATCGTTTACAAATTTAATTCACTTGATTACAGTCATTACCATTCCAACTACCATAGCTGCTTTAGTGTTGTTAGAAGACATCAAAAGTGGAAGAATTAGAATGCATAGAGTGCATATTTATAGATGATGATGACTGGCTTCTAAGTTGATTTTGATTTCTAAGAGCTATCCTGTTGGAGCTGTGTGCTGAGTTGGCACAGGCTTTGCTAAGGCAGACAATGAGGAATTGTGCTCTACCTCCTCCTTTGCAAGTTCTGTCCACTCTCTGGGTTTTAGACACCAGAGCTTTTCCATGTGAACTTGCTGACCGATTGGATATTTCACAAACATCTCCAAGTCATACCATGCCAGTTGTATAAGATGGTATTATCCGCTTGTTGTCCAGATATAAGATTTCCTTACACTGTGTTTGAACTGTGAAACATCAAAGAGCAATTCACAACGTCAGTTTTTGCAAATTGGATTGGAACAGTCAGCTGCATGCACATTGTTATTGCAACAGCACTGGACAAGTCATATCAGCCAGGGACAAATCACCAAAAGAATGAGCTGGCATTACTTCATATATAGCTGGAGAACTTATAAAAACAGCAGCTCTGTACAGTTACAGGTGCTTTTTCCAACTAGTGCGGCAAAAGGCAAGCAGTTCTTCTAAAGATAGCGAGTAATCTCAAATAGCTAAGAATCGATCTGTTGTGGCACTAGGTGTGTTAAAGGCGCCTTTCCGAGAATTAATTTGCTTATGTAAACCAAATGCATTTCCACTCTATTAATGTGCTGCTCTATAGTCCACAGAAAGTGTGTTGCATTGTGCAGGCATGTACCTGAACAGATGCGCTATGATGAACCTGATCTACCAAATGATCAGCCAAATCAGATAGCATTACAGCTTTGTTTGAATGTAATTAGCAAAATGTGAAAACAGGTAATCATATGCAGCATTTATTTTTTAAAGAGTTCATTTAAATTGTGGTCAATATCACATAGCACAGCCCTTATATCCCCTAGTTCATTGGCCACTGTTGCATTTTGTTACTCGAGAACAGTCCATCAACACACATCCAAATGGCCTCCAAGCAGTTTCCGAGGCAGATGTGTGTGAGCAGCAAGCGCCCAAAGACATACTTGGCACAGCAGCAGCATCATGTCATCAACACAGGGGTCAGCATTGTAATATTATCAGAAACAGAATAAACAGTCTCCGGGCTGTGACTCGCCTTTTCACATCGACTGTGATATCTGATCACTTCTTTATTTTGGGCACTGTGCATCTTTCTGAACTTGACCTTTTGAATGTCTCTGACATGCTTTTGTTGCTTATACCACTGCATAAACCAACATATAGTACATTTTACCTTGCCTCCACTTTGCCTTTGCTGAAAAAGTCTTTTTTCATATGCTTTTGCCATTGACTTTTAACTGATCATAAGGGGTTAGTCATATTGATTTGCACATTAAAATATGTGAAGTTCTGGGGGGAGTCGGGGTGGGGCGGCAGGCGCGTGCTGACTGGTATTTATGGAGCTGAAGTGCGTGAAAGTTGGCTTACGCATGGTTTTATGCATCTGGATTTTTTTTTTGCGTACGCACATTTCCACTTTTGTCCATATGCCATGTTTTATTGTGAATTCTATGCATGGCATTATACATGAGGAACCCAAGTTACTTACAGAGAAATCTACAGTAGATAGATAGATAGATAGATAGATAGATAGATAGATAGATAGATAGATAGATAGATAGATAGATACTTTATTAATCCCAAGGGGAAATTCACATAATCCAGCAGCAGTAACCCAGTTCTGGAACTGAAAAAAGGTTTTATGTACAAAGCATTTTAGAAAATGGGTTTCTGTGACTAACCATCTTATCAAAGCACATCTGTACACATTCATTGGCTTTGTTTGGCTGATCCAGCATACTTATTTAACATCTTCATTTCCAGATTGTTGGTTCCATACAGATGAAAAATATACCGTTAATATCTGTTATACTTGGCAAGTTAGATTCTTACTTTTTTCAATAAACTTTCCCAGCACAAGGAACAAAATAATCCCTTGCAAAACATTTGAAAGACATAATGCCAATGGGCCATGTGACACGGGAACTGCATGATTTATTGAGTCATTGTTCCCCACCTATTTAAATTGGTATTACATTGCATTTGGTATCTGCATATTAAATCAAACTATAAAATACAAACCAAGACAGTTAAGAGTAGTAGGAAAAAACAAAAAAATTATTTTTCCTATCAAGATTTTGATTATGATTTTGGTTTACAGTTCTGGTGTAGTCAACAACTACATTCTCCCTGGTAACATTCTTTTTGAATTGCAGCTCATACTTGAAAGTGTGCATAGCCCTTCTTAGTAACCATGTCAGAAATATTAAGACAAAAGAATATGGTTAAAAAAATGATATATTTAACATTCTTTTAAATGTAGCTATCACTCATAACAGTGCAGCACATAATACAATATAGTCATACAGCTAAAGACAACAAATTTAAAAATACAATTGTCTTACAGATCTTTAGTGTTGTCTTGGGTAACTGCATGTCCATCTTTAAGAGAAGTCAGAGGCATGTCTCTTTGCACAAAGCCAGTGTCACATCTATGCCGATGAGGCTTTCTTGCTCTTTGAAGAGTTGTTATGTATCGACAGATTAGAACATTAGAACAATCTAGAAGAGAACAGGTCACTCAGCCCAACAAAGCTTGCCAGTCCTTTCAATTTAATTATTCCAAAATAACATCATGTCTAGTTTTGAAAGTAGCTAAAGTCCTAGTGTCTACCACATTTCTGTACTTGGTAACTTATTCCATATGTCAGTGGTTCTCTGTGTAAGAGAAGAAACACTAATGTTTGTGTGAAGTTTACCCTTAACAAGTTTCCAACTGTGTCCCTGTGTTCTTATTGAACTCATTTTACAATGACAGTGTCGATCCACTGTACTAATTCCTTTCATAAATTTAAACATTTCAATCAAGTCTCATTTTCGTTTTCTTTTGCTTAAACTAAAAAGGCTCAGTATTCTTAATCTTTTCTTATAATCCATCCCTTGTAGTCCATGAATCAACTTAGTCGCCTTTCTCTGGACTTTTCCCAGCACTGATGTGTCATTTTTGTAATCCGGAGACCAAAACTGTACACAGTACTTTAGATAAGGCCTCCCAAAGGTGTTATAAAGCTTTAGCATAACCACTTTCAACTTGTATTCTACACATTGTGCTATATAACCTAACATTTGGTTAGCCTTTTTAATGCCTTCTAAACAACATCTGGCAGTTGATAATGTCGAGTCCACTGTGACACTTAAATGCTTCTCATGAGGTGTACTTTCAAGTTTCCAATCTCCCATTGCGCATTAAAACCAAACAGTTCTACTTCCTATATAGAATAATTTACATTTACTTACATTAAATTTATTCTGCCACAAATTTGCTCAAGTCCCTCTGTAATGATTCAATGGATTCCAGATTACCTGTCAATCCACCTTGCTTGCTATCATCTGCAAACTTAACCATTAACTTATATTCATATCCAAATCATTTACAATGTATATATTAAAAATAGCAGTGGCTCTAGCACTGACCCCTGTGGAACACCATTCTTAACGTCAGCCAATTCTGATAGGGTTCCTGACACCATAACTCTCTGCTTCCTGTGTGTAAGCCAATTTTGCACACATCTACAAAACACCCTGAACTCACACTTTTAGTTTGATCCCAAACCTCTCGTGTGGCACCTTACCAAATACTTTCTCAAAGTCAAAATAAATAATGTAATGTGCTACACTTTGATCATATCCTCTTGTTGCCTCCTCATAGAATTCCACAATGTCAGTAAAATATTTTTTAAATAACGGGATAAGTTTTGTAGGAATTTCTCCAGTGCACAGAGATTTTGTAAAAATGTGTCAAGGGTTTATACAGTATATGTACTTGCTAACTTCCTGAAGAACTTGAGGATAAATATTAGCTGGTCCTGGTGACCTTCATACATGCTTTTGTGACCCTTGGACTACTGCAATGCACTTCTCTTCGGAGCGTTTAGTCAGGTGTTGGGGAGATTTCAGTATGTTCAGAATTCAGCAGCAAAGGTTCTTATCCATACTAAATCAATGAACCATATTACTTCCATTCTTCAATATCTGCATTGGCTCCCTGTGCAATATCGAATACAGCATAAGATACTTCTACTGTTATTCAAATTTCTGCTTCTCTATATCTCCATAACCTTTTCCTTCTCTGTTCTCTGAGTACATCTGCTTTGTGTACCTCCATCCAGGTTATACTGTAAGGGTGATAGGACATTCAGGGTAGTGGGTCCTAAAATAGGGAATTCCCTATCTCTGTGGACTTGCTTTTCACTTAGATCTGTTTAGAAATTGCATAAAACTTGTGTTTTTAGAATGTCATTCTCACAGGTTTATAAGTTTGTTGTTTTTTTAATAAAATATTTTTTATTTAGAAATAGTTTGTTTTGAATTGTTGATTTTGATTGTACATTGACTTTCTATTTATAAGCACCTTTCAAGACACCTAACTTATTAATACATAAAAAAATTAAATTATATAGCCATATTTGTTCCTGCCTTGCACCCTGTTTTGGATTGGATTTGCTCCAGCAGACCCCTGTGACCCTGTGTTAGGATATAGCGGGTTGGAAAATGACTGACTGACTTTCCAATGACCAAAACTATGTATGTAATAGTACTAGTTTAGCACATTCAGCTGACCAAAACCGTATATATGGATAATTCTCTTCAGCATATCTTTCATAATCTGCAAACAGGGCACCTGCTGTACAAGTCTTTAAGGTCACTATCTGAAAGATTTGTCTGCTTGGCTTTAGTTAGCAAATCATTTATCAGTACTTAATCCTAGTGATCATAACACAATGAGTGATAAAAATAGAGAACAGATTTTACATAAAATAGATACAGTTTACTTAATAAAAATAAGGAGGAAGAAATAAAAATGTCACAAGGGCAAAAGAACAAAAACATTGTGGGCTGTTTGAGAAATACATGTTGAGGTCTTCTTTCTGATAATCAGAATAACAGCAACTCCTACATAAAAAATATATATATTTCATAAAGAAAATATATGTTGTATGTAGAAGTCTGTAGCTTGTGGAAGCAACGAAAACTTGAAGAATACGTGGCTCTTCTGATTCTACATGTAGAAATACTGCTGAACTAATCAGGTGAACCTTAAGCAAGCACTAAAAACAAAACCCTTGTTAACAATGAAAATGAAAATAGAGGACAATACGTATATCAATTTCCTTTTATGTTTACAGAAGATCATAATTGCTTTATACTTAACCTGCCATGAACTTTAATTTTTAATCTTTAAAAAAGGTATCTTCAAAATGCATGTTTTAAAATTTGTTTTGTTAAATACATACAAGCTGACATGATATTAGTTTTATATAAAGCAAACAGATATTCTGAATGTGATGTAAATAATTAAATAATATTACTCGGTGTATTTAGGCTTCATCCTGTGATGACAAAATCCCACTGTATGAATTGCTGAATTGGACATTAGCATGACATGCTTTAATCAAACAAAATGAATTCCCTCACTGTTGAAATATAAGCAAACTGTTTTTAAATCAAGAAGGCACTGCAAAGATAAGCATAAATAAACTAAATGCACAAGACTTAAGAGAATGATTAAAGCAGAACACCACAAAGGAAATTACAAAACAGGGCTGGACCTTTGAGAGTCAAATAAAAGAGACTGAATCAATAAGTTTTAGAAGTTTACTGAAGAAATGCAATCCGCTGAGACAAGTTTCCAAATCAATAGACGTGTACGCAAAAAGTGTGAAATGACATCACACAGCTTTGCAGACCTAGATATAGCATATGACTAATGACTTAACACAGGACAGGTAATAGGCATGTCAAAAGTAAAGAAAACAACCACAGCCATGCATATTTTAACTTGTTAAGTCTGAAAACCTTAGGCTTCACATAGTTGAGAAATCAAACATCACTTTAGTACGCTATATGTCTTGCTAAAAATTGTTTTGTCTTAGATACCATTCTTCTGTTTATTTGTTGTGAAAATGCTTAAACCATTACTTTCAATTAACATGACCACATGTTAGTCTTGGGTTAATTCTTTAGTTTCATAAAAATGCTACTTCTGAGTCTCTGCATTTTATTGGTGGGTTTCTGGGATGCACTGTGCCACTGTTACAGAAATGAATGCAAACTGGCACTACACATCACGTCACAAAGGCTCTACTGTAAAACAACTATCTCTCCAAGATTCTGGATTTAAAATTCTGAACAGTTTTACTGCTGAGTTTATAACATTTGGCATTCTGGTTAATGACTCATGTGCAAGTAGGAGGAAGCTATATGGACCAAGTGAGGGTAATTCCATGCCAGGCCAGGCGGTGGCAGGGTGCACTAAACCTTCTTCTGTGATCTCTACCGATGAAACACCGACAAACCTGTCTGACTCATCCCTAAAAACGTCACTTCTGGTTCTGACGCCTAGAGGAACGTTCACATCCGTTTCCCACACATCACTTCCGGTCATGGCATTCAAAGCTGCCATCTTAACAACTATTCATCAGTTCTTGTTTGGACTATATCAAAGACACTACTGCCTTACTCTCAAAACCTATTGCAACCAGAAATAATTTAAGAGTGGCTGAAGCAAACCTATAAGTGTGCTGAGTCTGATCATTTCACAGATGTTAGTATTTTCTGGTGATAATGTCATAATTTTGGTAGTGACTCCTGACAATTCTTGTTTTGACTTCACTTCTGGTTTTGCACTCTGGATTTTGTTTTTGATAACAACACTTTAGCATTCTAGAACATTGTTTTTTGTTCTCGTTTCTTGTAAACATACACATCTCCCAGTCCATTTTTAACAACATCTTTGTAGTTGCTTAAAATACACTGAGCCAGAAGGTGATTGTCATGACTGGGGGTTACTCAGCCCAACTAACCTCACAGTTCATATCCACTAAATTCTTCTAAAAGAACATCAAGTCTAGTTTTGAGTCCCCAAAGTCCTACTGTCTACCACACTATTTGGTAGCTTATTCCATCTGTCTGTGGTTCTCTGTGTAAAGAAAAACATCTTAGTATTTATCCAAAATTTACCCAAGTTTCCAACTGTGTCCTGGTGTTCTTGTTGAACTCTTTTTAAAATAACACCCATGATCCACTGTACTAATTCCTTTATCATTTTCACTTTAGTCATGTCTCCTCTTAATCTTCTTTTGCTTAAACTGAAATATTTACCAACTGTTTTAATCTTTCCTCATAATTCATCCCCAATAGTCCTGGAAGCAGCCTAGATGCTCTTCCATGGGCATTTTCTAGCACGGCTATGTCATTTTTGTAGCCTGGAAACCAAAAATGCACACAGTACTCCAGATGAGGCCTCACCAGTGGATTATAAAGCTTGAACATAATCTCCTTGGAATTGTACTCTACACATTGTGCTATATAACCTAACATTGTGTTAGTCTTCTTAATGGCTTCTGGACACGGTCTGGCAGTAGATAGTATTGAGCCCATTACAAATCCTAAATCCTTCTCATAAGGTGTACTTTCAATTTTCAGACGTCACATTGTGTATTCAAACTTAACATTTCTACTTCCTAGTGTAATACTTTACATTTACTTACATAAAATGTCATCTGCTATAAATCTGCATGCTGTCCAAGTCCCTCTAGAACAAATTCAAAGGATTCCAGATTATCTACCAATCCACCCAGCTGGGTATCATCTGCAAACTTATCCAGTCTGTTACTTATACTCCTATCCAAAGCAATTATATTTATTAAAAATAGCATTGGCCTTCCACCAACCCCCGTGGAACACCACTCTTAACGTCAGCCAATTTTGATAAGGTTCCTTGCACAAAAACCCTCTGCTTCCTGTGTCTGAGCCAATGGTTTGGTTTAATGGTTTGCACCCACCTAAAAACAACACCATGAACTCCCACATTTTAGTTTGATGCCCAACCTCACCTATTCAAATGCTTTCTCAAAGTCAAGATAAATAATGTCATAAGCTCCATTTTGATTATATCCTTTGTTTGGTTACTTGTAGAATTCCAGTATGTTGGTAATAAAGCCCTCCCTCTTGTGAACCCTTGCTAACTGTTCAGTAAAACTCCTGTTCTTGCCATGTGTTACTCAATATTATCTTTAATTTCTTCCATTTATCTGTGATGCACATTAAGCTTACTGGCCTTTGATTTCAGCCTATTTAATAGATAGATAGATAGATAGATAGATAGATAGATAGATAGATAGATAGATAGATAGATAGATAGATAGATAGATAGATAGATACTTTATTAATCCCAAGGGGAAATTCACATAATCCAGCAGCAGTATACTGATACAAAGAAACAATATTAAATTAAATAGTAATAAAAATGATAATCTAAGCAGAACTTCTCCCTCTAAAATTTTCAAATCACTCAGTATCTACATAGTAGTCCTTTTTACTGCTGAGAGGTTATCCACTTCCTCCCATGTGTAGACCTCAGAAAAATGCAAGTTTAGAACATCTGCTTTTTTTTACTTTCTGAATTTTTAATTCCCCGTTTACTATTCCTGATGCACTTCACCTCTTCTTGACTGTCTTTTACTACTACAATACTGAAAGAATTTTGCCTTATCTGCTATTTTCCTCTCTAACTGCCTTTTAGCCTCCCTAATATCCATCTTAATGATTGCCTTCATGTTCTCATACACCATATGATTTACATTGCAGTCATTAGTCTTTTACGCCTTATAGAAATGATTTTGCTTTGCAGTTTCTTTTTCCACTCTTTATTAACCCACTGTGGAGTTAATTTTCTACTAATTTCATATGAAAATATATAACTGTCCTGCATTATATGTAAAACATTTTCAAACCTGTTCCCCTGTTTAACTGTCTCCACACATACAGGTAAAAGCTCATCCCACTCTATCCTACTTAGACTTTGCCACATCAGCTCAAAATTTGCTCTAGCACAGTTAAACTTAATAGTTTTAGTCTTAGCATCTGCACTCTTCCAAAACACAAAGAACTGTATTATATTTTGGTCACTTCACTGTAGTGGTTCAATGACCTCTACATCTTCAATTCTATCCTGATTAATACAAAATATTAAATCCAGACAAGGTTCATCCTACACTGGTAATTTAACAAACTGTGTTAAAAAAACAGTCACTGATTAGTACTAATCTTCTATTTGCAAGGTTATCAGTTAATATATGTGTAGTTAAAGTCCACCATAACTATAATTTGCCTTTTTAATATTACTAAAAGATATGCATTGAAATTACTGTCTGCATTGGGCAGTCTATAACACAATTCTAAAAATAGGACTCTTTCCCTAATGCTTTCCAGGTGAAGCTACATGTCCTAACTAAGATGGGGCTCATTGTCCAATTGAAGAAAACTTGCATTTGACATCGATCTGTTATTAACTTAATTTTTCTTTTTGTAAAAACTTGATTGTTTTGTATGGATTGTAATAAAATTAATAAAAATTTAAAAAAAAAAAAGATGGGGCTCATTGTCCAATTGAAGAAAACTTGCATTTGACATAAAAATTGAGAGTCAAATACACCATCAGTCTTAGTTAAAATTAACTAAAGATAAGAACTCAACAAAAACAATGGCATTTGGCACCATCAGTGTGTTTAGAAATCTTTTTTTTATTGATTTTATTGAAATCACACAACATTCCATACAAATAGAACAATTTTACAAAAATAGGATTGAAAACAAATCAACCCCCATCCCTGTGTTTAGAAATCTAATTGAGCAAAATCTCTCTATTATAAAAGAAAATCTTGCAACAAGACGTGATTTTCTGAAGAGGGACAGAGAGACACTTCAGAAACACAGAGACACTTTCACTTCCCGCGACAGAGTCAACTCACATCATACTGACATCCATTGGAAGCATGTTCCCGTGAGACGGTGACCTAGGCAAGGAAAGTAATAATCAGCACGGAACAACTGGAATTGAAAACCCTGCAGGTTCAAAAACGTTGGCGCCATACACATGCAGAGCAGGTTACAGATTATGAAAGCAGTGGAATTCGAAAGGCTCAAAAAAACCTAGGCGCGATACACACGCAGAGCAAGTTCAAAACTATGACAGTAATAAAATTTGAAATTTTAAAAAGTTGGCATTCATACAAACAAATGGAAATTAATACTAGGTGAAATAACGGAACAGCAAAAAGAGATTGAATATATGGGCATAGGTGATACTGTATGTTCGGAAGCATGTAGATATTGTAAGGCTTTAAAGTTTAAGTCCGAGACTTGTATATCGTCTGTTGCCATCAGGGAAAAGTACTGCTGCTTCCCAATGAAGAGGCGTTTTTCACAAGAATTTAAAGATTTGTTGTTTGGTAAAAGTGAAATCCACAAACACTACCGGCAAAATATACACGTCTACAATAATCTTTTCGCATTAGCATCATTCAATGCACAAAATGTTGATTTACACAATAATAGACATACTCTATGAGAATCTGTGTTCCCGCAACAATTACAGTTATGACAAGTTTTATTTAGAAAAAAACACAATTTGGTTAGGTATATTTTTATGATCATGGAGAAGCGATGCAACATAGAATTGAAAGAGTTAAATGATCTGATGTGATAGAAATTAAACATACAATAATGGATACACATCCAGATGTCCAAAACTATCGCATTTTACACAAAATGTATCAGCAAAATGCGGACAAAGAAATTTTCTTGGATTTCTATATGAATCCGAAAGATCACAATCGCATTTATAATAAACTCACATGTGACAAATTGTCAGCAATAATAATTTTGAAAGACGGAGATATCAAAGACAGAGTAGATATTCGTGTATATCGAAAGGTAAAGCATGATTCGTCATTTATATCAAATACATTGAAACATGCCGACCCTTTACTCTTTCCTTTGCTTTTCCCAGATGGCGAAACAGGATAGTCGTATAATATAAAAAAAATGCATTCAGAAAAACAAATAACACCCACACAATATTTCGGGTGAAAATTAGCGATACATTCCCATGTATTTAACCCACATCTTTCATCTCAACGTCTGCCGCAACATTACATTATTGTGTATGTAAAAGTTACAGCTAATCATCTCTTCTTTATTAAATCAAATTAAGCTAAACTTAGAATGGAACATATGCAAGGTCTCATTGATCACAGTCAAAATTCAAATATCAATAGTTCAGACACATTCAAAATAGGTAAAGCAGTAATATTACCATCATAATATCAAGGTAGTCCAAGAGCATTGCAACAGTTATATCATGATGCAATGGCAATATCCAGAACTATCAGTTGGCCAGATTTATTTCTTACAGTGACATGCAATCCACATTCACCAGAAATCCGGAGCTTCTTGAGCACAATGCCACCGGCTATATCGGCTCTGGATATTCTCCCTTTCGTAAGTTGATTGTTTTATCACAAAGTCTTATTTTTATTGAATAAACTTGAAACGGTGTTCGGGCAAAAAGGAGATCTTGATATGCCATTCGTATTAAAATGTTTACAGTTTCCCATGAGAATAGTTTTTGCAATGACAATTAACAAATCACAAGGTAAAACATTTTAAAAAATTGGTTTATTTATAAGAAACAAAGAAACGGCCAGTTATACGTTGCATGATCACACTGTAAGACTAAACAAGGAATCAAAATTCAATGTGATCTTGAAGAAAAGTGCATTCCAAATATTGTTTTTACTGAAGTTTTAAAATGAAAAGTGAACATAATGCATATGTAACAATTCCCATGAAAAAAAACACTAAATTGTATTTAAATATTTAAACTTATATATTTATATATTTATATATTTATATATATATATATATATATATATATATATATATACTGTATATATACTCAGCAAAAAAAGAAACGTCCTCTGACTTTCAACTGTTTTTATTTTCAGTAAACTTAATGTGTAAATATTTGTATGAACACTAAAAGAGTCAACACCATAAGACATAAACTAAAAATGTTTCACAATGTGTCCCTGAATGAAGAGAGGCTCAAAATCAAAAGTACTAGTCAGTATCTGGTGTGGCCACCAGCTGCTTGAAGTACTGCAGTGCATCTCCTCCTCATGGACTGGACCAGATTTGTCAGTTCTTGCTGTGAGATGTTACCCCACTCTTCCACCAAGGCACCTGCAAGTTCCTGGACATTTCTGGGGGGAATGGCCCTAGCCCTCACCCTTTGATCCAACAGGTCCCAGATGTGCTCAATTCCTTCGATGATAAACACAAATCCGTCCATCACCCCTGGTGAGACAAAACCGTGACTCATCAGTGAAGAGCACTTTTTGCCACTCCTGTCTGGTCCAGCGAAGGTGGGTTTGTGCCCATAGGCGGCGTTGTTGCTGGTGATGTCTGGTAAGGACCTGCCTTACAACAGGCCTACAAGCCCTCAGTCCAGCCTCTCTCAGCCTATTGCGGACAGTCTGAGCACTGATGGAGGGATAGTGTGTTCCTGGTGTGACTCGGGAAGTTGTTGTGGCCATCCTGTACACTGTCACGCAGGTGTGATATTCAGATGTACCGATCCTGTGCAGGTGTTGTTACACGTGGTCTTCTACTCCTGCCTCCCTGTAGCGCTGTCTTAGGCATCTCACAGTGCAGACATGGCAATTTATTGCCCTAGCCACATCAGCAGTCCTCATGCCTCCCTGCAGCATGCCTAATGCACGTTCACGCAGATGAGCAGGGACCCTGGGCATCTTTCTTTGGGTGTTTTTCACAGTCGGTAGACAAGTCTCTTTAGTGTCCTGCGTTTTTAGAACTGTGACCTTAAATGCCTACTTTCTGTAAGCTGTTAAGGTCTTAACAACCATTCCACAGGTGCATGTTAATTAATTGATTATGGTTAATTGAACATGCATGGAAAACATTGTTTAAACCCTTTACAATGAAGATCTGTAAAGTTATTTGGATTTTTAAAACGTTATTGGTGAAATACACAGTCCTGAAAAAGGGACATTTCTTTTTTTGCTGAGTATATATATATATATATATATATATATATATATATATATACATATTATATACAGTAATCCTTTCCTCGATCGCTGGGTTATGCTCCAGACCCCCGCTGATAGGTGAAAATCATGAAGTAGAAACCATATGTTTGTATGGTTATTTTTATATATTTTAAGCCCTTATAAACTCTCCCACCCTGCTAACATTATTAGAGCCCTCTAGACTTGAAATAACACCCTTTAGTCAAACGTTTAAACTGTGCTCCATTACAAGACAGAGATGACAGTTCTTTCTCACAATTAAAAGAAAGCAAACATATCTTATCTTCAAAGGAGCTCCGACAGGAGCATAGAATGTCAGAGAGAGCGCTCGCTAAGAAAAGCAAACAATCAAAAAATCAATACATGCTTTTAAGTATACAGAAGCACCGCAATAAAGTGGCATTTTGTAGAGGAGCGTCCGTGTCCTCTGTGCAAACAGCCCCTCTGCTCACACCCCCTCCGTCAGGCAGAGAGAGTGAGAAAGATAGAGAGAAGCAAACAAGCGCCACGCGGGAAGCATATCTTATAGCATTGAGGAGTTTTAGTTAATATGTAATACATGCTCTGATTGGGTAGCTTCTAAGCCATCCGCCAATAGCGCCCCTTGTATGAAATCAACTGGGCAATCTAACTGAGGAAGCATGCAACCTAAATTAAGACCCATTGAACCAGCAAAAAATACGTGATATATATTTAGATGTGCTTACATTTAAAATCCGCGATAGAGCGAAACCGCGAAAGTCAAAGCGCGATATAGCGAGGGATTACTGTATTTATATTTATATTTAAACCAATCCTGGGGGTTGGCAAGTAAAGCGAGCAGGGGGCGGAGTACCCTAGTTATTAATAACTTTCCCACTGCATACCCAGCCTTCTATACAAACTGAAGCATGTCTACACTATTTTGGGTGCACTTTAAAAAGATATAATGTTTAACAACATTTTTAACACAAAGGATATAAATACAATAGGTTTATAATAACATATCTGAGCTTAAAATATTGTACGGATTGTAATGGTAAACTGCCATAACACCAGTCCACAATACTGTAGTTACACTGTGAAGCTTTTTCTTGTTTTCATTTCTGAAGATTTCTTATTCATAGTATGTACTGTCAATTTTTTATTATTAGTTGAGATGCAATTTCCTTCTTCTCTGGTTTTACCTGTGGCTGGTGTGAGGAAAGATAAAAAAAAAATCTCATCTTATAACAGTCAACTATAACAGAATATGACAAGATGAGCTACAGACTAAACCATGGCCGAATTCTGAGGATGCTAAAACTAAAAGAAATAGCTACACAGACCTAAATAACATGTAATAAAGTCAATTGTGTTAATAGGTTATATTCAGATCACAAACAGATAAATATATAGGAATATCTAAATTAAACGCTATACTAAAACAAACTAAAGAAACACAAGTCTGTAAATTTTAACATTTCCAAATAACAAAAGGAAGAAAAATGTTTTTCCTTATGAGGTAGGATCGATCTCACCTAACAATCCAATAGGACTTTTTCTTCATAACAGTGTTGGTAGTTTTTCCTTGTTAAAGAACTTAAGGTAAAAAATATCCTTTCTACACTCCAACTTAACCCACACCCATGTTGTAAGTCAAAATACAAGTAACAAAGGCCTACATTCTCAGGTTTTTTGTAATGTTAACATATTACAGACCTGTTTAAAAGGAGAGGGAAATTAAACTTCCACTTCACTGTGGTCTTTTTTTTTTTCTTTTCTTTTTTTTCCTATATCCTCTGCAAGGTGGTATCCTTTCTGTTTTACAATAAAACTCCTTCCTGCCCTCACATTATATACTGGTCAAATAATTAAAGGAACACTTTTTAATCAGGTTATAGCATCTAGTCAATGAAACCTCTGGGATATGGATGTGGTCAGTTAAGTAGCAGAGGGGGTTGTTAATCAGTTTCAGCTGCTTTGGTATTAATGAAATTAACAGGTGCACTAGAGGGGCAACAATGTTACGACCCCCAAAACAGGAATGGTTTAACAGGTGGAGCCCACTAACATTTTTCCCTCCTCATTTTTTTTGACTTTTTTTTCACTAGTTTTGCATTTTGCTACGGTCAGTGTCACTACTGGTAGCATGAGACGATACCTGGACCCTACAGAGGTTGTACAAGCAGTCCAGCTTCTACAGGATGACACATCAATACGTGCCATTGCCAGAAGGTTTGCAGTGTCTCCCAGAACAGTCTCAAGGGCATGGAGGAGATTCCAGGCAGTTGCTCTATGAGAGCTGGACACGGCCATAGAAGGTCCTTAACCCATCAGCATGACTGGTATCTGCTCCTTTGGGCAAGGAGAAACAGGATGAGCACTGCACTGTACCACAAAATGACCTCCAGCAGGCCACTGGTGTGAATATCTCTGACCTAACAATCAGAACCAGACTTCATGAGGGTGGCCTGAGGGCCCAATGTCCTCTAGTGGGCCCTGTGCTCACTGCCCAGCACCGTGGAGCTATAGAATTGCCATAGAATACCAGAATTGGCAGGTCCACCCCTGGCACTCTGTCTGTTGAACAGATGAGAGCAGGTTCACCCTGACCATATGCGACAGACGTGAAAGGGTCCGGAGAAGCCGTGGAGAATGTTATGCTGCCTGTAACATTGTTCAGCACGACTGGTTTAGTGGTGGGTCAGTGATGGTCTGGGGAGGCATATCCATGGAGGGACGCACAGACCTCTACAGGCTAGACAATGGCACCTTGATTGCCATTAGGTATCAGGATGAAATCCTTGGACCCATTGTCAGACCCTATGCTGGTGCAGTGGGTCCTGGGTTCCTCCTCGTGCACGACAATGCCCGGCCTTATGTGGCGAGAGTATGCAGGCAGTTACTGGAAGATGAAGGAATTGATACCGTTGACTGGCCCCGACATTCGCCTGACCTAAATCCAATAGAACACCTCTGGGACATTATGTTTTGTTCCATCCGATGGCGTCAGGTTGCACCTCTGACTGTCTAGGAGCTGAGTGACGTCCTGGTCCAGATCCCCCAGATCACCATCTGTCGTCTCATTAGGAGCATGTCCCGACGTCAGGCATGCATACAAGCACACGGGGGCCATATAAACTACTGAGTACGATTTTGAGTTGCTGAAAAGAAATTTCGGAAAAATGGAATAGCCTGCCGCATCATTTTTACAATTTGAGTTTCGGGGTGTCCTTGAATTCAGCCCTCTGCAGGATGATAATTTTTATTTTCATCAAACGATGTGGCATCCTTTCATTCCTAAAACATAACGCAGTCCATATCAGTATAGATATCCAGCAGGATTTTTTTCTCATTGATGTGTTTTCTAAATGTTCCTTAAATTTTTTTCAGTAGTTTATAAGACAGTCCTTTCAGAATAAAAGTTAATAAAGTAATTCACTCAAACAACCTTTTAACAGAAAAATATAAAAAAGTAATTAAAGTCACAATATCATTCAAAGATTATTTCAGCCAAGTCATCAACCAGCAATCACCAAAGGCTAGCAAAACAGTCTGTGCTCACTACATGCTTGGCTAAACAAAGAAAGCAATGGTCCCTGTAGGCATCCCATATGTCTTACATAAACAACAACAACAACAACATTTATTTATATAGCACATTTTCATACAAACAGTAGCTCAAAGTGCTTTACATATTAAAGAATAGAAAAATGAAAGACACAATTATAAAACAAAATAAATCAACATTAACATCGAATAAGAGTAAGGTTCAATGGCCAGGGGACAGAAAAACAAAAACTCCAGACGGCTGGAGAAAAAATAAAATCTGTAGGGATTCCAGACCATGAGACCGCCCAGTCCCCTCTGGGCATTCTACCTAACATAAATGAAACAGTCCTCTTTGGATTTAGGATTCTCACGGAAGGGCTTGATGATGATGATGGTCACGTAGACTTTTGCCTTTTAATCCGTCCATCATTGTTGGAGCATCATGAAGCTTTGAGTAGATGGAGGTGGCCCAGGCCACCACCACAAAGAAACCGGAAAAAGAAACAGAAAAGAGAGTAGGGGTCAGTACCGATTTTAGAGCCACCATGAATAGTTATTATGATGAATTGAACATACAGAGTATCAGGATTAAGTTAAATTAAGATTAAAATGAAGTTATAAAAGGCCATGTTAAAGTAATGTGTTTTCAGCAGTGTTTTGAAGTGCTCTACTGTATCAGCCTGGCGAATTCCTATTGGCAGGCTATTCCAGATTTTAGGTGCATAACAGCAGAAGGCCGCCTCACCACTTCTTTTAAGTTTTGTTCTTGGAATTCTAAGGAGACACTCATTTGAGGATCTGAGGTTACGATTTGGAATATAAGGTGTCAGACATTCCGATATATAAGATGGGGCGAGATTATTTAAGGCTTTATAAACCATAAGCAGAATTTTAAAGTCAATTCTGAATGACACAGGTAACCAGTGTAGTGACATAAAACTGGAGAAATGTGTTCTGATTTTCTTTTCCTAGTTAGGATTCTAGCAGCTGCATTCTGCACTAGTTGCAAACGATTTATATCTTTTTGGGTAGTCCTGAGAGGAGTGCGTTACAGTAATCTAGTCGACTGAAAACAAACGCGTGAACTAATTTCTCAGCATCTTTCAGTGATATAAGAGGTCTAACTTTACTTATGTTTCTTAAGTGAAAAATGCTGTCCTAATGATCTGATTAATATGTGATTTAAAATTCAGATTACAGTCAACAATCACCCCTAAGCTTTTTACCTCCGTCTTGACTTTTAATCCTAATGTATCCAGTTTATTTCTAATAGCCTCATTGTATCCATTATTGCTGATCACTAAAATTTCAGTTTTCTCTTTATTTAACTTGAGAAAATTACTATTCATCCATTCTGAGATACTAGTCAGACATTGTGTTAGTGAATCAATAGAATCAGGGTCATCAGGTGCTATTGATAAGTACAGCTGTGTGTCATCAGCATAGCTGTGGTAGCTCACGTTGTGCCCTGAGATAATCTGACCTAACGGAAGCATGTAGATTGAGAATAACAGCGGACCCAGGATAGAGCCTTGTGGAACACCATATTGGATATCATGTGTCTTCGAGTTGTAATTCCCACAACTAACAAAATATTTTCTCCCTGTCAGGTAGGATTCAAACCAATTTAAGACACTGCCAGAGAGGCCCACCCATTGACTAAGGCGATTTCTAAGAATGTTGTGATCAATGGTGTCAAATGCAGCACTCAGATCTAAGAGGATGAGAACAGATAAATGGCCTCTGTCTGCATTTACCCGCAAGTCATTTACTACTTTAACGAGTGCAGTTTCTGTGCTGTGATTTGTTCTAAAACCTGACTGAAATTTATCAAGAATAGCATGTTTATTTAGGTGGTCATTTAACTGCATAATGACTGCCTTCTCAGAACTTTACTTAAGAAGGCAGGTTAGAGATGGGTCTAAAATTTTCAAGAGCTGAGGGTCAAGATTATGTTTCTTAAGTAGGGGTTTAACTACAGCAGTCTTAAGACAGTCTGGGAAGACCCCAGTATCTAGTGACGAATTTACTATGTCAAGAACATTATCAATTAGCACGCCTGATACTTCTTTGAAAAACCTTGTTGGTATCGGGTCAAGGACGAGGTGGAGGGTTTTAATTGAGAGATTATTTTTTGTAAATCAGGTAAATCTATCCTAGTGAAAGAGTTTAATTTGTTTATAACAGGATGCTGGGGTTTAGGGGAATCCTTAGTGTTGGGGAGATATACTATGTTATTTCTAATATCATTAATTTTTGATTGAAAATACAGCGACAGCCTCACAGGTTTCACTGGAAGCACTTAGGAGGCATTCCTTTGAGCTACCTGGGTTTAGTAGGCGATCAATTGTAGAAAATAAGACTCTGGGATTACTAGCATTGTTATTTATAATCTTGAGAAATAGCAGCGTCTCTCAAGACGGACAGTGTTATTGTATTCTGTTATTTTGACTTTTAATATTTCGTGGTGGATAGTAAGTTTAGTCTTCCTCCATTGACGCTCAGCTCTAGCATGTTCTCTTTAAATCAGACACTCTTTGGGTCTTCCATGGTATAACAATGCTAGAAGATTTTTTCACTGTCTTTTCAGGTGCAACTATGTCAACAGCAGCTCTCACTTTAGAATTAAATCTTTCCACCTTACTATTTACATTGTCCTCGCTATTATAGCTGGCACTATAAACGGACTGATTGCTTAAAATGTTTGTAAGTTTTAAAGCTGCTGCGAATCAAAGAAGCGTTTTTAACAATATGCTTCTCATGAGTGTTTTTATCATTATTTCTATATTAAAAGTAGAAGAAAATGGTCTGATAGACCAATATCAATGATCTGTTTTATATCAACTTTCAGTCCTTTAGTAATCACTAAGTCTAATGTATGACCTGCTTTATGTGTAGGCTGATTTATGAGTTGTCTCAAATCAAAAGAATCCAGGAGGTTCATAAATTCTTTTACTTTTAGATCACACTGATTATCTATATGAAAATTAAAGTCGCCAACTATTAGGAGTGTGTCATAGTTAGTAATTAAAATTGACATTAAGTCAGAGAATTCCTCAAAAAGACGCTGTTATATTTAGGAGGTCTATACACGGATAGTACTAGAACTTGAGAATCTCCATGAATAACAACGGCGAGATACTCAAAGGACTTGAACTTACCAAAACTGACATCTTTACATTTTAATCGGCTCGAGTAAATGTTAGCCAATCCGCCCCCCCTTTTTCCCTGGCGGTTTGCATGAGTAAAACTGTAATCCGGAGGCAGATTCGATTAAAACTGCCGCATCTGAATTCAAGCCATGTTTCATTTAGTGCAATAAGATCTATTTTTTATCACTAATAAGATCGTTGATAAAAACGTTTTGTTAGTTAAAGCTCTAACATTTAATAGTGCCATATTTAATGTTTGGAGGTGCAGAGATGAGTACTATGTGCGTTATTGTTATTTGGAATAGGAACTAAATTATTATTATTAGCGCCTCTGTGTGTATTTTTGTTTAATCTGTGATCTGTTTTATAGTTTTAATACATTGTTCCTCTAAAATAGTGATTTTAATTAGATTATTGGAGTTTATGCCGTATTTCCTAGGTTTTCTACGTGCATTGAGATTGCTTATTACAGTATTAATGGTGTGCACTTTAACGGAAGACTCTATTAAACATTCATCATGTCCTGGCACAACAGTATTATTTCGAAGGGGTTAAGAGCAGAGATAGATAGTCAAGAAAACGAATTACCTTCGATATGTTTTCGGAGAGGACCCGGCGCCAAACTGTTCGGATGCAGGCCATCACGCTTGAAGAGACGCGCCTTTCCAAAAGAGATTCCAATTGTTGAAACCGACATCCTTCTTCTTGCAGAAACCCTGTAGCCAGTTGTTCAACCCTAGCAGACGACTGTAGTACTCGTTGGATCGCCTGACGAGAGGTAGTGGACCAAACGAAGATCTTTGCCGATGGGGTCCTCTCCTTCGTGTCTTTAATCAAAGCTGCGAAGTCAGCCTTCAGGATTTCTGATTGTCGGTGCCTTATATCGCTTACGCGCATGCAAGACGATTGATCCAACTGCCCTCTCCTTGTGTTTCGTAGACTGCTGGCGACGCTTTCATTACATCTCGGACACGAGCACCGGGAAAACAAGAAACAAACGATTTTGCATTAGGGCATGCGACATTAAGGTTTCTAACGATAGAATCACCTACCACTAATACATCACCAGGTGCTGAAGGCGAAATGGGGACGCGGAGAGGGTCAAACCGGTTCTGAGATAAAAAGCTCGCCTGTGCCGATGGAGGTGCTCTGGCCTTGAAACCCCGCCTGCATAGCTGAAATCCACCGAGGTCAGCAGCGGCGTCGCTCCTACGAGACGCTGGGTGAGGTCGGCACAACGCGGGGTTGATGTTTCGCCGGTTCCAGATGGCAAGGACGGTTTATCCAACAGCCGGGCCTTCAGATTTCTCAGGTATCTCCGTCGGGCAGGAGTTTCTGAATCTGTTCATCAAGTGCTTGGAGTTCCTCAACTACGATTTCAACGCGAGTTACCCCACTGTCGGCCATTTTCTGCTTTGTGCCCTAGGAGAAATGAGAGAGAGAGAGGTTAGAGGTTGACCAAACTTGTCTAAAGACAAAATGGTAGATAAGTTTGCAGGTCTTTGTTTTAAGTCATTTTAAATTTGCAATTTTTTATCATGCAGAAGAGGGAAAATTGGCAAGACGAGTTGGACAGCCAAAAGAACCTGGATGAAGGGATTAAATCAAAAATCCCAATAATCTCAGCAGTAAAACCCAATGCTTAGCCAGAAAGCAGTCTCAAAATTTTTGTAAAAAATCATGAAACCAAAGAATCTTTCGATACAACAAGCATGAAAGTTTTTGTTTTATTTTATTTTCCTCACTCTTGGACAATATCTGACCCATGATATCTATTTAAATACTTGTTGTGCTAATGACGTCACATGACATGAGTTTCAGAGGTTGTGTATGCTTGACAGCCAATGACTGCATCCTAGTAACTTGGAGACAAAATTGACAAACCCTTTAAAAATAAGTTAACATCAAAATAACTCTTACAAAAAACAAAATGAAAATAAAACTAGAATCATCAGGAGAAATGTACTTAATGAAAATGAAAATAAAGTAATGAAGATTTATAACATTTAACAATGATTGGAAATCATCCCTAGAGTCAGAAAATATCTTACTGATTGAAAGGTTCCTGGCTATTAGAAGTTGTGTTTTTACATGCCAGAACCAGAGTTTTTCTCTGTTCCACTATACTGGTAAAAGTACAGATTCTCAAAGTCCACTAACTTTATGGCTTTCCGGATGTTATTTTCAGTGAGCATTCTGAATGTTTGAAATTGAGTACAAAACCTTCAGCCAGCTGTCTGCACTCAGAGTAACACAAAAGAACGAAAAATGAAATTGTAGCTTTGTATTTTTTTTTCTTGACAAAGTACCTGTATGAAGAAAGAACCAAACCTTTCTTAAAACATTCAAACGTGTCCATTTCGAATAAAGAATTTTACAATGACATGTTATTCCTTTTCTATGCTAAAACAGCTAGTAATCTTATAAGCAAAATGCAACTTGTGTGTGATTGATTTTGCATTTAGATAAGAACTGCACCAATATTTTGATAATTTTAAGTAGAAATTGACAGAATCTGAGCATATCAAAGGTGTTCAAAGTACTGCAAATACTGTATATTGTCCGTATACAAACTCAGAAATACATCATCTTAGGTTTAATGGGTCAGTTGCTATTACTGTATGCATCAGCCCATATCTAGGGTGCATAGACAACAGCTGTCAGGAATTCTCCCTTTGAGATTCTTCTTTCTGGCTATGACATTGTTTTTGATTTTAATTGAACATTTTGGTCCAGTCTGCTCACATCCTTCTGCCAGTTCTATCCTTCAGCAATACATACAGCAATACTCCTTTTTTGTTATCAAATGTTGAATACAAGTAACAGTATTTCAAGAATACCACACTAGAGGCAGCAGTGCCTTTTGTCCTGAAAGGCTGGGGTCTCTCAGACAAACTATTTTATAGTGACTGCACAGGCCTCTAGCTAGAGGATGGGAGAGTACTGGCCAACTACCAGTTCTTCAAAGATTCAACCTTAAATGGACAACTTAGCCCCAGCTAGATTAGATAATGGCCACAAACAGTCATGTCAACTCTTTCTTGATGCACTCTTTCTCATCTCACTTGTACAGTGCTTGTGTTACTGTGCCTACCTATTGTCCTTCACAGGAATCAAGTATATACTGTAATACAAGGCACACCATTTCCTACCAGCCCCTGTGCACCAACACTGGCATGTTCAGAACTTCTCCAGTCAGTAAGGCTCTCGCTCTCTCACTCCCTCTCAAAAGGTACAATATTTTGGTGGTTTTCCCAGAAAACCTTTTTGAGCTGGATACCCATTCTTCATGTCAACACAGGTTTTGAGTTGTAATTGCTTCCCAGTCTCTGTGCAGTACCACACTACCTGTCTCATGCAGTATTTTTCCCCTTTCAGTTATTTACCTTTATACTAACAAAGGTTTCAATTAATATATATTAAAAAATAGTTCTAGCAAATTTGTCCCAAAAGTAAAAAATGCTATTGTAAACTTCTCTCTGCATGTTACTTCCTAAATGTTGACACACTTAAAAAAGCAAGCACACTACATTCACAAGTCATGGACCTGAGTGTCAATATACCAGTAATGAACTATCAAAAGGACACTGCCGAAAAGGAGTGAAACTGTATAGAGAAGTGATCTAATATAGTCTGGTACAATATATCTACTACAATAAAGCAATCATGTGGTATTCCAAACTTATTTTACAACAAATATTTGTGAATATAAAAGTAAATTGGGAAATTGTTACGGTGTGGGTTGGCTGCACAGTCCCAGTTTCTCTAGAAAGACCCTCGAACCAGCTATTGCTGATAACACACTCAAATTAAAGCACCAAGGCAGTTTTGCATCTACCCCTTGTTATGTTGTTGTGTTGTGTCCTCATCCGCTGGCTCAGTCTTTAACATTCAAATCAAAATAGTGATCAAGAAGAACAGTTGATCCAATAAATAAATAATCCATGCAAGTTAACTGTGGAGGTTATAACCAGTCAAATAAATAGGTCCATTAAAACAGGTTAAAATGCCTAGGACAGGAAGCTTCTCTTTGAAACCCAAACTCTGGTGCTTCACCTTAAAACAGCTGTCTCTTCAGCTTATCCCATGAGAGATCTTGGAGGCAAACAGATACCTAATTAGCAGTTCAGCAAACCTTCCTCGTTCGCTCCTAGTCTTGGACCGTTGCAGCCATTTATGGCCCCAGCAAGACAACCCACCAAGCCTTCAACTCCTGCTGCCTGGCTCAACTACCTATAGCCCATGGCACCTCCCACAGGATGCCTCACTGAGCCTTCAATACCCCTGGTAGCTCCTGCTGCCTTATGCAGAGTTACTTCAACCAAGCAGAGCCTCAGTCATGCCAGCTCCTCGATCGCTAAGCTGAAGTGACCTCCTGTAGTACCTGGGCATCAGCCATACTCTCACCCAAAGGGCTTCCTCCCGGTTGCCTGCCTTCTCCCTCTCTCGTTTGCCTACTCGCACCAGCTCTCTACGAATCCCACCTTCTCTCCATTCTTAACTACCTTCCCTTTTGTTCTCCTTTCCAATCCTCATGCTGGCTCGCCCTTATATGTGCCCTTATATGGATGCAGCGCCTCACTTGCCACCACAGAAAGCCAATAAAGCATGTAAGACATACCGTACCCTCATGTGCAGGTGTGTATTGCGCCAATTATTTCACCAACCTCACGTATTTGCGTGAGCAACCACCCACAAAGATTGAGCTGGCTATTTATTTATTTAAACGGGCTCCTGATTACTAAGCTGTGGGCCTGCTATTCAACTACAAATAAAATATAAAAATTGTAGCTATTGATTTCTGGGAGGTACAACAGGAGGATTAATAAAGATTATGCCTCAGTGTGCCAGCTGGTCTCCCAGCCAAAAAGAAAAGTGAGTCAAACGAGTCAGAAAAAAACTGCTTTGTCTTCTTTCCTGCATCATTATTTGATTTCAAATCAAAGCATTCATTATGTGATAACAAACACATAATAAAATCATTTATATTTGTGGTACTCTATTAATAAATAGTCAACAAAGGAGGAAGAACAACTTTCATTTTATCAAAAATTCCAAAAATGATCACACACATGCATCAGATTTTTAACTGTAAATATATTTTTCACCAACTGTGACAACTTTAACAGTTAGTACAAAAAACAGACAATGGCATTGTAGCTTAAGTCTACAGTATTTCAATTTCCTTCATGTCCCACACTTTCAGCCAATGCTCAGAATACAATCATTTTCCACTTAGGTATGAATTGATGTTGCATTTGTTTAATTATCTGCTAATGAACTAGCATAATAAAAAAGGTCAGTGTCTATCTTGTATTTTAAATATGATTCCTGCATATTACAACGTAGGCCTTATTTCCTCTGATTTAACAAATGCGGAGATTCGGAACTTATGAAACCCAAGTAATATCAATGTACAGCAATTCTTTATGATTCTATAATGGTTGTATTATATAGCAAGATTCTCCAAGCATGCTTGCAATGTTTTTAATAAATTATTGTAACATTAGTGTCATATCCAATTTAATCTAAAAGGTTGGGGTGACACAAAGGATTTTTAAAAGCACAGAGTACTTTTTCAAAGCAATTCCAACAATACAGTACTTAGTACATGTACGTACGTTTAGTGTCACTGTACACACATTTTACTGTATACAATTTTTCTTGCATTGTACATATTTATTGCTGGTGGCCTGTCTATCGTAATGGCTGTAACATATGTGATATCGGAGACAGTCGATATCTTTAAAATAATATTTAGGTTTTACTGTATATAAACAGTGTGTTTACATACATAATTTCAATGAATCTTACCTAATATCTAAGAGAATACAAAGGGTTTATGCTGTATAACTGTGCGGGAAATGTTTAAAAGAGTGTGGGAGAATTTATAAGGGCTTAAACTATATTTATATATATATATATATATATATATATATATATAGAGAGAGACAGATGGGGGCGCTGCCATCCCCTTGAACCCTCAGAGTTTCTCCAGACACCAGGTAAAAGTCCAAACTTTGGATTTATTACAATAATCCAGTGCACAAAGCACCCTACACTCCACTATATTCATAAACCAATACACTATACAATAATCAATAAACAAATCAATCCTCCTACTCCCAGATGCATTGCCACCCTTCCTCCCGACTCAGCTCGCCCATCTGGGATCTCCCACAGTCCTTTATAGTCCATGACCCAGAAGTGTTTCTCTTCTCACTGTCCATGTGACTGGCAACACATCCGGGTCGGATGAAAACTCCTTTTTTCTTCAACCCTGAAGTACATCATTTTGTCTGTCCATGTGACTGGGATGTACTTCCGGGCTGTAGGGAAAATAAACATTGCTGTGCCTCCCTGCAGTGTCCCCGACGTTATCCAGCTGGGCTGTGCAGTAAAACCCCATAGTCCATGATTCCCTGCTGGTATTCGGGGCACTTCATGCTGCAGGGAGGGATCCCTCTGGTGGCCTGGGGGTATTGGCCGGGATGAATGGCCAGCCCAAGCCCAATATCTATACTAATAAAAGGCAAAGCCCTCACTGACTCACTGAATCATCACTAATTCTCCAACTTCCCGTGTAGGTAGAAGGCTGAAATTTGGCAGGCACATTCCTTACAGCTTACTTATAAAAGTTAGGCAGGTTTCATTTCGAAATACTACGCATAACGGTCATAACTGGAACCTACTTACGTACATATATACGGTCATAGCTTGCAGCTCGGTTTCTGTGTGAGGCGGTGTTGCGTCCCTCATTGTCATGCCTCCTATGTAATTGAGTGCCTGCCCATATAAGGCCGTCCATCAGCAGCAATTCAATAGACACGCTGCCGCTAAATATTCGCGGGTGAAGGACTGTGCTTATGCAAACAAAGATGAGAAGGTCAGGGATAGACTAGTGTTTGGCACAAACTCAGCGAAAGTGCAAGAGAAACTTTTAAGTGCCGTGTCTTAGCTAACATTAAATAAAGCCGTGGACATTGCAAGATTTCACGAGATAGAATGAGATAGCACAAGCACAGCTGAGAACATTCGATACATGTACTCCGAGCGGCTCACGTGAACTAACTGTGAACGCAGTACGCAGAGAACAAGCAAGAGGTCCAAAGAGCGCTGAACAAAAAACGCATTACACAATTGAGAAGGCAGCAAAAGAATATGAAGCGAGTGACGCATACAAGCATATTCATAAGTGCAGCTACTGCGGAAACAAAGCACGGTGTAAACCTTAAGTTTAAATTATGTTTATAGACACGCTGCCGCTGACGTTTGTCATGCCTACGACGAATACGATATTCGCGAGACACAAGTTTAATGAGAGGACACAGGGTATAAACGAGACTTTTGATCACTTTGTAACGGAGTTAAAATTGCTGTAACAGAGTTAAAATTGCTGGTGAAGGACTGTGCTTATGCAAACGAAGATGAGATGGTCAGGGATAGAATAGTGTTTGGCACAAACTCAGCAAGTGTGAGAGAAACTTTTAAGTGCCGGGTCTGAGTTAACATTAAATAAAGCTGTGGACATCGCAAGATCGCACGAGATAGCACAAGCACAGCTGAGAACCTTCGATGCATGAACTCCGAGCGGCTCAAGTGAACTGACTTTGCAGGACTGGGAAAGGTAAATCCGTGCATGCAGTGTGTGATGTCTCAAATAAAGAGGAAGACGAGCTGCTTATTGATGCAGTAGGAAAGGAACAACCCTCTGACGCTGAACAAGCCTTTGTAGACATATCAATAGGAAAGTAAGGTGTAAAGCTTAAGTTTAAATTATGTTCATAGACACGCTGCCGCTAAATATTCGCAGGCAAATCCACAACTTAATACCAGGAATGCCTGTTAAACATCTTAGATTCACAAGTACCGATTTGGGTGGTGATCACTTCGATGAATGAAACCTGTTATCTTTACAACGGTTGACAACGAAGATGAGATGGTCAGGGATAGACTAGACAAACACAGAATGTAACCTGAACACAAGACACCCTCCAAATACGAACCTGACTGAAAAAAATAATGATAATCAAATCCTTGATGACAGCAAAACTCATAACAGTCACAAAACAATTGCATTGAAAATCATGTTACGTTATTTTTAAAATGTTTCCTTTTCTTTTTCATAACTTCTTTAACACATTACTTCTCCACTGCAAAGCGAGGGTATTTTGCTAGTCTATACTAATAAGGCAAAGCCCTCACTGACTAACTGACTCATCACTAATTCTCCAACTTGCTGTGTAAGTAGAAGGCTGAAATTTGGCAGGCTCATTCCTTACAGCTTCCTTACAAAAGTTGGGCAGGTTTCATTTCGAAATTCTACGCATAATGGTCATAACTAGAAGCTATTTTTCTCCATTTACTGTAATGGAGTTGAGCTCGAAAGCCGTGGGGGGCGGAGTTTCGTGTGACATCATCACGCCTCCCACGTAATTACGCAGTACGTAGAAAACCAGGAAGAACTCCAAAAAGCGCTTAAGAAAACATGCATTATATAATTAACAAGGAAGCGAAACAATTAGAAGCGAGCGAGTGACAAATAAAACCATATTCAGCGGCTCACGTGAA
Organism: Polypterus senegalus; assembly: GCF_016835505.1. Taxonomy (NCBI): domain Eukaryota; kingdom Metazoa; phylum Chordata; class Cladistia; order Polypteriformes; family Polypteridae; genus Polypterus; species Polypterus senegalus. The sequence goes on from NC_053158.1 coordinate 111,033,409, forward strand.
CCGACGCAGTGCGCAGACAAAAAGCAACAGTTCCAAAGAGTGCTGAACAAAAACCGAATTATATTGCTACGCTCAAATAGATAAACCTCATGTCGTGGCGCAATAGTAGAAGCCTCGCCTCTAGCGCTGACGTCCGAGGTTCGATTCCCGAGAGGGGATGCACTGAGTATGTACGCATGCATTTTTATTCATTTTACCTTCACATCCCCTTGGTTTGAGACGTATGAAAAAATATGCGGTTAACACAGAAAGACAGATCACCAATTGAAGCTTTATGAATAATGGATACTTTATTCGCGATCAATGATTGTTTTGGTAAAGCCATACTCAGTGTATTCATTAGATGAACGGTAAAAAGTAAGAGCGAGGGGAGGGTAACTTGTTGAGGCACGCAGGCAAAACCACAGTAGCACGCGGGCTCGATGTACTGTAGTGCGCGTCAACTCGATCTGAATTGGCGATCACATTTGAAAAATATATCTTTTCAAGTTCTATTTAGTCCATATGTGTCAAACTCAAGGCCCACGGGCCAAATCCGGCCCGGCGTGTAATTAAATCCGGCCCGCGAGATCATTTTATATACTGTATTATTGTTATTAATGGCCCGGGGAGATGAAGCGCTGGTAACACAATAAACTACAGATCCCATAATGCAGCGCTTCAGCTGCCTTGCCGAACACTTACCACGTTAATCAAGTCTAGCTTATGATGCTGCAAGTTATTGCGAAGCTAGCCCACACGATGCCGAAGAGAAAGGTAATTCTGAACATAGAGCCTTTAAAAACCGATGGGAGGCTGAGTATATGTTTACTGACATTGCCGGTAAACCCGTGTGTCTCATTTGTGGAGCTAATGTGGCTGTAATTACAGAGTTTAATCTAAGACGGCACTATGAGACAAAACATCAAGATAACCTGAAAGACCTGAATGCAATGCACAAGATACAGAAAGCAGAAGAGTTAAAGAAGAATCTGACACTTCAGCAGACGTTTTTACCCGTGCAAAATCACAAAGTTATTTCAAGTGAAGCTACTTTTATGGGAGACACAAATGCACCAGTGCAACTTGCCCAACTTTCCCTGTTGCCAAGTAATGTTGAACCAAGTCGGCACAATGGTGTTCCCAAATACGCATTTTGCTGATAAACTGAGCGCACTGCGCACTGTGTTCGCATGGCGCTTTGGGGACTTTGAAGAACAAAAAAAGAATTTTGAGTTGTTTCGCAACACATTTGCCGTCGATGTGGAAACTGCACCTGTGCAGATTCAGATGGAGGTGATTGAGCTGCAGTGTAATGGTACACTGAAGGCAAAGTACGATACTGCAGGGCCCGCACAGTTTATTCACTCCATTCCCGCACAAATGCTCCAGCTCCGTCTACATGCAGCTCGAACCTTGTGCATGTTTGGTACCACATATCTGTGTGAGAAGCTCTTCTCAGTCATAAAGACTAACAAAACAGAACACAGGAGTCGCTTCACTGATGAGCACCTGCAGTCCATCCTGACAATCTCCACAACACAGAACCTCACACCAAACATAAACGAACTTCATGCCAAAAAAGATGCCAGGCGTCCAGCTCTGATAAAATGACATATGAGCAAAGACAACTGAATGATTTCATTTGTTATTGCTGAAAAGAACAAATTTTATTTATATTTCCAGGTTTTGTTATGCACCATGTTCATATTTGAATTTGTATAATTTTGACAGGATATATTTTTATGGAGAGCAAAATCTTTTGGGATATTTAAAATTTAAGTTTATTTTTTATATAAAATTACATAAGAGTAAAGAAATGTGAATGTTTGTTCTTTTAACGTTTACTTTATTTCTAACTTGTATAATTTAGACAGGATATATTTTTATGGAGAGCAAAATATTATAAGTTATTTAAGGTTTGAGTTGATTTATTCCGGAATAATATTCTGTCGACTAAATAAAAATTCCTTCTATTTAAAATTTAAATAGAACTTGAACAGAAACGATAGTTCATAATATCCACGCAGACTTGCACGTAAGAGCAGGAGTCATCCGTTTTAACAAACAGCGTATTGCACTGATACGAAATAGCCTACCCATTTAATTATTTAGGAATGGATAAATAAATTAAGTACAAATAATGTTTTTCATTTTTCTTCCTTCATGGATTCTGGCACCCCCAGCAATATATATATGTATGTGTGTGTGTATGTATATGTGTAGATATGTATGTATATATATATATATATATGTATGTATATATGTGTGTGTATATATATATGTTTATATGTGTGTATATATATATATATATATATATATATATATGTGACAGCAACACTCATCACTCATATCAGTGACAAAACAATTACATTGACAATCATGTTACATTATTTTCAAAATGTTTCCTTTTCTTTTTCATTACTTCTTTAACACACTACTTCTCCTCTGCAAAGCGCGGGTATTTTGCTAGTATACTAATAAAAGGCAAAGCCCTCACTGACTGACTGACTCACTGACTCACTCATCACTAATTCTCCAACTTCCCGTTTAGGTAGAAGGCTGAGATTTGGCATGGCGAAGCAAGGAAGGGAATGTAGAGACTGGAGTGACGGACGGCCTTATATAGGCAGGCAGCCAATAACGTGGGAGGCGTTGGGATGGGGGACCCAACGCCTCCTCACACGGTCATCGAGCTGCAGGCTATGGACGTATATATGTACGTAAGTAGGATTCAGTTAGCATTGGGAACCCACGTACCAAATTTCTTGAAGATGGGCCCATAAGTAACAAAGACCGTTGAAAAGTTCAATATGGCGGCCGACAGCGGCATCATACCACTGAAATAAGTACGTACATTGGTTTTGGTTAGCGCAGGGAAGCCTACCAAATTTCGTGAAGATGGGGCCATAAATAAGAAAGTTTAACATGGCGGATGTTGTCGACCGTTATGACTGCTACGCGTAGAATTTCGAAGTTGAAGAATACACACATACACACATATATACACTTGTAGTAATCTGTAAAAAAATTATTATATCTTAACTAAAAATACCATTAAAAATCACAATGTCTGTCTGTGTAAAAATGGATATTCGTTTAAGTAGTATAGGAAACAGCTAGTCTTTTCACCCATTATATCGCACATAACACAGCATGCCATGTAGAAGTCTAGCAATACATAGCAAAAATAACAACCAGCAGAAACATGGTGGCTCAAGCATCATTTGATCAGTTAAAAAAAAAAAAACACAACCTCTTCTTGAATCTTGAACATTTATGGAAAATATAGTGGGTGAAGAAATAAGAGGATATTGAAACCTTAAGAGAACTTTAGAAAACAAAAATCTGCTGCCACTTTGGACCTGACAATGCAGTATTTGAATCACAGTCTATGTATGGTCACCCAGTTTAAAACATCAAACTACCACACAAAGCACTCCCATTGTCTCTAAATTTATTTTTTTCATACTGCAACTACCTGTAATCTGTCCTCTCTTCCTCCATATAGTCAGATGTTCATCATCAATCCACACTCTCTGAGTATGATTCATACTTCTTCATAAGGTCAGACATCCCTGCCAGCCATTGTCGTGCATTACCAATTTGAGTTAAAAGTAACACTAAACTGAACATTATTGTTTACAAGTGTAAAAGTACTCCCGCGAAATGGAAGGGCGCTTACCGTTTGTGTTAAAGGCGCATTGGGAGTAGGAGGCGAGGCCATAGCGGGTACGTGCTGTGCGGCACGGCGGGGCTGGGCACACTTGGAGCCAGTATAATGGCCAGTATGGGCTCCTCCGCGAGTCTCCTCGCAGCCTGGAGGCGCATCTGGAAGACGGCGTTTGTCTTTGTAACTGAGATAGAGTCAGAGATGAGGATCACGTATGTTAAATAAATGAGTTTTACTTACTAGCGAGTTGGCAATTGGTGTGTTCAGCTCAGCACAACAAATGGCTGTCCGGGAGACTTTACGTACGCGACAGACAGGGGTTCGATTTTAAATAGCAAGTTGCTTGGGGCGTGTCAATGCACATGGCGTGAACGTGCCTTCGTCTACCTGGATAGGTGCATGGGTTAAATGGGGGTGGCAGATTTGCTGGATAAATCTTGCCGGTAGGATTTAAGGAGTTGCCTGTCTGCAGAGGTTGTCAGTAGACCTAAAGGTGAGATAGGATTAAGTACTGCTGAACTGTGCAAGAAGTACTTGTCCGTCCAGATTGGTGCAATTGTTTTTTTTTTTTATTATTGGTATTTTAACACAATCCCCCTCACCCCTTTAAAGGAGCTTTTTGAGCCAGGGATAAAGAAGGAAGACTACTTTCCTTTTTGCATTGTGTATGTGTGTAGTTTTTGTAGGAGTTCAGTGTTTTTGTTATAAATACACATTTTTTCCTCACCTTTTTGTTCTTGTTTACTTTTTGAAGGAGTGTCAGCACTGAAGGACTGTGAAACAAAGCCTGCCTGACACTATTGATTGTGTTTGTGTTGTACAGCACTCTTGTAAATAAATTTGCACCTTTCACCCTTCAATTTTGGTCTGTGCCTCTTCTCTCTGCTGATCCTGTTTGGCTTATGAGTTATCAGATGTCCAGAGTGTAGGTTGGGGCCTCTTTTCCACTACATGGGATATCATGTTTTGTAGCAGTGGTGGGATAGTTCAAGCTGGAGAGAGTGAGAAAACACTTTTGGTTTGAGCACAGATGAAAACTGGAAATAGTATGGCTTCAAAGAGAAAACCCTGGAGTGGGAACTTCTGATCATGGATGTGGAGTTGATTCCAGTACAAGTCAAGCTATGGAGGACACCACCAGCACAAGGACATTAGAGTTGTGGAGACACTCTTGTGCCAGAGTGGTGTTTCTGACCAGTCCCGCAGAGGAGTCCTTGTGGTATGACAACCTTAAAGAGGCCATCTTATAGAAATTTCAGATCAGAAGCATAAGATTTTGCCCCATACAGTGGGAGCATGGTGTCACACACGAGAGCATGGGAGTCAGCAGTAGGGTCTAGTTATTGTTGAAGTGCTGCGTGGGACTGATTATGTGCATTAATACCTTCTCTCATTCCTTGCAGGGACACTTAAGAACTTCACTTCTTGTTTTCAGCATAAAGACCGCCCCTGCGATGATGTTTCTTCCCCTTGATGACCTGCCTCTTCCTCCCTCTTCACTATATAATCCTGATGATCCCCCGGTCTGCAGTCTGATATATGACTTAATTCAAAGAGACACATCCTAACACATCGTATTTTTGCCTTGCAGCTAAACCTGCCAATATACGGGGGTGGATACCCCCAAACCTTTATATTGTTCCCTTTGTTTTCTTACAGCTGGTGCAGTAGGCAGGATATTTCTCACCATGCCCGACGAGCAAGACCTGAATGCAGTCCTCACTAATATGGCAGCAGAAATACAAAGGCTATAGCTTCGATTTGAAGAGTCCGAAGCCTGCATAGAGGCTCGTCTTACCTTATGCCTGGAACAAAGTAGGACATCTTATCAGGTATTGGTCCGTCTTACGGACACCAATGCATATTTTACCATCTTCGAGAGAACAGCGATCCAGTACAGATGGCCAAAAGAGTGGGGCAGCATACTAGGGCGTTTTCTTAAGGGCGAAGCTCAAAAGGCCTGTTATGATCTCTTGGCAGAAGATGCCGCACTCTATGACCGTCTCAAAACGGAGGTACTCAAATGCTTCAGCGTCACTGTGGATCAGCAGGCAAGGTTGTGGCGCACTTGGCGCTTTGACCCTCAAAAATCCACTAGAGCACAGGCGTTCGAGAATTAAATGACGCACAGCAAATTGTCAAGCAAGTCACTTGCGATGATCTCATCAATACACTTCAAAACTTCCTTGCCCAGCTGGTCTGCAGGTTACCGTGTAAAAATATGGAGACGCTGATAGATCTCATTGAGCGACATAGGGAGAGATCGGAGAGGCCTCTACAGCAAAGCCGACATGGAAAAACAGCCTCTGGAGAAGCGAGCCGCAGAGGGGATGGCCCCAACAATTGACAGGAGGAGAATGGAGTAATGGTCCCCCGCTGTTTCAAATGTGGGGAACCGGGGCATACCATGCCATACCCACCTGTCCACTTTTGAGGAAGCCATTGGACTGTGACTGGACCCGAGCAGAAAGGTATGGTGCACTGATTAATCCACTGTCCCTATCACCCCTGGGAGTGTTGGTAATAAATGAGCAGAAGGTCACCGCATTAATGGACTCCGGGAGCAACATTTCTATTGTCGGTCACCGGTTAGTTTTACCGCAACAGTGACTTGAAAAAAAGCCCCACATAACCTGCACTCATGGGGACATGCAAGTCTATGACACGGCTGTGTGTGTTGTCTTCTTAGCGATTTATTGTATCAGGTGGCCAAACATGAGGGTGAGGTAAGGTCACAGCTTCTTGTCCCATGAACCTTCCAGTGGCAGGTTTGTGATCTAGCACACGCCCACCTCTTATGTACCCACTTGTGGGCCGAGAAAACACTGGAACGCATCAAGCACTGTTTCTTTTGGCCTGGAATAAATGAGGAGGTCTGACGCTTTCGTACCTCCTGTCTGGAGTGACAATTATGTCAGATTCCCAGAAGGGACCGAGCTCCTCTAGTTCCTCTTTCCCTTATAGATGTCCCTTTTGAGAGAATTGGGGCAGACATTGTTGGATCCCTTGAACCCTCCGCAAGAGGACACAAATATATTCTGGTCCTGGTTGACTATGCCACCCAATTCCCAGATGCTGTTCCCCTGCATGCAACTAATTCATAAACTATTGCAAAGGAATTAGTAGGTCTTTTCACGGGCCAGCATCCCCAATTAAATCCTTACGGATCAGGGGACACCATTTACTTTCGGAGACATTCAAGGAGGTGGCCAAATTGCTCAGAATAAAGCATTTGAAGACCTTGATGTACCACCCACAGACCAACAGTCTGGTTGAGAGATTTAACAAAACTCTCAAACAAATGCTTCGTAAGGTGGTCAATGAGGATGGGAGAAACTGGGGATCGATGTTATTTGCCTACCAGGAAGTTCCCCAGGCTTCCACCAGTTTTTCCTCTTTTGAACTATTATATGGGTGGCAACCCTGGGACCTATTAGATATCCTAAAGGAAGGTTGGGAAGAGCAGGTCCTCCAATCCGTCAACATTCTTGAATACATCGCACAATTATGCGATAGACTGGCCAAAATCAGACCAATATTGTAAGAACACATGAGTAAGGCTCAAGCAGCGCAGGCCCACTCTTATGACCGAGGTACGGCTCTACCGGAATTCCAACTGGGAGATCATGTCTTTGTTCTCATCCCCACCTCTCATTCTAAACTCCTTGCACATTGGCAAGGCCCCTTTGAAATCAAAGAACGGAAAGGACTTCTTGACTCTCTGGTCAGCCAGCCTAACTGCCACCCAAATGAGCAGGTATACCACATTAACTTGCTAAAACCATTGAGAGAAAGGTAAAACCACCCCACCTCTGCCCACCCACAAACACTCTTCACTCGCTCGTCCCCCTTTAACTTTAGACCGACCCTTTCTGCCAGTCAACGACGGGAGTTGAAAAAGGTGATCCATTCGATCCCGGAGCTGGTGAACGAGAAGCCAGTGTGGACCTCACTGATTGAGCACGACATTGTCACTGAGCCCGGGGTTGTCGTCAGGGAGAGACCTCATCAGCTTCCCGAGGCAAAACTGGCTGAGGTAGAGCTGGAAATCAGGAGCATGTTGGACCTCGGTATCATTGAGGAAAGCCATAGCCCCTGGTCCAGCCCTATCATCCTGTTCCCTAAGGCCAACGGTAGTTGGCGCTTTTGTAATTACTTCTGTCGACTTAACCAGGTGTCTCGGTTCGATGCCTATCCAATGCCGCATGTAGATGATTTACTCAAGAGGCTCAGTAGGGCACTATTCCTGACCACACATTCAACGTCTGGTGGACAGAGTGCTCCACCCCATAACTTCTATAGTGCTGCCTACTTGGATGATGTCATCATCTTTTCCAACACAGGGGAAGAACACCTACTGCACGTCTGGGCGGTGTTTCAGACACTAGGTAAAGCCGGTCTCTGCACTAACCCAAAGAAATGTTTTTTCAGTCTAACGGTGGCCAAATATATAGGCTACCTAGTGGGTCAGGGAACCGTCCGGCCACAGCGCTCTAAAGTCAGTTCAATTCTAAACTGGCCCCGTCCAAAAGTCAAGAAACAAGTGCAAGCCTTCCTAGGGTTAGTGGGCTACTACTGCCGGTTTGTTCCTTGTTTCTCTGAGAGGGCAGCACCTTTAACTGACTTAACAATGAAGCGGGCACCTAACACTGTGGTATGGTCTGAAAAAACAGAGGCTGCATTCTGTGACCTAAAGCAGGCCCTAACATCAGCACCGGTTCTGAGAACACCTGATTTCTGTTTACCATTCATTCTCCAGGCGGATGCTTCAGTCACTGGACTGGGAGCTGTGTTGAGCCAAAGTGTCAATGGCGCTGAACATCCCACAATGTTCCTGAGCCGGAAGCTGCTGGACCAAGTATGCAGCCATCGAGAGGGAGGCTCTCGCGATTAAGTGGGCGGTAACCCAATTGAGGTACTACCTCCTGGGACGTGAGTTTACTCTGGTCACCAACCACGCAGCCCTCCAATGAATGGCGTTGCATAAGGAGTCAAATCCCTTTGTCAGAAGGTGGTTGCTGGACCTTCAACCATACTGGTTTTCCATCACTTATAGGAGAGGATCCCTCCAGGCAAATGCCGACGCCCTCACTCGGGTACATGACCAGTGGGTCTAGGCTGAGGGGGGGCCTGTGTCACACAATCGCGCATATGAATCAGCAGCAGGGTCTAGTTATTGTTGAAGCGCCGCGTGGAACTGATTATGTGTACTAATACCTTCTCTCATTCCTTGCAGGGACACTTAAGAACTTCACTTCCTGTTTTCAGCATAAAGACAGCCCCTGCAATGACATTACTTCCGCTTGACAACCCACCTCTTCCTCCCTCTTCACTATATAATCCCGATGATCCCCCTGGTCTACAGTCTGATATATGACTCAGTTCAAAGAGATTACTCTCGTTCCTAACACATCATATTTTTGCCTTGCAGCCAAACCTGACAATATATAGGGTGGATCCCCAAACCTTTATCTTGCTTTCTTTGTTTTCTTACAATGAACAGTCTCCAAAAGAGCTGTTGGTATTCCTGAAAGAACTATGTTCAAAATTATTACAACCTGATAAACACACTGTGCAGCAAATAATTGACTGTTTTATTAGAACAACTTTTACAGGTGTTCAATGGCAGACTCTGGATCGAGGAACATCGTCCTAAAACCTCCAAGGAAGCTGCAAATCTTGCAGAGATGTGTGTGTGGCTTGTTTGTTTATTTTTATATACATAGCCGCTCATCAGAGTCAGTGTGAAGCATTGACCAATGGAACAATCTGAAGGTATGTCTTGGGTTGATATGGATTGTGGTCCAGTTAGTACAGTCCACCTACCTGAAAGAAGTTAGACAGGGAGTGATTTGCTAAGGTTGTAACCGAAAAGGCCACATTCTGAGAAACTGCCACAACAATAGAGACTAAGCCTTGTTCACTGACAGAGAAGATTCCTTTTGCAAATAGGGAGAAGGTGGTTAGGGTTACTCTTGTGTTGATAGATACCAGAGACATCCAGTCTTTAGTAAAGTGAGAGTGTCTGGAAGACAGAGTGGTTGAGTCATGGCAGAGTGTAGCTCTTAGGTGTATTGACAGTGAAGAGGTCACTTATCCTTTGCTAAGGGTAAGCTGGGAGATAAATGTGCTGGGTATTGAAGACTTGTTACGGAGTGCTCTGCAAGCAGAGACTCTGGTGATCACATGGGCGCAAGCAATGGGAAGAGATCCCAAGATAGTTGGGATCAACTTGCTGTCAGAGGAGGCAAGAGAAGCTCTGGGGTGTTCCACAGAAAGCTGGCCGTTTTGTACCTCCACCCATTGTTCCATGTGATGCCTTTGACATCCCGAATGATGTGACTGCCACTCAGCATGATGACCCGAGCTTACATGCTTGTTTTGACAAGGCTGAGAGGGCACTCCAGGCTAAGACCAGGGAAATGTTTGTCAAAGAACACTACATACTCTACTTTACCACCAAGATGAGAATGAACAGAGACTGGTGTTACCAAAGATCTGAGAGATAAAGTACTTTTCCTTAGCATAGTAGCCCTTGGCCGGGACATCTGGGGCAAGTTAAGACAATGGAGCAGCTAGCTAGACATTTTTATTGGCCTGGTTGGACTAAAGATGTGGTAAAACACATTAAAGAATGTATAGAATGTCAAAAATAGGACCTGTAAAAAGGGGAGATAGGGTGCCTGTAATACCCCTGCCAGTAGTGGAAGAGCCGATCTCCAGGATTACAGTTGACTATCTCAGGCATTTATAGTGGAACCACAGGTGTAATAAGTACATTTTGGTAGTATGTGATTACGCAACACAGTTCCCAGAAGCCTTTCTCCTCAGAAAGACCAATGCCAACAGTATAGCTAGGACACTCATACAGCTGTTCTCCAGGGCAGGTATTCCCAGAGAGGTTTTGACTGATCAGTGATCCAATCTGACTTCCAAGCTGATGAAAGAAGTGAACAGTTAAGAATCGGGATTAAGGACCACGTCCTATCATCCACAGACTCTCAGGCTTGTTCAGTACTACGTTGAAGCAGATGATGTGCAAATTTATGAATGAGACAGCCACTTATTGGGACCAATTGTTACCCTACTATGCTTTTTGCATATTAGGAGGTTCCACTCTCATTAACAGTGTTCTCCCCATTCAAAATGCTGTATGGTCGATATGTATGCGGTCCACTCATTGTACTAAGAGAGACTGTAGAAGGAGACAAAGGCAGAGCAGAATCAAACATTGTGCTAACTGTTGTGCTCAAGTTACAGGAGAAGTTTGCTTACCTATCCCAAATGGTGAAAGTCATGGTATGACAAAGCCACAAGAGAACGTAACCTCGCTGTGGAATAAAAGGGACTTTTGTTGCTGCCTACTTCTGAGAGCAGCCTGTTAGCTAAGTGGCAGGGGCCTTATACAGTGACAGCACAGAAAGTACCAGTGACTTATAACATTGAGATGCCTGACCATCCACGGAAACCAAATCAGACATTTCATATAAATATGTAAAGGATTGGAATTAGAATGCGAACCCTTCCTTCCAGTTTCTCATTTGAAGTATCTTGAAGCAGGATGAGGCAGAGGAACAGTATTTGTCCTCCAGACCTCATTGGAACACCTGAGTGACAAACAGAGAGGGGATGTTCAACGGATCATTCCAGAGGATTTGTTTGGTGCCCTTCCTGGTAAGAATGATCTTATACAGCATGGCATATGATACCTCCCAAGGGGCCTCATGTATAAATGTTACATAAGCCCAATAATGTTGCGTACACCAATTTCCACTCTCAGATGCAATGTATAAAAACTAAACTTGGCGTAAAGCCACGCACATTTGGACGCTAGCTCAATCCCTGATGTACGCAAGTTCTCTGCTTGGTTTCCCTTTATTTTTTAGATTTTTTTTTATCATATACACTGAAATTAACTGCATATTGTTTATTAGTTTAAGGCATCTGATTGTAATTAACCTGTAACAATATAATGGTCCATGGAATGGCTGAACTATTCCAAATACCATAGCTGCTTTAGCGTTGTTACTCTCACTGCACCTTCTTCTTCTTCTTCTTGCTCCCATTAGGGGTTGCCACTGCAGATAATCTTTTTCCATATTACTCTCACTGCACCACTCAGAGTATATATATCACAGTATCTGAGTGTGGAATCACATCTCTACAGCAGCTGATTGGAAAGGGAAATTATTGGTATACAGCATCAAGCACACGCTGCCTCAGCCATGCTGTCTATAGGGTGGTCCAGATCCAATTATGCAATTTTCATTACGCTATAACTTATTAAGTTTATTACATAGAGCATCACCTTAAAAATCACAGACCATCGAGGAATTTGTGAACTGACAACATGAAGAACTGCCTTCGCACCAAACTGGAATCGTCCCCACATAAATCAAAGTCATCCAGACGATCTGGATCTGCATAATTAGATCTGGACCACCCTGTATTTGAACTGCTCCCATAAGGCAAATGCTTCAGAGCCTTTACTGTACTGACCTTGCAGTTCAGAAACAGTTTCATTCCAAGAACTATAAACACGCTCAATCAGTCCATCAAGTGCTCCTTGAAGAACCGTTTGTACTAATAAGTACAATTACCTCAGTGTAAACGTGCGATACAGTTATAATGTTGCACAACCTGAGCCACTCTTTATAAAGCGCATATTTACATATGACGACGATATAATTTTTAAGATGAAATGCAGCAAAATATGTTTACTACATTATATAGATAAAATGTTAACATCATTTAAATCTATATTGTTAATAATTAAACATGTGAGGACACGGTGTCGCAGCACTAGCAAGGATCTGGCACACCGTTCAGGGATTGTTCCTGCCTCGCTCTATATTCTTGTTGGGGCTGGTGCGACCCTGGAAGGATAGATGAATAGGACAATTAAACATGTACTGTGAAGATATTTCAAAATTCCTTAAAGTTTTGAAGAATCGGCATTCTAAGTTTACAGATGGCTTAACATCTATTACAGAGCTGATTGTGTGGTGATTGGGTACTTGGAGAAAGAAAAGGAAGGACAGGAATTGGGGGTTAGTACGTTTGCAAGAGACAGAACTGCTACAATAAATTATTTCATTGAAGGTTGCGCATGGCACAGCAAGCATCTTGCGTGAGACTAGAACTATCCATGGACGGAGCGCTAGCTTGTCATTTTCACTGCACCACCGTGTTCCCATGTTTAATAACTTCCTTAAATTCTTATCATCATGAAAATTATATCAAGTGTACATCTCAGTTGTATTCGAAGAGCTGTAATATCATAAATGTAATGGATTCTGTGTCCTGTCAGAGGAAGAAAAAGCCCGTTTAAGAAGCACGTAGTGATTCACACACACAGAGCACATAGAAGAGCACATACAAAAGAAAGCATTTAATGTGCTACTTTAGTTACGATGGTATTTGAGAAACTAGTAAATTAAACGATTTTAAGATGAAGTTTATTGATGATGACTTTAGTGATTAAAGTGGAAATTTTGAGATTAAAGTTGACATTTCAAGCTTTTTTCCCCACTGTGTCCCTATTTTTTTTCTTTTCTCTGTAACTTAATAAGCTTTCACCATAACACTCAGACAGTGGGCTACGACTCGCCTTTTCATGGCGACTTTGATATCTGACAACTTCTTTTTTATTTCGGGCACTGTGCGACTTTGTGAACTTGAGCTTTCGAGTTTCTCTGTCACTCAATCAATTTCCTTTTGTTATTTATGCCACTTTAAACCAACAAATAGTACATTTTTCCTTGCCTCCATTTGGTATTCGCTGAAATTCTTCCATTTTCCTCCGTGCTTTTGCCATTGCCTTTTCACAGAATGTTGAGCTTAAGGGCTATTTATATTGATTTGCATATTCAAAGAGGTGTAATTCTGGGAGGAGTGGGGGTGAGGCGGCAGGCGCTTACACGTGCGGTACTTTTCAAACTGACCGGAATTTATGGAGTGGAAGAACGTGGAAGTTGACATACGCACAGATTTATGCATCTACAGTACATTTTTTTGTGCGTACGCACATTTCCGCTTTTGTCCAAATGCCATGTTTCAGTGTGAATTCTACACACAGTGTTATGCATGAGGCCACAGGTCCGGTGAGAACTGCATATTACCACGTCCATGCATGCAAAAGAACTGGAGCAAATGACTCTACTTGGAATCATTGAACCATCGGTGAGTGAATGGTGTGATCCTGAGGTACTCCTACCAAAGAAAAAATGGACAAATGCATGATTTTGTAGACCTATCAAAAGTTAAGGCAATATCTACTTTTGATGCCTAGCCCATGCCAAAGGGTAAATGAATTAGAACATTTGGGTGCTGCAGACCTTCTAACAACAATTGCTTTATGTAAAGGTTATAGGCAGATACTACTGATGAAGGAGTCCAGGCCACTTACTACATTTCAAAGACCCGGAGGCCTATATCAATTCACCGTAATGCCATTTGGTCTACATGGAGCAGCTGCCAATTTCCAACACCTGATGGATAAAGTTGTGCAAAGACCAGATACCTACACCAGAGCATACATTGATGATCTAGTGGGGTACAGTAAGTTGTGGGAAGACAACTTCAAGCTCCTTGCTGAAGTCTGACTGTCCAAAAGCAGCTGGTTTCACAAAGTGGCAGCCATCCAGAATTCTCCGCAGCCAGAAACAAAATGACAGGTTTGCTCCTTTCTGGGACTGGCAGGGTGGTATTGTTGGTTCATACTGAACTTTTTCAAGTATTGCAGCACCCCTGATTAACCTCCTGAAAAAAAAGTGGACAGAGCAATGTGAACATTGTTGTAAAACATTGAAAAACGTTTTCTGTGAAAGTATATTATTGCACTGTCCTGACTTTTCCAAACCTTTTGTTTTACAGGTTGATGCCTCAAGGTTTGGGCACAGCTTTAATGTAGTGGGAAGGAGAAGAATACAATACAATACAATACAGTTTATTTTTGTATAGCCCAAAATCACACAGGAAGTGCCGCAATGGGCTTTAACAGGCCCTGCCTCTTGACAGCCCCCCAGCCTTGACTCTCTAAGAAGACAAGGAAAAACTCCCAAAAACAAAACCTTGTAGGGAAAAATGTAAGAAACCTTGGGAAAGGCAGTTCAAAGAGAGCCCCCTTTCCAGGTAGGTTGGGCGTGCAGTGGGTGTCAAAAGAAGGGGGTCAATACAATACAATACACAGAACAGAACAAATCCTTAATACAGCATAATAATACAAATTTTAGAAGCACGGAGCAGAATTTAACTGTAGATGTCCATCCATCCATTTTCTAACCCGCTGAATCCGAATACAGGGTCACGGGGGTCTGCTGGAGCCAATCCCAGCCAACACAGGGCACAAGGCAGGAACCAATCCTGGGCAGGGTGCCAACCCACCGCAGGACACACACAAACACACACTAGGGTCAATTTAGAATCGCCAATCCACCTAACCTGCATGTCTTTGGATTGTGGGAGGAAACCAGAGTGCCCGGAGGAAACCCACGCAGACACGGGGAGAACATGCAAACTCCACGCAGGGAGGACCCGGGAAGCGAACCCGGGTCTCCTAACTGCGAGGCAGCAGCGCTACCACTGCGCCACCATGATATCACATAATAAGATTTGGATATTTTTAGAGTCCTGGAGACCTCATCCATCAAGCTGCCTCCGCAATTGACCATTCCACGGCTGAAACGTTGCTCGGCCAGCCAATCCGATGAAAGGACACCTCTTTCCCATGATTCCTGTGATCCTCCATCAGGGATGACTTTACCATAGGCAGGCAAACAACTTGGCAGGTGGACCGTGGCACCAACTGCCACATTTGAGTACCGAGAACAGAAACAGAATAGGTGAGGGATAGTAACAAATTATAACAATCATGTTACTTATGTTTTAGTGCTAATGACTAACAACAGAGATGCAGTCTGTACAGTTAATCAGCGGCTCTAGTCAGGATATGCTAAACTGAAGTAGTGAGTCTTCAGCCGAGATTTAAAGGCTGAGACCGAGGGGGCATCTCTTATAGAAGCAGGAAGACCATTCCACAATTTAGGAGCCCTGTAACTAAAAGCTCGACCTCCCACTGTTATTTTATTAATCCTTGGAATCATAAGCAGACCGGCATCTTGAGATCTTAATGTGCGCTCAGGTTTGTAAGTCATGATAAGTTCAGTCAAATAAGCTGGACCTTGGCCATTTAATGCTTTATATGTTAAAAGAAGGATTTTAAAATCTGCCCTAAACTTAACCAGGAGCCAGTGTAAGGATTTAAGAACTGGAGTTATGTGTTCATATTTTCTTGTTCTTGTAATAATTCTTGCAGCCGCATTTTGGATTAACTGGAGGCTGTATAAAGAACAGTCTGAGCAGCCAGTGAAAACCGCATTGCAGTAGTCAATCCTACTAGAGATAAATGCATGAATTAATTTCTCACAATCCTGTTTATTTTGATTGCGCCTTAATTTCCTAACATTTTTAAGATGCAAGAAACATGTTTTGGACAACTTTGTAATATGTGCTTTAAATGACATGCTAGAATCAAAGATAACTCCTAGATTGCGGGCTGATTCAGTAAAATTAATTGGGATTCCAACTGAGTTAAATGATGACAGAATATTGCTGTGATCAGCGTCATTCCCTCCAAAAATTAACATCTCTGTTTTATCTGTATTTAAAGACAAGTAGTTCTCATTCAGCCACTCCTTTAATTCACTAACACAACTAATTAAAGACAACATCGGAGAAACTTCATTTGATTTAAATGAAAGTTATAACTGGGTGTCATCTGCATACGAGTGAAAATTAACATTATGTTTCCTAATGAGAGAACCCAGTGGAAGCATGTAAAGTGAAAACAGCAGAGGTTCCAGTACTGAGCCCTGCGGGACACCATATTGAACTTCTGTGTATAACGATGGAGTACTGTCAGCACATTTCTGTACATATTGGAATCGATTTGATAAATAAGAACTATACCAAGCGAGCACGGGGCCTGTAAGCCCAACATTGTTTTCTAGCCTGTGCAGTAAAATAGAATGGTCAATGGTGTCAAATGCTGCACTTAAGTCTAACAACATAATTACAGTGGAGTTTCCTTCATCAGAGACAGAGAATGGAGACTTCCTTTGTTTATCATTCGAAGGCTGTTTGATAGAGAAAAGAAATATGCAGTGTTTTGGAAAAGGAGGGAATAGCTAAGTGGGTGATTGATAATTTAAAATATAACCATTTGTCAGAGTTTGTTGTAGAGTGACCATAGGGCTTTGCAATGGATGCAGCAAATGAGACATTCAAATGCATGTGTGGTATTTATCACTCCAACCTTATAGATTTCAGGTACGCTATGTGTCGAGAGCGAAATCTCATGGCGGAATATTTGTCCCGACCATGCGACCTGTAATCTTGATGGGGAGGGTGTGTGGTAATTTGATATTTGGACTTCAGGCTTCACACATTATACACTTTATGTCTACATTTTGTCAGTTCTTACTAAAACATGAAAACATTTGATTTGACGATGTGTTTGCATAGATTGTTGTAGACACGGAACACACATGAAATGCATGTATTCCCAATAACGATATATTATTTACCCAATACAACTCCAGGCAACTCACACACTGGTAAACAAACTTGAGGTGAGAGAACTTTCTGCCCTTTCTGCATTGGAGGGGGGATGGGATAGCAGGCTGCTTACTGCTTTTGCTGATTGACACATTTACAACACAAAAGTCACTGATGGTAAAGGTGCAAATGGATTTAAGGTGGGCTGGAATTATGAGTTTTTATGTAGGCTTTGGTAATTCTAGTGTTAAAGGCACTGTGGCGGAAACACGGGGCTATCTCAGGGTGCACGCTATGAGGCATGGTGGTTCTGGGCACATATGAAGCCAGTATAATGGCCAATATTTTTTCCACAGGTGTTCAGTTTCCCATGCTGGTTTCCTCACTGCCTGCCCATCCCAGGAGGTTTAAGGTGTGGCACGTCTAGAAGAAAAAGCTAGCCTCGATTTTAAACAGCCAGCAAGGTGCTTGGGGCGTGTTGCTGCACATGGCATGAACATGCCAGTGCCTACCTGAGTAGGTGCGTGGGGTAGACTGGGTGGCAGATTGGCTGGATAATCTTACCGGTAATATTTAAGGAATTGCCAGCCAACAGGAGTAGTCAGTGGATCTAAAGGTGAGGTAGATTACATTTTTATAAAAACACATTTAAAACGGATTGTGCCAAAGTATATAGAAAAATGTTTTATAACTGGTAATCTACATATACTACGAAAGTATTATAAGCACATGAGAAAGTATTGTATTTCACTAAGCATTAGGATTAAAAAAGGCTCATCCCTACATATTTTTATTTTGTATAAGCTAGAAACTGCCAATATTTCATAAGCCAAAGGTTAGGCATGCAGGAGAACTGGAAAGGATGGGCCCATTCTTTTAGAAAGGGAATGTCAACTTTCCACCTATAAATATTGATGACGTGCTGAACTAGTTGGGAGTAAAGATAATCCTTATCAGACAGACATAATGGACAGAGAGGGGATTGACACCCGCCACCCCCAGCTAAGAAATATTAGTGAAATCAATTACAGGCAGGAATAGAGCAGTGGAATGTCAGGAGTCAGATGAGGATGAATAATAGCTTGTATGATAAGAACTGTAATAAATGTAAGAGTTTCTCATGGCTGGGCATACATTCCAGCGGAAGTGAGTCTGTATGTGTGCTGTACAATAAATCTTAATTCTGCTGCCTGTCCTGAGACTTGTAGTGCCTCCTTTAGGGTTGAGGATGCACGTGCCTGCCTGTCTGCTTCTATAAGTACTAGAAGACTAATAAAACAACCAATTATGACATACACCACAGTTTCATCATACACTGTGAAAGGCGGAAGAAAATAAGTAGGTCTTAAGCCGACTTTTAAAAACCACAATAGAGAATGAAGACCTGATGGGGAAAGGCAGGTCATTCCAAAGCCTAGGAGCAATAAATGAGAAAGCTGTCTCCACTAGACTTCAGCCAATGTTAAGCACCACTGAGCTATTGATGGAGCAGTTGTGCTACTTGATGTGATAATTTTGGCAGAGGTGTACATATACTTATTTAGTGTTTGGAATAGTTTTTCTTTGGGGATTGGTGCAATTGTTTGTTTTTCTTTATGCACTAGTGGGGCGAGGCCCCTGCTCGCTTCACTCGGCAACCCCCTGCCTGTGTTACATGCCAGCCACTTTGCGTCTCTGCTGCTTGTGTATGTGGATTTCACTTTCACCAAACAAATCCAAAATCCAAAAAACTTCTTTGTCCGTGTTTTGCAGATAAATTTTGTGCAAAGTACGATACTTTTTCACGTATGGATTTGTAATCATTATTGGCTATAGAATTTCTAATACGTCCGATTGTTTAACTCTTTCGATTCTATGTTGCATCACTTCTCCGTGATCATAAATATAAACCTGACCAAATTGTGGTTTCTTCGAAATTGTAGTAGCTTTTATTCTTGCAGGACCACAGATTATCATTGCGTATGATCCAGAATCATGTAAAGCTATGTTCTGAGCACTGAATGATGTGAACACAAACTAATTATTGTAGATTCAGATTTTTTGCCTGTAGTGTTTGTGGATTTCACTTTCACCAAACAACAAATCTTTTAATTCTTGCAGATAGGACTTTTCCCTGATGGCAACATGAATTAGACGATCTACAAGTCCTCAACAATATCTACATACTTCTGTCATATTGCCTATGCACATATATTCAATCTCTTTTCACTGTTCTGTTATTTCACTGCAATCTTTACTATAATTTTTTTGAGACTTTCAAATTTTAGTATTTTCATAATCTCTAACCTGATCTGCCTCTTTACAACGTTCTACTTTGTCTTCTACTCTTTGGTTTTTATTTCCAACTCCGCTTGGACCTGCTAGGGTTTCAATTCCACTTGTTGGCTGATTATCACTTTCCTTATTTTCTGAATTTGCACTATTATTGTTCTTTTTTGAATTCTTTTCTTTCCAACGCGTTTGGGCCTCTTTTCAACGTGCTGCCCTTTCTTCTTTGTTTAGTCTTTGACATGCCATCTTGAATGTATAAAATTGTCCATAAAAGGACCACATTGAAGGAAATGAATAGATTGTATGTCTAAAAATACTGTCCAGAAAAGTTCCTTTAAAGGATGCAACTGAGGTCTTTTCATATTTATAGGAGCTGAGAGTACATAAACTGTGTCTGGCAATACACATGAATGAAAAGTTATTGCACCGTGTGAGTGGTTGTAAATGTTTGTGAGGAAGGCAGGACGAAATTATCTCTTGCAGAACTTTAAATATCTCCAAGAATGTCTCGTTGAAGGATTTCCTTTTATAACAGAATGATATACACACACTTGATTTTACTTTTTTCCCCCTAATGGAGGAGCTTCTTGAGCCAGGGATAAAGAAGGAAGACTACCTTCATTTTTAGAGTGTACATGTGTGTTGTTCTTTACTTTTTGGAGTATCAGCACTGAAGGACTGTGAAACACAGCCCACCTTTGTTGTACA
This sequence comes from Polypterus senegalus, assembly GCF_016835505.1. NCBI lineage: Eukaryota > Metazoa > Chordata > Cladistia > Polypteriformes > Polypteridae > Polypterus > Polypterus senegalus. The sequence goes on from NC_053158.1 coordinate 111,053,597, forward strand.
GCACTCTTGTAAATAAACTTGCCCCTTAACCCTTCAGTTTTGGTCTGTGTCTCTTCTGTCCACTCTTCCTGTTTGGCTCATGAAGGTGTAGGTTTGGGCCACATTCCCACTACACGGGATATCATAGTAGTGTCCTGAGGGAATATTATCCAATTCCTCATAGGTCTCTTCCTTCTTCAGAGGTGCCTTTTGAGCCCCGGGGTTGCAATTATCCCCAAAAGAAATACCTGCATTGCCCAATCTCCAACACTGTCATGGTGGCTTGTGTTAATGCTTTTAGTTTTTCTTACCCTCTCTTAAGCCCTTGCTTGGCACATCAGATATGACATTATGCCATATCATATTTGTGAACACTTACCCAGTGGAAAAAGGACTGACAGAAGCCAGTATATTTAGAAGAGGGGCATGTGGCTGAGGACAGAAGTATCGCAGCCCAAAGAGAAAATTTAAAACATTCGCTGCAAATGGAAGTACCTGATGTCCTGTGAAGGAATAAGCATACTGCTAGACAGCATTGTATGCTTCCCAGAAAATAATGTACCAAATATCATCAAAGAAACTGTGACTCTAATAGGGCCAGATTATCTTGTATGTAATTTACAGAAATGTGTGGTGAATTCTGTAGGTAAGACATACTACATAAAAAATATTTTCATTGTACTTCACAAACTATTGCTAGTCCAAAAACCCACAAACGCAGGATTCTCAAAACATATACTAAAGTACTCAAGAATCAGAGAATAACATATTTCAGCTTGACTTTTAACATTGATTTAACTTGTTGAAACAAACTGTTAAAGTACTGGAAGGTGGCAGATCATAAAAGCAATTGTCTCTGGTCTAACAGTATCATGTACAATTTTCTTGTCTGTGGCCAAAGTCTAGGTGCTGAGCATTGGTTTATTTTTTAATTTCTGTTAAAATGAAGTATGTACTTCTCTAAAATGTCACAAAAAATGAAAGGTCCAAAGTCTAAATCAATTCCAACAGGACAGCATTCACAAGTTATCTATTTCGATAGTGTTATATATTCGTATTTTCTGTATACGTTTTGACACAAACAAATTCCACAGGGTGATGAACAACAGGAACACTTTATTTTAAAAAACTGAACCAACCGCAAATGCTATTATCCTTCTCACATACGTGCCTCTCTATTGCTTCTTTCACACACACTGCTCTAAACTTCACACTCCCTTATTTATATTACACATGCGCACACAACCATTTCCTTTACCAAATAATAACATTTACAAATGAAGATGTAAACATAACACTCCTCCCCCTTAAGTTTAACAGTAATTTTTTTAAAAAACATATTCTATATTCTATACACATTCCATCTCAGATTTTACACAGAGGTATTATACAGACAGAATACTGGATGAAAACTGTCACCCCCAGTCCTTAACCCACAGTTCAAGGAATTATTTTGCCCTTATCCTGAGAACTGGATTCCTATCAAAACCTCAATAGCGCTTCTCTTTTAAAAATATAGATGAATCTGCTTCTTCCATTTCAGCAATTGGTGCATTCCCTTCATCTAAATGAACACTATCCAGAGGGGTGTTCTCAGTGTTGTGTGCCTTGGAAGCATCTATCATAAATGAGCTGCTTTGGCTACTTTGAGTTCCTGAGGTAACTGCTTTTGGTCCATCTAATGAAAGTGGTGAACTTAAAATCGTAGGTTCCACGTTTCCACTATTTGCCACACTGGCTTCAGCTTTCCGTAGATGATCCAAGTGGACTCGTCTAAGTTCTCCATTTACGTTGACTACAAAACTCCTTGGCCCTTGTTTTCTGCAAACATTTCCTCTAATCCATTTTTCTTTCCCCCCTTTCCAGTTTTTTACCCAAACTGCATCATTCTCTGAGATGTGACGTTCCATACATCTGGATTTGTCATGAATGTGTTTTTCATGGTTTTGTTTATCTGTTATTGTTTGTTCCATGTTTGGTTTTAGCAGGGAGAGTCTAGTTCTAATTTCTCTTTTTAAAAACAGTTCTGCAGGTGAATGACCCGTGACTGAATGAGGAGTGCTTCTATACATTATCAGAAAGTTTGCTAAACGGTGTGATAGAGATAAAGATCTGTGTGTCTTGGCACCTTCCAACACATCCTTTTCAAGTGCCCTTTTCAAAATTTGTACACTTCGTTCAGCTGCACCATTTGTAGCTGCATGGTATGGAGGAATCAAAGTGTGTTTAATGCCATTTGATTGTATAAATCTCCTAAATTCTTCTGACACAAACTGTGGTCCATTGTCCGATACCAGCTCTTCTGGAATTCCATATGCTGCAAATAATATTCTCAAAGTTTCAATCGTCAGGACTGTTGTTAGCCTAGTCAGAGAGGAAAACCTCATGCCACTTAGAATGGCTATCAATAAGGACTAGAAAATACTGCTGGTCTTTCTTAGGAAAGTCCACATGAACTCTCTGCCATACTCTAGTAGGCCATTTCCAATAGTGCAAAGGCGCAGGTGGTGGCTGGTTACGTACTGCACAACATGCATCACATTGATTTACTTTTTTTTCAATTTCACTGTCCATATTTGACCACCATAAATAGCTTTGTGCCAAAGCTTTCATTCTGCACGTTCCAGCCTTGACAACACTGCATCCTAAATCTGTAAATGCTGCTGCTCTGTTTTACCAGTAATTAGGATGTCATCCAGAAAACATGTGACATTTTCTAATCCTTGTAAAATCTGGTCTATTACCAACTGAAAAATGGCAGGTGCGCTGGAAACTCCATATGACAATCTGTTGTAGCAGTATAAACCCTTATGGGTGTTAACCACCAGGTATTGTTTTGACTTCTCATCCAGCTCTAACTGTTGGTAAGCATGCGACAAGTCTAATTTGGTAAACAGCCTACCCCCAGCAAGAGTAGCAAACAAATCTTCTGCTGTAGGCAGTGGGTACTATTCCTCTTCTATACCTTGATTTACTGTAATTTTATAGTCACCCCATATTCTGAGTGACTGATCACTTTTTGGTACCACTACGATTGGGGCAGCCCAATTGCTTCTTTCAATTTTAGAAGTTATTCCAGCCTTCTCTAATCTATCTAGTTCAAGTTCAACAGCTTGTTTAAGTGAATAAGGCACAGGCCTTGCTTTATGGAGCTTAGGACTAATATCATTTTAATTTCATTTTAATTTGTGCTTTGAAATTTTTGATTGTCCCTAGCCCTTCTTCAAATATATTTTTGTGTTTAACCAAAACCTCCTTTAGTGACAGTGGTTCAAGACTTTTAATTTGAAAAAGACTGGCCCAGTCTAATTTAAGAACTTTCAACCAATTTCACCCCAGCAGCGCTGCCTTACTTCCTTTAGTAACAAGCACCAGAACCACTGCTGACTGCTCCTTTTATTTTACTTCCACATCTGTCTTACCTATCAGCTCAATTCTCTCTCCTGAATATGTTCTTAAATCCATAAACGTTTCTTCCAGTTGCTTATGTGGCATAAACGTTTTACACCATGTCTCTGATATTATAGAAACAGTGGCTCCAGTATCCACTTGCATTACTATGCTTTTTCCTTCCAGCATCACTTCTACTTGTATTTCTTCAACTTTTTCACTAGCTGTGAACACCGTGCAGACTCCTAAGTCACTTTCACTAAGATCAATTTCTTCCTCTTTAGAAAACAGTTTGCTGCACCATTAGGAGAAGCATTTTTCGCTTTTGAACTTACACGTCTGAGCATCATGCTTGCCCCCACAGTGATAACATTTGTTGTCCTTATTAAAGTCCTCTCCTCCCCTTCCATAGAAACTTGATGCCGTTTTCTTTTTAAACAACATGGGGCGATATTCTTTTTGAGAAGACTGTTCTCCCGAGCGATACACTTTCCGCACCAACTCCGTTTGCAAAGTGGATTTGCAAGGCAGTTCCTTCGAGTTTTTAGCAGCAAGTTCCATAGCCAGCGCCGTTTTACAAGCCTTATGAAAGGTTAAGTCTACTTGCAACAAAAGTTCTTTCTGTATTTCTTCACAGTGTATGCCACATACTAACTTATCTTGCAGCGCTTCTTCCAGAAAAGTCCTAAAATTACAACTCGCTGACAACTGTTTCAAGGCCACAACATATTCGGCGATAGTTTTCTTTTCGCGCTGGTTTCGTTTATAAAAACGGAACCGCTCCGCTATAATCAAAGGCTGCAGTTTGTAATGTGCTAACAGCGCTTCTTTCAGCTCCGCGTATGTCTTTGTAGGCTACTTGGAGTAGCTGGCACAACAAAATTCTTTAACAAGCCGTAGGTCTTCGCGCCTATAATAGACAGAAATGCACAGACCTTCTTATCCTCTGGTATGTCGTTTGCTGTCATCCAGAGCTCCAACTGTTCCAGGTAATTACTGAAGTCCTCCTTGGATTCTTCGTATGCCAATATTTTTCCTATTTGAGCCATTGTTGCTTTTGCGTTGAGTTCGCTGGACCCGTCTCAACGCCAATTTGTTATATATCCGTATTTTCTGTATACGTTTTAACACAAACAAATTCCACAGGGTGATGAACAACAGGAACACTTTATTTTAAAAAACTGAACCAACCGCAAATGCTATTATCCTTCTCACATACGTGCCTCTCTATTGCTTCTTTCACACACACTGCTCTAAACTTCACACCCCCTTATTTATATTACACATGCGCACACGACCATTTCCTTTACCAAATAATAACATTTACAAATGAAGATGTATACATAACAGATAGACAACCAGTAAAAAGCAGAATATGTTAGTATAATTTTATTCAAATATTTTTTCACAAGTTATGCCAAAAAACAATTCTTGGCTACTGTAAACAAGCGCTATATAGCGCCCGACCGGGCACAGACTACGCAGAGGCACGTGTTCACACTCAAAGGGCTTTATTTTTGTTTCTTCAGCCGTGGGCACACGTCTTCCCCGTGTCCCACAGGCCCAACAGAGTTCAAGCACCAAAACTCACACAAACCAACCGCTTCCTGGCACCACCACTCCTCCCAGGCAACCTCGTCCTCTTCCTCCCGATTCTGGCCTCGAGTGGAGGTGGCTGGCCCGTTTTATACCCCACCCGAAAGAGTTCCAGGTGGCTGACCACCTGGTCCTAGTTGCCTCGGGTGGGGCTGAGAATTCAAGCAGCTGGGCTGCGGAGTCCATACAGCTCCCCCTGGCGGCCACCTGAGCCCCCAACCAGGCTGTGGAGGACTCCATCTCCCATGGAGCCCTGCGGGTGGTTGGGGAATCACTGTCCGCCATGTAGGCTGCCACCAAGTGCCCCGGGGGAGGTACTGAGCTGTCTGTAGTGGCTCCCCCGGAATATACACAGCAGGGGCGTCCCAGCCGGGCATGGGACCCGGCTGTCCGTCACACTACATAAAAGATCTTTTGTGTGACATTTAGCTGTGTGTTGATTCTAGGTAATTATATTTCCAAAGGAACTTTGTCTCATAGTTCACCAGCCTAAAATTCCTAGTACGAGGTAAAATACTTTTTATATGTTTGTATAAATGAAACCTAACTCTAAGTGTAAATACAGTATGGAAATATAGAAAAAATGACGTTTGCATACTAATTTAAACTATAACTCGCTGTGATACACTAATGATTTAGTAAATTTGATATAAATTGTTCTAGCCTTAAAATAACAAAATTGTCTATAGTTTTCCCACAAAGTGTGGCAGATTTTGTCGCAATAACATGTCTCGTAGAGCATCTATCTACAATCAACTAACTCGTGTACTTCCATGAGATGGAATGGTGGCAGAGCAGCAGGGCAATTAAGAAAGGTGTAGAAACATACAGTTTATTGCTATACAGTACACGCACACAAGCCAAAACCAGAAGGGAAGTCACTCGATCATCAAAACCAAAGCATAATATGAAAACCAGAGTCACTAGAACCTTGCCAGGAGTCTAATACCAAAACAAACAAGAAAGGAGAAAAAGACGGCCACTATAGATGTTTATCCTTAATGCGTATGCACAATCACTGAGCACAAGTTCCGGAACTGCTCCCTAGCAACATATTGTTGTATCATAGCAACCATGCAACAAAACAGTGATTCCCATGTGGGAAAAAAATGTTAAATAAATGTAAATGACTCAACAGCTAAATATAAGTAAAGTAAACTTAAATTTGTATTCTGCAGGATCCAAAACTCTAAAATAAGCTATTTTTGTCATGGATAATAAATTATTATAATTAGAAAAAAAAAAACACAAAAATCGGCATCATAATATGTATCATATATCATAATTGTACAATAATTATCAGGTGAGAGCACACAAATTAACTACATTTTATTATAAAGACCAAAACATTGAACAAAAAGGTAACAGAACACCAGACAAAGTACTTCTTCTCCTTATGCATGCAGTTTTGTTTACTAAACAAAGACACATGTAACATCACTGTGCATTAGTACTTCCATGAAGAGCAGTCAACACTAAGAAACTTATCAAAAGATACAGAAGAGCCATAATAATGACATGTCCAATCAAGAAAATAGAGAAAACGTACTGTAAAAATTATAAAATACAACAAAATGTACCCAGACAACTGTGGAACATGACAGAACTCTACATTTATCAATCTTTCAATTTCCACTGAACACTTGTATATTTTCTGATGTAATCATAGTGACAATTTTTTTATAATATATAAATAAATACATTTGGAAAACTGGTGAAAAAACATCAAACTTATTTCTACAAAATTTTGAGTTTATTTCCAGTATAGTCTAATGTAGAACATAGTTGTGCATAGTTATTTTTATTTGCGTTAATGAACACAAAAAATAGAATGTTTCCATCACATCACATTGAAGTATAAAACTGAAAACAAATTTAAATTAAATTACAAAATTCATTAATGTATATATTGTTTAAAATTTATTGAACATAAAAATATTTTGTCGATCTAATATTTGGAAACATATATGTACAGAAAACACCAATACACAATAACTTACATACAACGTCTCTACTTTTTGTCACTTCTTAGGTGATCCAAAACTTTGTCCACTTTTTCTGGTGTGTCCCTATGAATCATTCAGCAGTAGTCTGCCATCATACTCATATCCCAACATCCCAGATGCCTTCTTTTCATATCCTTGATACCCTCATTAAATCTTTCACCCTACTCTTCACTCACTGGTCCAAGATTTTTAAGACAAAATTCAAAATGTGAATCCAAGAAATGAATTTTAAGATTTGTGTTGCAACCTTGTCTCCTTAAACTGAACTTAAATATTTCTCACAATTTCAGAAAACGTTATATCTTTATTATTTCCCCAAAACTTAGAAATTACTTTTTTGAATGATACCCAAGCCTCTCTCTCATTCCAGGTCATTTATTGCATCATAAAATTGTACATTAGAAATCAGTTTTCTAAAATCACATGCGTCAATAATATCCTTATTCAATTTAGCCTCAGACAAACCCAGACATTTTTAGCATAAATACATAAAACAAGCTTCATCTTTTTTGCTTTTTCATAGCTTCAATTTAGTTCTTCTCATAATAACCTATATATGCATAGACTTATTATTTTATTCAGTGAATCTACAATCATTATTAACTTTTATTTATCTGTTTTCCTTTCTTGTTCCTCCACCACCACTGCCTGATCAAAGTAATGTGCAGTCACCTGTGATATTTGAATGAAAGTGGGTACCCCAACTTTTCACAAGACCAACTGGGTGGAATCCTCTAAAACGAAACCTAAAAAAAAAAAAAGAACACGTTAAGAATATTTATGTTAGTTAGAAAGGGTGGTCATTGGCCTGGAATCCCTGCAGTTCTGCGTTTCTTTTATTTTTATTGTCTCTGTCCACACTGGCCATTGTCTTTATCATCAGACTGTCATTTGGAAACTTAAAAAATATTTCTATATTTAAGGACTTTACTTTTCTTAATTATATATATTTCTTATGTACATGTAAATTATTTATTAATCTTTTGTATATTATTTATTTATTATTATTCTTATCTAATTTTGATTTGGTTTTTTTTATGTTACTACTTCTTCGACACATTGTAATGCACTTTGAGCTACATCCTTTGTAAGTAAATGGGCTATAGAAATACAGTGGTACCTCAGTATACGTCCTTAATCCTTTCCAGGTCCTTGGACTTATACCAAACAGGACGTATACCAAACTAATTTTTCCCATAAGAAATAATGGGAAAATGATTAATCCGTTCCCATGAAAAAAACTCCTATTGTTATTGGCTTATTATACATTGATGGGGTTGCATAAATTAATTTAAACACTGCTTAATACTAAAATACATAATTGCAAAAGCAATTAGATGAAATAAATGAAAATTTAACCTCACTTTACTTTTTAATAACGTCTTTGTTTTTCACAATCGTAGATACCGTCATTCCCATCAAACGGTATGCAACAGCCATGTCCTGGATACGCATACCACCTTCATACTTTACATCAATCAATTCGAATTTACGTGAAAAACCACAAAATCACATTGTGGCGATGCGGGTTTGCTGTATGCTCCCATCTGCTGTCGGGGAGCCCTTGAACCCTACACCGTCAGTAATGTTACCGATGAGCTTAGCAGTGAGGCACAACAAAGCATGGGGATGGTGAAAAAGTGCAAAGTGCTTTTATTAAAACAATCAACAAAACAAGGTGTTCAAATTAAAGTGCAGTGTCCAAAGTTCCAATAAATAATCCATAAAATCAGAAGTGAAACGTGAAGGTTAAAAACAATAGAAAAAAGTCTTCCTAAAAACAACGAGGTTAAAATACAGCATGACGCATTCTTTAAAAAAAAAGCCGGTGCCTTTTTACCTGGCAGCCCCCCTGCTTCCGAAAAGGGGAGTCTCCCTACTTGCAGCTGACCTTACTTCTACTTCTACTTGCCTACTTCAGCTGTTCAGTTCACCTCTCCGATCCCTGGCTCCTCCTGACAACGACCAGGGCACCTATGCTGGGGAATACACAGCCTTACGCGGAGAGTCATCCTCCTTTCGGTTAATCCTGCTCCATTATCACTCAGCGGGAGTGACCACTACTACTATTCCCCCGGTGTTGGCCCAACACCCAGGCTCCCTGTTTAGCTACAACTCACTCTCTCTCTCTCTCTCTCTCTCTCTCTCTCTCTCTCTCTCTCTCTCTCTCTCTCTCTCAACCTCCCGTCCGGTCTTTTTTTTTCCTCCCCTTCTTGCCGACTTGCGCTTCTATTTATCAAGATAAGCAGCCCCAGGAACAATCACGAATGCGGATGGTCTCTCACCTGTGCATTTAGGTGAGAAACACCCACATCGCGAATCGCCCTGAGAACCGCTTCAGCCACACAACCACCACGCCCCTCACCAAGCCACGAGCATGGTGATTATTTATTTTAAAACTGGCCTTTGACAGGAGCTGTGGACCCGCTATACCACACACATGAAAATTCACAGAAAGTTATAGCGTGGGTTGTTTACTGAATGCTAGCAACTGGCGCATCGTGGCTTTGTCTCGAGAGAGGTAAACAAGGGTAGCACGCAAGTCATATTCCAAACAAAGGTTGTATACCAAGCAAAATTTTTCGCGTCCAAACAAGACGTATACCAAGTTAGACTTATTCCAAAGCAGACGTATACTGAGGTACCACTGTAATTGTTGTGCTTGTTCTGATGGCACTTTGACAAACTGCTTCATTAAACTAAGCTTAATATGAAGCGGTGGTAGTAACAACTTTATCTCATGATGTTTTTGGCACAGAGCTGTAGCTATTTCTAATTAGCCATTCCTTCTAAAACCCAATGTAAATTCCCACTCACAGAAATATCATGGGTATTTTGAATGCCCTGATTTTGACCCAATAAGATACTCATAACTTACCAGTCCCCACTTTGAATACAGGCTTATAAATTTTTTGATTTTCTACATTTAAATATCTAGAAAAAATAAAAACTGAAACAACCCTAAACCTTTGCGTTCTTTAATGTCAGTATCTGCATAACATGTGATATTGTGATGATTTTTACTTCATAAGAATTAGAAATAATTGTGTATCAAAATTCCAGTTTAAGGTGTTTGTTGCCACATTAACTATTGAGAATTTTGAAATATTTATGTGTTGAAAAAGAACAAGATTTTTCCGTTTGCTACTCATTCACTCTTTAGCAATTGATTGTATCAAAAATCCAATTCCTTTATTGTGAATGCTCATTTTTTAACAAACAAGGGAGGTCATATTCACTTTTGCCTAGGGTAAATAATAAGCAAGCAAATGGCAAATTTGCGACAAGATCTGTCCTTGAGCTGGAGTGACAAAAGTCTTTAGAGATTTCGTGAGGCAGAGGAGTGAACTTTTTGTGGGTATCTGCAATTAATGCTGCCCAAGGAGGAGGGAATGTGTGCTGCTTGATGCTCATTTGACTCTCAGTGATTGACTTGTATGTTATGATGGTAGTGCATCCACATGCTCTATAACATTTATATATTACTAGCAGAATACCCGTGCCTCGCAGCGGAGAAGTAGTGTGTTAAAGAAGTTATGAAAAAGAAAAGGAAAAATTTTAAAAATAACGTAACATGATTGTTAATTTAATTGTTTTGTCTTTGATATGAGTGTTGTTGTCATATCTCTATATCTATGTATATATATATATAGCAAAATACCCGCGCTTGGCAGCGGAGAAGTAAAAAGAAAAGGAAACATTTTAATAATAACGTAACATGATTGACAATGTAATTGTTTTGTCATTGTCATGAGTCATTGCTGGCATATATACATACATGTGTACATATATACACACACACATATACTATGGGGTGCCCAACAGGCAAATAAATAGATTTTGTGAACATATAAAGTCGGCGTCAGAATATATAAAGTCAAAACTTAAATATATAAAGTCACTGTCGGAATATATAAAATCAAAACTTGAATATATAAAGTCAGCGTCGGTATACATATAGTCAAAACTTTTTTCTGAATATATAAAGTCAAAACTTGAATATATAGCCTAAAGTCATTCCCAAATATATAGTCAAAACAATTATTGATGGCGAATCAATTATTTATAAAGCTTCAATTGGTGATCTGTTTTTCTGTGTTAACCTCATATTTTTTCATACTTCTTCTCAAACCAAGGGGGTGCGAGGCTAAAATGAATCGGGAAGCGATGATCAATGTAATTAGTGTACCAGGAAATCATGCATTGACAGAAGTTCCCCTTTGCTTGTGATTAAATGCGTGATTTTTTTAACGCGTTATGGAGCTCATGCATCGAAGCTTCTCAGCTGTGCTTGTGCTAAGAAAAGGAAACATTTTAAAAATAACACGATTGTCAATGTAACCTTTTTTATGTAGTGCCTGGAGGATTCAGTGTGGAGAAACTCTAGACACAGCGTGTGTATTAACTTGTGGATTTTTCTGTGAGTATTTGGTGGCAGCGTCACAAAGTCGTAACACTGCGTTAGCTGTGGAGTGCAGCTCAGAGCAAAATGAGGTGAATGGGAGGGGAGATGATGACGTGACTCCCCCACCCGCCTTAACTGTCAATCCCCAACAAACACAGTCTCTTGGAATTTGCATAAGCACAGCCCCTCACCTACAATTTTAACTTAGTTACAAAGTGATCAAAACTCTCATTTATATCCTGCGTCCTCTCATTAAACTTGTATCCCATATTACCCGAGGGCATGACAAACGCCAGCGGCAGCCTGTCTATGAACTTAATTTAAACTTTAGGTTTACACGTGCTTTGTTTCAGTAGCAGCACTCATGAATATGGTTGTATATGTCACTTTCGCTTTCGCTTCTTATTGTTTCGCTGCCTTCTGAATTATATAATGCATGTTTTCTTCAGCGCTTTTTGAAGCTCTTCCTGGTTTTCTATGTACTGCGTTGACAGTCAGTTCACATGATTACGTGGAAGGCGTGATGATGTCACACGAAACTCTGCCCCCACGGCTTTCGAGCTCAACTCCATTACAGTATATGTAGAAAAATAGCTTCCATTTATGACCATTACGCGTAGAATTTTGAAATGAAACCTGCCCAACTTTTGTAACTAAGCTGTTAGGAATGAGCCTGCCAAATTTCAGCCTTCTACCTACACGGGAAGTTGGAGAATTAGTGATGAGTCAGTCAGTGAGTGAGTCAGTCAGTCAGTGAGTGAGTGAGTCAGTCAGTCAGTCAGTGAGTCAGTCAGTCAGTGAGGGCTTTGCCTTTTATTAGTATAGATTACTGCACTACTGCGATAATTATTATTTTTGTTCATTGCTTTTAAATTAATTATATTTCTCTAAGTCTTGCCTTCACTTTCACTGTAAAATTCTGCAAGAACTTAACAGGCCTAGTGTGCCAACAAAGCCTAGCAAAATGGGTAATGCCCACTTTGTTCTACAATACTAAAGCATTTAAAGAGAATAGAAAGATGTTTGTAAGTATATTAATTTAAACTCTAGAAAGTGAGGCCTGGAATAACTGGAAATTTTAAGTAAAATTTTATGGAGAAAACAGGAGATTTTTTAATAAACATCAAACATTAACATAACAACATAAACATTTAAAAATCTTCTAGCATTAATATACAATGGAAGACCCAAAGAGTGTCAGATTTAAAGAGAACATGCCGTAGAGCTGAGCGTAAATGGAGGAAGACTAAACTAACTATCCACTATGAAATATTAAAAGTTAAAATAACAGAATACAATAACACTGTCCGTCTTGAGAGGCGCTGCTATTTCTCTAAGATTATAAATAACAATGCTAGTAATCCCAGAGTCTTATTCTCTACGATAGATCGTCTGATAAACCCAGGTAACTCAAAGGAATGCCTCCTAAGTACTTCCAGTAAAACCTGTGAGGCTATCGCTGTATTTTTCAATCAAAAAATTAATGATATTAGAAATAACATAGTATATCTCCCCAACACTAAGGATCCTCCTAAACCCCAGCATTCTGTTATAAACAAGTTAAACTCTTTCACTAGGATAGATTTACCTGATTTACAAAAAATAATATCTTAATTAAAACTCTCCACCTGCGTCCTTGACCCGATACCAACAAATTATTTCAAAGAAGTATCGGGCGTGCTAATTGATAATGTCCTTGACATAGTAAATTCGTCATTAGATACAGGGGTCTTCCCAGACTGTCTTAAAACTGCTGTAGTTAAACCCCTACTTAAGAAACATAATCTTGACCCCTCGGCTCTTGAAAATTTTAGACCCATCTCTAACCTGCCTTGCTTAAGTAAAGTTCTGGAGAAGGCAGTCATTATGCAGTTAAATGACCACCTAAATAAACATACTATTCTTGATAAATTTCAGTCGGGTTTTAGAACAAATCACAGCACAGAAACTGCACTTGTTGAAGTAGTAAATGATTTGCAGGTGAATGCTGACAGGGGCCATTTATCTGTTCTCATCCTCTTAGATCTGAGTGCTGCACTTGACACCATTGATCATAATATTCTTAGAAATCACCTTAGTCAATGGGTGGGCCTCTCTGGCAGTGTCTTAAATTGGTTTGAATCCTACCTGACAGGGAGAAAATTCTTTGTTAGTTGTGGTAATTACAACTCGAAGACACATGATATCCGATATGGTGTTCCACAAGGCTCTATCCTGGGTCCGCTGTTATTTTCAATCTACATGCTTCCATTAGGTCAGATTATCTCGGGGCACAACGTGAGCTACCACAGCTATGCTGATGACACACAGCTATACTTATCAATAGCACCTGATGACCCTGATTCTCTTGATTCACTAACACAATGTCTGACTGGTATCTCAGAATGGATGAATAGTAACTTTCTCAAGTTAAATAAAGAGAAAACTGAAATCTTAGTGATTGGCAATAATGGATGCAATGAGGGTATTAGAAATAAACTGAATACATTGTCACTACACTGGTTGCCTGTGTCATTCAGGATTGACTTTAAAATACTGCTTATGGTTTATAAAGCCTTAAATAATCTCGCTCCATCTTATATATCGGAATGCCTGACACGTTATATTCCAAATCGTAACCTTAGATCTTCAAATGAGTGTCTCCTTATAATTCCAAAAGCTAAACTTAAAAGAAGTGGTGAGGCGGCCTTCTGCTGTTATGCACCTAAAATCTGGAATAGCCTGCCAATAGGAATTCGCCAGGCAAATACAGTGGAGCACTTTAAAACACTGCTGAAAACACATTACTTTAACATGGCCTTTTTATAACTTCACTTTAACTTAATTCTGATACTCTGTATGTTCAATTCTTCATAATAACTATTCACAGTGGCTCCAAAATCCATACTGACCCCAACTCTCTCTTCTGTTTCTTTTTCCGGTTTCTTTGTGGTGGCGGCCTGCCACCACCACCTACAAAGCATCATGATGCACCAACATTGATGGACTGAAAGCCAGAAGTCTACGTGACCATCATCATCAGGTCCTTCCATGAAAACCCTAAATACATAGAGGACTGTTTGACTTATGTTAGGTAGATTGCCCAGAGGGGACTGGGCGGTCTCTTGGTCTGGAACCCCTACAGATTTTATTTTTTTCTCCAGCCTTTGGAGTTTTTTTTTGTTTTTTCTGTCCACCCTGGCCATCAGACCTTACTTCTATTCTATGTTAATTAATATTGACTTATGTTTATTTTTTATTGTGTCTTTTATTTCTCTATTCATTTTGTAAAGCACTTTGAGCTACATTTTTTTTGTATGAATATGTGCTATATAAATAAATGTTGATTGATTGATTGATTGATTGATTAAAATTAAAAGTCAAGACGGAGGTAAAAAGCTTAGGGGTAATTGTTGACTGCAATCTGAATTTTAAATCGCATATTAATCAGACCACTAGGACAGCATTTTTTCACTTAAGAAACATAGCTAAAGTTAGACCTCTTATATCACTGAAAGATGCTGAGAAATTACTTGACGCGTTTGTTTTACGTCGACTAGATTACTGTAACGCACTCCTCTCAGGACTACCCAAAAAAGACATAAATCATTTGCAATGAGTGCAGAATGCAGCTGCTAGAATTCTAACTAGGAATAGAAAATCTGAGCACATTTCTCCAGTTTTGATGTCACTACACTGGTTACCTGTGTCATTCAGGATTGACTTTAAAATTCTGCTTATGGTTTATAAAGCCTTAAATAATCTCGCCCCATCTTATATGTCTGACACCTTATATTCCAAATCGTAACCTTAGATCCTCAAGTGAGTATCTCCTTAGAATTCCAAGAGCAAAACTTAAAAGAAGTGGTGAGGCGGCCTTATGCTGCTATGCACCTAAAATTTGGAATAGCCTGCCAATAGGAATTCGCCAGGCTAATACAGTGGAGCACTTTAAAACACTGCTGAAAACACGTTACTTTAGCATGGCCTTTTTATAACTTCACTTTAACTTAATCCTGATACTCTGTATGTTCAATTCATCATAATAACTATTCATGGTGGCTCTAAAACCCGTACTGACTCTCTTCTGTTTCTTTTTCCGGTTTCTCTGTGGTGGTGGCGCCACCACCACCTACTCAAAGCAGCGTGATGCTCCAACAATGATGGATGGATTAAAAGCCAGAAGTCTACGTGACCATCATCATCAAGTCCTTCCGTGAGAACCCTAAATCCAAAGAGGAGTGTTTCATTTATGTTAGGTAGAATGCCCAGAGGGGACTGGGCAGTCTAATGGTCTGGAATCCCTACAGATTTTATTTTTTTCTCCAGCCGTCTGGAGTTTTTTTTGTTTTTTCTGTCCCCTGGCCATTGGACCTTACTCTTATTCTATGTTAATTAATGTTGACTTATTTTATTTTCTTACTGTGTCTTTTATTTTTCTATTCTTCATTATGTAAAGCACTTTGAGCTACTTTTTGTATGAAAATGTGCTATATAAATAAATGTTGTTGTGGTTGTTGTATCAAGGTACGATTCCAAGAATGTGTGGTAAATGATGACCAAGAAAGTATTACCCAAAAAGTTTGACAGTCTTAGCAGGGGGAACAGCACACACTATATTGGATACAAACAAGAATTTAATTAATAAGCTCAGAAGTACTAGATGCTAAAATAATGCCAAAAAATTATGTTTTGCTGCCATGATAAGGAGGTCATAAGTCTCAGATCTGCTTTTTATTTATTTTACACATATGTAATGGACATTTTAGCGCTCTTCTAGGTGAAGCAGTGAAGAACAACTAGTATAATAATAAAAACGTATCTACAATTTATGTTTTTAAACTGACAAGTCAAGTACCATACACTTAATTTTGTGTGTTGCTTGCACCATTTTTCACTTTTCAAACTGTCTGTGTTGTGTTTCATTAAACAGTGTCACACTGCAACATCTTGGCAGTAGTTCTTGTGGTGCATCTGACTCTTCTTTGTATAATTGTTATGGCATGCACAGCTGACAAAATGTTGCCAATGTTAAAGAGGCAATCTCATGTTGTCAGTTATAAAGGTTTCTTAATTTATGTGTGTGTTGAGAATACTACAGGACCATCAGCTTTGTGACTATAAAATGTAATTTGAAAGCAGATTTTCTTGGAACGCCACATAGATAAAGATGTAATTTCAGTCTAGGAAGGATTATGATTCTTCTTGTACAGTGTGAACTTGACTTGGGAGCGTGCTTCTGTAAAAATGTGTTGGAGAGGATGAGATAGAACATCCTGCATTTGCAGACAGTCTAATTGCTTCCCAATGTCACTCCATCCATCAGGAAAGGATCCATCAGCATTTGTCAAGGGCACTATGACTTGGTAGTGTTCTAGTTTATAAGGGTTAATATAGTGCTTCACTCAGACTTTGACATCTGACCTTTGAGTATGTAATGGTCTTTTATTTATTAGCTGATGCTCTGTGGATAAGTATAATGATTGTGAATGTGGCCCGGACACATACAGGCAGACATGTTTTTTTCCATCACCACACGTTTATATACAGCTACTATTTACAAAGTCCAAAGTGCACAGAAACCCCAAAGTCCCCAAACTCCAGGCCTCTCTCACTCTTGTCTTTCTTCGGCCGCCTCCACTCTCGCTCCTCTTGCTTTGTCCTTCTTCCACCCGACTCCAGCCTCGAATGAAGGGAGGCGGCCCCTTTTATCCGCACCCGGATGTGCTCCAGGTGCTCCCCGGCAATCTCCCGCTGAGACGCCCCAGTGTGGCGGAAGTCCCGGCTGTTCTCCCGGAAGCTCTCCGGGTGTCCCTGCTTCTCTTCCCCCCAGCACTTCCTGGTGTGGCGGAAGTGCTGAGGTCCAGGGTTCCCAAGGCATTGGGGCACTCCCTGGCAGTGACCACGGGCCCCTACAGGGTTGGGCTTCCAAGCCCTCTACCCGCGGCCCCCAAAGCAACCAGGGTGGCGGCCCCCACGTGATCCAGGGCGGGCGTAGACCCTCTTCCGGTCCTTCAGGGTGTCCCGGCCGGGTCGTCACCCCTGGCATCCATGACATGATATACACATGGAACAGTATAGTGAGGTTATGTTGGGAAGTAAAATAAATTATAGAGTAGTTGTAGTTGCAAAACATTACCAGACAAGATCCACAACACTTCACCTGTGACTCTGCATAAATGGTTTGGTAAATGCTATAATCAAGTTTTTCAGTCTTCTTTTTAATGGTAGTCAGTTACTGTATCACTTCTTCTAGGAAACATACATGACAAGACAGGTAAAAATTAACAGTCTTCAACTGTTAAACTTGGTAGCCTGCCTGTTTCACTCTTTTTTCCTTGTCTGCAGCATCTTGGACCACTAGTCAACTGCAGAGCTCTGATGGGGTTCAACTCTTCCTCATAATTTTTAGTGTTTATTTCACTTTCTGGAATCTATTTTGCATGTTTGCTTTGTAGATCTTCCATATTTTTGATTTATAACATCTCATTTTACACCCCAGTTGCACTTGTTTAATTCTTCATCTACTCTATGACTATTGTCTGACCTGACCTTGCCATTGTTTGTTCCCATTCTGACATCTTTATGTTTTAATCCACCATTATTCTCTTTCTTTGCAGTTATTGACTTTCTTTCCACCCAGAAAAGCTTTGAAAAGCATCTGATGGCATGGTGGTAAAAATTCAATTTATAGACTAGAGCAGCTGTTGTCAACCTGAATAGTACACAAGCACCCATCAGGTGGTACATAAGAGAACATGCACAAAAACAAAATATGTTGGGGGTATTGGTTATACAATGGCTAAATTAAGTCTTCATCCAGTCTCCCACCAATCTGTTTCACTATGATCCTGCTGATGGACTTCACTCCTGTTTTGCCCAACTAGCCACGCTCTTCTCTTCTGTGTCCATCTCCCACACCAATTTGATGTCTTCCACTGCTCCTGTGGGGTGAGATAACAACTGTCGCTACCGAACTCTTTTACTTAATCCATGCCAGGCTGTATGAAAACCAGGAGTGCCATAATAGAGGGAGAAGTTAGGATAATTCCAAGGGCCCATGACTGACAAAGGCCCTCAAAAATATTGGAACATAATTTTTATCAGTTTTTATTAGCCAGTTATTGAAATTACATTCAAAAGAATCATTTATGTATCATTTAGAAACCTTTGCCAAAAATAGCAATCTTGACAGTCTCAATATTTTATTTCCACTTTTTTAGCCAGAATGGTTCAGTTTTTTCCTTGGCCACTTGAATCAATTCCACAGAGTTGCTAGCCAATGTTGGATGCATTTTCATTTTGCTTAATTTGAAATGTCAAAGCCAAATTTAGAGTTTCAGAAAAGAAAGGCAAGAAAAGCTTGATTGATATAAGAGAGGGTGGCAGTTGGCCACTCAGTTATTCTCAAGAAAAGGTCAGTTTTTTAACCTTCAACCATTTTCCATATGTGGTGCACACTAGCACCTTTTAGAAGATCATTCAATCTAATGCAACAACCAAAAGATCACAACATTTAATTAGATGTTAATTAACACTAGAAACCCTGAAGCCTAAGAAAAAACTTGTGATCCTGGCCCACCTTAAACTCCTTCCAACCTCTCCATCAGCATCTTTTGTTTTGTAGATGTGTCGATCAGCGAAAGCAGCAAATAATAGGGTAAATAATACAGCATATCGTTATTTGGAATACATACATTTCATGTGTGTTCCGTGTCTACAAAGATCTGAGTAAGTGTAGGATGAAAGGAAGTATGAGGCAAGAAATTCTGAACACGTACCTAAAACAGAAAGTATTTCCATATTATACTAATAATGACGTGAAGTGTATAATGTGTGAAGACTTTAGTCCAAAAATCAAATGAGCACATGCATTTTTATTTAAGAATATAACCAAGTAACCAACTAAGTTTAAAAAAAATCATTCAATTTACATGTTGTTGTCAATGAGTTACAGGCCTAATCTCAAATATCAATCGACAGAAAGTTGATATGTATTCTTGGATGGTGCATTGGTAAGAACTGCTGCCTTATAATTGAAAGGCTGCCTGTTCGAGTGTAAGATCCTTTATCAGATTTTTTATGCTAAAGCGTTAAAGGCAGCAAAATTGTTTTTCATATAATTTTTCAACAGTTGACAATTTGGAATAATATATATACAGTCGTGAGAAAAATTATTTGCCCCCTTCCTGATTTTTTATTCTTTTGCATGTTTGTCCCACAAAATGTTTCTGATCATCAAACACATTTAACCATTAGTCAAATATAACACAAGTAAACACAAAATGCAGTTTTTAAATGATGGTTTTTATTATTTAGGGAGAAAAAATCCAAACCTACATGGCCCTGTGTGAAAAAGTAATTGCCCCCTGAACCTAATAACTGATTGGGCCACCCTTAGCAGCAATAACTGCAATCAAGCGTTTGTGATAACTTGCAATGAGTCTTTTACAGCGCTGTGGAGGAATGTTGGCCCACTCATCTTTGCAGAATTGTTGTAATTCAGCTTTATTTGAGGGTTTTCTAGCATGAACCGCCTTTTTAAGGTCATGCCATAGCATCTCAATTGGATTCAGGTCAGGACTTTGACTAGGCCACTCCAAAGTCTTCATTTTGTTTTTCTTCAGCCATTCAGAGGTGGATTTGCTGGTGTGTTCTGGGTCATTGTCCTGTTGCAGCACCCAAGATCGCTTCAGCTTGAGTTGACGAACAGATGGCCGGACATTCTCCTTCAGGATTTTTGGTAGACAGTAGAATTCATGGTTCCATCTATCACAGCAAGCCTTCCAGGTCCTGAAGCAGCAAAACAACCCCAGACCATCACACTACCACCACCATATTTTACTGTTGGTATGATGTTCTTTTTCTGAAATGCTGTGTTCCTTTTACGCCAGATGTAACGGGACATTTGCCTTCCAAAAAGTTCAACTTTTGTCTCATCAGTCCACAAGGTATTTTCCCAAAAGTCTTGGCAATCATTGAGATGTTTCTTAGCAAAATTGAGACGAGCCCTAATGTTCTTTTGCTTAACAGTGGTTTGTGTCTTGGAAATCTGCCATGCAGGCCGTTTTTGCCCAGTCTCTTTCTTATGGTGGAGTCGTGAACACTGACCTTAATTGAGGCAAGTGAGGCCTGCAGTTCTTTAGACGTTGTCCTGGGGTCTTTTGTGACCTCTCGGATGAGTCATCTCTGCGCTCTTGGGGTAATTTTGGTGGCCGGCCACTCCTGGGAAGGTTCACCACTGTTCCATGTATTTGCCATTTGTGGATAATGACTCTCAGTGTGGTTCACTGGAGTCCCAAAGCTTTAGAAATGGCTTTATAACCTTTACCAGACTGATAGATCTCAATTACTTCTGTTCTCATTTGTTCCTGAATTTCTTTGGATCTTGGCATGATGTCTAGCTTTTGAGGTGCTTTTGGTCTACTTCTCTGTGTCAGGCAGCTCCTATTTAAGTGATTTCTTGATTGAAACAGGTGTGGCAGTAATCAGGCCTGGGGGTGGCTACGGAAATTGAACTCAGGTGTGATACACCACAGTTAGGTTATTTTTAACAAGGGGCAATTACTTTTTCACACAGGGCCATGCAGGTTTGGATTTTTTTTCTCCCTAAATAATAAAACCATCATTTAAAAACTGCATTTTGTGTTTACTTGTGTTATATTTGACTAATGGTTAAATGTGTTTGATGATCAGAAACATTTTGTGTGACAAACATGCAAAAGAATAAGAAATCAGGAAGGGGGCAAATAGTTTTTCACACCATTGTATATATCTATACTAATGAAAGGCAAAGCCCTCACTGACTCACTCACTCACTCACTCACCACTAATTCTCCAACTTCCCGTGTGGGTGGAAGGCTGAAATTTGGCAGGCGTATTCCTTACAGCTTAATTACAAAAGTTGGGCAGGTTTCATTTCGAAATTCTACGCGTAATGGTCATAACTGGAACCTATTTTTCTCCATATACTCTAATGGAGTTGAGCGCGATGGCCGTGGGGGGCGGAGTTTCGTGTGACATCATCACGCCTCCCACGTAATCACGTGAACTGACTGTCAACGCAATACGTAGAAAACAAGGAAGAGCTCCAAAAAGCGCTGAAGAAAACATGCATTATACAATTGAGAAGGCAGCGAAACAATAAGAAGCGAGCGAGTCACACACAGAACCATATTCATGAGTGCAGCTACTTCGGAAACAAAGCACGGTGTAAACCTAACGTTTATATTAAGTTCATAGACAGGCTGCCGCTGGTGTTTGTCATGCCCATGGCTAATGCGGGATACAAGTTTAATGAGAGGACGCAGGATATAAACGAGAGTTTTGATCACTTTGTAACTAAGTTAAAATTACTGGTGAAGGGCTGTGTTTATGCAAATTCTGAGAGACTGTCTTTGTGGGGGGATTGACAGTTAAGGCGGGTGGGAGAGTCACGTCATCTTCTCCCCTCCCATTCACCTCATTTCGCTGTGAGCTGAGCTCCGCAGCTAACACAGTCTTGCAGAACCAACTTTGTGAAAACAGAAAAATACACACGCTGTGTCTACAGTTTCTCCACACTCTGAATCCTCCAGGCACTACTTACAAAAGGTTACATTTAAAATCATGTTACGTTATTTTTAAAATGTTTCCTTTTCTTAGCACAAGCACAGCTGAGAAGCTTCGATGCATATGCTCCATAACGCGTGAAAAGAATCACGCATTTAATCACACTTTGCATTCCAAGCAAAGTGAAACTTCTGTCAATGCATGATTTCCTGGTACACCGATTACATTGATGCACACATCGGAGCTACAAAAATGTAACAGTCGGAAGAAAGCGCGTTGCTACGACTGATTGGAGGAAAATTTCATTTCAAAAGACTACCCGACGGAAGCCTTGATAAAAGCGTGGTTTTGTGCACATATATATATACTAGCAGAATACCCGCGCTTCGCAGCGGAGAAGTAGTGTGTTAAAGAAGGTACGAAAAAGAAAAGGAAAAATTTTAAAAATAACGTAACATGATTGTTAATGTAATTGTTTTGTCATTGATATGAGTGTTGTTCTCATATCTATCTATCTATCTATCTATATCTATATATATATATCTCTATCTATCTATCTATCTATCTATATATATATATATCTCTATCTATCTATCTATCTATCTATATATACCCGCGCTTGGCAGCGGAGAAGTAGTGTGTTAAAGAAGTTATGAAAAAGAAAAGGAAACATTTTAAAAATAATATAACATGATTGTCAAAGTAATTGTTTTGTGTATTTGGCGGCAGCGTCACAAAGTTTTTTTCGTCTAGCTGCATCAGAAAATATACCACGACGTCTGACACGCCTCCTTTTACTGTTTTCTCACAGCTTGGATTGCTGCTGTCATATATACACACACACACACACACACACACACACACACACACACACACACATACATACATACATACATACATACATACATACATACATACATACATATATATATATACACATATATATACACATACATATCTTATATTTACATATCTATATACATATCTACATATACACATGTATATATATATGTATGTATGTATGTATGTGTGTGTGTGTGTGTGTATATATATATATATATATATATGTAGATAGTGTGTGTGTGTATATATATATATATATATATATATATACACATACATACATATATATACACATACATATACTTGTGTGTATAGCTTTGGTCACTGAGTGCAAGGGAGAAATAATAAAATATAGTCTATAAGTTATTAAACAGTAAAACATTAACGTTTTAAGAAGTACAGGTACATTGAGCACTACTGGAGTGGTTGGGTAAACTACATTTTAAAGACTGTGTAACACAACAGGTAAGTAACTAACAGCAGCTAAAATATATATGGATCATCTCTCGGTAGTAGATCCCTTTTGAAAGCGCTACACGACGGCTGTGGTATAGAAATTACATTTTCTATGTGAGCGTTCAAATTTGTGCCTCTGGTAATGTGCCTTACCGGCATTTAAAGAAAATTAGTTTTGTGTCCTCTGCAGTGTTAAGAGAAAGGCTTTGGTTTGGGATAAAAGGAAAAAAGGTGTAAAGAAAGGAAAGTTGCCTTTTTCTTTTATATAGTATAGAGAGATGTGTTCGCTGACGTTATGATCGCCTTTTGAGGACAGTCGCGGTGGGTCCTCGCCATTAATCGGCTGTGATGGCACTGTCAGTCCTCTACTCGTGTGCGTGTCTTCATAATCCGGGGTGAGAACCTCATAATCGTATACGTGCAAAAGAAAGTGTGAATCGCCTTAATATTATTTTGCCGTGGTGTAGAAAAGGGGTCCGTGTTTGCACTTGTCTGGACTATAGCGCAGGGGGAGGATGAAAAAAATTAAAAGTGCTCACTTTGACTTAAGGCAGAAGCGCAGTCAGCGTCTCAAAGGCCGGCACAGCTATGCACGCTCGCTGGCTGCTCGACTTTTGCAGGGCAGGAGACCACAGTTTTGCACACACGTTCATGATATCAAAAGTCTCAGCGCTTTTGGAGGTCATTCATATATATATATATATCAAAATACCCGCCCTACAGCGGAGAAGTAGTGTGTTAAAGAAGTAATGAAAAGAAAAGGAAACATTTTAATAATAGCGTAACATGATTGACATTGTCATGAGTGTTGCTGTCATATATATGCCTGCCTAAATAAGTCACCCTCGCTTTGCTCTTACTTTATTTACCGTTCATTTAATCATGGCTAGTGGCGGAAAAATTATAAAATGGAAGGAGGATGGCTTTACCAAAACAATTATTGATGGCGAATCGATTATTCATAAAGCTTGAATTGGTGATCTGTTTTCTGTGTTAACCTCATATTTTTCATACTTCTTCTCAAACTAAGGTGGTGCGAGGGTAAAATGAATCGGGATGCTGATCAAAGTAATCGTGTACCAGGAAATCATGCATTGACAAAGCTCCCCTTTGCTTGTAATGCAAAGTGTGATTAAATGCATTATTTTTAACGTTATGGAGCACATGCATCGAAGCTTCTCAGCTGTGCTTGTGCTAAGAAAAGGAAAGATTTTAAAAATAACGTAACACGATTGTCAATGTAACCTTTTGTAAGTAGTGCCTGGAGGATTCAGTGTGGAGAAACTCTATAGAGACAGCGTGTGTATTAACTTGTGGATTTTTCTGTGAGTATTTGGTGGCAGTCTGACAAGTTGCTTCGGAAGACGGCGTTAGCTGCAGAGCTCAGCTCAGAGCCAAATGAGATGAATGGGAGGGGAGATGATGGCGTGACTCCCCACCCGCCTTAACTGTCAATCCCCACAAACACAGTCTCGAATTTGCATAAGCACACCCCTTCACCTACAATTTTAACTTAGTTATAAAGTGATCAAAACTCTCGTTTATATCCTGCGTCCTCTCATTAAACTTGTATCCCGCATTACCTGTGGGCATGTGAAACGCCAGCGGTAGCCTGTCTATGAACTTAATTTAAAGTTTAGGTTTATACCTTGCTTTCTTTCCGAGGTAGCAGCAGTCATGAATATGGTAGTATATGTCACTCGCTCGCTTCTTATTTTTTAGCTGCCTTCTCAATTATATAATGCATGTTTTCTTAAGCGCTTTTTGGAGGTCTTCCTGGTTTTCTACGCACTGCGTTGACAGTCAGTTCACGTGATTACGTGAGAGGCGTGATGATGTCACACGAAACTCCGCCCCCCGTCATTCCAGCTCAACTCCATTACAGTTAATGGAGAAAAATACCTTCCAGTTATGACCATTAGGCGTAGAATTTCGAAATGAAACCTGCCCAACTTTTGTAAGTAAGCTGTAAGGAATGAGCCTGCCAAATTTCAGCCTTCTACCTACACGGGAAGTTGGAGAATTAGTGATGAGTCAGTGAGTGAGTCAGTGAGTGAGTGAGTGAGGGCTTTGCCTTTTATTAGTATAGATGTATATATATGTAGATGTATATGTATATATACTGTATATACACTCACCTAAAGGATTATTAGGAACACCTGTTCAATTTCTCATTAATGCAATTATCTAATCAACCAATCACATGGCAGTTGCTTCAATGCATTTAGGGGTGTGGTCCTGGTCAAGACAATCTGCTAAACTCCAAAATGAATGTCAAAATAGGAAAGAAAGGTGATTTAAGCAATTTTGACCGTGTCATGGTTGTTGGTGCCAGATGGGCCGGTCTGAGTATTTCACAATCTGCTCAGTTACTGGGATTTTCACGCACAACCATTTCTAGGGTTTACAAAGAATGGTGTGAAAAGGGAAAAACATCCAGTATGCGGCAGTCCTGTGGGCGAAAATGCCTTGTTGATGCTAGAGGTCAGAGGAGAATGGGACGACTGATTCAAGATGATAGGAGAGCAACTTTGACTGAAATAACCACTCGTTACCACCGAGGTATGCAGCAAAGCATTTGTGAAGCCACAACACGCACAACCTTGAGGCAGATGGGCTACAACAGCAGAAGACCCCACCGGGTACCACTCATCTCCACTACAAATAGGAAAAAGAGGCTACAATTTGCACAAGCTCACCAAAATTGGACAGTTGAAGACTGGAAAATGTTGCCTGGTTTGATGAGTCTCGATTTCTGTTGAGACATTCAAATGGTAGAGTCAGAATTTGGCGTAAACAGAATGAGAACATGGATCCATCATGCCTTGTTACCACTGTGCAGGCTGGTGGTGGTGGTTTAATGGTGTGGGGGATGTTTTCTTGGCACACTTTAGGCCCCTTAGTGCCAATTGGGCATCGTTTAAATGCCACGGGCTACCTGAGCATTGTTTCTGACCATGTCCATCCCTTCATGACCACCATGTACCCATCCTGTGATGGCTACTTCCAGCAGGATAATGCACCATGTCACAAAGCTCGAATCATTTCAAACTGCTTTCTTGAATATGACAATGAGTTCACTGTACTAAAATGATCCCCATAGTCACCAGATCTCAACCCAATAGAGCATCTTTGGGATGTGGTGGAACGGGAGCTTCGTGCCCTGGATGTGCATCCCACAAATCTCCATCAACTGCAAGATGCTATCCTATCAGTATGGGCCAACATTTCTAAAGAATGCTTTCAGCACATTCGCCGGCAGGGAGTGGCGGGGTACTAACCTTTCTCCTTTTCTTTCTTGCAGAAAAAAAGATGCTCCGCCGCCATAAGCCTCATTCTTCCCGCAGCACGTTACTTCCGCCCTTCCTACGTCCATTGTTCCTGACGTCATCGATCCCATCTTCCCCCACGGTTCCTTCCCAGCATTCCTCCACTTCCGGCTCCTCCTCCATAAAATGTCTGCCAACGCCATCTTTGGCGTCATGCATATGTGAAGCTTTTTGTGTTCATGTATTTTGACCTTTAATTTCATTTTTGCTGTGGATAACTTTACAGTATACGGAGCCAGAAACCCCACACCTTTATGCTGTGTGTTGCTTCGTTTATTACAATATATATATGAATGACCTCCAAAGAGACTTGATTACGTGAACGTGTCTGCAAAAAGTGGTGTCTCCTGCCCTGCAAAAGTCGAGCAGCCGGCGCGCGCGCATAGCTGTGCTGGCCTTTGAGACACTGACTGCGCTTCTGCCTTAAGTCAATGTGAGCGCTTTTAATTTTTTTCATCCTCCCCCTGAGCCATAGCCCAGACAAGTGCAAACACGGGACCCCTTTTCTATACCGCGGCAAACTAATATTAATACGCTTTGCACTTTCTTTTGCATGTATATAATTATGAGGTCGTCATCTCGTATCTGTATGAAGACACGCACAGGAGTGGAGGACCAACAGTGCCATCACAGCCGATTAATGGCAGGGGCGTCTCACCAGTCTACACAAGACCCACCGCGACTGTCCCCAAAAGGCGTTCATATCGTCAGCGAAGACATCTCTCTACACTATATAAAAGAAAAAGGCAAAATTCCTTTCTTTACACCTTTTTTCCTTTTATCCCAAACCAAAGCCTTTCCCTCTTAACACTGCAGAGGACACAAAACTAATTTTCTTTAATTGCTGGTAATGCTGGTAAGGCACATTACCAGAGGCAGAAATTTGGACGTTCACATAGAAAATATAATTTCCATACCACAGCCATCGTGTAGCGCCTTTCAAAAGGGATCTACTACCGAGAGATCATCCATATACATTTTAGCTGCTGTTAATACTACTTACCTGTTCTGTTAAAATGTAGTTTACCCGCAACCACTCCAGTAGTGCTCAATGTACCTTTACTTCTTAAAACATTAATGTTTTACTGTTTAATAACTTATAGACTACATTTTATTATTTTTCACACACATATAGACACATACATATATATACACATATATATACCTGTGTGTATGTTTGTATGTATGTGTATAGATATATATACACACACACACCTATCTACATTGTATATATATATATATATATATATATATATATATATACACACACACACATACACACACACACACACACACACACACACACATATATAATTTGTGTGTGTGTGTGTGTGTATATATGTGTGTGTATATGATGTAGATAGGTATGTGTATATATATATGTGTATATATATATACATATATATATATATATATACTGTATATGTAGACTCAAACCGATTATGACAGCAGCAATCCAAGCTGTGAGAAAACAGTAAAAAGGAGGCGTGTCAGACGTTGTGGTACATTTTCTGATGCAGCTACCGAAAACAACTTTGTGACGCTGCCGCCAAATACACAAAACAATTACTTTGACAATCATGTTACGTTATTTTTAAAATGTTTCCTTTTCTTTTCATAACTTCTTTAACACGACTTGCTGCAAAGCGTGCTATATATATATATATATATATATATATATATATATATATATATATATATATATATGACAGCAACACTCATAACAGTGACAAAACAATTACATTGACAATCATGTTACGTTATTTTCAAAATGTTTCCTTTTCTTTTCTTTCGTTCTTTAATACACTACTTCTCACTACTTTGCAATATATATATACCGTAATCCCTCCTCGATCGCGGGGGTTGCGTTCCAGAACCCCCGCGATAGGTGAAAATTTCTCCTTTTCTTCAACCCGGAAGCATGTCATTTCTTCTGTCCATGTGAATAGGATGCACTTCCAGGTTTTAGGGAAAACAATTGTTGTTCCTCCCTGCAGCGCCTTCTAGCGGCCCTGTGGTATCCAGCAGGGCTGATAAAAACTCTATTGTCCATAATTCCCTGCTGGCATTCGGGGCACCTCCATGCTGTAGGGAGGGCTCCATCTGGTGGCCTGGGGGTATTGGCCGGGATCAACGGCCGGTCATATCACACTATATATATATATATAATATGGCAGCCTTAGTAAGCATAGGATTCAACTTTTGTTATACCAGCTTACATAAGTAAAGTTATCTAAAGCTATGATTGGATTGTGGTTGGAGAAGGTGATGTTGTGGAGACAGCACCATTGTACAAGGTTGGTTTAGTCAACAAAGGGACAGAATATGATATACTTTATTGAGGCTCAAATGTTCTAGTGGCACCCCTGCTGCAAACCATGCACCAAGACCGATGGAGTTTTGTAGAAGAAACCATTTTATTAGGTGAGTACTCTCTTTCTCACCCACTCTACCTACATGAGCCGCCTGCACAGAGTGACTCTCTTTCCCTTTCTCTCCCTGTCTCAACCACAGATAAGGGAAACTAACATTGATATTGTAATTTTAGTAAACTTATTTGGTGTAACATCATGTTTAGAACAGTCTTAGAACTTGGCAGGCTAAAGCATAAAGTATACAATGAAGAAAAAAGAGAAATGTTAAAAATTGTTAATAATAAAATAAATCTTCTTCTTCCTCATCATCTTTTCCCACTTCTATGTGGGGTCATTTTGCTTGATCCAACTCCTCCCCAGTCAGATCTTTTTCTTTTAGATCATTTATCTAACCAACTCTGCTTTGCTCATACTCACTTTATCTTCCACTGTATTTCCATTCCCATCACTGTTTGACCACGTACTGATTGTCTGTCTTCGTCACATGTCCATATGACCTCAGCCTACATTCCTGTAATTTCCTAAATATCTCTCCCACTTTTGATCTAACCCTAATTCTTTCGTTACATATTCTGTTCTTTTTTGTAACTTCACACATCCATCTCAACATTCTCATTTCTGTCACCTCTAATTTCTTTCCTGCATTCTCTTTACTGCCCATGTCTCAGCTCCAGACACTGTTTTTGGTCTTTCCACTGCCTTAAAAACCTTACCTTTAACCCTCACTTTAATTCTTTAATCACACAATATTATTGATTCCTTCTTTCAAATGTTCCATCCACACTGCAGTCTATGAGTTATTTCATCATCAACTTGGGCCTACTACTGAGCTTAGATATTTAAATGTGTCTTCTCTTTTCAATAGATCTCACTACAGGCCAGCTTCTAAATCTGATCATCATTAAACCTCATATATTTTATCTTCTGCCTATTTATCTTCAGTTCTCTATCTTCTAAAGACCTTCTCCATTTTCCCAACTTTCCCTCCACTTCTTCTTTGCTGGTGCTACACAACACAATGTCATCAGCAAAAAGCATGCACCAGGGAGATTGTTCTTTTATCCCATGACTCAACACGTCCATAACCAGATCAAAGACATAATAACTGGTATTTTCTCTGATATCCCAACACTCCTTTTAATCCAAGTCCCCACTCTCCCAATCATATCCTGGAATATTCTCACATAGGTCTCTAGTACTCCTTTCTCTCTCCACCATGTACCACCAGGGGCCTCATGCATAACACCATGTGTAGAATTCACATTAAAATATGGCATACGGACCAAATTGGAAATGTTCATATGCACAAAAAAATCCGGATGCATAAATCTGTGTTTTTGCCAAGTTCCACTTTCTTCCTCTCCATAAATCCCGGTCAGCGTGAAAAGTAATGCACGTGCATGATGCCCCTCCTCAACTCCTCCCAGAATTACGCCTTTTTGAATATGCAAATCAGTATAAATAGCCCTTAAGCTCAGTGTTCTGTAAAAAGGCAATGGCAAAAGCACGGGGAAAAAAGAAAAGTTTCAGCAAATACCAAGTGGAGGTAAGGAAAAACGTACTATTTGTTGGTTTAAACAGTGGTATAAACAACAAAAGGAAGTTGATCAAGTGACATAGAATGTTGGAGAAACTCAAAAACTCAAGTTCACAAAGTCACACAGTGCCCGAAATAAAAAAGAAGATGTCAGATATCAAAGTCGCCATGAAAAGGCAAGTCGTAGCCCACCATCTGAGTGTCATTCATACATCCGTTTATAATCCAACTCACAATATCCTAACTACAGGGTCATGGGGTTCTGCCAGAGCCAATCCCAGCCAACACAGAGTGCAACACAGGAAACAAACCCCAGGCAGGGTGCCAGCCCACCGCAAGGCACGCACACACACACACCAACCACACACTACGGACAATTCAGAATCGCCAATGCACCTAACCTGCATGTCTTTGGACTGTGGGAGGAAACCGGAGTACCCGGAGGAAACCCACGCAGACACGGGGAGAACATGAAAACTCCACATAGGGAGGACCCAGGGTCTCCTAACTGCGAGGCAGCAGCACTACCCAATGCGCCACCGTGCCGCCCTCTGAGTGTCATATGAAAGCTTATTAGGGTACAAAAAAAGGAAAAAAAATAGGGACACAGTGGGGGAAAAAAGCTCAAAATGTCAACTTTAATCTCAAAATTTCCACTTTAATCACATAGTTTATTTTGTCATTAAAGTAGAACATTATAAACTTAAAATTGTTTAATTTACTAGTTTCTCAAATCCCATCATAACTAAAGTAGCACGTTAAATGCTTTGTTTTGTATGTGCTCTTCTATGTGCTCAATGTGTGTGAATTACTACATGCTTCTTAAACGGGCTTTCTCTTCCTCCGACAGGACACAGAATCTGCAGCTGTCGCAAAATGTGTATATATATGTAAATTTGATGTTTAAATTTGTAAAATATATTTTGTAAATTATGTTGTATATAATAATAGTTGTACAGTCATATTGTTCATAATAATTGCTTTTCTAATTGTAATTTTATTTATATTATAATCAATGTATTTGTACATAAGTTTGCAAGTTGGTCTGAATGGAAGGGCGCAGTGGTCACATGATAAGGTTCATGGGTGGAGCGGAAATGCGCATTTTGACATGCTTAATGGACTCTTAGCTGTTTAGTTTTAATAAAACTGTAAGAAGTGGAGAATCAGAGAGATTGTAATAGAGACTCTTGAATTTCTGGTCAGAAGGTGCACACGGTATGTTTTAATTTTGTTATCCTGACACCTGCGCAATTCATTAATTGTTTAATTTACTAGTTTTATTGTATTTTAGTTTTTCACGATGTTTGAGAGCGGAGAAAGAGAGAGAGCAAATAAATACTCTTTAAACATCAGTCGGAATGGGTCTCATCTGTACCAGGAGAAAACGTTCAGGAGCAGCTACAGAATCCATTACATTCATGATATTGCAGCTCTATGAATAATTTAAATACTGAGATGTATGCTTGATATTATTTTCATAATGATAGGAATTAGACCATGTATTAAACATGGGAACACGGTGGCGCAATGAGAATGACGAGCTGGCACCTTGTCCAAAGATTGTTCATGATTCATGCAAGACGCTTGCTGCGCGTGCACGACCTTCGATAAAATAATGTGTTGCAGCAGTACTGTCTCTTTCAAATATACTAACCCCCAATTCCTGTCCTTCCTTTTCTTTCTACAAATACCCAATCACCACACAATCAGCTCTGTAATAGATGTAAAGCCATCTGTAAGCTGAGAACGGCGATTCTTCAAAACTTTCAAAGAACATTGAAATATCTCCGTACTACATGTTTAATTGTCTTATTCATCTATCCTTCCAGTGTCGTGCCAGCCCCAGCAACAATACTACGTGAGGCAGGAACAATCCCTGAACTAGGTAGCGCTGCGACACCGTGTCCTCACATGTTTAATTATTAACAATACAGATTATTTAAATGAAGTTAAAGTTTTACCTGTATAATATAATAAACATACGTGCTAAAGTGGCTCAGGCTCTGCAATATTATAACTATCGCAAGTTTACAGTGAGGTTATTGTACTTATAAGTACAAACAGTTCTACAAAGAGCACTTAATGGACTGATTGAGTGCATTTATAGTTCTTGGGATGAAACTGTATCTGAACCACAAGGTCAGTACAGGAAAGGCTCTGAAACGTTTACCATATGAGAGCAGTTCAAATAGGCATCATGGTTGAGGCAGCGTGTGCTAGATGCTGTATACCGATAATTCTCTTTCCGATCAGCTGCTGTAGAGGTGTGATTCCACACTCAGACACAGTGATATAAATATTCTGAGTGGTAGGTAAGAGTAATATGGAAAAAGATGATACGCTGTGGCAACCCCTAATGGGAGCAGCTGAAAAAAGAAGAAGGTGCAGTGAGAGTAACAACACTAAAGCAGCTATGGTATTTGGAATAGTTTGGCTATTCCATGGACCATTATATTGTTACAGGTTAATTACAATCAGATGCCTTAAACTAATAAACAATATGCTGTTAATTTCAGTGCATATGATAAAGCCGCGACAGGATGTGGATCTAAAAGAGAAAGGGAAACCACACTTGAACAAAAGCACTGCTTTGACGCTGGGTGCCACCAGTTTACAAAACCAAGCTGAGAACTTGTGTACGCCAGGGTTTGAGCTACCATGAAAATGTGTGTGGCTTTACGCCAAGTTTACATTTTATACATCACAATTTGAGCGTGGAAACAGGAGTACGCAACATTTTTGTGCATACGCACCATTTATACATGAGGCCCCAGGCCTCTTGGTGTGGCTCTCTATCATAAGCCTTCTCCAAATCAATAAACCCAATATGGAAACCTTTCTGTTTTTCATGATGCTTCTACATGAGTTTCATCATACAAAGACGGCATCGGTTGTTCCTCTCCCTGGCATAAAACCAAACTGTTCCTCCATTATGGTTGACTTCTCTATATAAGTTTCCCAAATTTTCATTGAATGTGATATTGACTTTATCTCTCTATATTTTCAACAATCCTGAATATCACCCTTCTCCTTATAAATGGGTACAATCACACTGCTCCTCCACTCCTTTGGTATTCTCTCCTGTTCAGAGATCTTCTACATTAGATCCCACAACACATCTACTTCATATTCTGCTAAACCTTTCCAGACCTCTGGGGTGTTTCATCCAGTCCTGTTGCACCTCTATTTTTCAGTGTCTTCTTTACTCCCTCCCTCATTATCCTTGGTACTAGCCCTTCATTTTGGAACTTATTCAACAGCTTTTCAAAGAACATCTTCCATCTATTCTTGATCCTTTCATGTTCACTCAAGACCACACTTTGCTAATTTTTCATCTGCTTTATCCAACTAAAATCCTTTCCAGCCTTGTTCCTAGCCTTTTTTAAAAACCATTCTCTCACCCTCTTTTGCCTCCAGTTTTTCATACACCTCCTCCAAAGCCTATGCCTTTGCTCTTCCTACTGCCCTTTTTGCTTCATTATTTGTCTGCCTAAACATTTATCTTCCTCCTTCCCTGTTTGGTATCATGTCTTCTTTGTCTTTCTTAGCTCTTGCACATCCTGCACCTCTCTGTTTTTATTGCTTACTTACCCACACTACTGTTCTTACATTTAAACATAATTCATCACAAAAAGAAACATTAAATGAAACACAGCTTCACAAAAACTATCTGTAATCCTTTGTTAAAATCCCCAAAATCAATATGAAGAGGAAAATCTATAAAGGGTAAGTGGGATCAAGATTCTAAAATACTGCTTTCTAACACTGCTTCTGCAGCTGTCCAGTCAGAAAATTGTTCTTCTTATCTGCAAAAAAGTATGTATTTTGCATATAGTACACATCATTGTTTGTAATGTACACAGTAGAGTTAATTTCATGTTTCCTTTAAAACTTCGAACAACAACAAACAATATCAAAGTATGCATGATAAATAAAAACAAGTATCTTTGTTTAAATATTTGTTAGTAAATTACTTTTAAAACTTTCAAATATGTGTATAAACGTGTTACAATCTAAGCACATTTTTCTTCATTTAAACCACAACATCACGGGAGTTATACCCACTCCTGTGAAAAACCAAGGAAGACAAAGACTGAGATACAGCTGGGCAGCAAGTGTTTGTGCAAGATCATTGTAATAGAAAATATTCTTGGTTCCCACTGAAAATGTATTTTTTGTCCATCATTAAAAAATCAATGCATGACAAACAACAAATGCTAACTGTTTCTGTCATACTGTTTTTCACTTACATTGTCTTTTTTTAAATCAAATGATAGTAGTTAACTGTTCTTCATTTGTTCTGGAAGGACCTGACAATAGTAAAAACAGAATTTCTTTCCTAAGAGTAAAGACACTTTATGGATTGATTTGCCAGAATATGTCTCCTAATTTCAAAAGACACAAACATGAAAGTTGTTTGTTAACTCAGAGGTCTTCACATCTCTGTATATAAAATCCAACGTCTGTGATTTAGATCGGATTTTTTTCTAGAATTTGCTTGAATATTCCGGTTGATTCACGCTATGAATCATAGTTTGCTTGCAGAAGCCATATATTCATGCTAATCTAAGACAGAGGCTGCAGACCAACGGGAGGGGAAAGCGTGACGTCAGGAGTGGGGAGTCGGTCTACCTCTGGGTTTTGGAGTGTACCTTGCCTCTGCTTAGCTAGCGATACATTTTTGTTTATTGGTTTTCAAAGTTTGTCTTGGGCGGAGCCGTGGGCTAGTTAATAATATAAAGGGGTATCATGTGGTACACTGCATCCGGAAAGTATTCACAGCGCATTTTGTTATGTTACAGCCTTATTCCAAAATGGGTTAAATTCATTTTTTTCCCTCAGAATTCTACACACAACACCCCATAATTACAATGTGAAAAAAGTTTATTTGAGATTTTTGCAAATTTATTAAAAATAAAAAAATTGAGAAAGCACATGTATATAAGTATTCACAGCCTTTGCCATGAAGCTCAAAATTGAGCTCAGGTGCATCCTGTTTCCCCTGATCATCTTTGAGATGTTTCTGCAGCTTAATTGGAGTCCACCTGTGGTAAATTCAGTTGACTGGACATGATTTGGAAAGGTACACACCTGTCTATATAAGGTCCCACAGTTGACAGTTCATGTCAGAGCACAAACCAAGTATGAAGTCAAAGGAATTGTCTGTAGACCTCCGAGACAGGATTGTCTTGAGGCACAAATCTGGGGAAGGTTACAGAAATTTTTCTGCTGCTTTGAAGATCCCAATGAGCACAGTCGCCTCCATCATCCGTAAGTGGAAGAAGTTCGAATCCACCAGGACTTTTTCTAGAGCTGGCCGGCCATCTAAACTGAGCGATCAGGGAGAAGGGCCTTAATCAGGGAGGTGACCAAGAACCCGATGGTCACTCTGTCAGAGCTCCAGGGGTCCTCTGTGGAGAGAGGAGAACCTTACAGAAGGACAACCATCTCTGCAGCAATCCACCAATCAGGCCTGTATGGTAGAGTGGCCAGACGGAAGCCTCTCCTTAGTAAAAGGCACATGGCAGCCCGACATGGAGTTTGCCAAAAGGCACCTGAAATACTCTCAGACCATGGGAAACAAAATTGTCTGGTCTGATGAGACAAAGATTGAACTCTTTGGTGTGAATGCCAGGCGTCACGTTTGGAGGAAACCAGGCACCGCTCATCACCAGGCCAATACCATCCCTACAGTGAAGCATGGTGGTGGCAGCATCATGCTGTGGGGATGTTTTCAGCGGCAGGAACTGGGAGACTAGTCAGGATAAAGGGAAAGATAACTGCAGCAATGTACAGAGACATCCTGGATGAAAACCTGCTCCAGAGCGCTCTTGACCTCAGACTGGGGCGACGGTTCATCTTTCAGCAGGACAACGACCCTAAGCACACAGCCAAGATATCAAAGGAGTGGCTTCAGGACAACTCTGTGAATGTTCCTGAGTGGCCCAGCCAGAGCCCAGACTTGAATGCAATTGAACATCTCTGGAGAGATCTTAAAATGGCTGGGCACCGACGCTTCCCATCCAACCTGATGGAGCTTGAGATGTGCTGCAAAGAGGAATGGGCAAAATTGGCCAAGGATAGGTGTGCCAAGCTTGTGGCATCATATTCAAAAAGACTTGAGGCTGTAATTGCTGCCAAAGGTGCTTCGACAAAGTATTGAGCAAAGGCTGTGAATGTACATGTGATTTCCCAGTTTTTTTATTTTTAATAAATTTGCAGAAACCTCAAGTAAACTTTTTTCACGTTGTCATTATGGGGTGTTGTGTGTAGAATTCTGAGGAAAAAAATGAACTTAATCCATTTTGGAATAAGACTGTAACATAAAATGTGGAAAAAGTGATGCGCTGTGAATACATTCCGGATGCACTGTACAACTGATAATTTTTTTTTCTCTCTGATTTAGAATTTTAAGTCTATTTATCAGCAGATAAATCATTTCACACTTGTTCGCAACTGTACAAGAGCCCAGTATTAATATTTGAAAGGATCACCTTATGAGTAGAAAAATTTCTTGTTGGTCAAAATATTAATAATAAAAATAAAAAATCTGTCATTTGTAAACCCTTGGCCTCACAGTCACAGAACTTGGTAAAGTTCTAGGCTTTGAAGCCACGATTTTCTCAATGGCACCCAGTTAAGCTGTATGGCTACTTCTTTAGTCACTAGAGTGGGCATGATAATGCCTTGTAGATTCGGTATCCACACCACCAATGAGTCCAAGGTAGACTGCCTGCAATGAATGTCACTTTAAAAATATGAATATTTAGCATCACAAATTTTTTAACTTTGTAGCCCAGTCAACAGCTGTACTACCAGTAATACAGTAATACTAACAATGGCATTTAGTCTGTGTTACCTATAAAACCTAAGTCAGTAATCAATGGAATATCCATCCATCCATTATCCAACCTGCTGAATCTGAACACAGGGTCACAGGGGTCTGCTGAAGCTAATCCCAGCCAACACAGGGTACAAGACAGGAACCAATCCCAGACAGGGTGCCAACCCACCGCAAGACACACACTAGGGCCAATTTAGAATTGACAGTCTGCCTAACCTGCATGTCTTTGGACTGTGGGAGGAAACTGGAGCGCCCGGAGAAAACCCACGCAGACACAGGGAGAACATGCAAACTCTACACACGGAGGACCCGGGAAGCGAATCTGGGCCTCTCCTAACTGCGAGGCAGCAGTGCTACCACTGCACCACCGTGCCACCCTCAATGGAATATGAAATGTAAAATAAAATTTAATCAATGGCTAAAGGTGTAAGGTGATCAATATTATGCAAAGCAAACATTGACACAAAAATATAACTTTAAAATACTTTTATTTCTCACAAGTTCCTGCAACTTGCTAATATCCTTAAGCTGGTTCTCTAGGATGTCAATGTCTTCCATAGTTCTCAATGGGTAGGTTGATGCCCCCTGGTGCAGTCATTCCCATATGGCTGGTTAGGGTTAAATTCATGACCAGGCCATATTTTTCAAGTATGACAATCTCCTCCTTAATCCTCTCAGAGGTAGACACAATATACCAATCCTGAACTGTGACAGAGAGATGAAAATCCAACATCAATGTTAAGCTACTTTAAAAGAGCAAATAAATGAAACATTTAAATATTACTAATTTTGCAGGAATGCCCCAATAATTGTACAATCTTTATTGTGGCTGTTTTATTTCAAACACATTCATGTGCACAATGTACAGCCTACTTTTGTGATTTGGAAATTAAATAATAATACTGTACTACTGTATTCTTCTATCTGCCAAATATTATTTCTTTAATATCCTATTTGGACTAAACTAAGTTATTTCAGTATTCTGGTACAGTTACTCTGAGCACAATGACTGTTTATTGTGAATTACCATTTCTAATTTCAGGGTCTCATTATTTAGTGTAATTCTTGGTTCAGATTATGGGGATTTTTTTTGTAATGAACTTGTTTATATTTACTTGAGGCATGAGTGAGACAAAACACCTGTGAAATATAATGTGCAATATAAATTTAATCCATTATAAATGTTACTAGCAAAATACCAGTGCTTCGCAGCGGCGAAGTACTGCCTTAAAATTTTTATTAAGAAGAAAATTAATCCTTTTTAAACTGAGGGAAAACATGCCAATAATTATTTAAGGATCTCTTTGTATACAACATTGTGAGTTCGGCCCTCTGGTTGTAATATGACCAAGCTGTGCGCTGAGCTTACTCATGAGCATGCAACGTACAGTTGGCCATGTGAACAGTAATCTTGTTTCAAATCTCACAGCTTGGATTGCTGCTGTCATAATCGGTTTGAGTTTCATAGTTTGTTTCAATTACGACAGTATTTGCAGGACTTGTGTTGAAGTGACATTCGGCAACTGTCAAGCGCTGTAAGCATACAACCGGTTTCATCGAGAACTTCACATCCAGTTTTTGAGAGTTTAAACATCCATAAACATCAAAGTGTCCACTACTGAAATCGTCACCTGTCAATCTAAAATGTTTAAGAGGCATTGGCGGTTGTTGGAAGATGTAAAATATTTGGCCATTTCGGTACACATGAAAGCAACAACCTAACAATTCAGCAGCAGCCATCAACTCACATGCAGATGCATAGGTGAAGGGCTTAAGCATTTCACTCTTATAGTGCACCTGTGTAGTATAATTATCTCCTGTATCGTCATCAGTCTATACCTTGAACCTGTCCCATTCATTCAATACATAAGACACAATGTTCCTCCGGATATCAAGAGTGAGCCTGATATGGCCATGCAATATGTAACAAAGAGAATGGAAAAGGTAGGTGCCATCTCCGGGCATGGAAACCACTTGGTAAGTGACAGTTCTTTGATCGATGGTGATGACCTCAATAGACATGTTAATGGGGTACGGTTGGAATGATAAAGGAAATGGGTACCTGAACATTATAAAGTAAGTCTAAAATACCTACACAATAACTATAATCATAATAAATGAACAATAAAACAGCGGAGAAGCCGTGGATTAAATAAAAAGGCTGTAGTTATCAGCAGGGAGACGTGAATCCCGTGGCGAAGCAAGGAAGGGAATGTAGAGACCGGAGCAACGGACGGTCTTATATAGGCAGGCAGCCAACAACGTGGGAGGCGTTGGGATGGGGGACCCAACGCCACCTCACACGGTGGCCGAGCTGCAGGCTATGGGCGTATATATGTATGTTAGTAGGATTCAGTTAGCGTTGGGAACCGTGTACCAAATTTCTTGAAGATGGGCCCATAAGTAACAAAGACTGTTGAAAAAAAAGTTTAATATGGCTGCCGACAGTGGCATCATACCACCAAAATAAGTACGTACATTCGTTTCGGTTAGCGCAGGGAAGCCGCCTACCAAATTTCGTGAAGATGGGGCCATGAATAAGAAAGTTCAACATGGCGGACGTCGTTGACCGTTATGACCATTACACGTACAATTTCGAAATGAAACCTGCTTAACTTTTGTAAGTAAGCTGTAAGGAATGAGCCTGCCAAATTTCAGCCTTTTACCTACACGGGAAGTTGGAAAATTAGTGACATTGGAAACTTCAATATGGCGGCCGACAGTGGCATCATACTACCGAAATAAGTACGTACATCGGTTTCGGTTAGCGCAGGGAAGCCGCCTACCAAATTTTGTGAAGATGGGGCCATAAATAAGAAAGTTCACAATGGCGGACGTTGTCGACCATTACATGTAGAATTTCGAAATTAAACCTGCTTAACTGTTGTAAGTAACCTGTAAGGAATAAGCCTGCCAAATTTCAGCCTTCTACCTACGCGAGAAGTTAGAGAATTAGTGATGAGTGAGTGAGTGAGTGAGTGAGTGAGTAAGTGAGTCAGTCAGTCAGTCAGTCAGTGAGGGCTTTGCCTTTTATTAATATAGATAAATGTTCAGAAAATTTTATATATGAATATATGTATATATATATATATATATATATATTGTCACACATGTGCGATTAGGAGGCAGTCAAAGAGCCTTAAGGTGAGTGAAACATCGCGAGATAGAGGGTTGTCACGTGGTACTTACCTAAATCTCTTTTGCCCGACAGA
This sequence comes from Polypterus senegalus, assembly GCF_016835505.1. Lineage (NCBI taxonomy): Eukaryota > Metazoa > Chordata > Cladistia > Polypteriformes > Polypteridae > Polypterus > Polypterus senegalus. Next base: position 111,094,102 of record NC_053158.1, read on the forward strand.
AAACTGGAAGAAAAATAACTCCTCCACTTCCGGATTCCGAAATGGCCGCGACGATGTCACTTCCGGTTCCACCATGATGACGTCACTTCCGGCTCCATCAATTCACATCACCTCCGTCCCATCCCGATGATGTCACTTCCGGTTCCTGTTTCAAGACGTCACTTACTGGCAACCATTTCCTGTCCCATAATCCTTCCCTCTATAAAGTCGCCATTTTTCTCAAGAAGATTGTTCAGTGTTTTATTTTAAGACTTTGAATCGTGTTTTCTTTGATTGTCTGGACGACAATATATGGGGACGGTCCCCAAAACTTTTTCTTTGTTGAAGCATTATTCTTTTCAAAAGAAACCTTATCACAATATATATATATATATATATATATATATATATATATATTTATAGTCACGCACGCATGCATAGGGAGCCGCGTAAAGACTCGAGGTGCAGCACGAAAACTCTGGCCAAACAGGAAAAGCAGGGTACTAACCTCTCTCTCTTTTTTCCCACAGAAAGAAAGAAGCCATGCCGCCATGAATTGGCCCAGACACCGTAACATGTACTTCCACGTTCTTTTCCCCTCCTTCTGTCTCCTCCAGATGAGGTCATGACTCCCATCCACCACCTCGGTTTCTTCCCAGCATTCCGTCTGTCCATTTCCGGCCCCTCTCCATAAATGTTCCCACCATTCATCATGTTTTTGTCTGTTGTATTCTATGGTTGAATCACTGACATGTTTTTCGAGACTGTACAAGTATACAGGGACAACCCTAAACCTTTATGCTGTGTCTTTTTTGTGCGTACACCCATTGCCAGTTTTGCCCATACACAATGTTTCACTGTGAATTCAGTGTGAGGCCCCAAATTTGAAAAACAAAATCAAAATCCAAAAACAAAAATGCAAAAACTTATGAAGCCAGAAAATCAGTGCTCACAGTAAATGAAGTGCACACCAAACAGCAAAAACCACTGAAGATCTTCTTCCTCTTCTTATTCATCTTTTGAACTTTTCTGATAAATGGTGCATTAAACACCACCTACTGAGCTGGAGTATGAAGCAGAAACTAAGCAAACATATCCTAAAGTTGGGGTGAGGTGTGGCAATGGGGTTCAAAGTAAAAAAAAACAAGCTTAAATAAATATTAAAAAGTCCAGTACTTTAAAAATACAACTAAACATTATACAGTACATTTATATTGCCAACACTTATATACCAACAGTATTTACCAACATGGTATGGTAATTACTTCCTGTCACCAAAAATTTCAACTGTTTAAAAAGATGTTTTCTTTGCACCTTATATGCAGTACATTCCAGCAATATATTATGTACTGCTTCAGGATAAATGCATTTTCTGGATATTCCTGTATTGTGTTTACTTATTCTAAACAGTGCACAGTTTAAGCGTGTGAAGGCGGTCCTTCATTGGTGACATTAGGTTGGTCCCACCTACTGAGGTTCCACCCAGAAACACAAAGAAGACAACAGAACATAGTATGATATATAGATACTAAATAAATAAAGAGAACAATATTGACAAAAAAACATAATTGCAATAAACATATGGAAAAATAGTAATTTAAAATAAGCAAAGAATGAGCAAAAAATAAAATCAAGCATAAATCAGGGAACAAATCCTGACTGTAACATAAGGTAATGTAAGGTAAGGCATGACTTGTACCGCTGTTTAGTAGCCTATTTGTAATTTTGGGTGGCATTGCTCAGGGCCGCTAACAGCAAGGAAGTTTAGTGATCTGACTTTCCTGTCTACTGATAAACAACAAATAAACCCAGCTGTCCGCAGGCTCAGACCTACATGTCCTGTATGGTATCTGTGTGTGTATGTGTCTGCACATGTCTGCATGCTTATTATTTACAATATAATTGGGTCAATGAAAGCCAAACACTTGTATTATCAGAGTGCTCATAAGTCAGGGTCTGTATTATTTAAAAAAATATGCCTCAAATTTTCTCATCATATAGTTCACCTAAAAAGAACAATATGCCCTGGCCATAAATGACATTCAGTTGGTGTACAAGTAGAGGCGTATACCTGATGCTACGCTGCAAGGAGAATGGAAAGTATACAAACCTCAGTTTATTTTCTGGTCTTTGCTGCCATCTAGCAGATAAAACCAAAAAATCCACTGTAGACAAATTTTGATGATATTTGTAAACAGTTTTATCATTTGCACTAACAAAGGATGGAATTGACTGAGATGAGCAGAGTGGGGGAGTGACTAGAAAAACTAAACTATCACGTGTGAAATAAAAAACAAAAGACAAATTTTACAGTCAAAATTACTAGCAAGAATTGTCAATAACTAGCCAAGGGTATTTTTTGTGTGTGAAGACAATCTACAAACTTAGACAGTAAAGTATGCATATTGGCAGCATGAATACTGTGGCACCAGTGATGACACACCACATGACATCCAGTCTGTGCCCCTAATAACAAGTTGTCAAATAATAGTAAACAACCCTCAGCTATTAGGAATTTTTCCTTTTTAATTTTTTCTGAGTCTAGTCAATTTTTCTGTTAGACATGTTGGCTTTTTTGTTACATTTTGTTTGTCAAGAATTCCAATATGTTGATATGTTCTTCATAGAAACTTGCCAAAGTTTAATCCAAATGATTTAATTTTGTTTTTTAAAAGGCATCACCATTCCAGCACGTTAGCTGAGTGTGGCAACATGTCGCTAGGGGGTGTGTCATCAGTGCATTGTCCAAGTTTGTGGATCCTGTTTGAAAGTCTAACCAAGCATCTTTGTAGGATTTTTTTGGTAAATGAACTGATTTCTGATTTTTGGTTTCTGTTTTGGCTCTGATGAAATATAGGCTTGTTTTTCGCGTTTTAACCTTTTATTTTTGGCTTAAACTGCATTTCATAGACTATTCAAACTTTATTTTCTTCTTTAGTGATAAAACATCAACATGGTGTTGTGACGTTTCAGAACATCTCTCTATTATAAAAAAAATCCTGTGGGAGGTAATGACTAGGAGATGATATGTGATCTTCACGTTAAGATCACAGAAGACAAATAAAAGACCCACAAGACAAAAGAGAATGGCCCAGAACATCTCGCGGGGATATAGAACATGAGATTCTTGCAAGACACATCCTACTTACAAGCAATATCAGAGCACAGCCAGCAAAAAAAAATCAGTAGTGTAAAGGCACACAGCACACACAGATACTGGGGTCTCAGTGCATATAAATCGTATAAAGGACAATACGTTATAAATGAAATGTCGATGACTAAAAGATCAAATCAGCGCAAACAAAAGCAAATTAATCATCAGGACCAGGTGTAACTGAAAAGATAGCAGGATAAAACGAGGTTAGAAATAAAAGGCAACGAGCAGAAAACAAAGTCTTTTTGCATTTGCATCATTCAATGCACAAAACATAGATTTACACAATAATGGACCATACGCTATGAGAATCTGTGGTCCTGCAACAGTTAAAGCAACGACAAGTTTAATTTCAAAGAAAACACAATTCGGTCAGGTGTATATTTATGAGAAGCGATCACAACGCGAGCAGCAGAGACACGAAGTGGCAAAAAGGACAGCGGCTGTACAGGCTTTAAAATGATCGAAGGACAGTGCGACAGCAGCTGACCCCCCCTTTACAATGTGAGCAGCGTTATACGTCCTGCAAGAAAGAGATTTAACCACGCCCGGGGCCAGAAATAAAGGACAATTATTGTTTTAACAACGTCACACGAGACAAGGCAGAGAGCCATCATTTAAAACAAGCCCACAGACATCTAACCTAGCAGTTGTTGGATTGCTTTTGGCAGACAAGCATCATGTGCACCCAGCTCTTAAAACAAGGACATGGGACAAGCAGAACAGGCAGCTCTCAAGCAGCAAAAAGACAGCAGATGATCTGATGGCATATCCTTAGTGTGCGTTCAGCCGCCGCCTCTTCACAACACGAGCAGCATTATACGTCTGGCGAGAAAGACATGTAATCATGCATGGGGCCAGAAATAAAGGACAAGTATTGTTTTTACAAAAGTTTTTAAAGTAAAAGTGAAAATAATGCATATGTAACAATTCCCATTAAAATAACAATCTCTTTAAATTGTATATCCGGTAAACCAAACATGGGGGTGGGCAAGCGAAGCGACCAGGGAGCGGAGCCTGCTAGTAATGAAAAAAATAAAGCAGCAAATCTTAAATCAAATTTAAGTTGGAAAATTAAAGTGAAAACAAATTCCATATAGTATACATTTTCAATCAAACATAATGTTCCCAGGGAAAAATGTCTAAACCCCTAGGAAAAAATGTAATAAGCAGACCAGTGATTCACTAACAGCCATCTACTCCTTGATGCTAACTTTTGTTGCCACCTTTTATTTAACAACTGACTGTAAAGCAAGCTAAATCATACAGAAACCATACTATAGAATACATTTCAGGCCTTCAAGGACCAATATGCAATCTAATCACTTACAATGGTAACCCTAGTTACAGTATATATACACTAAGGTTGGAAAAGTAAAAACAGCAGTTTCCTTTTTTGTTCATTATTGATTCAGTTATGTTCTCACTTTCATTATTTATTTATTACCCAAACACAATACATGTCCTGACGCTTTGATTGCAATCTATTTTACAGTTGTCTAACTGTATAAGTGAGCCTTAGGAGGAATGCTTATGGATTTTTGCATTAGACAACTGTTCATTTTATATAGCTAATTGTGAGAGACTTAATTTATAATAGTGGCCTTCATACTCTCGTCAGAGGGTAACATAAGACATATGGGTTCAACAGCACTAAAATCTGAACTCTTCGTAAACTAATGAAAAAAACGTCATTTTCCTGTATCAACATTATATTGTAGTCAAATAATTTACAGTGACGTTTTCCATTATACTAAACAATTAAAATAATGATTTTGATATACCTTATCACACATCCAACATCACAGCATAAAGCTTTTCTTCCTTTTAGATACATGTAATTTACTACTTATCCAAATGTACACCCTGATGAATATTTATAGACTTACGACTGACAAATGTTCTATAAAATCTAAGAAAAGCAGATTCAGACAATTTTTTCAAAATATAGAAGTATTAGCTGTATCACTCGGCTTAGTGCGAGACATGTTTTAAGACAACGGGTCTCTGATATAGTGCTGATAAGATGTATCACAAGTACTGTGTGTGTTAATGTTATATTTCCCTCTACTTATCCTTTATCTATTTTCTTCAAGTATAAGTGTACTCATCAGGTTTGTTACCAGGTTGGTCTACTGTAACACCTTAAGATTAACACACACATACATAGATATACATATACACACAGAACCTAATCACAACAGTGGCCTATGAATGACGCATACACAGCTGGTTAATCTCTAGCACTTCAAACCACACAAGTGCCTTATGACTAATACATACACAACTTGTCACTCTTTTAGCACTTCAAGAGACTTACTTATTTTCGGCATGAACAACATACAATGGTTTAAATATATCTCAGACTTAAATATTACTTTGGTCTCTAGGAATATATTCAAAGATACAAGGGCTCAACATCCTTGGGTATAGGCCATTTATCAACCAAGAATGCCTTACTTTATGTACTGTTTCCTGTTATTCACGGGAGCTCACACCCTCAACCCTAATAAACCTTGAAATTCATAGCGTATGGCAAACATCCGACTGCCCCAGGTATTCTTAATAAAACATCATTTTATTACCTCAATCACTCTAGATATGAAAATAAAGTATAGAAAGTTAAAAGCAGCGTGGTATTTATTACATGAATGATAATACCTTAATAGAACAAGGAATAGCAGAAAATAAGATTGGTAGTAATGTCTGGTAATAGTCTTTAAGAAAAGCTTACGACAAAGTAAAGATGTCAAAGATGAATGTCGCAGGCAGCTTGTGATCTAGCACTCGAAGTTGAGATGTTTTGTTGACGATCACATGAAAACAGCCACACATTGCAGGCGCCCTCTGTTTCCTCTTCTTTTTCTGACATCGCTTTGTCCTCTCCAGACAAGGCATATTAATTATAAAATTCTACTGGGGGGTTTTGCAACACTTGATTGTTAGATATTCCGATTGACTGGATGTCAATATGATGAATGAATTCCCTCAGACTCTTTAATCTATTAACATATGTCAGTTTTCCCAAGCAATAAAGTTTCTGATGTTTTAACAAACTCCTGTCTCAAGCTGTAAACTAATTTAATCCTGGTGCCCTTCCCTCACAGGTGATAAAATCATCAATACAGCTTGAGGCATCTCCTGAAATCCTGCTCAGTTCAAACAGATGGTACTATGATTGATATTGGTACAATTCATGAAAACAGAATGCCTTTGATGTTAAACTGACCATGCAAGTGACCAGTATTTAAGTTAATTTTGTGTTTGTCTTCAGCAAAATATAGACCAGAATTTACAGATTTTGCACACCACAACACTGTACAACTAACTAAGCATTTTTCTGTATACAATTTGTTTTTTTTTTACTAGGGGCTACATACTATATTATTATTTGACTGGAGCTCTTTATTGTTAAACACACTACATACAATTTTATTTGGGTAAAATGTAGATCAATCTATCGTAGACCAATTATTGGTTGCCCTGCTGACTTTGGCTTCTGTTAACAGTCATTGCAAAACACCATTTTAAAGTAAACTGTATTCTTTTGAATTAAAATATCTGATCAGTAGGAAAAAAGTGAATTTTGAGTATATATTCTTATATTCTTGTTGTCACACACATGCACATGGGAGGCAGCTAAAGGGCTCAAAAGAAGGTAATTCCACACCAGGCTAAGGGGTGGAAGAGAACACTAATCCTTTCTCTTTTATCACTGCAGGCCAAAATGGGAACTTCTGAACCAAAGATGCCAGTTCTGGCTCCGGGGCCTGATGACATAACTTGTGACTCAGATGACATCACTTCTGTTTTCAGTCCTGATGATGTCACTTCTGGATCCAAGACCAATGATATCACTTCCCCTGACCGATCTTAAAAACCACCATAATCCTCCTGTTTGTCAATTCTGTGTTGGACGCTTGTCTGTAAAGACCGTCAATTACTATTTTTTCAGCCAGATTTCAAGTATATGGGGAGGCTCCCCCAAACCTTTTTATGGTGTCAAGGTCATTTATTTCACAGTGTTCATGATTTTCACTTTTTATGTTGTTCATTTGTTTTAGTGTTTTTCAGCAGTTGTATCTTCAAACTTCTATTTTTGGCCATACTGATAGCAATACATTAAAGTTCTAACACTGAATCATGTTTTATTTTAAATTATAACAAGCAACAATGACATTTAGAGGCTGCACACTTAGGGGCCCCTTGCAATGAATGGAACATTTACGTTTATGATTGTATTCTGTACTGTTTGAAGTGGACAAAAATAATTGTCAGTAACATGTTTTGAAAGCTTCTTGATTATAAGGGGGGAATTAATGTTGGCATATGTGAATGTAAATGTAACAAAATTGGGGAGGGCAGAAGTGGGGGTTCCCCTTTAAGGTCTGCAGGTGAAAATGTTTATTAGAATGAGCTCTATGACTTTAAGAAGTGCCAGTACTCTGAGGACCAAAAGCGGTAATTGTAAGTTCTGTGTTTAATTTTCTCCCTTTGATGCCCTACACCACCACATACCTTCAACTGTACTAACCAGGAGGCATCTAGTAGTCATACTGAGAATAAACCAGGGTGAGTGACAGAGACACAGACAAGATGGTAAAAAATAAAATCTTTTATTAAAAACTGGTGATATAAAAAAGTATCTAAATGTATCAAAAGTTGAAGTTCAATCAGTGAAAAAAATAAAAAATCAAGTCCATCAAGTCACACTTCAAGTGTGTGAATAAAAATTATGAAATAAAGTGAAAAAAATTCAAAGCAGACAAAACCACAATGACTCCCATCGTTTTCCCTTCTTCAGGCTGCTTGTATGAAACCAAAGACTCTCCAATTCATAAAAGAAAACTACAGTACTCCCAGGAAATTAACTAATCTAAAGTCAGGCTCACCACAGTATCCCCAATTTCCAATGGTCTAGGGGATAATCAAAGAGTAATGTATACTTCCTCATACCCTTGTTCAATTAGATCAGGAACTGAACACTCCACTAATGTCTGACTCAATGCTGATAAACAAAGGCCATCTCTAGCATTCATCTTTCCATTTTATACACCCATGGGATCCCTTCCTCCAATCCCATGAGATGCTTCACCTAGCCCCTTACAATTTCCTTGCACACCTTCACATTTGTGGATCTACTTGCCCTAATAAAGAAGGAATCTGTAACCCACGCTTACACCCACAGACACTCAAACTTCCATAACTCTCTGTTAAGTAATTGTTTTCTGTCTCTCTCTTGGGCCCTTTACACATTCAAATGGTTGTGATAACTTTTATTCTCCTTCTTGCAGGACATTACTTCCTTCCACCTCCCTCCTGTCCAGGCTCGGACGAGTTGTGTATTACCCTACCACTCGCCCCCAGACTGACCCAGATGCCCACACCCATGTAACTGCCTTGCTGCTTCCTTTAACAGTGCTGTGATGGGCACTATCTTCAAACTTGCCAAGGTACTACCCTCATAACTCTTTAAACATAATGAAAAGTCTATAAATAGTTACATAAACAGTAGTATCACTATCTGTATAGTGCAACCCTTTTTTTTGGGTACAGGAAAGAAGACACAGCAGTGTCAAATACAAAAATCCAAGGGGATAACCTTTTATAAAGGAGTGAAGTTCAAAACAGGAGAGAAGACAGATTGTACAGAAGAGAGCAGGTGAGAAAAAATAATATTACGGGAACCTGTTAATTGAGGTTTGTTAGTGTTCATTTTTTTTTACTACTAAAAAAGCAATAGCTATGGTTACTGACAGCCACAGTCCCTAGCACACAATCAAGAGTTATAACATGGTTGCTAAGCAGATCTTAATGCGACATCTAGATTGTAATTCTGCTTCAAAATTTATAGATACCTTGAGTAAGTCGAGTGTAATTGTGGAAAACCATTTAGATCAGTTAACATCAGATGTAAACATGAAAAACAATTTAGATCAGCTAATATCACATTATAATGTGACTTTGAGAGATGCTCTGGACACAGTGGCTCCCCAAAAAACAAAAGTGATTAAAGCACATAGAAACTCTCCCTGGTTTAATGAAAATACTCGAGCTCTTAAATTAGAGTGTCGAAAACTGGAGCGCAGATGGAGAACAACAAAGCTACATGTCTTTCAAATTGCATGGACAGAGAGTGTAAATAAATATAAAAAAGCCCTCTTTAAAGCTCGCTCAGAATACTATTCTACATTAATAGATAGCAATAATAAAAATCCTCGGGTACTGTTTAGAGCAGTGGCTAAATTAACAAATGGCAATTCAGATCAACAGTGCAAAATACCAACAGATATTAGCAGTACAGACTTTATGAACTTCTTCAATGAGAAAATTAAAAATATAAGATCCCAGATCTCAGCATCACAGTACAAACCAAATACTAGCTTAGCAGACCCTGCCGCACATTGCATTCAGCACTTTAGTAATTTTAATCCTGTAACTCACCAGGAAGTCTTAACTTTAATTACTAAAATGAAGCCCACTACTTGTTCCCTAGATCCAGTGCCAACAAAACTAGTAATAAGTGCAATGGATGTTCTTGCAGCCTATTCTAACCGTTATCAATAGTTCATTACTGCATGGCACGTACCTGATGCACTAAAAGTGTCAGTCATTAAACCTTTACTTAAAAAGTCAGACCTAGACCCACACATACTAAATAACTATAGGCCTATTTCAAATTTACCATTTCTCTCTAAAATACTAGAAAAGTAGTCGCCAGTCAGCTTCAGTCACACCTTACGCATTACAATTTATTTGAGAAATTCCAGTCTGGCTTTCGCACTGGTCATAGTACAGAAACGGCACTAACACGGGTTGTAAATGACATTCTGATATCCTCTGATGAAGGAAATTCCACTGTAATTATGTTGTTGGACTTAAGTGCAGCATTTGACACCATTGACCATTCTATTTTACTGCACAGGCTAGAAAACGATGTTGGGCTTACAGGCCCCGTGCTCGCTTGGTTCAGTTCTTATTTATCAAATCGATTCCAGTATGTACAGAAATGTGCAGACAGTACTCCATCATTATACACAGAAGTTCAATATGGTGTCCCAGGGCTCAGTACTGGGACCTTTACTGTTTTCACTTTACATGCTTCCACTGGGATCTCTCATTAGGAAACATAATGTTAATTTTCACTCGTATGCAGATGACACCCAGTTATACCTTTCATTTAAATCAAATGAAGTTTCTCCGATGTTGTCTTTAATTAGTTGTGTTAGTGAATTAAAGGAATGGATGAATGAGAACTACTTGTCTTTAAATACAGATAAAACAGAGATGTTAATTGTTGGAGGGAATGATCACAGCAATATTTTGTCGTCATTTAACTCAGTTGGAATCCCAATTAATTTTACTGAATCAGCCCGCAATCTAGGAGTTATCTTTGACTCTAGCATGTCATTTAAAGCACATATTACAAAGTCGTCCAAAACATGTTTTTCCATCTTAAAAATGTTAGGAAATTAAGGCGCTTTCTAAATAAACAGGATTGTGAGAAATTAATTCATGCATTTATCTCTAGTAGGATTGACTACTGCAATGCGGTGTTCACTGGCTGTTCAAACTGTTCTCTATACAGCCTCCAGTTAATCCAAAATGCGGCTGCAAGAATTATTACAAGAACAAGAAAATATGAACACATAACTCCAGTTCTTAAATCTTTACACTGGCTCCCAGTTAAGTTTAGGGCAGATTTCAAAATCCTCCTTTTAACATATAAAGCATTAAATGGCCAAGGTCCGCTTACTTGTCTGAACTTATCATGACTTACAAACCTGAGCGCACATTAAGATCTCAAGATGCCGGTCTGCTTAGGATTCCAAGGATTAATAAAATAACAGTGGGAGGTCGAGCTTTTAGTTACAGGGCCCCTAAACTGTGGAATGGTCTTCCTGCTTCCATAAGAGATGCCCCTTCAGTCTCAGCCTTTAAATCCCGGCTGAAGACTCACTACTTCAGTTTAGCATATCCTGACTAGAGCTGCTGATTAACTGTACATACTGCATCTCTGTTGTTAGTCATTAGCACTATAACATAAGTAACATGATAATTATATTTGAATACTAACCCTCACCTATTCTGTTTCTTTTCTCGGTACCCAAATGTGGCAATTGGTGCCACGGCCCACCTGCCAAGTTGTTTGCCTGCCTATGGTAAAGTCATCCCTGATGGAGGATCACAGGAATCATGGGAAAGAGGGGTCCTTTCATCGGAGCAACGTTTCAGCCGTGGCATGGCCAAATGGGGAGGCAGCTAGATGGATGAGGTCTCCAGGACTCTAAAATATCCATACCTAATTATGTCATATCATCTACTGTTAAACTGTACTTCTAAAATTTGTATTATTATGCTGTATTAAGGAATTGTTCTGTTCTGTGTATTGTATTGTATTGACCCCCTACTTTTGACACCCACTGCACGCCCAACCTACCTGGAAAGGGGACTCTCTTTGAACTGCCTTTCCGAGGTTTCTTCCATTTTTCCCTACAAGGTTTTATTGGGAGTTTTCCTTGTCTTCTCAGAGAGTCAAGGCTGGGGGGCTGTCAAAAGGCAGGGCTTGTTAAAGCCCATTGCGGCACTTCCTGTGTGATTTTGGGCTATACAAAAATAAACTGTATTGTATTGTATTGTATCTTAAATTGAGCCATTTTCATGTGGTACATTATCCTGTCTCATTTTCCTGTGCAGGACACCTCATCTTTTCACTCACCATCAGTCCCATTTTATCAGTGTGATTAGTTTTCAGTGCTGAGCTGATAAAATTACTTGGTACTGTACATTAGCATAGGCTAGTCATTACAGTTTTATTGTTATTATTTTTTCTTTAACCACTTGTAAATGTGCCTTTTATGAAAATGTGCTATAGAAATAGGTTTTGTTGTTGTTGCTGTTGTTATGGAGTTATTTCTGTAATACAAGCAAATATAAAATAGAGGCAACTACTGTATTTATATTTTTCTTTTTTGATTCAAGTTTTTTAGCAGAAATAAGATTTTTTTCTTTTTAATAGTCATGCTTTTTACTCTAAATAGGTGAATGCTTGATTTATGAACAACTCGCACTCGATTCTTTGTTTTTTTCTAAATTTGAAAAGAATCAATTTATTTTCATTATTAACTCATATGACCCATTGTTTTTACTCATGAAATTATATTCACAACATTCACAAGCTAAGACTCCACAAAATCACTTGTCAAGAGTACCCTAATTACTCGAAATTCAGCAGAGATGGTACTGTATATTTACAATGAATGATGCTTCTATTTTACCTTTGTGAAAACTAGTCAGCTGTCATTTAGAACATGGCACAGTTACGCTACACTAACTATGAAGGCTCACCAATCTTATTGATTATTACTATGGGTGGTGATGCTGACATATTTCAGTAATAAATGTCTTTTTGCTCCTTTGACATTTACTATTCAGTAATTTTATTATTGAATTTACCATGTGGATCATTCTTTCTGTCAGTCAATTTTTCACCTCTTGTGTCCAATCTGCCAATTACTATTTATTTTTTGAAGGTTTCTTGCTACTTGTGACATATATTTCCAGCTTACAAGAGGCACCACAGACTCTGTTAAAAGCAAAATTTGACGTAACCTTTGGAGCATTTTGTTAAGTAAAGATTAATACACTTTTAATGTTTTCCATAAAACGTGTATTATTAGATTAGTTGATGTTGTCTCAAATTAACATTTAGTAACAGTGTTTTTATTATTTTCTTCTGATGTGAGTGTTGTATTCTTTATCTTGAGCATACAGAATATAGTGACCATGTAGTAAATTGTAATCCTTACAGAATTTCTATCAATATTCAAAAAGCAACAGGGCAGAACCCAGAGGAACTGTTACAACAATAATAAAAAGCAGCAGATGTATCTTTCTAAATTCAAATATTTGGAGAATAAAACAATTCCCATTGCAGATTCTTCTTTTTTTATTTAATCAGGGCTCTCCATGTATCCTCCTCTGGCTGGTTTGCAGTCATCTGTAGTTTTTTCCATCAAGTACAATTTTAGTTGCAGTACTCTGTAGGATTTTAATCACAGCACATGACATTTTTTTTGCAAAACTCTATGGATTTTCTTTTTTTCCATATTTATATTTATCTGTAGTCTTTTTAGTTACCAGGTTTAGTCAAGTGATATTTTTCCATGGAAGAACCAGCAGTTTATTATTGAAACTCAGCTGGAAGAAAAGTAACAGAAAAAAAATAATTTGAAGGCACAAACATGTTTCACTGAGTCTATTAGATGCTTGCAGCAACAGTAAGACAGATCAAGAAGAGTGTGGTTCTAAAATCCCTAAAATCTTTTAAAGTAGCCAGAGAAAAAGGAGATAAAAACTATGGTGTTATGATCAAACATGAAAAGGCATATTTCACTCAATATACTCTAAAATTAACCAGTTCAAAAAAACCATAACAAATTCATAAAAATAACTAAAAACAACACTAAGTTAAAAAAAGATGAAAAGGCAAAGTATATGTAAACAAAAATGGAATAAAACAAGCAATAAATGCTGAAAAAATAGGAAAAGAAGTTGCACTATCTACAGACCTGAAAAACACAAGACAATAGACAGATATTCATAATTCCAAACACACCAGAAGAATTAATCATGCTGCCTGGCCATCTTTTGTAGGATGGAAGCAATTCACTGTGAGGCACACACGTGGCCACATCCGCCATGTCACATTGCCACATACCCCCTGAAGTGACAACACTGAAGATATATTTTATATTATATGAGTGGATGTAAGATTGCCAAACAGACAAAACAACATGAAAAACAAAGAAAAAAACAAATAAAATAGCAAGCCCATTCAAAATGTCTTCAGCCAAATGACACATCTGATATTTATACGGCAGAGACCAGCTATACAAGTCCTTAAAATTCTGCAGTGTTTACTAGTGTCTGAAATTTTATATACTGTATATATCATGCATGTGCACCTGGGAATCAGCTTCCTGGCTCTATTGAGGTAAGCAACAGAACAGTGGGATGAGAGGGAGTGCTGACACAAATTAAATCCAACAACAACATTTATTTATTGTCACACACGTGCGAGTAGGAGGCAGCTAAAGGGCCTGAGTAAGTGTAATGAAACATCTGACCAGGGGGCGGCGGAGTGCACTGACTGTCTTTCTCAGTTCCCTACAGACCTTTCCTGGGAAATCCTGCAAGGTTCCGGCGCCTCAGAAGACGTCGCTTTCGAAGCCGGCCCCTTTGCTGACGTCACTTCTGGTTCCAGCCATTTTGATGACATCAGTTCCTCTTCAGGGGCCTCATGTATAAACGGTGTGTACACACAGAAATGTTGCGTAAGAACTTTTCCATGTTCAAATCCTGATCCTGGCAGCACCCAGCGTCAAAGCAGTGCTATTGTTCCTGTGTGGTTACACCTTATTTTCCTGATGTGTCTTTATAAATACACTGAAACTAACCACATATTGTTTATTAGTGTAACGCATCTGATTGTAATTAACTTGTAACAATATAATGGTCCAGGGAATAGCCATAGTATTCCAAATACCATAACTGCTTTAGCGTTGTTACTCTAACTGCACCTTCTTCTTTCAGCTGCTCCGTTAGGAGTTGCCACAGCGGATCATCTTTTTCCATATTACTCTCACTGCACCACTCGGAGTATTTATATCACTGTATCTGAGTGTGAATCACAGCAGCAGCTGATCGGAAAGAGAATTATCGGTATACAGCTTCAAGTACACGCTGTCTCAGCCATGGCAAAACGTTTCAAAGCCTTTCTTGTATGGACCTCGCGGTTCAGAAACAGTTTTATCCCAAGAACTATAAACACACTCAATCAATTGCTCCTTGTAGAACTGTTTGTACTTATAAGTACAATCACCCCACTGTAAACTTGCACTACAGTTATAATATCGCACAACCTGAGCCACTTTATAAAGCGCATATTTACATATGATGACGATATCATTTTTAAGGTGAAATGCAGCAAAATATGTTTATTAAATTATACAGATAAAACTTTAACTTCATTTAAATAATCTATATTCTTCACTGGGAGTGTCGTGAAGGATAGAATAATTAAACATTTACTACGAAGATATTTCAATGTTCCTTAAACGTTTTGAAGAATCAGCGCTCTAAGCTTACAGATGGCTTTACTTCTATTACAGAGCTGGTTGTGTGGTGATTGGGTATTTGGGAAAAGAAAAGCAAGGACTGCAGTGGCGGCTACAGCAATATATATTGAATATAAAACAGAAAGAGAAAATAACAACACAGCTAAAAACGCAGTGGCAAATTTCTGCAAAAGTTAAATGCTTGTGTCATGAGCACGAGTCTGCTATGCAGTGTCTGCAACGGACGTGGCCATCCACCATCCATAAGCTACCTTACTGACATTGGTGGGCGAAGGAGCCACCGATTCTTCCTCTGCCCAGTGCCACCACAAGCCTAGAGCCGCCCCTGAGTACTGCTGCAATAAATTATTTCATCGAAGGTCGCACACAATCACTGCGCCGTGAAACTCATGTTTAATAACATGCTTTAACTCCTATCATCATGAAAATATCACGTATACATCTCAGTATTTTAGTTATTCAGAGAACTGTAATATCACAAATGTAATGGACACGCACAGAGCACATAGAAGATCAAATACAAAGCAAAGCATTTAACGTGCTACTTTAATTACGATGGGATTTGAGAAACTGGTTAGTTAAACGATTTTAAGATGAAGTTTATGATGTTCTACTTTAATGACAAAATAAACTATGTGATTAAAGTGGAAATGTCGAGATTGAAGTTGACATTTCGTGTATTTTCTCCACTGGGTGCCTTTTTTTCTCTGTACCCTAATAAGCTTTCATATGACACTCAGACAGTGGGCTACAACTCGCCTTTTCACGGCGACTTTGATATGTGACTTCTTTTTTATTTCCAGCACTGTGCGATTTTGTGAACGTGAGCTTTCAAGTTTCTCCAACACGCTATGTCACTCGATCAACTTCCTTTTGTTGATTATACCACGGTTTATTTGAACAAATAGTATGTTTATCCTTTGCCTCCACTTAGTATTCGCTGAAATTCTTATATTTTCCCCTGTGCTTTTCCCATTGTCTTTTCACAGAAGGCTGAGCTTAAGGGCGATTTATATTCATTTGCATATTCAAAGAGGAGTAATTCTGGTAGGAGTTGGGGCATTACATAAAGCGCGTGCACGAGCGTTACTTTTCATGCTGATCGGGATTTATGTAGCGGAAGAACGTGGAAGTTGGAGTAGGCACAGATTCCTGCATCTGGATTTTTCTGTGCATAAGCACATTTCGGCTTTTGTGCTTACGCCATGTTATAGTGCGAGTTCTACGCACAGCGTTATACATGAGGCCCCAGGCCTTTAAAGCCTCCATCTTGGGCTACTATAGCCAGTTCTAGTTTGGACTCTGTGAAATGCACTTGATATTTCTGATACAACAAACCCTTTTGCAGCTGGAAAAAACAATACATGCGTGGCTGCCCCAAACCTTTATGATGTCTTTGGCGTATTATTATCACACTATATAGCATATTTTTATACAAACACAGTAGCTCAAAGTGCTTTACAAAATAAATAAAAAGTGGTTCATAAGAAACAAAGACAAGGGTAGGCAATAATATTATAAAGTATGTAACAAAGAAAAAGTTATGGTTGAGTGGCCAGGATGACAAAAAAAACATAAATAGAAAAGAAAGCTCCAGTTAGATTGGAGAATAAAAAAACAAAATCTGTAAGGGTTCCAAGGTAAAACATAGATGTTCTAAATAAGTCCTTATGGTTTTCAAGCTTCACATGAAAGAAAAAGATGATGGTCATGTGGACATCTGGCACACCCGACATTTAACCAATAAACACAGGGCACAGCATACCTTGATCAAGTTGTGGTGGCACAGATCGCCACCACAGAAGAACCACAAAAGACAACAAAATATACAGATTAGTAGGGAATTGCAGAACCCAGAGGAAAGTAACAATTCAATGCCCATATGGTGTAATAGGAATACAACTAAAATGTAATGAAGAAAACCCATTTTAAAATAATGGGTTTTTATCAGATTTTTAAAAATTGTTCTACAGTATTGATCTGATGAATTTCTATTGGTAAAATATTGCAAATTTAAGGTGCATAACAGCAAAAAACCATCTCAACACTTCTTTTCAGGTGGGCTCTTGGAATTATTAGCCGACCTTCATATGAAGATCTGAGGTTACGACTTGGAGTATAAGGGAACAAACATTCCAAAACATAGGATGGGGTAAGATTATCTAAGACTTTGTAAACCATTATAAGTATTTTAAAGTCAATTCTAAATGACACAGGTAACCAATGTAATATCATTAAAACTGGTGAAACGTGCTCAGATTTTCTTTTTTTGTAAAGATTCTTGCTACCGCATTCTGCACTAACTTTAACCGATTGATGTCTTTCTTAGGTAGTTCGGTAAGGAGTGCATTACTCTAATCTAGTCAACTGAAAACAAAAGCGTGAACTAATTTTCAACATCTTTACAAAGTTATGAGAGGCCTAACTTTAGAAATATTCCTTAAGTGAAAAAGTCCTAATAATCTGGTTAATATGTGATTTAAAATTTAGGCCAGAGTCAATAGTTTCCCTCCGATTTGACTTTTAATCCTAAGGGTTTCAGTTTATTTCTAATACCTTCACTTTATTCATTTTTGCCAATCACTAAGATTTCTGTTTTATATTTATTTAGTTTGAGCAAGTTTCTTCTTATCCATTCAGAATTACAAGGAAGACACAGGATCAGAGAGCAAAGAGCATCAGGATCATGAGGCACTATTTATAAATACGGCTGTTTGTCACCTGCAGAGCTGTGGTAGCTCACCTTGTGCTTTGACATAATCTGAACTAATGGAAGCATGTAGATCAAAAAGAGCAGTGGACCCAAATTAGATCCTTGTGGTACACCATATAAAATATCATGGGTCTCCAAGATATAATCACCATAATTAACAAAGAATTTCCTATCCTTTTTTTTTATTATTGATTTTAATAACAAATACCATTCCATACAAATAAGTCAAGTTTTACAAGACTTGGTTCAAAACAAATAAACCCCCACCTATGAGAAAGAGAGCTAGACCAGCAGATTAAAACTTTAAGCTTGTAAAAATAAGTAAATAGATAAATTATTACTGTGGTGGGTGGGCGCCCTGCCTGGGATTGGTTCCTGCCTTGCGCCCTGTGTTGGCTGGGATTGGCTCCAGCAGACCCCCGTGACCCTGTGTTCGGATTCAACGGGTTGGAAAATGGATGGATGGATAAATTATTAAATGAATAAATATAAATAGAGTTAAAAAAAGGGGAGAGGTTCTGCTTCATCGATTAAAATGCTTATTTTAAAATGTTATTGATTAGTTCCTGCCAGGTTTTGAAAAGGTTTTGTACAGATCCTCTAAGTGAGAATTAGATTTTTTTCCAAATTCAAACAGTATATAACATCAGTTACCACTGAATTAAAAGAGGTGAGTTAGGATTCTTCCATTTGAGCAAGATAAGTCTACGTGCCAGTAGTGTAGTAAAGGCAACTACAGTTTGTTTGTTCTTCTCCACTTTAAGCCCATCTGGAAATACACCAAACACAGCTGTTAGTGGGTTAGGAGGGACTGTGACACCAAAGCTGTCTGAAAGGCATTTAAAATTTTTGTCCAAAATGATGTTAATTTGGTGCAGGCCCAAAACATGTGATCCAGTGAGGCTGGAACTTAATTGCAATGTTTGCAGGTTGGATCTTGCCCTGGAAACATTTTGGACAATTTTCAATAAGACAGATGTGCTTGACATATAATTTTAAGTTGAATAATTATATATTTTGCGCATATGGAGCTCGAGTGAATTCTGTGCATTCCTACCTTCCACTCCTTTTCTGAGATGTTCAGTGAGAGATCCTTTTCCCACTGTACTCTTGGATCTTTGAAATTTCGACAGTGAACTGCCAGTGGCTCAGTGGCGACTGCAAAAAGCAATGGTGACAAGGGGCATCCTTGTCTGGTACCATGTTCTAGTTTAAAGTAGTCTGAATTAATGTTATTAATACAAACTGAAGCTTTGGGACTGGTATAAAGTAGTTTGATCCATGCACAAATGTTCAGGCCAAACCCAAATTTCTCCAATGTAGTAAAAAGTTAGTTCTATTCAACTATATCAAATGTTTTTTCTACATCCAACGTTAATAATATCTCCGGGGTGTTAGACTTTGTGGGTGAATACATTACATTAAAAAGGCATAGAAAATTGGAAACTAAGTGTCTGCATTTAATAAATCCAGTTTGGTCTTGTGATATTGTTGAAGGGAACACTTTCTCAATCCTTCTAGGTAGGACTTTGGAGAGTATCTTAACATCATTATTCAGAAATTGGTCTGTATGATGCACATTGTAATAAGTCCTTATTTTGTTTAGGAAAGACAGTAATTAATATTTGACGAAAAGTCTGAGGTAGAATTTTATTGTCTCTAGTTTCTGTAAATGTTGCCAATAAAAGGTGAGCTAGCTGAGTTGAGAATTTTTTTTTAAATTCGGCAGGGTTCTCATCAGGACCTCCTGCTTTCCCACTCTGAAGTGAGTTTGTAGCATCTAGTAATTCTGATAGTGCCAGAGGTTTATCCATTTCCTCTGCACTGAGAGTATTTAATTGTGGTATCTGTGATGCATCCAAAAATGCATTAGGTTGTGTCTTCTTTAAAGTCAGTAGAATATAAGGCTTTATAGTAGTTTCTAAATGTGTGCATTATATTTTTATGGTCAATGATTTTGTCTCCATCTGTGTTAGTGATTGCAAGGATTGCATGCTTGCTGTTTATGGAATTGTTCAGCTGAGATTTTATTAGCTTTCTCTCCATGTTCATAGTAATGACATCTTGATTTAAAAATTAGTTGTTCAGTTTATTTAGTTGTTAAGAGGTTCTGAATGCAGAGCCTGTCTTTTCCTATGAAGTGCCTCACTTGGACACTTTGGATGTTCTTGATCTATTTTAGCAATTTCACTGATTTCCGTGGGAAAGATATGAGATAATCTGTTCTCTTAAGAAAGCCTTCAGGGTTTCCCAGAGTATTCCTGCACAAACCTCTGAGGATGTTTCTCTCTCTAAAATAAAATTTGTTTGGATATAAATTATTTACAGTTCTCTTCTGCTAATAAAAATGGGTTAAGACGCCATCTGTGAGATGAGTATGTGGTGTATGATTTTAGTTCCAAGATAAAAGTTGCGTCATCGGAGATAACAATAGCGTTGCACTTACAAGATTTAATCGTAGGCAAGAAATTGTTATCTACAAAGAAATAATCAATTCTTGAGTAGCAGTGATGCACTGGTGAGTAGAAGGAATATGCTCTTGAGTTTGGGTTTAAAAATCTCCAGGGGTCTGATAAGTTGAGATCAGTTACAAACTGCGTAATTGTCTTTGCAGTGTTAGAGACCTATCTAGGTCTTGATTTAAAACAAAATTAAAGTCCCCAGCTATTATAAATTTATGAGTGTTTGCATTGGGAATGGATGCAAATACATTTTGGATGAAGTCCCTGTCATCCACATTGGGTGCATTGATATTTATCAAAATCACTTTACAGTTATATAAATTACCAATGACAATCACATGCACTCACCTAAAGGATTATTAGGAACACTTGTTCAATTTCTCATTAATACAATTATCTAATCAACCAATCACATGGCAGTTGCTTCAGTGCATTTAGGGGTGTGGTCCTGGTCAAGACAATCTGCTGAACTCCAAACTGAATGTCAGAATGGGAAAGAAAGGTGATTTAAGCAATTTTGAGCGTGGCATGGTTGTTGGTGCCTGACGGGCCGGTCTGAGTATTTCACAATCTGCTCAGTTACTGGGATTTTCACACACAACCATTTCTAGGGTTTACAAAGAATGGTGTGAAAAGGGAAAAGCATCCAGTATGCGTCAGTCCTTTGGGCGAAAATGCCTTGTTGATGCTAGAGGTCAGAGGAGAATGGGCCGACTGATTCAAGCTGATAGAAGAGCAACTTTGACTGAAATAACCACTCGTTACAACCGAAGTATGCAGCAAAGCATTTGTGAAGCCACAACACGCACAACCTTGAGGCGGATGGGCTACAACAGCAGAAGACTCCACCGGGTACCACTCATCTCCACTACAAATAGGAAAAAGAGGCTACAATTTGCACGAGCTCACCAAAATTGGACAGTTGAAGACTGGAAAAATGTTGCCTGGTCTGATGAGTCTCGATATCTGTTGAGACATTCAAATGGTAGAGTCAGAATTTGGCGTAAACAGAATGAAAACATGGATCCATCATGCCTTGTTACCACTGTGCAGGCTGGTGGTGGTGGTGTAATGGTGTGGGGGATGTTTTCTTGGCACACTGTAGGCCCCTTAGTGCCAATTGGGCATCGTTTAAATGCCACGGGCTACCTGAGCATTGTTTCTGACCATGTCCATCCCTTCATGACCACCATGTACCCATCCTCTGATAATGCACCATGTCACAAAGCTCGAATCATTTTAAATTGGTTTCTTGAACATGACAATGAGTTCACTGTACTAAAATGGCCCCCACAGTCACCAGATCTCAACCCAATAAAGCATCTTTGGGATGTGGTGGAACGGGAGCTTCGTGCCCTGGATATGCATCCCACAAATCTCCATCAACTGCAAGATGCTATCCTATCAATATGGGCCAACATTTCTAAAGAATGCTTTCAGCACCTTGTTGAATCAATGCCACATAGAATTAAGGCAGTTCTGAAGGCGAAAGGGGGTCAAACACCGTATTAGTATGGTGTTCCTAATAATCCTTTAGGTGAGCGTATTTCCCTTCGGGATCAGATATTACATCTGATACTGCAAATGAGACTGTTCTATGTACAGTATAAGAATTCCCGCACCTCTAGTTTTCTTTGTAAAGCTGGAATGAAATATTTGGCCAGTCCAGTCTCTGTGCACCTGAAACTGATCCTTACTTAATAAGTGGGTCACCTGTAAAAATACTATTTTAGCGCTTAGACCTGTTAGGTGAGAGAATACTTTATTTCTCTTTAATTCATGATTCAGACCTTTAACATTCCAGCCCACTGTTAACTGTTTGGTCATAGAGACATTGTTTCTGAACTTTTGTTGTAATTTTGTAGTCTTAACTGAAGATAAGACAGCTTTGACCTTAATTTCCATTTTTCCCAGTTGTTATTGCCATGAAGATTATTGTTATGTTGGCACTTATAGGGATTAAAAGGATAGATAAGAGATGGCTTACTCTCTTTCTCTCCACTCCTAGTTCCTACAACCATTTTGCCTCCCTGTGTGAGGCTGAGCCACACTTCACAAAGTCCCAGTCCTCTGACATACCTAGAGGCAGAGCACATCCAAAACAAAACAAGCCACTCAAGCAGCGGCGTATGAGGATTAAAATTGAGATATATATTGACATACCGTTCAAATACTATAATCATAAAATATGATCTTAAACAATCTTGATATAGTAAACCCATGGAATGATGTTAAAAAGTAGCCCTGGATAAGCATAGTAAGCCCTAATACTCTAATAAACCAAGGGTATGATGTTAAACAGTCTTCTTAAAAAAAAATAGTTTTTTACACATACAAACATATACACATATAACTGTAATTAAAGCATAAACAAAAAATGGCCAAGAAGGAAAAGGATGTATAATTACAGTACCAGTATCATTGCAAGTGAATCAATCAGCCGGTAAGATCTTCTTTGCCATGCTAGGACAGGATGTAACTCACAATCGTATTTTAAAAAAAGTGTCGGTATCCGTTTTGCTAGCTCTTGCTTTTTCTGCTTCCACCATTGAGGTAAAGATGTAGTGCTTGCCTTGAATGTCCACTTTCAGTTTGGCAGGATAGAAGAGGCTGTATCTGATCTCAGGTTTCCATAAGTGCTGTTTAATGTTGCAAAAAGCGGCACGTTTAACACCTACTGAGGGTGAGAAATCAGGGAAAATGCTAATATGGTTATTTTCAAATATCTCTTGTTTCTTTCTGAGAAGTAACATTACTGTATATGCAATTTCAATTGTATTTTTTGAAATGCACAATAAGAGTCTTAGGTTTAGAGATATTTGATCCCCGTAAGCGGTAAGCTGCTGCTATCTTGGTGTTCGATTTGAAGTCCTCTCCTGTTATTTTAGAAAATAGTTTAGCTACAAATTTCACTGGGTTTGGGCTTTCACGATTCTCAGGGAGACCTTCGATTCTAATATTATTTCTTCTGCATCCATCTTCCTCTGCAGCAAGTCTGTATCCGAGTATTTTGCATTCGGAATTTGCAGCCGTTGCTTTTCCGTCAGAAGTAGATGCTAGTTGTTTGGCAGTTACAATTCGAGTCATGAACATTAGCTTAACACTAGAATTACCAGAGCCTACGAAAAAACTCGTAATTCCGTCCCACCTTAAATCGCTTCTTAAAATAGTTCACAGCTCTCCACCAGCGTCTTTTGTCATCTAAATGTGCTGATAAAAATCAGGCTGCAAGCAGCCGGCTATTCCATCCCCCCACCGACTGTAATAATGTATGAAGCCTGAAGTCCAAATATCAAACACTTTCACAAAAGGTACAAATATAACAGAACAAGTATGCTTTTATTCAAAAATATAACTGCAGAAAAAAGCCACCTTAGCATGCCATATTGACACATACTTACTACAGCTGCCACGGTAGCATAATGGTATCAGCTGCTGACTAGTATCCAAAGGGTCATGAGTTTGATCCCACATGTTTCAGTTTTGAGAAGTAAACTGCTCTTATTCTTACTATTTTAGAATAAAACATGCATTTGATTTCAGTGTGTAACAGCCAGTAATTTATGATACTCGTAAAGGTTAGTTTGTTTGTTTTTTATTCACTTTTCATTCTCAGTCTCAGTCGTGTTCAGGATCCTTCCCTACCCCCCATCTGAGAATGCTGTTTTCACATAAAGATGCGCTGTAGCTCTGCAGCGTACTTGTGACTGTTCGTGACTGTTCGTTTTCAAATAATATTGCATTAGTGCGATGATGTTTTTACATATATTGTCTCTTTCATTCATCTTGCGGTTTGTAATCAGTGACTGCGTGTTGTTTCCCCGATCTTGCCAGTTCGCACATGTTGCTGTATGGTGCAGTTTCTTTTGTACTCCAGGACATGCAGAGGACAGAATAGTACAGAGCAGTAAGTTCAGCACTACATGCAATCAGACAGACAAACAGGCAGAGAAGGCACTAGATATATAAATAAACAGGGAAGGCACTGTATAATAGATATATAAAAAACAGCTAAGGGGATAGATATATAGATAGGTAGGAAGGAAAGGCACTATATGATAGGCAGACAGGGAAGCTCCCATATAATAATAAAATTACTGTTATTACTATGTAGATAGACAGGGAGTTCAGCGTCGCAGCGTGTATTCAAACCTGATCTGACGCTGTTCGTTTTCAAATAATATTGCATGTACTTAACTATTTTAGAATAAAAACATACATTTGATTTCAGTCAGTCTGTAAGAGCCAGTGTAAATGCATGATAATTGTAAAGGTTAGCTTTTTTTTAATTCAGTTCCATTCTCTCAGTCGCGTTCACGATCCCCCAATCTGACAATGCTGTTTTCACATAAAGACGCGCTATAACTCAAATGTGATTTATTTGGAGACACGCTATACTCAAATGTGATTTATTTGGAGACGCGCTATACTCAAATGTTATTTATATAGGGAAGAAAGTACAATGTCAGGTGCTCATTCAGTGTAATAGGAACCATAGCACAGAGAGATGTGTACACTGCAACAAGTACACATGTCGTGAATGTAGGAAGGGTGTGTGGAAATTGTTAATATTTGAATGTGATGATTTTATATAGCACGGATCGGAAATCAGCAGTTCTTAGCATTGCACCACGCAAGCTGTCGTATCAACCGCCTACTGTAAACCGCAAGATGAATGAAAGAGACAATATATGTAAAAACATCATCGCACTAATGCAATATTATTTGAAAACGAACAGTCACGAACAGTCACAAGTACGCTGCAGAGCTACAGCGCATCTTTATGTGAAAACAGCATTCTCAGATGGGGGGTAGGGAAGGATCCTGAACACGACTGAGACAGAATGAAAAGTGAATAAAAAAAAACTAACCTTTACAAGTATCATAAATTACTGACTGTTACACACTGAAATAAAATGCATGTTTTTATTCTAAAATAGTAAGAATAAGAGCAGTTTACTTCTCAAAACTGAACCATGTAGGATCGAACTCATGACCTTTTGGATACTAGTCAGTGGCTGATACCATTACGCTACCGTGGCAGCTGTAGTAAGTATGTGTCAATATGGCATGCTAAGGTGGCTTTTTTCTGCAGTTATATTTTTGAATAAAAGCATACTTGTTCTGTTATATTTGTACCTTTTGTGAAAGTGTTTGATATTTGGACTTCAGGCTTCATACATTATATAGTTTATGCTTACATTTTGTCATTTACTACTACAATATGAAAAACGTTTCTGTTTTAAAAATGTGTTGACACGGATTACTGTAGAAACGGAACACATGTGAAATGCGTGTGTTCCAAATAATGATCTATTATTTCCACTCTAAAACTCCACTTCACTCCCAGATAATCAATCAAGGCATGAGCTGGGAGAAGTTTGTGCACGTTCTAAGTCGGTGGGGGGATGGAATAGCCGGCTGCTTGCAGCCTGATTTTTATCAGCACATTTAGATGACAAAAGACGCTGGTGGAGAGCTGTGAACGATTTTAAGAAGCGATTTAAGGTGGGACGGAATTACGAGTTTTTTTGTAGGCTCTGGTAATTCTAGTGTTAATGCCTTCCAACTGAGTGCCAAGTGTTCTCAGTTTATTCACAAACTTAGATGCATTTTCCTGAATTTGTTCCTCAATTATTTCTAACATACCTTTGAAGGCAGCCTCACAATGATCATTTACATGTTTATATCCTGTAGCAGCTTTTCATTTGTCCTCTGTATGTCCTTTGTTAATATAAATGATGACACCAAATTTGGTTAGCTAGGAAAGTCTGGGCAGGATTAAAATAATATGGAAAAGAAAACACTTTAATAATATAAATTTACTAACACAAAATCTTGTTTAGAGTATAAGGTTTATGTACACTGTTTATGAATGGTTCCTACACTGCCTAGCATAAGGTACAGCAAACCAAATGGGCATGTCTTCAAGATGAAGTTTAGAGCAGCTTTTACTCTCACTTACCAAAGGCGTGTTACTCCTTCCTATGCAGATCACTTTGTCAGGTGTCCCTTCTCATTTGCTAATCCTATGGGAGATAAAGGACAATATACCCACCCCAGGTGTCATGTATTTACCCTTTTGGCTTATTCTCCTAATATGTTCAGACAAATTACTGTAGATAAATGTATAACTGTTTATTAAGAGAGTAGTACCTATGGAATCTACAGCTTACACATCTGGAAAGGCATCATCAATGATGAAAGGTCTTAATCTTCTTTTCATTAAATTGAAAAGGCTCAGTGCTTTTAATCTTTCTTCATAATTCATCCCATCTACCCCTGGAATGAGCATAGATGCTCTTCACTGGGCCTTTTCTACGTAGTGCTGCTATGTACTTCAGTACTCCAGATGAGGCCTCACCAGTGCATTAAAAAAACCTGAGCACAACCTCCTTGGACTTGTACTGCACACATCGTGCTATTTAACCCAGGCATGTCAAACATGCGGCCCGCAACAGAAATCTGTGCAACCTACATGACAGATCCTAGTTAGCACTGAAATTGTACAAAATGATTACTATTGTTTGTGATTGAATCATTCTGCATCTTCGGCATTACTTATTGACTTTTCTTACTTCTGTCTTCTGACAAAAGCGCATTTACCCATGGCATTACGGTACCGGAAACGTCATCTGCTAGTATAGCCACGAGCCTTGACCAAATTTTGTGTTTCTTGTTAATTAGCACGCTGTATTTACTAATGTCGCTATAGTCGGAGCAGTAAGCTATATGTAGTATTATAACGTTCTGCCATAATGAGAATATCATGGGCCGCCACTTGGTTTGCAAGTTATGGACACGCGCATATAGAAGCGTGTCATGAGCAAGAGGCAGCTATGCAGTGTCCGCAACGGACGTGGCCAACCGCCGTAGATAAGATACCATATTGACATTGGCAGGCAAAGGGGCCACCGATTCTTTCTCTGCCCAGAGCTGCCACGAGCCTAGACCCGCCCCTGCTAGGCCACACTACTGGCTGGGCTGCTGAAACTGGCCACTGGGCAGAACTGACCATCACGAGTAGTAATAGCCCGCATATTTTCACGTTCTTTTTTGCTGTAGTTTTATGTAATTTTGTGCTAGTATTGTAACAAACAGTTAGTGCAGACTACAGCTGAAGATCTGAAGTGGACGCGAGAAGTTGGTGAGTTGTTTATTAACAAATTTTTGTGATTTTGAGTTTGTAAAATTAGTGTAGGTCAGGTGGCTTTTTGCATATTGGCTTATTTTACAATATAAACTTTGAAGTAAACTTAGTAAAGTAAAATTTGATTTTTGGAGGATTTGTATTCCAACTTGAATTACTGAGCAATGAATTCAGTGAGCGTTTTTGTGATTTCAGTTCACACAAACAGGACTTTGCACTGTTCTCTTACAACGTTGAGAATGCGCCTGAGAATATCCAAATGGAATTGATTGAACTGCAGTCACATTCTATTCTGAAGACAAAATACAACGAAGTTGGTGTGCCAGGCTTGTATGCTTACCTGCCACCCTCGTATGTGCAGATCCGTAAGTTGGCATCAAGAGTACTGCCTATGTTCGGGAGCACTTACCTTTGTGAGCAATTGTTTTTGTCAATGAAAGCTACCTAAACCCCACATCGCGCAAGACTTACTGTCGAGCACCTTTCATCCCTCATTAAAGTTGCAGCTGTACAAGATTTCAAGCCTGATATTGACAAATTGGTTACTAACAAGAGATACCAAGTGTCGGGACAAAAGAAATAGATCTCACACTCCTATATAAGCAATTAATATAATATAATAATATAAGGACCTAGCTAAGAGGCAAAGACTCTAATTGTACGCTGTTGTACGGAGAGTGTATGGAAATAAATTACTTTTCTTTAAACTTTAAGTGTTACATTTAAAGTTTTCAGTATTGGAAAGAAAGCTACCGTAACTTTGTATAATAATATAATATTATTTGTTACAGTGTGGCCTGCTGGCCTTGCGATATGGCAGTCGAAGCGGCCCACCAATGGTAGTGAGTTTGACATGCCTGATATAACTTATCATTCTATTTGCCTTCTTAATGGCCTCTGAACACTGTTGGGAAGTTGATAGCGTAGAGTCCCCTACGACTCCTAAATCCTTCTCATAAGGTATACTTTTGATTTTCAGACTTTCTATTGTGTATTCAAACCTAACATTCATACTTCCGATGTGTAACGCTTTACATTTACTGACATTAAATTTCATCTGCCACAAATCTGCCCAAGCCCGTATGCTCTCCAAATTCTTCTGTAATGATTTAACAGATTCCAAATTATCTGCCAATCCACCTATCTTGGTATCACCTGCAAACTTAACCAGCTTGTTACTTATATTCTTGTCTAAATCATTTGTATGTATTAAAAATAGCAGTGGCCATAGCACTGACCCCTGTGGAACACCACTCTTAACATCAGCCAATTCTGATAAGGATCCTCGCAACATCACCCTCTGCTTCCTGTGTCTGAGCCAGTTCTGCATCCATCTGAAAACATCACCCTGAACTCCCACTTCTTTTAGTTTGATGCCCAACCACTCATGTGGGATCTTATCAAATGCTTTCTCAAAATCAAGATAAATAATATTATATGCTCCACTTTGATCATATCCTTTTGTTGCTTCCTCTTAGATTTCCAGCATGTTAGTAAAGCATGACCTCCCTCTTCTGAACCCATGCTGACTGTTCAGAAAAACTCCTGTACTTGCCCTATGCTTCTCAATCTTATCCTTAATAATTCCTTCCATTAATTTTCCTGTGATGCCTGTAGGTGCTTTGATCTGCCCGGTCACCCTTTTTATACAATGGGATAATATTGTCCATTTTCCAGTCCTTCGGAATCTCCCCAGTGCGCAGTGACTTCCTCAAAAAATGTGTCAAGGGTTTATATATGTAGCAAGAAGATTATTTGTGACATGACAGGTGAAATTAGGAGAAAAAGGAAGGTGTGACAGAAGGAAGTTTTAAATAGGGAGTCAGGAGACAATAAGCAGGAGTGTTTGCAATATAGAGAAAAAAAGAATGTAAGTGGCAGGAGATAAACTGATTGGTAGGGAAAGCTTTCTTTTATTATTTTGGAGGTATGCTCCATAACCCACATAACAGAGTATAAGATAGGGCACCATTTGTTATGGAATGAAGACTCCCGTACCTCTGAGTTGTATTTGCTTATTATACTGGTCGTTACAATATTATATGAATTCACTAATTTTGTTAATAGTATATATATATTTTTTTGTAAATAGATATGACTATTCACCAAACTAATCTATTGTATATTATTTTTAAAGTAGCTGCTTTGTTATCCATCTTTTCCCTCATCTGTCACAGCCTCGGCCCCGACCCATATACTTACAAACATATATACAAATATACAGTATATTTTATATACATACTTTATATATATATATATATATATATATATATATATATATATATATATATATATATATATATATATAAATATATTCACATACACATGCACTATATTTCGCTCTGAAGCAAGAAGAGAACAATTTTTAACTATGTATGTATAATTATGTACTCATCCAAACCTTTACTTTCAAAATGATTTTTCATGACAGTCCTTGAAACAATTTCTGTTTACCACTAGACACAGGGAGACCTTACGTTTTGTGTACTAGATTGAGGTTTTAGTGCTATAATTCACACATCTCCTGCCTTCTGCTGCAGTTGTCCCAGAAGTTCAATGCATTTTAATATTGGTATGGTTTCTTGTTGTTGTCACTTTTTTCTTGCACTTTATTTTTGGAATAAATGAAGTACATATACACATTTTCATACCCACTTTTTCCAGTGCTGGGTTATGGTGCTGAGGACAGTGCCTCTCTTGGCAGCCCTGAGTGCAGAGCTAGTCATACAAATATCTGCACCTAAACCAGTGTTTCTCAACAGAGCTATGTGAGATTTTTTTTTATCCCGCTACTAACTGTACTCACTTCATAATCCCACTCCCTACCAACTTGCATTTCAAAAATGCATTTCAGTTTTATTTCTCATTTGTAATCATTTTTATTTCTGACATCAACATGGAGGTTTGGAGGTGGGTGGGATAAAAATATTGCATGGCACAGTCGATCCCTTTGGTGGGGGGGTGAGGAAATGTGTGTAGGGGGATTATACTGTGAATAAGTCACAAGACATCGCCTTTTTGTCTCTTATGTGCTTACGACAAAGCAACATAAAGTGTAACAGTACTTACAGGTACACTAAGAAAAGGCTCCCTCAAGCTTCCATACCTCTTTGAGCAGAACCATGCCAGGATTGAGAGTGATCAGGAACAAAGACTGATGGATTTTTGTGACAGAGAAGGTTTTAAGTGAGTGCTCAGTTTCTTACCCTCCCCACCTGCACAAGCAGGCTGCACAGCATGTTTCTCCATCTCTAAATCTCACTCTCACCCGCCAAAGCTTTTTAGTTTTGGTGAATTTCTTTGGTGTACCATTATTTTTATAAAAATTGCTAGATTAAGGCAGAAGAATACTCAATGAAGAATAAAGTGAATTTTAACAGTTATAAATAATAAAATGCACATCTTACATTTTAGTATTAAAAATATTAATCATCATTGGAATTCTACTGTTTCAGACAGAGCTGCCAATGTTAGGTAACATTCATTCTTTCTTTAAAAATAAATACAGGAATAGACTGAAGTCAGAAGCAGAACTGTGCTTAAAGCTTCAAAACTGCAACCCAGCTTTGACAATGATGGCCCTATAAAATATAAAGGCATCTCAACTTTTATCATTGACTTTGAGTTATGTTTATCTGGATTCATATGTATCCATATGTAACTATACATTTTGTAAATTAAAACTTTGGACATTTTAGGCTTTTCAATTTTTCTCTCATATCAAACTATTCTTTCATTAAAAAAATCATTAAAAAGCATTTGTTGTACATAAGAAAAACTAAAAGACATACAGTA
Organism: Polypterus senegalus; assembly: GCF_016835505.1. Taxonomy (NCBI): domain Eukaryota; kingdom Metazoa; phylum Chordata; class Cladistia; order Polypteriformes; family Polypteridae; genus Polypterus; species Polypterus senegalus. The sequence goes on from NC_053158.1 coordinate 111,125,495, forward strand.
TCACACACACAAAAAAATTCAATTCCAGGAGGTGGTACGCCAGTAAAAGCAATTAAAAACCCCTGGCCTAGACATAATTTGTGACATTTGATCACATATATTTCAACAGTCTGCTGTAATTCAGTCTACTATTATACACGGTCATGCATTGTGACTACAATTAGCAGTAGCCGAGATTCAAAATTATGCATCTCTTCTCAGCTTTGGTTTTATTTTAGTGGGGGCCCTGCCCAGATGGTACATTTTGGGCGGCCTTGACTTAATGTTTGGGAATCCTTGCTCTAAGTTATTCCATTAACGATGGTTGAGAAAGATGAAATTTTTGATGCTTGATGTTTATTTAAAACTCCCTCAGATGATTCAAATGGGAAATTCATTGATACTTCTAAACTTAGGGCAAGGAAATTTAAATATCATAGAAGTACAATTTCCTTGGCAATCAGGTAAGAGGAAATCATGCTTGATGCTGGAGTTAAAACTCTAATGTTAGGCAGATAAATCTGTGACAGACTATAATCCATGAATGAAACAAAATTTAAAGCATTAACTACGGTTATTTATTGCAAAATGGATTGCATCAGACTCCAGACCTCTAAATATAATTGAATTACAGGGCTGAGAGACCTTGTTCAGTGAGGTTTAACAGTTCTTATTCATTACATTGAAATGGGAGAATTGTGTCACATATCAGAGATTTTTATGAAAGACACAAATATTTACAGATCAAGCAGCTAAGAACGTGTACAGCAGCGGCAATCACAGGGCACTTGTGGACATTGCTCAAGTACCTTGGTAAAACAAGTGACTAATCGAGACTAATGGGGTGACATTTTGCAATATATCATTGTTAGAAATTAATTGTTTGACAGCCCTAATTCTAATTGAAGTAATTACATTATCTTTATAAAACAGCACTGGCAGAAAAAAGTTTGCATTATAATAGGAACGTACAAAGCGCAAAAGCCTAATAGCAGTATCAGACTGATAACAGTATGCCAAAAACCTCTTCAAAAACGCCTCATCTTCAGCTAGTCATTGAACTGTTGTGAACTCTAAGTCAGCTAAATAGGAAATATGTCATGAGAGATGCCAGCATACACATTGGCAAAGTAAGAAGACATGCCAGTCAAATTCAAAATATTCTGCAATATCATGTAATGAAGAGCAGAGTTGTTTTCAAACTAATAGAGAGTTGTTTTAGTGCTGCCATATTTTAATATTATCTTAAAAACATAAATAAGAGACGTGAACCACAATAATTACCCAATTGACATAAAAACAGTTTAATGTATTAGAGCTATGAACAGTTTTCATAGAAATGCAGATAGGCACAGCTGGTTTTTTCACAGCAGAAAATGAAATTAAAAGAGCTGGTAAAGAGAATTGATGTAATCTAAAATTATTCTTTTATGTAATTTTCCTGTCTGTTAGGGCATAGCAAAGTGAAAAAGTAAATTAGTACATTACAAACTATTTACTGCTTATTACTTAACCTGGCTTAAATTGCTTGCTTCATTATAGACCTCTCGTGCTTTCCTTCCATTTTTACTGTAATAATCTAGTCAGTTCTCTGTATTACTTTTTCTTATTTACTCTTTTTCATATCTTTCTTTCCACTAACACTTTCATAACCCATTTTCTTTAGAAGAGACATTATTTTCCAAATTGTAGTATTCTGACTCTTCCATCAATTCTGCATTATCTGCCCAATCTATGATAGACTGTCACATGTACTTTCAAATAGCTTTTCCTGTTTACTGTTTTTCTTTTATTTATTCTAGTAAACACTGAGCTTTCATGGTCTGTGCCTCTATTTGTTTCCTTTCACTGCTTTTGATACTTATTCCTTCTTTCATTTTACTTTGCTCATCTCTCTTACCCAATCATACCCCCCAAGTATTGTATGTCCTTCTTCATTTCCTTCCTTTTCAAGACTTTCACATGGCATTCTTTGATGTCTTTGCTTTATCAATTTTACAATATTCTCAGATTGTAAATCAAAATTTACTAGGTTTTCATTTTTTTTATTAGAACAATCTAGAAGAGAACAGGCCATTCAGCCCAACAAAGCTTACCAGTCCTAGCCTCTAAATTCTTCTAAAATAACATCAAGTTGAGTTTTGAAAGTCCATAAAGTCCGACAATGTACCACACTTGTTGATAGCTTATTCCAAGTGTCTGTCATTCTTTGTGTAAAGTAAAACTTCCTCATGTTTGTGCGAAATTTACCCTTAACAAGTTTCCAACTGTGATGAATTCCCGTCATAATTTTAAACACGTCATTCATGTCTCCCCTTAATTTTCTTTTGCTTAAACTAAATGAACTTATTAATTTTTTAAATAAAAGTCGATAACCAAGCCTTTATAAGTTCGTCCCATCACAGGGTACATTTACATGTACACATTGAGTTTAAAAAGACAAAAAAGTAACAGGAAAATGCTTGGGCTATGAGAGAAAACCGGCATACCAAGGGAACACCCACATAGACACAGGCAGCATGTGTATACTCAAAATGGATAATAACCAGATAATAAACTAAAATAGCTAAAGTTGTGGGAGAGCAGTACCAGTCTATGCACCACAGTGCCTGGCAAAACCAAAAAAATATTGAAGGAAACTTGTACTGTATATATATAGAAATATAAATTGTGACGGGTGGCCATGGCCATTACTTGGCCGGGATGCCAGGTAGATGAAATGACAGGGTGAGAGGGCATCTGCAAGCCTCCCACTCCCCCAGGGGACTAAAGGACAATACTCCGGTGTAGCTGTGCCCCAATGGAATCCCACAGGGCATGCTAGGAGTTGGAGTGTGGCACAGCCCTTGCCAAGAGGAGAAGTAGAGACCTACGACAAGGAGAGAAGAAGAAGAAGGGACTATTTTTGGTGCTTGATGTACTGTGCTGTTGAGGGCAGTGAGGGAGATAGGCTTCCTGTGTGTAAATAAACGTGTGCTGTGCTGAACTGTCTCTGCCTGTCTGTGTTGGGATTGGGGCAGCTGGAGCGCCTCTGGTTCCCACAATATACACACATATACACACACACATACATTCACACACACATGCACATACAGTTAATCCTCAACATTCACGCATTTAACTTTCATGACTTAAGTATTCACACAATTTAATTTGTCTCCACTTCTTTACTTTCGCGTTGGCAACCTTGCACATTCACAGGCTTCATCGCTATGCACAGTAGAGAAAAAAATGTGAGGTGCAAAATTGGGGAGTGGTAATAATTTTTCTGTAAGATGATGGAATTTAGACCTTCAATTATACATAAAGAATGATGTGCTCTAGTATAAATTTTCATGCAAGCCCTGATCATGAAACGTCACAGATTTTGGGGTTTGATTTACATTTTTGCCTGGGGGGATGAGGGAACACAATTGAATAAAATGCTGGTCTCATTGTAAAGAGCTCCCCACAAATTTGTTGCAACTTTTCATTGTTTTATTTTAAAAAAATCAAGTTTTGTGTTGCAATTATGTCTCCTAAAGCTTGGTGCAAGAGCTACCGGCTGTAAGCCCAAGAATGCAGTCAGTTATTCGGTTTAGTGTGAAAATAAAAAAGCATTAGTTAAGCTTCCTGCCAGAATGTCAGCAGCCTCTGTCTGCCACAAAATTGGGGTTAACAAATTGACCAGCTGGCTAGAGACATTGAGGTTGCAGATCCCATCATCGATAACAGCCTTAAGGTGAAATATCAACTCATCTTTGCTATGCTCACATACACCGCGTCCCTTAAGGATCTCAAGTGGTGCACAAAGCAGACAACACTGATGGATTATTTGAGGCCTGTGCATACTTCACATCCTACCAATGCCATCTGCCAGCTGTGAAAGGCAGAGTGTCAGAGAAGATTTCAAGACCTCGCCAGTCTCAACTTCTCCTGACAGCAGTGCCTAAATGTGTTTGTTTTAAATTGTTTAATGAGATGTTAGCACCAAAGGAAACAAAATCCTAGGAAATGAATAGCCAGGAAAAATGTTTTTTTTTGCATGTTACCAGTTGTATTTTGGTACTGTATTTTAACAGTTATTTCCTGGTCACTGTGTTATAAAGAGTACATATGATGAAAAATAGTATTTTGTTATAAAGAATTCCATGAAGATAAATGTATTTTGATCAATCTCTAAAGAAAGATTACAGTTTTTGGAGGTTGCTGAAACCTAAACCTATTTCCCATAGATTCAATACATTAATATTCACACCGTCAGCTTTCATGTCATTTCCTAGGAATGTAACCCCTGTGAAAGATGAGGAGATTATATTTGTGTTAGGGCTGCACGATTAATCTTTTTTTTGTCATGATAACGATATTTATGACCCACGATCAGTTAATAAATATCGTCGCGATTTTACAGTATAAAGACTAAACAAACTGTTTTTTATGGGCGGAGTTTACGGATTGGACTGCATCACAAAGACGTTACTGCGTCTAGATTGCAAGCTCTTTCTGAAGCAGTAGAAGTCAATAGCAGCAATAACAGTCAGTCAGAATAAACATATGATGGCGGAGCAACGTGAGGAAGGTGCAGAAGTGCGATCGTTAGTTCCTAAAAAGGGGTCATGCTCAGTTGTCTGCAACTATTTCGGTTTTGAGGAATGTGATGTTGATCAGGTACGAGTCTTGTGCAAACTTTGCTCCTGTTCTGTCCAAACGTCCCAAGGTAACACAACAAACCTCATCAACCACCTTAAAAGCCACCACAAAGTACACTATCAAGAATTTCAACGACTGAAGGCACAAACAGCAACAATAAAAAATTACCAGCCATCCACAACACAGACAACAATATCAGGGACATTGTTCAACGCAATACCATATCTGCCTAGCTCGCAAAGACACCAGGGGCCTCATGTATAACGGCGTGCGTAGAACTCGCACTATAACATGGCGTAAGCACAAAGCGAAATGTGCTTACGCACAGAAAATCAGATGCAGGAATCTGTGCGTACTCCAACTTCCACGTTCTTCCGCTACATAAATCCCGATCAGCGTGAAAACTAGCGCTTCGTGAGCGCGCATTATGTAGCGCCCCAAATCCTCCCAAATTACGCCTATTTGAATATGCAAATCAATATAAATCGCCCTTAAGCGCAGTCTTCTGTGAAAAGACAATGGGAAAAGCACGGGGAAAATATAAAAATTTCAGCGAATACCAAGTGGAGGCAAAGGAAAAACATACTATTTGTTCAAATAAACCGTGGTATAATCAACAAAAGGAAGTTGATCGAGTGACATAGCGTGTTGGAGAAACTTGAAAGCTCACATTCACAAAATCGCACAGTGCCGGAAATAAAAAAGAAGTCACATATCAAACTTGCTGTGAAAAGAAGAGTTGTAAGCCCATTGTCTGAGTGTCATATGAAAGTTTATTAGGGTACAGAGAAAAAAGGCACACGGTGGGGAAAAAGCACGAAATGTCAACTTTAATCTCGAATTTTCCACTTTAATCACGTAGTTTATTTTATCATTTAGTAGAACATTATAAACTTCATCTTAAAATCGTTTAATTAACCAGTTTCTCAAAATTACATCGTAATTAAAGTAGCACGTTAAATGCTTTGTTTTGTATTTGATCTTCTACTTGTATGTGATCTATGTGTGTGGATCACTACTTGCTTCTTAAACCGGCTCTCTTCCTCTAACTGGACACAGAGTCCATTACATTTGTGATATTACAGCTCTCTGAATAACTAAAATACTGAGATGTATACGTGATGTCATTTTCATGATGATAGGAGCTAAAGCACATTATTAAACATTTTCGGCTACTTTAAGACGGCCAAATGACAGTGCGCTCTTCACCAACAGTCTTTAGTCAGTGACGCTATTTATTAAATGATATTTAAGCGCCACGCACTCACATGATATTAGATACGTACTCAAATAGCATTTTATTTTGTTTTATTTCAGTTTTATCACAAAAGAACAACTGATTCTTTCATACCATTTTTAATGAAACGCAATACATTTGTTTAGTGCATATTACGCTCAAGACGCTACCTTGTGTTCCGTCAAGTTACACAATGACAATAAAAACCACAAAAACTTAAGGGAGCGATCTGCACTTATTAAGACCTCGCTGCAGAGTGCGTACCAAACACCAGCTTCTACTACTCACCTGAGGAACACACTCAAAAAGTTATGTGCACCCCTGGTTATAATAACACATTATAATGACAATGAGTCATATGTCTACAGTATAATAATCATCATTTTTATTCTGCTAATCTATCAAATTAGATACATTTAAAAGTTAAAAAATATTTGATTAGTCAAATACTATTATGTTAATGTTTGTGAACCCAGATGAGCTTAGAATAAGTGAGTGTTTATTATTTATTAATAAATGTTTGATAATTGCCTTATGTAGGTGTATAAAATTAGTGAAATAAAAAAAAATTTTTTTTCATGAAAGAACATGAGAAGATCTACCCAAGGCTTTCAAAAGTGGCAATAAAATACTTGTGCATACCAGCCACAAGCTCTCCTTCAGAGAGGGCTTTAGTTCCGGTGGAAATGTAGTTACTTGCTTGCGGTCTTCCCTAAAGATCAACTTGACAGGCTTGTGTTCTTAGCCAAAAATCTGTAACATGTTGTAAAACTTTTTTATTCTTATTTGATTTTATTACAAGTTGATGTAAAAGAGGCAGTTTAATTTTATTTATTTACCACAGCTAAGAAAAACTCTCCATTCTAAACTTGTTCGGTTTGTTTATTTTTCTTTATTTGTGGCTGTAAAGTGCAATAAGAATACACAAGTGAATAAAAGTTCATTACCAAAGGAATAATCGTCATTATTAATTGTGATAAAAATTTTGAGCAAAATAATCGTGATAATCATTTTTTCTGTTATCGTGCAGCCCTAATTTGTGAATATTATATATTTGCATACACATATACATATATACATTGTCACACACGTGCGAGTTGGAGGCAGTCAAAGAGCCTAAAGGTGAGTGAAATCTCGCGAGACAAGGGTTTATCACGTGGTGCTTACCTGAATCTCTTTCTATCTACAGAAAACCGGAAGAAAAATAAACACTTCCAGATTCAATTCCAAAATGGCCGCTATTCCGGTTCCAATCTGATGACGTCACTTCCGGTTCCACAATCAATTACTCCGGTCTACTCATGATGACGTTGGTTCTGTGGTCCCGCCTCCAATCGTCATTTCCTGCCAACCATTTCCTCTCCCATCATCCCATCTGTTATATAAACGCCATTTTGTTGCAATACATTATTCACTTTGTACTGAAAAGTCATTTTGAATCATCTTCTTTTCATTTCTGTCTGGACGACAATATATGGGGACAACCTCCAAACCTTTTTCTATTTTGAAAGGACTCTTTATTTATTACAACATATATACATACATATATACAGTATATACATATCTCAATAGGCCTGAATCACAATCTGATCATTTTGATGGTCACATACCAGGTAATGCTTGTGGTTGGTCAGTCAGTTAGTAAACATCCATCACGCCCTCTCAGATGCGAGTAGCAGATAATAGTTATATGATACAGTACCTGCCAAATAATATAAAGAGTACACAACACGTGTTTCGCCCTACTTGGGGCTCATCAGGTGTATACACTTGGATGCTTGCCAACCAACCACAAGTGTTAACTGGTAGGTGATCACCCTAATAATCAAATTGTGATTCAGACCTATGGATTTAATATTTTGCTCTACACCCTGTCAAATAAGCGAACCAACTGCTGTGGCGCAATGACTGAGGCTCTGCTTCAGGCGCTGACGTTAGAGAATCGATCCCCAAAAGGGGAAGCAAAAGTGAGTACACCTGACGAGCCCCATGTGTCATGTACTCTTTGTATTGTTTGGCAGGTACTATATACACATACATTATGTATATATTTTTATACATACATACTGTGATGGATGGCCGGCTTCATATTGCGGTCCTCACCCCCAGGCCACCAGGAGGAGCTCTCCCGACAGCATGGACGGGCCACAAATTCCAGCAGGGCCTCATGGACTATGTAGTTTTTATGCACAGCCCTGCTGGATACCTTGGGGATCACTGGGAGTCGCTGTCGGGAGGCCAGTGGACTCATTTATGCCCTATAACCCGGAAGTGCGTTATAATCCTGGGACAGGAAGAAACAACGCGCTTCCGGGGTGAAGATAAGGACTATTTACCCTGACCCGGAAGGAATAAGGACTTGTGGACTGTTGGACAGGAACACCTCCTGGTCAGGGAGCATAAAGGACTGTGGGAGCTCCCAGACAGCAAGCTGAGCTGGGTGGTAGGAGGGCAACGCGTCTGGGAGCTGGAGGATTGGATTATTGATTGTGTTTATTGTTGATTGATGAATATAGTGGAGGAGAAGGGTGCTTGGTACACTTTATTATAATAATAAAAATAATTATTATTGCACTTTTACCTGGTGTTTAGCATGGTACTTGAGGGTTCAAGGGAGCGCTAGAGCCCCCTACTGCTACAATACACAAATAAATATACATACACATACACATATAGCTGTGCCCAGCCGGGATGCCTAGAAGGATCGGGAGAGGAACTACGCCTCCCCCGGACCACAAGAGGGCAGCCAACCTGGTTTGTGTGAGGGGCCACGGGAACTGAGCATGGAAGCTCAACCCTACAGGGGCCTGTGGTCAAAGCCAGAGGGCGCCCAGAAGACTATGAAGCCCTGAACGTCAGCACTTCCGCCACACCCGGAGGTGCTGCCGGATGTATTACCAGGGACACCCAGAGTGCTTCCGGGTGCTCATGCGGCACCTGCCACCCCAAGAAGTGCTGCAGGAAGCTCATCAGGAGGCACCTTGAGCACATCCAGGTGGACATAAAAGGGGCCGCCTCCCTCCAGTTGTCAGCTAGAGTCGGGTGGAAGAGTATGATGCTTGGAGGAGAGGAGTGGAGGCAGTGAAGGAAGGCCAGACTGAGGGTGATTGGTGTAGGGACACTGGGTTGTGTGTGGGATGTTTGTAAATAGAACTGTAAATAAACGTGTTGTGGGTTTGAACATTGGTGTCTGCCTGTCTGTACCAGGGCTGGTCTTTCCACAGTGTATTGGACCCCCGGGGCGCTTACAGCCACCCTAACCTCGACAGAGACAGACAGGACACTAATTGCCACACATCACACCTTTATTTATAGGTGGGAAAGTGCTTTCTATACTTCCTACAAGAACACAATGTTCACAAAACAAAAAGCATAGTCCTTTTCCTTCTTCTTTTTCTTTCTTTCTTTTCTCCGCCTCCACTCCTCTTCCAGTAAGCTTTGTCCACTTCCACCCAACTCTTCAAATGGAGCGAGGCAGCCCCTTTAGTCAGCTCCTGGGAGTGTTCCAGGTGGCTAATCGGTATTACTACCCCTGGCAACACCCACAGAACCCAACAGGGCTGTACCAAACTTCAAGTTCCAGAGGTCCTTATATATATATATATATATATATATATATATATATATATATATATATATATATATATTGTGAACTTTGACCCGGACACACACAGACGGACAACATAGTTCCACCACACACTATTTATTTACAATATTTACAAATTACGTGCAACCCAAAACCCCAGTGCCTCTTGCACCGATTCCCCAAAGTCCAGGGCTCACAGTCTCTGTGCCTTTCTTTCCTGGCCGCCTCCAGTCCTCTCTCCAGCTCTGTCCACTTCCACCTGAAATCCACTGCTCACTGAAGGGAGGCGGCCCCTTATATATGCTTCCCCAACGAGCACCAGGTGTTCCCGGCATTCTTCCCTTGGCCACGCCCCAGCGTGGCGGAAGTGCCGGCTGACCTCCCGGCAGCTCTCCGAGTGTCCTCCAAAGTCTTCCCCCCGGCACTTCCTGGTGTGGCGGAAGTGCCGGGCTCCCGGGATAATCAGGCACTGGGGTGCCGCCTGGCGGTGGCCTGGCGGTGGCCATCATTATATATAATGAAAGATCAGCCTCGACACAGACAGACACAGACTCCAAATGTCCAAAACACACACCGCTTATTTTCTTTTGCACACACAGCACAAAGACAGTACAGAAATCACCACAATAAACTCAGTCCTTCTTTTCCTTCCTTCAGCCTCCTCCACTCCTCTCTTGCAAGCTCCGTCTACTGCCACCCGACTCAAGCTCTCTGAATGGAGTAAGGCAGCCCCTTTTATCCCACCCTGGATGTGCTGCAGGCGGTCCATGATGGTCTTCCGGCAGCACTTCCTAGTGTGGCGGAAGTGCTGCCCTTGCGCCCTGAAGCACTCTGGACATACATTGCTCCTGTTCCGGCAGCACTTCCTGGTGTGGTGAAAGTGCTGTTGTCTTTGGCTCAGGAACCATTCAGGCGAATCCCCTCTGGTGGTGGCTACGGACCCCAACAGGGCTGAGCCCTGATGTACTCCATGGTGGCTACCCTCTTGCATCCAGGGGAACATATTGCCACTCTCTCTGTCCTTCCCTATTCCAGGTGTCCTGGTGGGGCAAGGTCTCTGGTCGTCTGCCACAATATATATACACACAAACACACACATATATACTGTCACACACGTGCACATGGGGGGCAGCTGAAAGGACTGAACAAAGGTAATTCCATGTCAGGCCAGGGTGGCTTTCTCTGTCGTCCCTGCAGAACAAGCATGGGAAATTCTGTCTGATTCCTGCCACAATGACGTCACTTCCGTGTCTGGCCATGAAAACGTCACTTCCAGTTCTGGCTATCCTGACATGACTTCCGATGCCCTGCCTTAAAACACAGACCACTTCCTCAGTTCTGTGTTGGACTCAATTCTATACACATCTGTGCAACCTATTTTGCCTTTTAAAGGCTATTTATTTAACAATACATATACACACTTTATATATGTATATATATATATACTAGCAAAATACCCGCGCTTCGCAGCGGAGAAGTAGTGTGTTAAAGAGCAATGAAAAAGAAAAGGAAACATTTTGAAAATAACGTAACATGATTGTTAATGTTATTGTTTTGTCACTGTTGTGAGTGATGAGTGTTGTTGTCATATATATATATATATATAAATATAAATATATATATATATATATTTACACACACACACAAACATATATATATACATATCTATACATATACACATCCATATACATACACACATACATACATACACACACACACATATATACACACAAATACATATATATATATATACATAAACACACACATATATAAACATATATATACATATACATACATATCTACATATATACACACACAGCTATTTCAGTATCAGTGCAATACGCTGTTTGTTAAAACGGATGACACCCGCTCTTACGTGCAAGTCTGCATGGATATTATGAACTATCGTATTTGTTCAAGTTCTATTTAAATTTTAAATAGAAGGAATTTTTATTTAGTCGACAGAAATATCTTTGGTAGGAATGGTAAAAACAGACAGGAATATTATTCCTGAATAAATCAACTCAAACCTTAAACAACTTATAATATTTTGCTCTCCATAAAAATATATCCTGTCTAAATTATACAAGTTAGAAATAAAGTAAACATTAAAAGAACAAACATTCAAATTTCTTTACTCTTATGTAATTTTATATTTTATAAAAAATAAACTTAGATTTTAAATATCCCAAAAGATTTTGCTCTCCATAAAAATATATCCTGTCAAAATTATACAAATTCAAATATGAACATGCTGCATAACAAAACCTAGAAATATAAATAAAATGTGTTCCTTTCAGCAATAACAAATCAAATCATTCAGTTGTCTTTGCTCATATGTCATTTTAGAGCTGGACGCCTGGCATCTTTTTTTGGCAACAGGTTCGTTTCTGTTTGGTGTGAGGTTCTGTGTTGTGGAGATTCTCAGGATGGATTGCAGGTGCTCATCAGTGAGGCGACTCCTGTGTGCTGTTTTGTTAGTCTTTATCACTGAGAAGAGCTTCTCACACAGATATGTGCTACCAAACATGCACAAGGTTCGAGCCGCATGTAGACGGACTTTTTTTGTTCTTCAAAGTCACCAAAGCGCCATGCAAACTCAGTGCGCTCAGTTTATCAGCAAAGTGCGTATTTGGGAACACCGTAGTGACGACTTGGTTTAACATTACTTGGTAATAGGGAAAGTGGGGCAAGTGGTTGTGTCTCCCATAAAAGCAGCCTCAATTGAAATCACTTTGTGATTGTGCACGGGTAAAAACGTCCGCTGAAGTGTCAGATTCTTATTTAATTCTTCTGCTTTCTGTATCTTCTGCATTGCATTCAGGTCTTTCAGGTTACCCTGATGTTTTGTTTTATAGTGCCGTCTTAGATTAAATTCTGTAATTACAGCCACATTAGCTCCACAAATGAGACACACGGGTTCAGTAAACATATACTCAGCCTCCCATCGGTTTTAAAGGCTCTATTTTCAGAATCAACTTTTCTCTTCAGCATCGTGTGAGCTAGCTTCGCAATAACTTGCAGCATTTTAAGGTAGACTTGATTAACGCGGTAACTGTTCGGCAAGGCAGCTGAAGCGCTGCATTATGGGATCTGTAGTTTATTGTGTTACCAGCGCTTCATATACCCGGGCTTTAATAACAATAATACAGTATATAAAATGATCTCGGGGCGGATATAATTACACGCCGGGCGGATGTGGCCCGCGCCCTTGAGTTTGACACATATGGACTAAATAGAACTTGAAAAGATATATTTTTCAAATGTGATCGCGCAATTCAGATAGAGTTGACGCACTACAGCCTGCATGCCTCAATAAGTCATCCTCCCTTGCCCTTACTTTTTACCGTTCATCTAATGAATACACTGAGTATGGCTTTACCAAAACAATCACTGATGGCGAATAAAGTATCCATTATTCGAGTATGTAGATCGGGATATATACATATATATATACCCGCGTATCGCAGCGGAGAAGTAGTGTGTTAAAAAAGCTAGAAAAAGAAAAGGGAACATTTTAAAAATAACGTAACATGACTGTCAATATACAGTATTTGTTTTGTGAGTGTTACTGAGTGTTGCTGTCATCAAGGATTTGATTATCATTATTTCTTTCAATCAGGTTCGTATTTGTAGGATGTGTTGTGTTCAAGTTACATTCCGTGTTTGTCAATCGTTGTAAAGATAACAGGTTTCATTCATCGATTCGTTTCTTACTGCATCAATAAACAGCTCGTCTTCTTCTTTATCTGAGACCTGACACACTGCATGCACGGGTTTTTACACTGTCTTCCTTTAGCGGGACATTGACTTTTTCCAACATGTGCTTTGTTTCCGCAGTAGTTGGATTTATGAATATGCTTGTATGTATGAGGCGCTTCATATTTTTTGCTGCCTTTTCAATTGTGTAATTCGGTTTTTGTTCAGCGCTCTTTGGAACTGTTGCCTTTTATCTGTGCACTGCGTCAGTTCACGTGAGCCACTCGGTGTACATGCATCGAAGGTTCCCAGCTGTGCTGGTGCCATCTCGTGCTATGTCCATGGCTGTATTTAATGTTACCTTAGTCCTGGCACTTAAAACTTTCTCTCGCAGTTTCGCTGAGTTTCTATGTACTGCGTGATTACGTGGGAGGCGTGATGATGTCACACGAAACTCCGCCCCCACGGCGTTGAAGCTCATCTCCATTACAGTAAAGTAATTAGTATAGATACTAATAAAAGGCAAAGCCCTCACTCACTCACTCACTCACTCACTCACTGACTCACTGACTCACTCACTGACTCATCACTAATTCTCCAACTTCCCGTGTGGGTGGAAGGCTGAAATTTGGCAGGTTCATTCCTTACAGCTTCCTTACAAAAGTTGGGCAGGTTTTATATCGAAATTCTACGCGTAATGGTCATAACTGGAAGCAGTTTTCTCCATTTACTGTAATGGAGATGAGCTTCAACGCCGTGGGGCGGAGTTTCGTGACATCATCACGCCTCCCGTAATCACGCAGCACATAGAAAATCAGGAAGACCTCAAAAAGCTGAAGAAAACATATAATTGAGAAGGCAGCGAAACAATAAGAAGCGAGCGAGTGACATATACAACCATATTGATGAGTTCTGCTACTTCGGAAACAAAGCACGATGTAAACCTACACTTTAAATTAAGTTTATAGACAGGCTGCCGCTGGCGTTTGTAATTTAGTGCCTGCCCATATAAGACCATCCGTCAGCGGCAATCCAATAGCAAACTCCACTAAATATTCACGGGTTAAGGACTGTGCTTATGCAGAGGAAGATGAGATGGTCAGCGTGGTGTTTGGCACAAACTCAGCGAAACTGCGAGAGAAAGTTTTAAGTGCCAGGACTAAGGTAACATTAAATAAAGCTATGGACATAGCACGAGATGGCACCAGCACAGCTGGGAACCTTCGATGCAAGTACACCGAGTGGCTCACGTGAACTGGCGCAGTGCACAGATAAAAGCAACAGTTCCAAAGAGCGCTGAACAAAAACCGAATTACACAATTGAAAAGGCAGCAAAAAATATGAAGCGTCTGATAAGCATATTCATAAATGCAGCTACTGTGGAAACAAAGCACACGGTGGAAAACGTCAATGTCCGCTAAAGGAAGACAGTGTAAAAAACCCGTGCATGCAGTGTGTCAGGTCTCAGATAAAGAAGAAGACGAGCTGTTTATTGATGCAGTAAGAAACGAATCGATGAATGAAACCTGTCATCTTTACAACGATTGACAAACACGGAATGTAACTTGAACACAACACATCCTACAAATACGAACCTGATTGAAAGAAATAATGATAATCAAATCCTTGATGACAGCAACACTCAGTAACACTCACAAAACAAATACTGTATATTGAAAGTCATGTTACGTTATTTTAAAATGTTCCCTTTTCTTTTTCTACCTTTTTTAACACACTACTTCTCCGCTGCGATACGCGGGTATATATATATGTATATATATATATCCCGCTCTACATACTCGAATAATGGATACTTTATTCGCCATCAATGATTGTTTTGGTAAAGCCATACTCAGTGTATTCATTAGATGAGCGGTAAAAAGTAAGAGCGAGGGAGGATGACTCATTGAGGCATGCAGGCTGTAGTCTTGCGTCAACTCTATCTGAATTGCGCGATCACATTTGAAAAAATATATCTTTTCAAGTTCTATTTAGTCCATATGTGTCAAACTCAAGGGCGCGGGCCACATCCGCCCAGCGTGTAATTATATCAGGCCCGAGATCATTTTATATACTGTATTATTGTTATTAAAGCCTGGGTATATGAAGCGCTGGTAACACAATAAACTACAGATCCCATAATGCAGCGCTTCAGCTGCCTTGCCGAACACTACCGCGTTAATCAAGTCTACCTTATGATGCTGCAAGTTATTGCGAAGCTAGAGTTATTGCGCACTGAGTTTGCACGGCGCTTTGGTGACTTTGAAGAACAAAAAAAGTCCGTCTACATGCGGCTCGAACCTTGTGCATGTTTGGTAGCACATATCTGTGTGAGAAGCTCTTCTCAGTGATAAAGACTAACAAAACAGCACACAGGAGTCACCTCACTGATGAGCACCTGCAATCCATCCTGAGAATCTCCACAACACAGAACCTCACACCAAACAGAAACGAACTTGTGGCCAAAAAAAGATGCCAGGCGTCCAGCTCTAAAATGACATATGAGCAAAGACAACTGAATGATTTGATTTGTTATTGCGTAAGGCGGAGTCAACCGTTTAACAAACAGCGTATTGCACTGATCTGAAATAGCTGTGTGTGTATATATGTAGATATGTATGTATATGTATATATATGCTTATATATGTGTGTGTGTATGTATGTATATATATATATATATATATATATATGTATTTCTGTGTATATATGTGTGTGTATATATGTAGATATATATATGTATGTATATATGTGTATATGTATAGATATGTATATATATATGTATGTTTATGTGTGTGTGTGTAAATATATATATATATATATATATGACAACAACACTCAACACTCACAACAGTGACAAAACAATTACATTGACAATCAGGTTACGTTATTTTCAAAATGTTTCCTTTTCTTTTCATTGCTTCTTTAACACACTACTTCTCGCTGCTGAAGCTTGGTATTTTACTATACTATATAAAAGAAAAGGCAACTTTCCTTTCTTTACACCTTTTTCCTTTTATCCCAAACCAAAGCCTTTCTCTCTTAACACTGCAGAGGACACAAAACTAATTTTCTTTAAATGCCGGTAAGGCACATTACCAGAGGCATAAATTTGAATGTTCACATAGAAAATGTAATTTCAATGTACCTGTACTTCTTAAAACGTTAATGTTTTACTGTTTAATAACTTATAGACTATAATTTATTATTTTTCCCTTGCACTCAGTGACCAAACCTATACACACACATATAGACACATACAAACATACACACAAGTATATGTATGTGTATATATATACACACACACACACACACACACACACACATACATACATACATACATACATACACACATGTATATAATTTGTGTGTGTGTATGTATGTATGTGTGTGTATATATGATGTAGATAGGTATGTATGTGCGAGTGTGTGTATATGTAGATATGTATATAGATATGTAGATATGAAGATATATATATATATGTGTATATATATATGTATATATATATATATATATATATATATATATGTATGTATGTATGTATGTATGTGTGTGTGTGTGTGTGTGTGTGTGTGTATATATATGACAGCAGCAATCCAAGCTGTGAGAAAACAGTAAAAAGGAGGCGTGTCAGACGTCAGTAGTACATTTTCTGATGCAGCTACCGAAAACAACTTGTGGCCTGCCGCCAAATACACAAAACAATTACTTTGACAATCATGTTACATTATTTTTAAAATGTTTCCTTTTCTTTCTCTTTCCTTCTTTAACACACTACTTCTCCGCTGCCAAGCGCGGGTATATATATATATATATAGATAGATAGAAATATATATATAGATAGATATGAGAACAACACTCATATCAATGACAAAACAATTACATTAACAACCATGTTACGTTAGTTTTAAAATTTTTCCTTTTCTTTTTCGTACCTTCTTTAACACACTACTTCTCCTTTCTGAAGCCTGGTATTCTGCTATATATATATAGATAGATAGAGATATATATACATAGATAGATAGAGGTATATATATATAGATAGATAGAGATATATATATAGATAGATAGATATATATATATAGATAGATAGATATGAGAACAACATAGATAGATAGATAGATAGATAGATAGATAGATAGATAGATAGATAGATATGAGAACAACACTCATATCAATGACAAAACAATTACATTAACAATCATGTTACGCTATTTTTGAAATTTTTCCTTTTCTTTTTCGTACCTTCTTTAAAACACTACTTCTCCGCTGCGAAGCGCGGGTATTCTGCTAGTATATACTAATAAAAGGCAAAGCCCTTACTGACTGACTCACTCACTCACTCACTGACTCATCACTAATTCTCCAACTTCCCATGTAGGTAGAAGGCTGAAATTTGGAAGGCTTATATATATATATATATATACAGTCTTTGGGGTGTGAACAACTGTTGCTGGAGTGCCAGAATCCATGAAGGAAGAAAAATGAAAAACATTATTTGTACAAAATCTTAATTTATTTATCCATTCCTAAATAATTAAATGGGTAGGGTTTTTCGTATCAGTGCAATACGCTGTTTGTTAAGACAGATGACTCCCTCTCTTATGTGCAAGTCTGCCTGTATATTATGAGCTATCGTATCTGTTCAAGTTCTATTTAAATTTTAAATAGAAGGAATTTTTATTTAGTCGACAGAATATTATTCCAGAATAAATCAACTCAAACCTTAAATAACTTATAATATTTTGCTCTCCATAAAAATATATCCTGTCTAAATTATACAAGTTAGAAATAAAGTAAAGGTTAAAAGAACAAACATTCAAATGTCTTTACTCTTATGTAATTTTATATAAAAAATAAACTTAAATTTTAAATATCCCAAAAGATTTTGCTCTCCATAAAAATATATCCTGTCAAAATTATACAAATTCAAATATGAACATGCTGCATAACAAAACCTGGAAATATAAATAAAATTTGTTCTTTTCAGCAATAACAAATCAAATCATTCAGTTGTCTTTGCTCTTATGTCATTTTATCAGATTTGGACGCCTGGCATCTTTTTTTGGCGACAAGTTCGTTTATGTTTGGTGTGAGGTTCTGTGTTGTGGAGATTCTCAGGATGGACTGCAGGTGCTCATCAGTGAGGCGACTCCTGTGTGCTGTTTTGTTAGTCTTCATGACTGAGAAGAGCTTCTCACACAGATATGTGGTACCAAACATGCACAAGGTTCGAGCCACATGTAGACGGAGCTGGAGCATTTGTGCGGGAATGGAGTGAATAAACTGTGCGGGCCCTGCAGTATCGTACTTTGCCTTCAGTGTGCCATTACACTGCAGCTCAATCACCTCCATCTGAATCTGCACAGGTGCAGTTTCCACATCGACGGCAAATGGGTTGCGAAACAACTCAAAATTCTTTTTGTTCTTCAAAGCCACCAAAGCGCCGTGCGAACTCAGTGCGCAGTGCGTTCAGTTTATCGGCAAAGTGCGCATTTGGGAACACCGTAGTGCCAACTTGGTTCAACATTACTTGGCAACAGGGAAAGTGGGGCAAGTTGCACTGGTGCATTTGTGTCTCCCATAAAAGTAGCTTCACTTGAAATCACTTTGTGATTTTGCACGGGTAAAACGTCTGCTGAAGTGTCAGATTCTTCTTTAACTCTTCTGCTTTCTGTATCTTGTGCATTGCATTCAGGTCTTTCAGGTTATCTTGATGTTTTGTCTCATAGTGCCGTCTTAGATTAAATTCTGTAATTACAGCCACATTAGCTCCACAAATGAGACACACAGGTTTACCGGCAATGTCAGTAAACATATACTCAGCCTCCCATTGGTTTTTAAAGGCTCTATGTTCAGAATTACCTTTTCTCTTTGGCATCGTGTGGGCTTGCAGCTTCATAAGCTAGACTTGATTAACGTGGTAAGTGTTCGGCAAGGCTGCTGTAGCGCTGCATTACGGGATCCGTAGTTTATTGTGTTACCAGCGCTTCATATCCCCGGGCCATTAATAACAATAATATATAAAATGATCTTGCGGGCCGGATATAATTACCCGCCGGGCGGATGTGGCCTGGGCCTTGAGTTTGACACATATGGACTAAATAGAACTTGAAAAGATATATTTTTTCAAATGTGATCGCGCAATTCAGATCAAGTTGATGCGCACTACAGTGCTCTTGTGGTTTTGCCTGCATGCTTCAATAAGTTACCCTCCCCTCGCTCTTACTTTTTTACAGTTCATCTAGTGAATACACTGAGTATGGCTTTACCAAAACAATCATTTATCGCGAATAAAGTTTCCATTTATCCTAAAGCTTCAATTAGTGATCTGTCTTTCTGCGTTAACCACTTATTTTTTCATACGTCTCTAACCAAGGGGATGCTAGGCTAAAATGAATCGTGAAGTGCGCATACATACTCAGTGCATCCCCTCTCGGGAATTGAACCTCGGACGCCGGCGCTAGAGGCAAAGCCTCTACTATTGCGCCACGGCGTGTGGTTTGTCTATTTGAGTGTAGCAGTGTAATTCGGTTTTTGTTCAGCACTCTTTGGAACTGTTGCTTTTTGTCTGCGCACTGCGCCAGTTCACGTGAGCCGCTGAATATGGTTCTATATGTCACTCACTCGCTTCTAATTGTTTCGCTGCATCCTTAATTATATAATGTATGTTTTCATCAGCGGTTTTTGGAGCTCTTCCTGGTTTTCTATGTACTGCGTGATTTACGTGGGAGGTGTGATGATGTCACACGAAACTCCACTCACCACGGCTTTCGAGCTCAACTCCATTACAGTATATGCAGAAAAATAGCTTCCACTTCCGGGTTCCTTTCTTCCCTCTGGTCCCTCAAAGATGACGTCACACTCCCATCCACCATCACGTCTACCCAGCAGCCATCACGTTTAATTTCCGGTCAACCCCTTTATATTATCCCTCCAAATCCGCCATTTTTGTCTTTGTTAACCTCTTGCAACTTTTGTTTGAGAAGAAGACCTGTTTTTTTTCCTTTTGTTACAGTATACGGGGCATAAAAACCCCAAACTTTGATGCGAGTTTGTCCCTTATTTCACAATGTCTATGTGTATATGTGTGTATGTGTATGAGTGTATTTGTATATGTGTATTTGTGTATATATGTGTGTATATGTATGTGTATGTTATGAGAAGAATGAGTCTCCAGACATCATAAAGGTTTGGGGCAGCCAACCGTACATTATATCCCAGTTGCAAAAGTTTGAAATATTTGAAAAGACATATTCACAAGACAAGAGTCCAAAACAGAACTGAATAGGAGGTAAGATGGTGGTTTTAAGGGCTGGGGAAGGAAATGATAAGGAAATAAGCCTGCCAAATTTCAGCCTTCTACCTACACGGGAAGTTGGAGAATTAGTGACCTTGAAATGCTCAATATGTCGGCCGACAGTTGCATCATACCACTGAAATAAGTACGTACATCGGTTTCGGTTAGCGCAGGGAAACTGCATACCAAATTTAATGAAGATGGGGCCATAAATAAGAAAGTTCAAAATGGCGGACGTTATGACCTTTACGTGTAAAATTTCAAAATGAAACCTGCTTAACTTTTGTAAGTAAGCAGTAAGGAATAAGCCTTCCAAATTTCAGCCTTCTACCTACATGGGAAGTTGGAGAATTAGTGATGAGTCAGTGAGTGAGTGAGTGAGTCAGTCAGTAAGGGCTTTGCCTTTTATTAGTATAGACTAGCAGAATACCCGCGCTTCGCAGCGGAGAAGTAGTGTGGTAAAGAAGGTACGAAAAAGAAAAGGAAAAATTTTAAAAATAACGTAACATGATTGTTAATGTAATTGTTTTGTCATTGATATGAGTGTTGTTCTCATATCTATCTATCTATATATATATATAAATATATATCTCTATCTATCTATATATATATATATGTTGTTCTCATATCTATCTATATATATATATATATATCTTTATCAATCTATATATATATATATATATATATATATATATATATATATACCCGCGCTTGGCAGCAGAGAAGTAGTGTGTTAAAGAAGGAAAGAGAAAGAAAAGGAAACATTTTGAAAATAACGTAACATGATTGTCAAAGTAATTGTTTTGTGTATTTGGCGGCAGCGTCACGAAGTTGTTTTCGTAGCTGCATCAGAAAATGTACCACGACGTCTGACACGCCTCCTTTTTACTGTTTTCTCACAGCTTGCATTGCTGCTGTCATATATACACACACACACACACACACACACACATACACATACACACACACACACATACATACATATATATACACATACATATCTTCATATCTACATATATATATATATACATACCTATCTACATCATATATACACACACATACATACATACACACACACAAATTATATATATGTGTGTATGTATATGTATGTATGTATGTATGTGTGTGTGTGTGTGTGTGTGTGTGTGTATATATATGTATATATATATATAATGTAGATAGGGGTGTGTGTGTGTATATGTATATATATATATATATATACATACACATACATATATATACACATACATATACTTCTGTGTATGTTTGTATGTGTCTATATGTGTGTGTATAGCTTTGGTTACTGAGTGCAAGGGAAAAATAATAAAATATAGTCTATAAGTTATTAAACAGTAAAACATTAACGTTTTAAGAAGTACAGGTACATTGAGCACTACTGGAGTGGTTGCGGGTAAACTATATTTTAAAGACTGTGTAACACAACAGGTAAGTAACTAACAGCAGCTAAAATATATATGGATCATCTCTCGGTAGTAGATCCCTTTTGAAAGGCGCTACACGACGGCTGTGGTATAGAAATTACATTTTCTATGTGAACGTTCAAATGTGTGCCTCTGGTAATGTGCCTTACCGCATTTAAAGAAAATTTGTTTTGTGTCCTCTGCAGTGTTAAGAGAGAAAGGCTTTGGTTTGGGATAAAAGGAAAAAAGGTGTAAAGAAAGTAAAGTTGCCGTTTTCTTTTATATAGTATAGAGAGATGTGTTCGCTGACGTTATGATCGCCTTTTGGGGACAGTCGCGGTGGGAATTGTGTAGACTGGTGAGACGTCGCCGCCATTAATCGGCTGTGATTCATAATCCGAGGTGAGGACCTGATAATCGTATACGTGCAAAAGAAAGTGTGAATCGCCTTAATATTATTTTGCCGTGGTGTAGAAAAGGGGTCCCGTGTTTGCACTTGTCTGGGCTATAGCGCAGGGGGAGGATGAAAAAAATTAAAAGTGCTTACTTTGAATTAAGGCAGAAGCGCATTCAGCGTCTCAAATCCTGGCACAGCTATGCACGCGCGCTGGCTGCTCGACCTTTGCTGGCCAGGAGACCCCAGTTTTTGCAGACACGTTCATGATATCAAAAGTCTCAGCTTTTGAGGTCATTCATATAAATATATATTTATATAGCAAAATACCCGTGCCTCGCAGCGGAGAAGTAGTGTGTTAAAGAAGTAATGAAAAAGAAAAGGAAACATTTTAATAATAAAGTAACATGATTGACATTGTCATGAGTGTTGCTGTCATATATATGCCTGCCTAAATAAGTCACGCTCGCTTCGCTCTTACTTTTTTACCGTTCATTTAATCATGGCTAGTGGCGGAAAAATTATTAAATGGAAGGAGGATTACACTGAGTATGGCTTTACCAAAACAATTATTGATGGTGAATCGATTATTCATAAAGCTTGAATTGGTGATCTGTTTTTCTGTGTTAACCTCATATTTTTTCATACTTCTTCTCAAACCAAGGTGGTGCGAGGGTAAAATGAATCGGGATGCACTGATCAAAGTAATCGGTGTACCAGGAAAGCATGCATTGACAAGAGTTCCCCTTTGCTTGTATTGCAAAGTGTGATTAAATGCATTATTTTTTAACGCGTTATGGAGCACATGCACCAAAGCTTCTCAGCTGTGCTTGTGCTAAGAAAAGGAAAGATTTTAAAAATAACGTAACACGATTGTCAATGTGACCTTTTGTAAGTAGTGCCTGGAGGATTCAGTGTGTAGAAACTCTAGAGACAGTGTGTGTATTAACTTGTGGATTTTTCTGGGAGTATTTGGTGGCAGTGTGACGAAGTTGCTTCGAAAGACGGCGGAGATCAGCTCAGACCGAAATGAGATGAATGGGAGGGGAGATGATGACGTGACTCCCCCACCCGCCTTCACTGTCAATCCCCCACAAACGCAGTCTCTCGGAATTTGCATAAGCACACCCCTTCACCTGCAATTTTAACTTAGTTACAAAGTGATCAAACCTCTCGTTTATATCCTGCGTCCTCTCATTAAACTTGTATCCCGCATTACCTGTGGGCATGTGAAACGCCAGCGGCAGCCTGTCTATGAACTTAATTTAAAGTTTAGGTTTACACCTTGCTTTCTTTCCGAGGTAGCAGCACTCATGAATATGGTAGTATATGTCACTCGCTCGCTTCTTATTGTTTCGCTGCCTTCTCAATTAAATAATGCATGTTTTGTTAAGCGCTTTTTGGAGGTCTTCCTGGTTTTCTACGCACTGCGTTGACAGTCAGTTCACGTGATTACGTGCCCACGTCATTCTAGCTCAACTCCATTACAGTTAATGGAGAAAAATACCTTCCAGTTATGACCATTAGGCGTAGAATTTCGAAATGAAACCTGCCCAACTTTTGTAAGTAAGCTGTAAGGAATGAGCCTGCCAAATTTCAGCCTTCTACCTACACGGGAAGTTGGAGAATTAGTGATGAGTGAGTGAGTGAGTGAGTGAGTGAGTGAGTGAGTGAGTGAATGAGTGAGGGCTTTGCCTTTTATTAGTATAGATATGTGTGTGTGTGTATACATCTAACTAAGCAGTTACTCAGACATTAAAAAGAAAAGCTAATTAATGTTATATGTGGTATTTTATTAGATATATAAAAAAATATATATACATAGCATTTTAATTATGCAGATGGATTGAAATGTAAATTTTTGCCTCTAGAGGAATAATTGTTTCCAGTCTCCGTGTGGTGCATTCAGCCCCCCTCTTCATAACGATGTGTAGCGTTGGAGGGGATGGGGGGGTAGGGGTTGGCAATGAAGTTGCCCCTACTATATATATATATATATATATATATATATGTATATATATATAATATATATATACAGTGGAACCTCAGTTCACGACCATAATTCGTTCCAGAACTTTGGTCGTGAACCGAAGCAGTTTCCCCCATAGGATTGTATGTAAATACAATTAATCCGTTCCAGACAGTACAAACTGTATGTAAATATGTAAATATATGTAAAGATTAAGCACAAATATAGTTAATTACACCATAGAATGCACAGTGTAATAGTAAACTAATGTAAAAACATTGAATAACACTGACACAAAACACCCAGGCTCCCTGCTCAGCTACAGGAGCTGGCTCGCTCGCGCTCCCTCCTCCCTCAGCTACAGGAGCAGGCTGGCTGACGCTCTCTCTCTGTAGCGGCACACACACACACACACACACACACACACACACACCCTATCCCCCCATCCCTTCCCTGTCAGCTGCCCCTCTCTCTCTGCTTGCTCGCTCACGCCTCTAATCTCTCTGTAGCACGTGCTCGCAGCATTTTTTAAAATGAGTTTTAAGCACAGCAGAAAAAAACAAACATTAAAACAAATCCGAAGTGCAGTGCATGCAAACACCAACTCGCAAGCAACCAAAAAAGAAAGATTGCAGGAGATCATGCTATTAAACTTAAAGCCTGATCGCTGTAAACACTGTTTTTTTAAAATGAGTTTTAAGCACAGCAGAAAAAAACGAACATTAAAACAAATCCGAAGTGCAGTGCATGCAAAAACCAACTCGCAAGCAATCAGAAAAGAAAGATTGCAGGAGATCACGCTATTAAACTTAAAGCCTAATCGCTGTACAGTAAATACTGTTTTTAAAATGAGTTTTAAGCACAGCGGAAAAAAGGAACATTTGAAAAAAGATTAAAGTAACATTGCAACAAATCGCGTTATGAACTGAAAAATTAACTTTTGAAAAATCCGTAATACAAAAACCACCAAGAAAACTAACCTTACATGAGTCGAGTTCTGGCATGAAGTGTTTTCCTTCAGGTGTTTTCTCTCTTGTGCTTTCTTGGGTTTCTGGTGCTTTTAGCTGGTAGGAGTGAAAGCCTCATGCAGCCATTCCAAAAACAAACTCCTTGTGACCCAATCCTTCGTGTTTGCGCCCCACATTACTGGCAGTCTGGCTTTGTTTACATTGTGCTGCTTGAAAGCACGAGGGTTCTCAGATTGGTAAATGAGTAAACTGGTAAACAGTTTTTCCACCTCTTGTAATTTCTTTCTTTACTTCGATTTCAATTTTCTTCAAAACTTTCTTCACTTGCTTAGAAGTCAATGGAAGGAGAACAATGAACAGAGCTCTTGCAGCCACGCGGCTTGCTAGCTTGCTTTCTCTCTCGCTTTCTCTCTCTCTCTTTCTCTCTCAGCACGTACAGCCTGCAGATAGGCAGGCAAACACGTGCAGCAATCTCCTCCTCCCCCTCCCCAGCAGACACGTGGAATTGGGGGATGGTTGGCTTGAACTTACTGGCTGCAGATAGGCAGGCAAACAGTGCAGCAATCTCCTCCTCCTCCTCCTCCCTCCCCAGCAGGCACGTGCTCACTCGCTCTTGCTCGCTCTCTCTCTCTCTCTCTCAGCTCAGCACAGCTCAGGCAGGCAGGCAGGCAAGGGAAACTGGCTTGTTCGTATACCGAGTGCGTGGTTGTAAACCGAGGCAAAAGTTTCGCGAGCTTTTTGGTCGTGAACCGAGTTGTACATGAACCGGGACGTTCGTGAACCGAGGTTCCACTGTATATATGTGTGTATATTATCAGGGATGCCAGGGGCAACAACCCGGCCGGGACACCTTGAGGGACCAGAAGAGGGTCTATGCCCACCCTGGATCACGTGGGGGCTGCCATCCTGGTTGCTTTGGAGACCACGGATAGAGGGCTTGGAAGCCCAACCCTGTAAGGACCCGTGGTCACCGCCAGGGGGCGCCCCAATGCCTTGGGGACCCTGGACCTCAGCACTTCCGCCACACCAGGAAGTGCTGAAGGGAAGAGGAGAAGGGACACCTAGAGAGCTTCCGGGAGAGCAGCCAGCACTTCCGTCACACTGGGGCGTGACCAGGGAGGAGTGCCGGGAAACACCTGGAGCCCATCCGGGGTGAAATAAAAGGGTCCGTCTCCCTTCATTTGGGGCTGGAGTTGGGTGGAAGCAGGACAACGCAAGAGAGGAGAGTGGAGGCGGCCCGAAGAACAGGCATTGTGTGGCCAGGGATGTGTGGGGTTTCGTGTGTGCACTGACTTTTGAACTTGTAAATAGTGTAAAATAAACGTGTGGTGGTGATGAACAACATGTCCACCTGTCTGTGTCCGGGCAGCGTCCACAATATGTATATCTATACTAATAAAAGGCAAAGCCCTCACTGACTCACTCACTCACTCATTAATCACTAATTCTCCAACTTCCCGTGTAGTTAGAAGGCTGAAATTTGGCAGGCTCATTCCTTACAGCTTACTTACAAAAGTTGGGCAGGTTTCATTTCGAAATTCTACGCGTAATGGTCATAACTGGAAGCTATTTTTCTGCATATAATGTAATGGAGTTGAGCTCGAAAGCCGTGGGGGGCCGGAGTTTCGTGTGACTTAATCACACCTCCCACATAATCACGCAGTACGTAGAATACCAGGAAGCGCTCCAAAAACCGCTGATGAAAACATAATTATATAATTAAGAAGGCAGAGAAAAAATTAGAAGCGAGCGAGTGACATATAGAACCATATTCAGCGGCTCACGTGAACAGGCGCAGTGCACAGACAAAAAGCAACAGTTCCAAAGAGTGCTGAACAAAAACCGAATTACACTGCTACGCTCAAATAGACAAACCACACGCCGTGGCGCAATAGTAGAGGCTTCGAAATTCTACACATAATAGTCAATAACTGGAACGTATTTTCATCCATATACTGTAATAGAATGCAGCTTGATAGCGATGGGAGGTGGAGTTTCGTATTAAAATATTTAAACAATCACATTTCAGCCGTCATTTGTTGCCAGGCAGAGAGAATATACTGCAGCGCGATAGCCGTGGGAGGCGGAGTTTCATGTTAAAGCATTTAACCAATCACATTTCAGCCATCATTTGTTGCCAGGCAGAGAGGCTTTCACAATCTGTTGTGGAGGCACTCTAACACAGAATAAATGTCGATTAACCTGTTGCTTCAACCAATCAGATTTTGAGTTGGTGTCAGTAGGGCCCTCTAGCAGGCGTACAGCAACGTCACCGTATTCAGACCCATTGATTGGATAGAAGTCAATATGAGGAACTCTCCGAGGCCACTGAACGCACTGCAAACGCTCCGAGCGAAAGATCGTCCACGTGCACTACGGCCAACTAAATGGCAGGATTCTGGACAATATTATTTGCCAGACACAGACCAAATTTCAAGACAAAGAAAACCTGATGTTTGTTTTGCTCCTCGAGCCCCAGAAGTTTCAGGAATACAAGAAAAATTTCACGCATGCAGCCTTCTTCACTTTAACACAAGAGCCACGGGCGCTTTTGATCTGTCTCGGCTAAAAACAGAACTGACTGTAATGTATGCCATGGATGATTTTGCAGGAAAATCTCCCACTGATCTCTTTGACTTCCTTCATCAGGAAAATCTGAATGAGAGCATGGGGCAGCTGTTCACATTGGTATATTTGGCGGTGAGCATTCCTGTGTAAACTGCTTCTGTCGAGCGGACATTTTCAGCCCTAAAGCGAATTGAAATTTATGCCAGAAATACCATAGGGCGGGTTCGCCTTTCAGCATTAGCTTCAATGGTGATAGAAAGTGAGGTTTTGATGGAACTGAAAGAGAACTTAAAGAGTAATTTAACTGTTTTTGAGGAAAGAGAGGACGATGGATTTTGTTTAGAAATAATCCGAATTTTTGGTGAGTAAAATGTTGTGATTTTCCTAAATAATATGGAACGTTTATGAGTTATTATTGATGTTTTTTTGTGTGTGTCGCGGCTGTGGCTGCAGTAGAAAGGAACTTGTTCATCCCTGGTTTGTGTATTCAATAAAGGCATTTATTGTGGCTACAGGAGTTATCTTTTATATATATATATACTAGCAAAATACCAAGCTTGTGAGAAGTAGTGTGTTAAAGAAGCAATGAAAAGAAAAGGAAACATTTTGAAAATAACGTAACATGATTGTCAATGTAATTGTTTTGTCACTGTTGTGAGTGATGAGTGTTGCTGTCATATATATATAAATATATATATATATACTGTATATATATATATATATATATTTGCACACACACACATATATACATACATATATATATATACATACACACACACATATATAAACAAGTCTGCATGGATATTATGAACTATCGTATTTGTTTAAGTTCTATTTAAATTTTAAATAGAAGGAATTTTTATTTAGTCGACAGAAATATCTTTGGTAGGAATGGTAAAAACAGACAGGAATATTATTCCTGAATAAATCAACTCAAACCTTAAACAACTTATAATATTTTGCTCTCCATAAAAATATATCCTGTCTAAATTATACAAGTTAGAAATAAAGTAAACGTTAAAAGAACAAACATTCAAATTTCTTTACTCTTATGTAATTTTATATAAAAATAAACTTAGATTTTAAATATCCCAAAAGATTTTGCTCTCCATAAAAATATATCCTGTCAAAATTATACAAATTCAAATATGAACATGCTGCATAACAAACCCTGGAAATATAAATAAAATGTGTTCCTTTCAGCAATAACAAATCAAATCATTCAGTTGTCTTTGCTCATATGTCATTTTAGAGCTGGACGCCTGGCATCTTTTTTTGGCCACAAGTTCGTTTCTGTTTGGTGTGAGGTTCTGTGTTGTGGAGATTCTCAGGATGGATTGCAGGTGCTCATCAGTGAGGCGACTCCTGTGTGCTGTTTTGTTAGTCTTTATCACTGAGAAGAGCTTCTTACACAGATATGTGCTACCAAACATGCACAAGGTTCGAGCCGCATGTAGACGGACTTTTTTTGTTCTTCAGAGTCACCAAAGCGCCGTGCAA
The DNA here is from genome assembly GCF_016835505.1 of Polypterus senegalus. NCBI lineage: Eukaryota > Metazoa > Chordata > Cladistia > Polypteriformes > Polypteridae > Polypterus > Polypterus senegalus. Next base: position 111,154,743 of record NC_053158.1, read on the forward strand.
ACTCAGTGCGCTCAGTTTATCAGCAAAGTGCGTATTTGGGAACACCGTAGTGACGACTTGGTTCAACATTACTTGGCAACAGGGAAAGTGGGGCAAGTTGCACTAGTGCATTTGTGTCTCCCATAAAAGCAGCTTCACTTGAAATCACTTTGTGATTGTGCACGGGTAAAAACATCCGCTGAAGTGTCAGATTCTTATTTAATTCTTCTGCTTTCTGTATCTTCTGCATTGCATTCAGGTCTTTCAGGTGACCGTGATGTTTTGTCTCATAGTGCCGTCTTAGATTCAATTCTGTAATTACAGCCACATTAGCTCCACAAATGAGACACACGGATTCAGTAAACATATACTCAGCCTCCCATCGGTTTTAAAGGCTCTACTCAGCCTCCCATCGGTTTTAACACTAGAACTCCCAGGTTTTCCTGACCCCCTCAGCCCTACCAGAGGTAGGCCAAATGGCCCCTTGGTTTGAAACTAAAAACTCAATCACCGACAATTGGCTCCCATTCATTTGTAAATGGGTGGCCCATTGGAATGTGTCACTTCCCTTCCCCCCAAGAACTGCAAACCACCCATCACCTGTGAGGCCTGGCACATTTGCATTTGCTTACTCAGAGTAACTAAAATCCAAGGCAGGCCAGGAAAGACACACATTCACAATATATGGAAACACAAGTCAAAATTGAGTGAAAACAGAATGAAGAGTTGGTAATAGAATAAAATGAATAGAATGAAAACATTCACTCTCCAATGTATGTTTGTATAAAAATGTCATAAGATGAGTAAAGTTGTGGTCCATGGTTTTTGACATGCTCATACACATACAGAATAAAATGTAAAAAAAAGTGATCTGTCCCTCAGTTCCAGGTTCATCTCTTCATCATCTTTCTGCCTTTTGTCTCAGTGGCTACTTTCTCACACAGTCTGTCTGTCTGTATCAAAGTCTAAGTTTGCAGCATTTGCAGACCCAGTGATCATCGTTCCTGCATTTGGCAATGGAGTTCCTTGGCTAGTAGTATCACAATCTTCTTTTTTCCTTTCCACCCTGTACATGCAAATCTAGTGTTAACATCCTGTGGTATGTGGTATATGACAAGTTTGGGATCAAGTTCTGGGTTGCATGTGACTTGAAATCAAAATACATGTGCAATGCTATCCCTTATCTTGGAAAGGACCACAGTCGTCCCTCTGGGGAGAGACTGTCCGAGAATGTGGTAATGAAGCTGATGGAGCCTTTCATGGACAAGGGAAGAACTGTTACCACTGACAATTACTTTATATCATTGTCACTCGCTGGATGACTGCTCAGCCGGAAAACTACTCTTGTTGGCACCATAAACAAGATTCGTCGCGAGCTTCCACAATCAGCAAAAGAATCTTCGGACCGCAGCGAATTCACCACACAGGTATGTTGTCGTTATTTTTATCTATTTTTATATATATTTTATCTATTTTGATTAATAATTACTATATTTATATAAAGTGCTGTGTTATTTTTCCTTTTCTTTTTTGCACCTAGAGCAAGAGCTCCAATTTCATTGTGTTATTATACTGTATATAAAAGTGCAATGACAATAACGTTTATCTTTTCTTATCTTACTTATTAGGTGTTTTCAACCACTGGCACCACACTCACAGTTTATGCGCCCAAGAGGAAGAAGACCGTCTGTATCCTCAGCACCATGCACAACATAGTTGAGATTGGGGATAACCGAAAGAGGAAGCCAAACACAGTCACTGATTACAACACCATGAAGTGCGGCGTGGACATTATGGACCAGAAGGTTCGACAGTACACCGTAGCGCAGGAACACGGCGATGGCCAGTCGCCGTGTTTTACAACATGATCGACATGGCAGTGATGAATGCTCACGTGCTGTATCAGGCATGCACCGGAGTGAAGGAGAGAAGGGTGGACTTCATGGCGCAGCTTGCAACTGAGCTTGCTAAGCGGTTTATGCAAGAAAGGATGGTGGACAAGGAGCAGCTGCTTTTGCAACAACCTGCCACACCACACCCAGGGAAAAGGGCCAAGTGTCAGGTGGCCGTCCTGTGCAAGAAAAATAATGCAACCTTGCGCTGTGTGGACTGCTACAAGTACACCTGTGGGAAATGCAAGAAGGAGACTGACTGGCAGTGCCAGATATGTGCCAACAGATCACATCAATGAACTGATAAAATACTGGTCACTCCCACACACACACACACACACACATACACAAATACCAGATGTTGCACATTTATGTAAATGTATATTTTTCTATTAGTGGTAGTAGTTTTTATTTTGTATTTTTTTGTTTAAGAAAATAAACGCTTTGAACTTTGGAATCTTTGAATCAATTTTTTCTAGACCAGTTGTACCCTTGGTATGGCCCCTTACATATTGCTCCTAGATGACTGTGATCCCTGATTGTATAGTCAGTAGCACCTTGTAAGTCGCTCTGGATAAGAGTGTCAAGTAATTGCCACATTTACAGAACAATGGCAACCGTTCACACGTGATTAAGGATATTAGGTAAAAACAACCGGGCCAAATGGCCCCTCTCTGGTAGAGCTAGGGGGATAGGGCCAAATGGCCCCTCTCTGGGAATTCTAGTGTTAAAGGCTCTATTTTCAGAATCAACTTTTCTCTTCAGCATCGTGTCAGCTAGCTTCGCAATAACTTGCAACATCATAAGCTAGACTTGATTAACGCGGTAAGGGTTCGGCAAAGGCAGCTGAAGCTCTGCATTATGGGATCTGTAGTTTATTGTGTTACCAGCGCTTCAGATACCCGGGCCATTAATAACAATAATACAGTATATAAAATGATCTCGCGGACCGGATATAATTACATGCCGGGCCGGATGTGGCCCGCCCTTGAGTTTGACACATATGGACTAAATAGAACTTGAAAAGATATATTTTTTCAAATGTGATCGCGCAATTCAGATCGACTTGACGCGCAGTACAGTCTGCATGCCTCAATAAGTCATCCTCCCCATGCTCTTACTTTTTTACCGTTCATCTAATGAATACACTGAGTATGGCTTTACCAAAACAATCATTGATGGCGAATAAAGTATCCATTATTCGAGTATGTAGATCGGGATATATATATACATATATATACCCGCGTATCGCAGCGGAAAAGTAGTGTGTTAAAGAAGCTATGAAAAAGAAAAGGGAACATTTTAAAAATAACGTAACATGACTGTCAATATACAGTATTTGTTTTGTGAGTGTTACTGAGTGTTGCTGTCATCAAGGATTTGATTATCATTATTTCTTTCAATCAGGTTCGTATTTGTAGGATGTGTTGTGTTCAAGTGCATCAATAAACAGCTCGTCTTCTTCTTTATCTGAGACCTGACACACTGCATGCACGGGTTTTTTACACTGTCTTCCTTTAGCGGGACATTGACTTTTTCCACCGTGTGCTTTGTTTCCGCAGTAGCTGGATTTATGAATATGCTTGTATGTATCAGACCCTTCATATTTTTTGCTGCCTTTTCAATTGTGTAATTCGGTTTTTGTTCAGCGCTCTTTGGAACTGTTGCTTTTTATCTGTTCACCGCATCAGTTCACGTGAGCCGCTTCGGTGTACATGCATCGAAGGTTCCCAGCTGTGCTGGTGCCATCTCGTGCTATGTCCATGGCTGTATTTAATGTTACCTTAGTCCTGGCACTTAAAACTTTCTCTCGCAGTTTCGCTGAGTTTGTGCCAAACACCACCCTGACCATCTCATCTTCCTCTGCATAAGCACAGCCGTTCACCCGTGAATATTTAGTGGGAGTTTGCTATTGGATTGCCGCTGACGGACGGCCTTTTATGGGCAGGCACTAAATTACAAACGCCAGCGGCAGCCTGTCTATGAACTTAATTTAAAGTGTAGGTTTACATCGTGCTTTGTTTCCGAAGTAGCAGAACTCATGAATATGGTTGTATATGTCACTCGCTCGCGTCTTATTGTTTCGCTGCCTTCTCAATTATATAATGCATGTTTTCTTCAGCGCTTTTTGGAGGTCTTCCTGGTTTTCTATGTACTGCGTGATTACATGGGAGGCGTGATGATGTCACACGAAACTCCGCCCCACGCAGTTCAAGCTCATCTCCATTACAGTAAATGGAGAAAAACAGCTTCCAGTTATGACCATTACGCGTAGAATTTCGAAATGAAACCTGCCCAACTTTTGTAAGGAAGCTGTAAGGAATGAACCTGCCAAATTTCAGCCTTCCACCCACACGGAAGTTGGACAATTAGTGATGAGTGAGTGAGTGAGTGAGTGAGTGAGTGAGTGAGTGAGGGCTTTGCCTTTTATTAGTATAATATATATATATATTTATATTTATATATATATATATATATATATATATATATATATATATATATATATATATATATATATATATATATATATACACACACCCCGATCTACATACTGTCAAATAAACGAACCACACGCCGTGGCGCAACATGAGAGGCTTCTCCTCTAGCGCTGACGTCTGAGGTTCGATTCCCGAGAGGGGGTGCAGTGAGTGTGTACGCCTGATGAGCCCAGAATTAGGGCAAAACACATGCCGCGTACCGTTTGCATTATTTGACAGTAAAACTATTTCAATATATTCAATATATATATATATATCAGCGCTTCCCAATTCATTTTACCCTCGCACCCCCTTGAAGAAGTATGAAAAAATATGAGGTTAACGCAGAAAAACAGATCACCAATTGAAGCTTTATGAATAATGGATACTTTATTCGCCATCAATAATTGTTTTGGTAGAGCCATACTCAGTGTAATCCTCCTTCCATTTTATAATTTTTCCATGACTAGCCATGATTAAATGAACGGTAAAAAAAGTAAGAGCGAAGTGAGGGTGACATTCAGGCAGGCAGGCGACAGCTCAATAGCTCGAATTTGGATATAAGTATGTTCTATTTAGTCGCCAGAAATATCTTTGGTAGGAATGGAAGTTGAATTTAGTCTTTAAATTTCTATGGTGAAGAAAAATTAATGCAATGATGACTAAATTTAACTTACATTCCTACAAACATATTTCTGTCGACTAAGTAAAAACTACTTATATTTAAAATTTAAATAGGACTTGAACAAATACGATAGTTCATAATACCGACGCAGCACTAAGTGCACGTAAGAGCAGGAGTCATCCGTTTTAACAAGCAGCGTATTGCATACAACACAACAACAACAACAACAACATTTATTTATATAGCACATTTTCATACAAACAGTAGCTCAAAGTGCTTTACATATTAAAGAATAGAAAAATGAAAGACACAATTATAAAAAAAATAAATCAACATTAATTAACATCGAATAAGAGTAAGGTTCAATGGCCAGGGGGGACAGAAAAACAAAAACTCCAGACGGCTGGAGAAAAAATAAAATCTGTAGGGATTCCAGACCATGAGACCGCCCAGTCCCCTCTGGGCATTCTACCTAACATAAATGAAACAGTCCTCTTTGGATTTAGGGTTCTCACGGAAGGGCTTGATGATGATGATGGTCACGTAGACTTCTGCCTTTTAATCCTTCCATCATTGTTGGAGCATCATGAAGCTTTGAGTAGGTGGAGGTGGCGCAGGCCACCACCACAAAGAAACCGGAAAAAGAAACAGAAAGAGAGTAGGGGTCAGTACGGATTTTAGAGCCACCATGAATAGTTATTATGAGGAAAATTGAACATACAGAGTATCAGGATTAAGTTAAATTAAATTAAATTGAAGTTATAGAAAGGCCATGTTGAAGTAATGTGTTTTAAAGCGCTCTACTGTATCAGCCTGGCGAATTCCTATCGGCAGGCTATTCCAGATTTTAGGTGCATAGCAGCAGAAAGCTGCCTCACCACTTCTTTTAAGTTTTGTTCTTGGAATTCTAAGGAGACACTCATTTGAGGATCTGAGGTTACGATTTGGAATATAAGGTGTCAGACATTCCGATATATAAGATGGGCGAGATTATTTAAGGCTTTATAAACCATAAGCAGAATTTTAAAGTCAATCCTGAATGACACAGGTAACCAGTGTAGTGACATTAAAACTGGAGAAATGTGTTCGGATTTTCTTTTCCTAGTTAGGATTCTAGCAGCTGCATTCTGCACTAGTTGCAAATGATTTATGTCTTTTTTGGGTAGTCCTGAGAGGAGTGCGTTACAGTAATCTAGTCGACTGAAAACAAACGCTTGAACTAATTTCTCAGCATCTTTCAGTGATATAAGAGGTCTAACTTTACTTATGTTTCTTAAGTGAAAAATGCTGTCCTAATGATCTGATTAATATGTGATTTAAAATTCAGATTACAGTCAACAATCACCCTAAGCTTTTTACCTCCGTCTTGACTTTTAATCCTAATGTATCCAGTTTATTTCTAATAGCCTCATTGTATCCATTATTGCTGATCACTAAGATTTCAGTTTTCTCTTTATTTAACTTGAGAAAATTACTATTCATCCATTCTGAGATACAAGTCAGACATTGTGTTAGTGAATCAATAGAATCGGGTCATCAGGTGCTATTGATAAGTACAGCTGTGTGTCATCAGCATAGCTGTGGTAGCTCACGTTGTGCCCTGAGATAATCTGACCTAACGGAAGCATGTAGATTGAGAATAACAGCGGACCCAGGATAGAGCCTTGTGGAACACCATATCGGATATCATGTGTCTGAGTTGTAATTCCCACAACTAACAAAAAATTTTCTCCCTGTCAGGTAGGATTCAAACCAATTTAAGACTGCCAGAGAGGCCCACCCATTGACTAAGGCGATTTCTAAGAATATTGTGATCAATGGTGTCAAATGCAGCACTCAGATCTAAGAGGATGAGAACAGATAAATGGCCTCTGTCTGCATTTCCCTGCAAGTCATTTACTACTTTAACGAGTGCAGTTTCTGTGCTGTGATTTGTTCTAAAACCGAACTGAAATTTATCAAGAATAGCATGTTTATTTAGGTGGTCATTTAACTGCATAATGACTGCCTTCTCCAGAACTTTACTTAAGAAAGGCAGGTTAGAGATGGGTCTAAAATTTTCAAGAGCGAGGGTCAAGATTATGTTTCTTAAGTAGGGGTTTAACTACAGCAGTCTTAAGACAGTCTGGGAAGACCCCCGTATCTAATGACAAATTTACTATGTCCAGAACATTATCAATTAGCACGCCTGATACTTCTTTGAAAAACCTTGTTGGTATCGGGTCAAGGATGCAGGTGGAGGGTTTTAATTGAGAGATTATTTTCTTTAAATCAGGTAAATCTATCCTAGTGAAAGAGTTTAATTTGTTTATAACAGGATGCTGGGGTTTAGGAGGATCCTTAGTGTTGGAGGGATATACTATGTTATTTCTAATATCATTAATTTTTTGATTGAAAAATACAGCGACAGCCTCACAGGTTTCACTGGAAGCACTTAGGAGGCATTCCTTTGAGCTACCTGGGTTTAGTAGGCGATCAATTGTAGAAAATAAGACTCTGGGATTACTAGCATTGTTATTTATAATCTTGGAGAAATAGCAGTGTCTCTCAAGACGGACAGTGTTATTGTATTCTGTTATTTTGACTTTTAATATTTCATGGTGGATAGTAAGTTTAGTCTTCCTCCATTGACGCTCAGCTCTACGGCATGTTCTTTTTAAATCAGACACTCTTTGGGTCTTCCATGGTATAACAATGCTAGAAGATTTTTTCACTGTCTTTTCAGGTGCAACTATGTCAACAGCAGCTCTCACTTTAGTATTAAATCTTTCCACCTTACTATTTACATTATCCTCGCTATTATAGCTGGCACTATAAACGGACTGATTACATACATATATACATTGCATATATAGATAGATAGATAGATAGATAGATAGATATAGATTATATAGATATATCTATATATAGATATAGATAGATATATTTATATAGATAGTTATAGATAGAGATATGTATATATATAGATAGATATAGATATATAATATAGATAGATAAATATATATGTGTGTATGTACTGTACATACATACATACATATATACACATACACACTCCTTTTTGTTTCTGCATTCACATGTTTTATTAAGTTCAAAATAAGCCATTAATTTTGTATTTCTATTTTTTGCTACCTTTAAAGCTTCTGCTTCTTCACCCTCTTTAAATTGAATCATATTCTGACCTGGTAAATGAATCTTTAATAATTCAACAGTATGACTTCGACTGTGCATTGGCAATTCCATTAAATGCCAACCGCTTTCCATTGCACTGACGTACCGAATATCTAAATATGCTTGAACTTTGTCCTGAGACTGTTCTTTGGATAAAGCTACACGTACTCTATCGTGCCCTTTATGAATGTACTTGTAGATGTACTCAATACTCATTTCTGATGCACAATACTCGACAATAAATGACAATCGAATCGTTTGAGCAAATACGGGTTATATGGTACAATCATTGAATTATCGATCATCACAATTTTTCCATCTTTCTTTCCGTGATAAGCATGTTGTTCATGACGATTATCTCTTCTGCAATAATCTGGAAAGCCAGCCCTAGTTTTATCTGTTGATTGAAAGAACACTTTAGGAAATTTCTTTTAACACTTTTTCTCTTCCCAACATACTGAATCTTTTAAATTTGATCCGTTAGACATGTGTTTAATGACTTTGTACCATAGTTCAGGATAGGTTTTTCTGTTTGGAATTTCAACATAGACAAACCGATCTACATCATCAGCAGTTAATAATTTATTTTGCAAAGTAACCAATAAACACATGTAAGGTAAACCCCGTTTTTTAAATTCAGTTGTGTAAATCTATGCTCTGATTTGACCAAACACCGTTTCGATTCTATGTTGCATCGCTTCTCCATGATCATAAATATACATCTGACTGAATTGTGGTTTCTTCTAAATTAAACGTGTCGTAGCTTTAATTGTTGCGGGACCACAGATTCTAATAGCGTCTGGTCCATTATTGTGTAAATCTATGTTTTGAGCAATGAATGATGCAAATGCAAAAAGATTATTGTAGACATGGATATTTTGCCTATAGTGTTTGTGAATTTCACTTTCACCAAACGACAAATCTTTTAAGTCTTGCGGAAATGCCTCTTCATTGGCAAGAAACACTACTTTTCCCAAATGGCAACACAAATTAGGAAATCTATAAGTCTCCGACTTAAACTTAAAAGCCTTACAATTATCTACATTCTTCTGACATATCACCTATGTCCATATATTCAATCTCTTTTTGCTGTTCCGTTATTTCACCAGTTAATAATTTCTGTTTCTTTGTGCAAATGCGATCTTTCGAATTTTACTACTTTCTTATTCTTTAACTTGCTCCGCATGTGCATCGCGCCAACTTTTTTTTTGAGCCTTTCGAATTCCACTGTTTTTTCCAATCTCTAACCCGCACTGCATGTGTATCACGCCAACATTTTTAAATGTCTTTATTAAGTCTTTTATTTCTGACCTTGATTGGATCTAGAAGTTTTCAGGTCCACTTGGTCCGAGCTGATTATTACTTTCCTTATTTTCAGAATTTGCACATAGATTATTATTGTTCTTTTTTGCATTCTTTTTTGCCTTATTTTCTCTCCAATGCTTTTGGGTCTCTTTTCAACACACTGCTCTTTCTTCTTCACTTAGTTGTTGATGTGTCATCTAGAACATATACAATTTTTAATAGCTGGGAGCACATGAAATGTGTTGGCCAAAAGCATTCCAACAACAGAGAGGTTAGCTGTCCATGCTCTTTTTTTTAAATTGTTTGTAAGTAGGGAGTGACGTGCAGGTGGTCTCGCGGTACTTCAAATTGATTATATATATACACTGTGGAAAGCATGCCCCCGGACACAGACACCAGAATGTCCAAAACACACTTCTCTATTTTTCTTTACAGCACCACAATGCCTTCATCCACCAACTCTCTTCTTTTCTCTTTCTCCTCTTCTTTCTCTTCTTCTTTCTCTCTTGACCTCCTCTCCCCTCCTCATAAGCTTCGTCTCCTTCCTCCCAACTCTGGCTCGTCTACTGGAGGGAGGCGGCCCCTTTTAATCATGACCCGGATGAGCCCCAGGTGCTCCACCTGACATCACTTCCTGGTGTGGCGGAAGTGTCAGGAGAGTGCCTGGAAGCACTCCGGGTGCCCCTGGGATTGCTTCTGGCAGCACTTCCTGGTGTGGCGGAAGTGCTGCCATCCAGGATTCCCTAATTGTCCAGGCGCCCCCTGGCGGTGGCCACATTCTCCCCTAGGGGTGAGCATCCCAGTTCCGTTCCCATGGCCCCCAAACAGACCTGGGCGGCTGCCCTCTTGTGGCCCAGGGGAGATATCGTCCATCTCGGGGACTGTCCCGGCTGGACAGGGTCCCCAGTCATCTGGGACAACACACATAGAGACACAGGTGCAGCACACGACACACTTTTATTCCTAAGGGGAAATGCTTGTGTCTCTATGTGTGTTGTCCCAGATGACTGGGGACCCCAACAGTAGCACGGTACAATTAAGCAGATCCAAAGCACAATACACAGTCCTTTTCCTTTCCTCTCTTTCTCTCTCTTTCCTGTCTCCAATAATCTCCTGGCAAACTTCGTCCACCTCCTCCTGACTCTGGCTTCCCAAATGGGGGTCAGGCGGCTCCTTTTAAACAGACCCTGGAAGTGTTCCAGGTGGCTCCATAATCAGACCTGGAATCTTCCCCATGTGTGGTACAAGCCCCATGTAGGGCTCTGCAGTGTGCCACACTCCAACTCCCAGTGTGCCCTGAGGGAATCCATAGTGGCACAGCCGCCCAGGTGGGCTGCCCTTCAGTGTCCTGGGGAACATAGTGTCTTATAAATGCTCCCTCCCCAGGTCCTTCCTTCCAGCTGACATCCAGGTAATGGCCATGGCTGTCCATCACAGCATATACAGTATATATATATACTATATATATATACATACATACAGGCACGCACACACACTCACCAACCATGACATGGCTGTTGGTACCAAATGGGCCGGTTTGAGTATTTCTATCTTTGATAATCTACTGCGATTTTCATGCACAACAGTCTCTAGAGCTTGCTCAGAATGGGGTGAAATACAAAAAACATCCAGAGGTCACAAGAGAATGACCCAGCTAGTACAAGTGGACAGAAAGGCTACAGTAATGCGGATAAAACACCTTGTACAAATGTAGTGAGTAGAAAAATGTCTCAAAATACATAACATGTCAAACTGAGGAAGAAGAGCTGTAACAGCAGAAGACCATGTTGGGTTCCACTCCTGTCTACCTGAACAGAAAGCTGACTCTGCAGTGGGCACAAGCTCACCAAAGCTGGACAGCTGAAGACTGGGAAAACTTGATGAATCTTGATTTGTGCTGTGGCACACAGATGGTAGATCAGAATTTGGTACCAACAGAATGGATCCACGTACTCAACTAGCCTTTTGTCAACAGTCCAAGCTGGTGGTGATTGTGTAATGATGTAGGGAATGTTTTCGTGACACATTTTGGGCCTGTTAATACCAATCAATCATCTCATAAACACCACAGCCTATTTAAGTATTGTTGCTGACCATGTGCATCCCTTCATGGCCACAACTGATCCATCTTCTATTGACTTCTTCCAACATGATAATTAACCATGTCACAAAGCAGAAGTAATCTCAAATTGGTTTCTTTAACATGTCAATGTGTTCAGTGTTCTTCAGTGGCCTTACAAGTCACTGGTTCACTATCCAATAGAACACATAGAGCATTTTTCAAAAGATGCCTACAGTTTAAATAGACAAATCTAGATCATTTCACAGCTTCTAAGCAAGAAAAGAGAAGAGTTGTCCAGTTTTGGTATATCTAGCAAGAGGCAGAATGGTGAAAAGACAGGGGCAGAGGCACAACATAAACTTCTTGAGGGGACATATGGGGAGGCCAGCGACTACAGATATTGAGAAGCAGAACCATTCAGGGAACCATAGGCCAAGATAAGAGTTTTGAATTACATTCTTGCAGCAATTGGAAACCAGTGAAGTATCAGAAGCAGAGGAGTAGTAGGAATGAAACAAGGAACAGAGAATACCAGTTAAGTACTTGCATTCTGGAGGAGCTGGTGAGGTCTGACAGCATTTGAAGGAAGCCCACCAGGAGAGAGTTGCAATAGTTCCATAGTTGTGTGGCTTAATTAGTAAGGAAGGGTTAATTCATCTGAATAACCTGAAGGAAGAAACAACATGATAGGTTCATTAAAGAAATATATGTGATACAAGAAGGTGAAGAGTTCAAAGGCACATTAAGATTTCTGACAATGATTGATGGTGAAAGGGAACATCTTCAAGAACAATGTTTGTTTAAGTTTAAGGAGAGCAATTTCCAATAAATAAAAACTCTTGTGCTTTTACACTTGTGTCCAAGTATACCTGTGTTGGGTGTTTCTGGAGCTGGAGTGGCCCCTGGTGTCTACAATATTATATTACAGAGGGAGAATCACACTGACTGTATTTATCCCAGATACAATAGGTGGCAGTCCTCTTGGACAACAGTGCCCATGTGGATGCCTGCAGGGAAGGCTGGGATTAGTAGTTCAGTAGCATATTCCTGTGGGATTTCATCCGTGCCGCCAGGGGGAGCTGCAGGGATAGATTGTCCTCGATTCAGGAAACTTCTGTTTGACCCAGAGTGCCTCCGGCCAGTAGTGTGGTAGCATCAGAAGTACTCCTTGGTCTGGCATAAAAGAGGCAAAGCTTCCTGTATGGATGGTGAGAGTTGAGAGGCAGTTGACAACTATCGTCTGGAGGAAGGAAAGAGAGAAAGAGAATGAAAGAGGGGGAAAAAGAGAAGGAATGTAGAGAAAGAAGAATTGTGTTGTGTGCTTATTATGTCAATGTATTCATGTATATGTTTCATATACATATAAAAGAGAGAGAGAGAGAGAATATCACTCTACTGAAGCAGACAATTTAGTCAAATAGATAGTGGCAACTTGGCTGTGACACCCGCTGTTACTTTAATCTTCCAGCTTGAGCATGCAGACAAATACCAATAAAGTATGCTCAGTAGGTGAAAGTAACTGTCAATTCACTGGTCAAAGATAGTGAATGAGAAATGTCATTACAGAAATTCACTAATGATCTGCTTTTAAATGCCTCTTTAGAACAGCATGGTCTAATCTTGCATGAACATATTTTGTGCTATATCAAAACATGTTGTTCAACATTTTATGCATCTTTTTAAAAGCATTTAATAAATAATGATATTATTTGCTTCAAAAATCTCATCTAACATAAGTCATATAAACCTTCACAAATTTAAATAATGTTAATTGAAAGTACATAGCCATGTTGTATGCTTCACTTATAAATGCGGAGCTTATGGGAGTAATACTTTTAATTTTTATCTTACCCACTAATTAGCATAAGTGAAATATCTTTTAAAAATCATGAATAAAGATTGAAATTCGTCTATGTGATAATAACTGGAAAGACAGCATTTATTGACAGATTTCCAGAGACAATTTGATCTTAAATATTTAAGGGAGAAGTGAAAGAGTGGATAGTGATAGTGATAGTGGACTAATAATGGAAAAGCAGAGTTACTGGAAAAAGGCAAAACTGAGTAGAAAGAGGATAACATAAAATGACATTTTTTAAGGACACCAGAGCAAGAGAATTGTCATAACAAATTCCCAGGACACTGGTAGCTTTTCTCATAGCTGCTAGATGGTAGTTGTAATTCCCATTAAGCAAACTTCGGGACTGTATTTATTACAATAGCCAGAATGGTTACAGATGCTTAGCCCTTTAAATACAGATTGGGTGCAGGAATGATGTCTGGAGGCAGTGACATGAGCCCTGCAACCCAGACATTAAATCCTAAAGAATTTTAAATAGACACACTGTAAGAGCTAAGTAAATGCAAAGTTAGGAGGCATGCTAAGTGAAAGTGACTGACAGTGAAGCAGTTCCGCCCAAGTAATTGACAAAAGAGCCTGAAATGTGAATGGGAGTGCTTCAGAGGAGTGTGGTTTGAAGTGGTTAAGCAGTTGTGCCACAATCCCAATGGGAAAGTGGCTGAAACCAATGTAGGCCCATTATGCAGTTTATTTTTACTTTTTGAGGGTTTTACCATTATGTTTAGACTCATTATTTGTCCTTCAAATTATTTGTGATTTTTTAATAGACTGCTTTCTTCTTTGGAGCTTTTCCCAGCTACAGTTATTCTAGGTTGGGATACGCAGTAGATGTTTTTTCTACAGACTGAACCATAAACAGCAAATCAATACCCAGTAAAAACTGGGAACTGATTGTAGGTCCACTCTATATTAATCCTGGCCACCACAAGATTAAATAAGGATATTTTATAATTAAACAATATAAACCATTCCAACACATTTCTACACATTCTAACAGTCCCAAACACATAACAAAATCAATGAATTCAAACAAATTGGAAATATTCCAATAATACAGTATAAAGCATACAGTAAACTGTGCAAAAGAAATAACAGTTACAGAAAAAATAGAGAATATAAACTTTTGCATCACCTGATATTTACAAATCTAAACAAACATATCACGACCTTCAAAGAGCATTCTTGAGCAGGTTTTGGGCCCAGAATGAACCAGTCAGGTACAAAATTGCAAAAAAAAAAAAAATTATGAGGGTAAATAAATACAAATTTATTAGGCTAAATAAGGTTTACATGGGATAGTATAATGGAAAAGACTAAAATAAAGGGTTAAAACAAATAAAAGCAATAAACTATGCCCCTCTGGGTCTTCACTTAAATAATGGTGCCCTCACTACCCTTTGTGTACCTCACCTGTCTTTTTAACAACTTCCTACAGTACCATCCACAAGTTTCAACCAATATCTGGTCTTCTCTTCCCCTTATTCTAAGACTCACCTGAAGATCACTTTAAAGCTTGATCCAGAGGTACTTTTGGATCAAATGGAAGCTCACAAACGTCCTGAGATTTTTCACTGGTGCAGCTCCCATTTTCCTGTACAGTTATGTTTTCTTGACAGCATTACTGTGCTCTTAATTGCTCAAAAGGAGGACTGACACCTACTTTGATCCAGTCCTCCTACCTTCCTGCATTATGGCATCTCCAAGACATTTTCTCATTATAAAATAATCAGTTGAAGGTCTGAATGATTCGAAGATTGCTTTATTTACACCAAGATACCAAAGGAGCAAAGCTCTGTTACTTTTCATAGATTTCAAGCTGAACTGAAATAGTACTGAAATACTGTACATGGGGATTTATAATCCTTGGACATCAGAACAGCACAACCATTAAACAAAACATTGTAATATGGAAAATAATGATCCCTGTTCAAAAGTAGTTCTTACTACTGTTTATTGCCACCTTTATCATCAATGATGGCATGTAGTCTTTTGTGATAGTTGTGGATGAAGCCCTTGATTTTCTCAGGTGGCAGAGCTGCCCATTCTTCTTGGCAAAAAGCCTTCGGGTCCTGTAAATTCTTCAGCTGTCTTGCATGAACTGCATGTTTGAGATCTCCCCAACGTGTCTGAATGAAACTGAGGTCAGGAGAATGTGATGGCCACTCCAGCACTTTCAGTCTTCTCTGCTGGTGTCATGAAGGGTCAACCTGGCCTTGTGTTTTTCATCATTGTTGTGTTGGAAGATCCAAGTGTGTTCTATGCACAACATCTGGACTGATGAATGCAAATTGTCCTCCAATATTTTCAGTAACATGCTGCATTTATCTTGCCATCAAGTTTCACTAAGTTGCCTATGCCACTGTAGCTCACACACCCCCAGAACATCAGAGATCCACCTCCATGCTTCACAGTAGGGATGATGTATTTTTTGTCACAAGCCTTGTTCTTCTCTGAACATAGCGTGTATGATTGTGACCATAAAGTTCAATTTTGGTCTCATCACTCCAAAGGACTTTGTTCCAGAAGTGCTGAGGCTTGTGTAGATGTTGTTTGGCATGTTATAAGTGGGCTGCTTTGTGGCATTGCCATTGTAAAGGCTTTTTTCTTGTAGCTCGACTGCACAGTCCATTTTTGTTCAAGTACCTCTTTATTATGGATCTTGAAATAGCAACACCGCTTGTTTATAGAGAAGCCTGTGTCTCAGCAGAAGTGGCTTGTGGGTTTTCAAGACAGCTCGACAAATAATCCTGGCAGTTGTGGCCGGATTCTCGGTTGGTGTACCTGACTATGGCCTGGTAACAACAGAACTTCTAACTTTCCAATTTTTTACCCGAGTTTGAACACTACTGACAGCCATTTTCAGATTTCCGGATGTCTTTTTATATCTTTTTATGAATTTATACAAATCAACAACCTTTTCTCGCAGATCTTTTTCTGTCCTTATGGCTTGGTATACAGGAAACTTGGTGCAGCTCTACATGAATTTAAAATGACTATTCATACACAGACACTGATTACAATCAAGGAGTTTACAGGTATGAAGACTCACCCTTAATTTGGATCCCTATGTGTCAACTTACAGCATTCATTCCATTTTTTTGCTTCCGCACAGTGCAAAACAAGCTGCCTGCATGTCACAATATATTAACAAAACATTATATTACATTATTTAAAAATAAAATTACAATACAGAAGATTATTAACATTAATACAGAATAACGTTACCATCAGTGGTTTCAATTTTCGATACATTTTTCAGTTTTGTTGGCATCCCGCTTTATATCGTTCACTGTTGCTCTTCCTACTTCTTAAATTAAAGCAATACTGGAAACACTTTCATAGTTTTGTAAATATTTAATAATTTTAATTTTTTGTGACAATTCCAATACCACATGCATATGTTTATCGGCCATGTCAATGTATAATAGATTCATTATAATAAAAAAGAAAAGCTACCAAATGCTATTAAAACTGAAGGTATGATATTGTGGTGCTGGGAAAGAACAGTATGCTCTAGCACAAAGGACAGTTGTTCCAGTATGCACAGCTCATAGAGTATTGCATGGCAGTATTAGTACAGTAATAAGCAGGTGCTGGCATGTGCAATTTCTTTTCCTTTTTTGGCCTTGATGGTTAATGGAGACTGACAGTTAATCGGGTGACAAATAACCTAGATTTTACTGTAATACAATGTTAATTGCAGTGATCCATTTTATAATGTCTGGCCTATACTTGAATGGATGCAGCAGTGTTCTGAATATAAGTGACATGTAGTAAACCACAAGTTCTGAAGTTTGCATAGCCTAGGATTCGGGGTCCTACTTGTATAGGACAAAGTGGCATTGTCTTCTTAAATTTGCCTGAAGTTGCATGCTATGATTTAGCAGTTTTGGGTGTTGCAGTTTTCATTTCTTAACTCTTTTTGCATCTTTTTTTGTCCAATTTAGATTTGTTAATATTATAATGAATTTTATTTATCTTCATGCTGCAACTTGGTTAATTGAGGGCTCATAATTTTGAGTATTTGTTTCATTATTTGTTAACAATAGTGCTCCCCTGCCATCACGTGACTCTTATGTCATTTCTAATATAATTTTACCTAACCTATTTTTAAAATCTCTTTCATCCATTTCTTATTTGTCACCTTGAGGATTATGTTTTTTAAGTTGAATTTTTGTTTTTGGAGGTTATTGAAAATGTTCATAATTTATTTGTGCCTTTTCATTATTATTTATAGGCACTGCCATTTGTTTATTCATTGACTTAACCCGAAATTCCATGGTATGTGACATCACTGGAGTGACAGGATATAAAGTTGCCTGCAATAACCATTCCTTATCAGAGTCTGCAGATATTGAAAGAACCTTCAATTTAGTTTTGATATCCTGGTTTAGGAATTTTTGCTTCTCCTCTTCACTGTCATTTTTGGCTGTCATATAAAAGATTTGATACTTTCATAGTGATTTCCTGCTTACAATCTTTGAATGTTTCACAGCAGCATCTTTTCCCCAGTTCCTTCCCTTCACACTACTATTTTTTTCTCCTGGCAGTACAGTGACAACAGGAAATTGCATTGTGTGACAACATCCTTATGAATTACTGTCTAAGATTTTAGATTCTCAAGTCAAACTTTTTTACAGTGCTCATTAGAAAAAACCTTTTTGTGTGTTAGAACTTTGCATTTTTGGCTAAAGGTTTTGGTTAACGTTTTGACTTTGGTAATTTGATTTGTGTGACTGTTAAAGCTTAACCTCCTGTGAGTTTATGGACTATAAATTTGCCTTTTGGTCTGTTTGTATTTTGTTCAAACATTTTCTGCCAAATATCTCTCTGCTAGATACTGCAAGCCTTTACTGGTATATCAAGGTTCAGCGACATCTTGGTCAATGAGAAGAATCCATCAATCCATCCATCATCCAACCCGCTATATCATAACTACAGGGTCATTGGGGTCTGCCAGAGCCAATCCCAGCCAGCACAGGGCGCAAGGCAGGAAACAAACCCCAGACAGGGTGCCAGTCCAGGTAGTACAATCCTTCTACTTCAAATAGTTTTTGTAAACATAACTACAGTAAAGGTAGCTAGAGCCTATTCTGGCAGGATTGGGTGCAATTTCATTCTAGATGTTGTGCTAAATGTCTCTGTTGTTGTGCTAAAAATGCAAAAGAAAGGTATCCATCCATCCATTCATTATCCAACCCGCTTTATCCCAACTACAGGGTCATGTGGGTCTGCTGGAGCGAATCCCAGCCAAAACAGGGTGCAAGGCAGGAAACAAACCCCAGACGGGGGACCACCTCACCGCAGAAAAGAAAGGTATGTTTATTTTTATAGTATGGCATTTCTGAATTGAAAGGTTCCTGCTCTACTCAAGATTATAGTGTGAACGTTACCCGGGCACAGACAGGCAGACATGTTGTAAATTCACCACCACACATTTATTTACACTGTTTACAATAAAGCTCAGTGCACACAAACCCCTTCAAGTCCCCCAAAGTCCTGGCCACACAATGCCTTCTTCTTCGGGCTGCCTCCTACTCTCTCGTCTCTGACCTTGTCCTTCTTCCACCCGACTCCAGCCTCAAATGAAGGGAGGCAGCCCCTTTTATCTGCACCCGGATGTGCTCCAGGTGCTCCCCGGCAATCTCCCGCTGACACGCCCCAGTGTGGCGGAAGTGCCGGCTGTCCTCCCGGAAGCACTCCGGGTGTCCCTGCTTCTCTTCCCCCCAGCATTTCCTGGTGTGGCAGAAGTGCTGAGGTCCAGGTTTCCCAAGGCATTGGGGCACCCCCTGGCAGTGACCACGGGCCCCTACAGGGCTGGGCTTCCAAGGGTGGGCGTAGAACCTCTTCCGGCCATTCAGGGCGTCCCGGCCAGGGCGATCCCTGACAATAGATACCACAATAACATCATATTCTCAGGACCACTTAATGTCATAGTAAGACATAAAACAAGGTAATTCCAAAATAACTGGACTAAGAAACTCTTCAGAAATTGTTCTAATACAGTGTAACATTTTAGAGAGTTCAACAACATGTTAATAAATGGTGAACTCTTCCTCGCTCTCTAACAGAGGTAATTAATATTGTTAAAATGATTATAGCCTTTCATAACTCTAATTTCTTTAATGGGAGATCACATGGCCCTGAATGCTATATTGATATACTAGCAAAATACCCGCGCTTCGCAGTGGAGAAGTAGTGTGTTAAAGAAGTAATAAAAAAGAAACGGAAACATTTTAATAATAACGTAACATGATTGACATTGTCATTGTCATGAGTGTTGCTGTCATATATATATATATATATATATATATATATATATATATATATATATATATATATATATATATATATATATATATATATATATATATATATATATGACACACACATAAACATATATATACAGTGGGTACGGAAAGTATTCAGACCCCCTTCAATTTTTCACTCTTTGTTATATTGCAGCCATTTGCTAAAATCATTTAAATTAATTTTTTTCCTCATTAATGTACACACAGCACCCCATATTGACAGACAAAACAAAGAATTGGTTGTCTCCACACACTGATGAGAGGTAAGACACATGACAGCCCGCATGGAGTTTGCTAAAAGACACCTGAAGGACTCTGAGATGGTGAGAAATAAGATTCTCTGGTCTGATGAAACCAAGATAGAACTTTTTGGCCTTAATTCTAAGCGGTATGTGTGGAGACATCCAGGCACTGCTCATCACTTGTCTAATACATTCCCCACAGTGAAGCATGGTGGTGGCAGCATCATGTTGTGGGGGTGTTTTTCAGCTGCAGGGACAGGACGACTGGTTGCAATCGAGGGAAAGATGAATGTGGCCAAGTACAGGGATATCCTGGACAAAAACCTTCTCCAGAGTGCTAAGGAC
The DNA here is from genome assembly GCF_016835505.1 of Polypterus senegalus. Classification (NCBI taxonomy): domain Eukaryota; kingdom Metazoa; phylum Chordata; class Cladistia; order Polypteriformes; family Polypteridae; genus Polypterus; species Polypterus senegalus. Next base: position 111,175,010 of record NC_053158.1, read on the forward strand.
CTAATACTGGGCCGAAGGTTTACCTTCCAACAAGACAATGACCCTAAGCACACAGCTAAAATAACGAAGGAGTGGCTTCACAACAACTCTGTGACTGTTCTTGAATGGCCCAGCCAGAGCCCTGACTTAAACCCAATTGAGCATCTCTGGAGAGACCTAAAAATGGCTGTCCACCAACGTTTACCATCCAACCTGACAGAACTGGAGAGGATCTGCAAGGAGGAATGGCAGAGGATTCCCAAATCCAGGTGTGAAAAACTCATGGCTGTATTAGCTCAAAAGGGTGCTTCTACTAAATACTGAGCAAAGGGTCTGAATACTTAGGACCATGTGATATTTCAGTTTTTCTTTTTTAATAATTCTGCAACAATTTCAAAAATTCTTTTTTTTGTCTGTCAATATGGGGTGCTGTGTGTACATTAATGAAAAAAAATAATTTAAATGATTTTAGCAAATGGCTGCAATATAACAAAGAGTGAAATATTGAAGGGGGTCTGAATACTTTCCGTAACCACTGTACATATACACACAGATTTACAGTATATATACATATATATGCACATATATATACATATATATATGTGCAAAAAACCACGCTTTTATCAAGGCTTCCGTCGGGTAGTCTTTTGAAATGAAATTTTCCTCCATTCAGTCCTAGCAACACGCTTTCTTCCGACTCTTTTTGTAGCTCTGATGTGTGCATCAATGTAATTGGTGTACCAGGAAATAATGCATTGACAGAAGTTCCCCTTTGCTTGGAATGCAAAGTGTGATTAAATGCGTTATTTTTTAATGCGTTATGGAGCACATGCATCGAAGCTTCTCAGCTGTGCTTGTGCTAAAAAAAGAAAACATTTTAAAAATAACGTAACATGATTGTCAATGTAACCTTTTGTAAGTAGTGCCTGGAGGATTCAGAGTGTAGAGAAACTCTAGAGACAGCGTGTGTATTAAATTTTTCTGTGAGTATTTGGTGGCAGCGTCACAAAGTTGCTTCCGCAAGACTGTGTTAGCTGCGGAGCTCACCTCAGAGCGAAATGAGGTTAATGGAAGGGGAGATGATGACGTGACTCCCCCACCCGCCTTAACTGTCAATCCCCCCACAAACACAGTCTCTTGGAATTTGCATAAGCACAGCCCTTCACCAGCAATTTTAACTTAGTTACAAAGTGATCAAAACTCTCGTTTATACCCTGCATCCTCTCATTAAACTTGTATCCCGCATTAGCCGTGGGCATGACAAACGGCAGCGGCAGCCTGTCTATGAACTTAATTTAAACTTTAGGTTTACACCGTGCTTTGTTTCCGAAGTAGCTGCAGTCATGAATATGCTTCTATGTGTCACGCGCTCGCTTCTTATTGTTTCGCTGCCTTCTCAATTGTAAAGTGCATGTTTTCTTCAGCGCTTTTTGGAGCTCTTCCTTGTTTTCTACGTACTGCGTTGACAGTCAGTTCACGTGATTACGTGGGAGGGGTGATGATGTCACACGAAACTCCGCCCCCCCATGACCATCGAGCTCAACTTCATTACAGTATATGGAGAAAAATAGGTTCCAGTTATGACCATTACACGTAGAATTTTGAAATGAAACCTGCCCAACTTTTGTAAGTAAGCTGTAAGGAATGAGCCTGCCAAATTTCAGCCTTCCTCCTACAGGGAAGTTGGAGAATTAGTGATGAGTGAGTGAGTCAGTGAGTGAGTGAGTGAGTGAGGGCTTTGCCTTTTATTAGTATAGATTGATGTTAGTTGATCATCCCTTCTGAGATGTCTATGTTTTACATCTTTTTCATTTGCAGTAATAAAGTTATTATATTGCATTGCATTGACCTCTCACAGGAGTACACTTGAATACCATCTGACAGGAGGTCCCATTCTGAAGTTGTGAGCCTGCAGAAAAAGAATCCAGCTCAAGGTGTAGACTATTCTGACAAGAACTCTGCATTCCATGTACATATAAAGAATTTTGTCTCAAGCAAGATTGCAACTTTACAGTTTTATTTTAGGTAATACTTTTCATCAGTTCACCTTAATGTTAATACAGTTTAGGATGAATAAAAAATATTTCTAGAAAGCTAAACACTTTGATAAATAATGTGACTTCTCACAACATTACAACATAATCAGTCAGTTTGAAGACTAAAGCTTAAAGACTAAGACTGTAAAGATAATATCCATAATATTGGTCTTAAAGAATATGTTGAAGATGGTGATGCCATTCATTAACTGAAAAGCCTGTTGCTGGTAGTCTTCATGATTTTTCCACTAGATATACTTTGGATCCAGAATGTTGCCACTATATATACAGTGGATTCAGAAAGTATTCAGACCACTACACTTTATTCACGCTGTGTTTTAAATTCAATACATAAATTAGCCATTTTTGCCATTCAATCTACACTCCATAGCCCATGGCAATTTGAAAACATTTTCAGAAACGTTTGCAAATTTATAAAAAAATCTAACTTTTCTGTGGCACTTCAACTTGTGGTCAGATGCTTGCTGGCTTTGATTATCCTTGAGATGTGTTTAGAACTTTGTTGTGGTGTGAAATTTTGTATATAAGTTGATAAATATTTTGTATGTCTTTATTTGTAACTTAGACAAAGCAATGTAATATTAGTGTCATATCATTGATAAAAGAACAGCAATGGTTTGACGTTTAAGAACCTCCCCCTCAAAGACTCTTTAGGACTAAGTCTTTGGTCTTTGTAATTTTATGACTGTGTCGGAGGAAGTGCCTAAAACCAATTTGGCAAGGGATTCCCTTCAGGACTCTCTCAATCAACCCCCACAGGAAAACCAGACTACCAAGCAGGCAAGTATCAGCTCAACAAATTCTTTTGGGGGCAGGTGCGAAAGGTATTGTCTGCCCCATTGGTCTGAAGTATGGGTGTTTGGGATTGGTTTGAATCAGAGGCCATTGTGTAGCACAATGCCCTATTGGTGTAAGGATTTGGACAAAGAATGTATAAATTTGGTTGCTTTAGCCCTCTCTCTCTCTCACACCATCATGATGAAGGAGCATCTCACACACCATGAACTGAAAAGAAGACCACACTGAGAAGCACAACTTGGCAGCTCTACTGAGACAGGCATGCAGCCTGTCCTGAAGAACACCATAAAATGATGACTTAATTAGAGACATTGAAATTGAAATTACACATCAGCATTTATCAGGTTGTATGGTTGCTAATATTAAAATGTACATTGCTTATTGTTATTATTTTATGAATATTATCAATAACATATTATTTAAGTTGTAACTTAACTCCTGCTTGTCCTTTTAGTTTATATAATTGCCTGGGGTTATATATGGAGGAGGAAGGTGGGGAGACGTTATAAAGTACAATACCTTATAAACAGTGGTAAGTCTATGAGATTTGAGGCATTCTTAAAAAAGCTACACATTAAAGAATACAAAATGGGAAAGTAGAGTAATATAGAGCTGTACCAAAACAAAAAAAAAAGCTTGATTGGAGTTTTGATCATTTAGGAAAGCACACACCTATGTACAGTACAGTATATAATGTCCAGTAATTCACACTTTATGACAGGATAAAAGCCAAGCAATTAAATCCAAAGAAATTTCTGTAGACCTCCATGATTAAATTGTGGTGAGGCACAGATCAGGGAAAGGGTGTAAAACCATTCCTAAAGCTCTACATGTTACCAGAAGCACAGTAGCCTTGGTAGTTGTGAAATGGAAAAAGTTTGGAACCATTCTTCCTAATGTTGGTCATCCAGCCAAACTGAGTAATTGGGCAAGAAGAACCTTGTTTAAGGAGGTAACAAAGAACCCAATAGTCACTCTAACAGAGTTTCATTTGTCCTCTGCAGATATGGGAGAACCTGTCAAAAGGACAACCATCTTAGCAACACTCCATCAATTAGACGGAAGCCACTGTTGAGTAAAAGGCTTATGACAGCCTGCTTGGAGTTTGCCAAATGCTAATTAAAAGACTCTGAGAGCACGAAGAAAAATATTTTCTGGTCTAATGAGACAACAGCTGTGCTTTTTTGGACAATTTCCAAACACTATGTCTGGGGAAGTCCAGGCATTGCTCATTATCTGTCTAATACCATCCTTATGGTGAGGCATGGTGGCGCAAGCATCATTTTATGGGGTGCTTCTCAGCAACAGGGACAGTAAGATTGGTCAAGATTGAGGGAAGGATGAATGCAGCCAAATACAGAGAGGTCTGTATAAATTGGATAAACTGCTCAAGTTCAGGAGTGAAAAGCTTTTACAGACTTGCTCAAGAAGACTTGAAGTTGTAGTCGTAAAAGCTCTATGTGTTGGTTTATCATTTTCTTCTGTTTTTGTCATCTTTAAGATACGACAGAAAATCATATAATACAATAAAGGACAGCAGTTATGATGAAGAACTGAAGGATTTGGAGCAGATGCAAATGTTTCACACTTGCTACAGGATCCTGAAAGCTCTTAAACCACATTGTGATTCAGCAGCCATCCCAAGTTGTCTTCTCCTTCCAGCATTTGCAGGCTATCATCTTTTTTTCCCCTCAACACTTGACTATGCACTAAGCATGGCCTTCTCTTCATAGCCTGGGATCAAACGAGGATTTTCAGAATAGATGGATTACAAAAAGGCAAGGCACTAGGTCCTCTCGGACAATATAGCTAAGGTAATTAGTTTGCTTTAGGTATTTGGTATCAATCTTAATACCAATGTACTATATATTTCAAATCTACCCAAGCCTGTGGCTGAATTGTCTAAAATTGTGTGTTATATTAAGCCACATGCGTTGGGTATTTATTTATATTTCTGTTTTATGGTTGTTTTTTGTTAATTGTAAATTATTTGTCTCATTTTTGTTATTTCTGTTGATTTTGTTTATTTTTGTTGTATTATGTACTGTCTCTTTAAATTTGTCCACCTGTTCTTTGTGCTTTGTGGGCAGACCCCCAAGAGGCTGAGCCACCCTGATCTCACAGCTGTAGAGTCCTCCTTCTGGCTTTATCTTTTTTTTTGAGCCAGAGGGCAGAATTCAGCAGTCAGGCCTTTTCTTCTGTGGATAGTAAGTACTGTTATTTGTGTTGTATTTCTGTTTTTTGTGTCTCTGGTGATGTTCCAAGGATTCTGTTACTGGCTTATATATTGGGACTTTGTTTATTTAGGATTGACTTTTAGACAATTCCTTTTTGTAGGTTTTGCTCTGTGAAAACTTGCTTTTCATTATTCTGGTTTTGTTAATAAATACTACTTTTATAACAATCTTTTTGAGGCCCTTTTTTCATAGGTTTATAGTGACCCTCCTTTGTGGATGTTTTTGATATTTGTTAGAATTGTTAGGTTTCTTTTGAAGGCTTAAATTTCTTTTGGCCTGCTAGGCCTGAGACAAGGTAGGGCAGTTGGGATTAAGTCAAATTGGGGCGAGGCCTTTCCAGCCAGCAAAGGATGCCTGGCCTGGTCAGTAAAGCCTTTTAGTGAAATTGTACAACCCCTGATTCTCCAGGACTGAGACTCCACTTCACAGCAACATGTAACCAATAATAAACACATTAAGAATGGTGGGATTAATGTCCACAATTTAATTAATATCTCTGTCATTGTTTGGTGAAATCATGCCAAATGACCTTAAGTAATATCAGCACTCTAACTAGCAAATCATTCTATATAAAGACTAATAAGAATAGTGATGTTGTTTTAAATCATCTACATAGCTCTAGTTTTATTGTTAGCTATAAACTCACATTAGAAAGACCGACAGATAAACTGATAGATAGATAGAAAAAACTTTAGGATATGATAATTCTGCAGTGGCTTCACAATAGATGTGCACTATAATAGCACTATAGTAGTAACAGACTATAGACTAACAAAATGGTCAGGAGAAATTGCTATAAATACGAGTTAATTAATTGCCATTTCAAGATGCCCAAACACTCTAATACAGCTGTGCTCTTCCAAGACCTAATAATATTATCAGTGATATGAAAATTGGAAGGTTCATCTCCGCACCCAGACTTACTCAAAACTAAATATCAGAGCGAAAGAACTAAAAATCTAACTGCCACTCACAGAAATCTGCAATGCTCTTTGGTTGAAACTGGATAGAATGTACAGGGGTCCATAATTTCACGATCTCTCCATAAAACAGGCCTCTACAAGACGGTAATAAGAAAGAAGCCATTCCTTAAGAAGGTCCACATTAAAGTATGTATGACATTTGCTGCAATGCATTAGAAAGACCCAGTTAAGATGTGGGAGAAGGTTTTATGGTCAGATGAGATCAAAGTAGAACTTTTTGACTAGACTTCAAAGAGGTATGTGTGGTGTAAAACAAACTTTGCCCATGCCTCAAGAAACACAATACCTGTGGTGAAATATGGTGGTGGCAGCCTCATGCTAATGAGGATCTTCTAAGAGTTGAAGAGACAACAGATGGACACAAACACCACACAATATTTTAGGAGAACTTATTCAAGTCTGCTATAAAGCTTGAGTGAAGATTAATCTTTCAACATGATAATGACCCAAAGCATTAGGCTAAAGTGATACTGGAATGGCTCAAAAACAGAAAGGTTATTGTTTTGGAATGGCCAAGTCATCCTATTAACCTAGAGGATCTCTAGAAATCCTGCCAAGAATGCGGAAGAATCACTCCTGAGCAATGTGCAAAACTGGGACATGCTTACATACCCAAAGGAATGAAGGCTGTTACTGCAAATACTAACTTTGGAGTTTATCTTCTTCAGTAAAATATCTACATAAAAGGGTTTATTTGGACTTTGGAAATGTATTGTTACCACACAAGAGTTCACATTAAAAATACAGAATGGATAAATAGGTCTGCGGTGGGTTGGCACCCTGCCCAGGATAGGTTCCTGCCTTGTGCCCTGTGCTGGCTGGGATTGGCTCCAGCAGACCCCCGTGACCCTGTATTCGGATTCAGCGGGTTAGAAAATGGATGGATGGATGGATAAATAGGTGGACAAATCTTTTTGTCATGCAGAAAATGAGGATGACTTTCAAAGGGATTTACTTTTGCATGTCACTGTATATTTGTGAAAGGGTTTGGTTTAATTCTGAAATGATCCCAGGACTGAAAACAGGCACACATTCAGCTGGCTTTTTATTCACTCCTAGCTGCATATATGCTTGCAGTCAGCTACTTATTCACATAGCTTTTGCAAACCAGTTTCTTATTCTATTTTGGCAGCAAGGCAAAATATTCTACAGTGTGTACATTAATCAGCATTATTACAAACTAATCCATTATATGAAAAAATAAATACACCACATTCTGGTCCTGCATGGGTTGAACATGTTAAATTCAACTTTAATTTAACAAAGGAATCTGTTTTGTCACAAAACTGTGAAAATAAAGGTGGCCCAATGCTATTTAACCCTTTACAGTGTCCATTAATTATAACCGTAAATCCCATTTATCAGATATTGGAGTGGGAATACTTTGTCAGTTTCACACAAGTAGCTGCACTGGGCAGGGCAAAACTTAGCTGCATCTTAATAAAGGCATCTGCCTTGTCACAAAAACATGAAAAGTAAGGTGGCCCAATACGATGTAACTCACTCATGCATTTCCTAAATGAGGAATATTTAGCTTTTCAAAATGGACACGTTTATATTATGTCAGTTATTTTACAAGTTGTAGATGTGCAAGCATTGTGGCATTGTAGTTATGGCTTTGCACTTTCAACCATGCGTTTGAAGGTTCAAGTTCTAATACTAACAATGTGTGACCATGAGCAAGTCACATCACCTGTCTGTGTGGCGCAGTGTGGGGGCGCTGGGCATAAGAAATGTATCCAGTACTATGTAATGCTGGCTAAAGGTGTCAGTTGTAACTGTAGAATATTTTGTCTTTAGAATAAGTAACTGGTTTGCAAAAGCTGTGAGAAAAGATTCAGTCGCTTGTTGTAAGCAAGAATGTAGCTGGGAGCAAATAAGAAGATGGCCAAATACACAATTAACTTCAGTCTTGTGTTCATTTCAGACACAAGGGTTGATTCTGTTAGAATAGTAATAATTACCACCAAGTCCTTTTGCAAACATACTGTGCGGGAAAAAAGATATATTGCACTGTTTCCTACCCACTTCTCTTCACACTCCATGACCCTACTGGCCTTTGAGTTTCTGTTTCTTGCCCTTCCCATTTCCGCTGACGATCACGTGAACAACCAATATAGTTTGCAAGCAAAACCGATATAGTTAGATGGGATGCCTAATGCTAACCAGTATGTTACATATGAGAAACTGGTATAGTATACACAAAAGCAATAGAGTTCTAGCGCAAAACAAATATGTTACCCACATGAAATCAACATAGCACATACACAAATTCATCATTAGGCCAGCACAGGTCTCAAGCCAATGTAGATTATACGCAATCCGATAACATGCAAATTTAAACCAGTGCAGTTCACTCACAAACCAATTACAAATGTACTGGAACCACTGCTATACACATGCAAATCAGTGGTATGCATATATAAACAAATATATTTCACACACAAACAGATAATATGAGGGCATAAACTAATATAGTTCATATGAATTAAACCAGTATTGTACGCATGCAAACCAATTAAGCATGCACCCAAACGATAGTAAATATTCATAAACCAATAGTGTTCACATATAAACCAATCGTTTTCGTATAAACTTATATGATTTGGCCCCTCATAACTGCTTAGCAACCTTGAGACAATAGTTTCAAATCTCGCATCATAATCGCCCAGAGTGTGCTGATTGATGCGATAAAGGGGGGGCGAGACCTGTGGGAGGAGGGGTTGGAGAGGGTGCTAGAAAGTTGTGTTTGGGGTTACGAAGTGGGCGATTGTTAAAATAGAACTTTTGTGACACTTTATTACGTCAGTCGCTACAGTATCAAAAAAAAGATAGCACAGGTCGTATTGACGCAAACAAAAGGAAATTAGTTTAAGTCAGAGAATTTCAAAAGCAGGGTTTAACTCACATGCATTTATTGGTTACTTTGCAAAAAAAATTATTAACTGCTGATGATGTGGATTGTTTTGTCTGTGCTGAAATTCCAAACAGAGAAACCTATCCTAAATTATGGTACAAAGTCATTAAACTCAAGTCTCATAGACCTCATTTAAAAGATTCAGCATATTGGGACAAGAAAGATTCTAAATATTGTTTTTACAGAAGTTCTGAAATAAAAGTGAAACTAATGAAATAGCAACAATTCAAAGAAAAAATAATCTTACAAGTGTGTATCCAGAAAACCAAACACGGGGGTTGGCAAGTGAAACGAGCATTGGGCAAAGTCCCCTAGTACTATAGAAATAAATATTGTTGTTGTAATTGCTGCCAAAGTAGCCTTTGCAAAGAACCAAAGGTTCTAAATTTTAGTTTTTTATTAGAAGCATGCAAACCTTTCTAAAAACATGTTTTCACCTTGGGTTATTGGGTGTAAATTGATGGGCAAATATTATTTTGTTGTAAAATTAAATATGTAACACAATAAAGTGTGCAGAAAATGAAGGTTTCTGAATCCTTCCGCTGGGAAGTCCCTTCCTCCAGGCCCCTGATTTTGAGAGTTCTGAGTTATGCTGATCACCAGTTGGTTTTGAGAGTGGCTCAGAAAACCCCAATCTGATTTACAAGGGCAAAACATATTTTTTATCCTGATTTTTTCTAGATTCCTTCTAATATGTCTTTCCAGTTATCTACCAGACATGTCTTGAGACGGTGTGCTGCATTCACACATTCTAAGTTTATTCTTTTGGTGGGATTTAGGTCTACACGTTTATGTGCAGGAAGTTGTTAATTATTTGGTGGGAAGGGGGTCCTCTTGATTGCTTATGGGCTATTGAGATAGTTTGAGGAGATTGAGTTGCCCTGTGATTATGCCATTATTTATTTTTTACCTGGCACTCCTTGGGAGGACTGATAAGCCCCAGTATCTATTCTTTATAACATTCTTTCCATTGGTATTATTATTCAATAATTCTCTATTATGTCTTTCTTTATACTTCTGTGGCTAACGTTAAAATATTGTGTGTGAATGTCTGAATATGGATGGGGGATTATTACAGGTGTCTAAGCTCTGGGATGTGCAACCTCTGTAATACGTACTCCCTCATTGTTGCATCAGCTTTGGCTGACTCTCAGAAACCGGGTTTAGTGTTACTGTTTCACTGCAACCTGCACACCATGTCCTTAGGAGTGAGTTCTGATAAATGTTGCCAGTTATGTTGTGTATTAGGTGAACTAGCTTCTGTAATCAAATTCTCACTTTAAAAGGCTATAAGCCTGTCATGGGCCTGATGCCAATACAGGATTTTTCTGCTAACACATTTTTGTTTTATTTCACTCACCATCATTCACATTCAAGGATCAACTATATTTTTATTTTCTAATCATTGACAAATTCATTGTCTGATTCTACATTGAAACTAGAAACAAAGACCAATAACAGAACTTTTACAATCTAAATTTTTCTTCCCCACCTTTCATCATGCTCTCCATTATGACTGTTTAACACATACCTGCTTCACAAATACAAGTTCTGTTGAAAATTTTCATAATGTTAGAAAACTTGTTGGCAACAGACTCCAGTTTCTTCAGTGATCCTGCATACAAATGCAGCCAAGCAGAATGAGTGAGGAATACCATGTTATCTTCCATAACCCTGACTGTACCTCAACTTTTCAGAAATTTTCAGTAATGTTGTTACATTTCCTTGAAAATGCACGAATTGGAGCAATAAAAGGTTTATATGGCGTGAAATCTACTATGACCCTAGTCCAAATCCAGTGCTTGTATTTGGTCAGGCATCTCAGAATTACTCCTAGGAACTACACTAAAAGTCTAACTAGAATGAGAATTTGTCCTACCCTAGAATAGGACATAAGACGTAGTTATGAAGCATCCCCCACCTATTCCCAGCTAGGAGTTGAAGTTCATGAATGACATAACTATTTTAAGGTATACCAAGCCACAAAATGGAACTCATGATGACATTCCGTAGTTCTTGATACTAACACTAAGGCTACACCAAAGATGATAATACTCAAAGAAGTCACAGAAGAAGAATAAGAAGAAGAAATGAATAATAGAATAAGATATTAAGCTAAACTGCAAGTAATTGCTGCCACTTTGCAGCAACATCAAGAATAAACCTGTAACAAACGCTGAAAATAAAGCCCAATAACAGGCACATTTATTTAGCAATGAATGAGCCACAGCTGTAATTTCAGACAAATCACCTTACCACTGTTGTGAATACAGGGAACACCTTGTAAAATAACTGGTATTCCTGCAAAGATGCTAAAGTTGCATTCACTCTTCCTGTATTCCTTAATCATCTTCTTGTGTCACACATGCTTTTATACTCTGTGAGGATCTGTTTATCTAATGCCATGGTAGTCTCTGCCTGCCTTCTGGAACTTTCCTAGGCTTGTAAAGTATAAGGCGAAGGTTCCAGGAGCTAATGGAAAGGACAGCTCATCATGCCTGTATGACATTTTGCTGTTAATTGTCCATGCAACCCTATGTTTAGAATAATATGCTGGCTACTACAATACAGTTTGTAATATGCTGGCTACTACAATACAGTTTGTATTCATAACTACTTGCATGTTGATACTATGATATCGCTTGGGATTCACATATATGTGCTCATCCTCACTTGGGGAAATTAATTTTATGTGCATGCCATTAGTCATACCATCCACATTGGAAATAACAGCGATTTGCAAAATATATATATATATATATATATATATATATATATATATATATATATATATATATATATATATATATATATATATATATATATATATATATATATATATGTGTGTTTTTATTGATTTTAATTTGAAGCAAATAACTTTCCATGCAACTAAGTCAAACTTAACAAACCAAATTTTTGCTGCCACCCAAGAGATAGAAGAGAGACAATGACCAGGACAAATCTTCAAAAGCAGGAAAAGAAGGAAGAGTATCCTTATCCTATTCCCCAATTTGGAACCTTATTCTAAAATGTTATTGATTAGATTCTGCAATATTTTAAAGCTTTGAAATGATCCTCTAAGTAAGATTTTTTTTTCAAATTTCAAATAGTATAGAACATCAGTTACCCACTGACATAAAAGAGGTGGAGTTGGATTCTTCTAGTTGAGTAAGATAAGTCTATGTGCTAGACATGAGGTAATGGCAATTACAGTTTGTTCGTCCTTTTCCACTTTAAACCCATCTGGGAGTACATCAAACACAGCTATTAATGGATTAGGAGTGATTGTGACACCAAGGTTTTTGTTCAAAATGTTAATTTGATGCACGCCCAAAGCATTTGGCCCAGTAAGGCTGGAGTTCAATTGCAATGTTCACAGTTTGAATCTTGTCCTGGATACATTTTTGACAATTTTAAATGAGATAAATGTGCTTGAGAAAAGATTTTAAGTTGAATTGTTGAGTGCTTTGCCCATATGGAGCTACAGTGTATTTTAGGCATGGATGCCTTTACTCTTTTTCTGAAATATTTCTAATATTATTCCCCATAGTACCGTGGGAGCTTTGACAGATAATACTGTAGAGATGTTATCCAAGTCTTCAAGACTGATCAATATTTCTTCTAGAACTGATATAGATGTGAGGTGAGAAAAGTTGGGTAGGTTTAATTTAGCAAAGTTTCTAATTTGAAAGAAGTAGAAAAATTGTGTTGATGATAAGTTAAAGTTAAGGTTTAGCTGTTTGTAGGATGCAAATACATTAGCTACATAAAAATCTCTAATTGTTTTAATCCTGAACATTTTCATGTTTGAGGGGGTAGGAAAAGGTGATTGTTATGTAGAGGCACAACAGATAAAAGCTTCTGTCTTAAAATGCTTCCTACATTGGTTCCATATTCCATGTGAATGAAGGGGAATTGGATTATTAGTGTATTGTCAATAATTTGTATTTACTGGTCCACAAAGCAGGGAATATGAAAAAGTACTGCAAGATTTTAATTCTATTGCACACCAGCCTTGTGTATATTCATTGATTGGTGTGGAATGTCCAGAGGCCTACTATATAACACTAAAACGTCATGCACAGACAAAAAAAATCCAGATGCATAAAACTGTGTATAAGTAAAGTTCTATACACTTTCCCTTTAGAAATCCCAATGAACATGAATTTTAATGCACATGCACGAGCCTACCGACCAATCCCAAGTTCTCTCAGAACTCTATTTCAAAGATCAAAAGATCAAAGTGAACTTTATTGTCATCTCAACCATATACAAGTATACAGATAGACGAAATTGCAAATAATAAATTAAAAATAGAATTAAAAATTAAAATTAAAAGCAAACAAGACATTGTGCAAAGACAAGACAAAGAAGTAGCAGCAATATTGACATTTAGTTAACAATATGAACATTGATGTAATGTATGGTGTTTGCAATCTAGATACATAAATATAGTCAATAGATATGTAATATATTAAATAAATAATAAATAATAGATATAGATAATACAGAAATTATCAGTGTATGATAACAGTTGTTTAAGACATGTGTAAACAATGACAGGTCAGAATGTTTCACAGCAGAAGGATATCAAGAGTGTCAAAATACTTAAAGGTCAGTATGAGATTTTCAGTTCTTTACTACATGCACACAAGTCTTTGAAGGAAAGTGGCTTGCATGTAGAAATGTTCTGTTTTTAGAGGTGGTTGAGGCAGTGTGGAAGATCCAAGAGGGCAGCATGGTGTTAAGGAGTTTGACAGCTTGGGTGTAAAAACTCTCTTGCAGCCTGGCAGATCTGGCTTTGATGCTGCAGTGTCTTCTCTTGGATGGCAGGAGTGCGAAAAGTCCATGTGAGGGGTGTAAATGGTCCTGCACAAAGCTGCAGGCCTTGAGGACACTGCGTTGGTAAATTATGTCCTGTAGTGAAGGGAGAGGCACCCCAATAATATTCTCTGCTGTCTTCACTATCCTTTGCAGGAACTTGTGGAGTTGCCATACCAGGCAGTGATGCTCCTGGTCAGAACACTCTCAATGGTGCCTCTGTAGAACATGGTGAGGATGGGAGGGGGAAGACTTGCTCGCTTCAGCAGCCTCAGGAAGTGAAGTCTCTGCTGGGCTTTCCTGATTAGTGATGAGGTGTTATGTGTCCACATAAGTTCCTCAGTTATGTGCACACCGAGGAACTTGGTACTCCTAGCTTTCCCCACATCTAAACCGTTGATGCTGAGTGGGATGTGGGCAGGATGTGATTTTCTGAAGTCCACAATTATCTCTTTTGTCTTGTCAACATTGAGAGATAGATTGTTGTCTTCACACAATGCAGACAGCCATTCCACCTCATCTCTGCATACTGTTTCATCATCCCTGCTTCTCAGTCCCAGCACCATCGCATCATCCGCAAACTTGATGATGTGGTTGGAGTTGTGCATGGCTGTGCAGTCGTGAGTCAGCAGGGTGAACAGCAGTAGACTAAGCACACAGCCGTACGGAGCTCCAGTGCCCAGTGTGATGTTGCTGGAAGTGTTGCAGCCCATCTGAACTAACTGGGGCTTCTCTGTCAAGAAGTCCAGGATCCAATTGCAGAGGGTGGTGTTCAGGACCAACCTGCTCAGCAACCAGCTTTTGAGGGATGATTGTGTTGAAGGCAGAGCTAAAGTCTATAAATAGCATCCTGACATATGTGTCTTTTTTATCCAGATGTGTCAGGAAGAGGTGAAGGGCAGACCATATAACATCCTCAGTTGATCTGTTTGAGCGGTATGCAAACTGAAGAGGGTCAAGGGAGGCAGGGAGATTAGTCTTTATGTGTTACATGACTAACCTTTCGAAGCACTCCATTATGATTGGCATGAGTGCAACTGGTCGGTAGTCATTCAAGCATGTCACTGATGACTTCTTTGGCACTGGTATGATGGTGGTCGACTTGAAGCATGCTGAGACTGACAACTGGCTCAGAGATGCGTTGAAGATGTATGTGAGGACACCAGCCAATTGACTGGCACATTCTTTGAGCACACAACCAGGTATGTTGTCAGGTCCTGCAGCCTTGCATGGATTAACTCTGGATAGAGTCCTCTTCACATCAGTTATGGAGAGGCAGAGTACCTTGTCAGTGGAGGGATGTGTTGCTTTTCTCGCAGGCTCTTTGTTATACGCCTCCAACCATGTGAAGAAGTTGTTCAGCTCATCCGGAAGGGAGGCATCACCATCGCTACTGTGTGGGTTGGGCTTGTAGTTTGTAATTGTCTGAACGCCCTGCCACATACGAAGTGTGTCTCTGGTGCTGCTGAATTGTTTGTTAATCCTCTGCGCGTAGGCCCACTTAGCTCTCCTTATAGCGTGAGACAGGTTGGCTCTGGTCACCCTGAGGGCGGCCTTGTTTCCAGATCTGTAGGCTGTATTTCTGATCTTCAGCTGCTTGTGCACTTCTCTTGTCATCCAGGGCTTTTGGTTGGCTCTTGTGGTAACATCCTCTATGCATTTGAAGATGTAGCCACAGAGTCTGTGTACTCCTCCAGATTGATGGAGTCACCATCCATAGCAGCCTCCCTGAAAATGTCCCAGTCTGTCAATTCGAAGCAGTCTTGGAGAGCTGAAACAGCACCAACCAGCTACACTCTGATGTTCTTGTGGGCTGGTTTAGTCCGCTTCAGCAGGGACTTGTATGCAGGAACCATAAAAACGCTGATATGGTCTGAGTAGCCGAGGTGGGGGGCGGGGTAGGGCCTTGTAGGCATCAGCAGCGCTCATGTAAGCATTGTCCAGACAGCTTCCCCCTCTAGTAGCAAAGTTCACATTCTGGAAGAATTTTGGGAGAACTGACTTCAAGTTGGCATGATTGAAGTCTCCAGCAATAATGAAAAATGCCTCGGGTGCGTCATTTGCAGTTTGCTGATGATCTCATAGAGTTCCGCTAGCGCCTGGTTAGCATTTGCACTAGGCGGGAGGTAGAGGGCAACCACCTGCACACAACTGTATTTCCTCGGCAGGTAGATAGGTCGACACCTTACCTATAAAATCTCAATCAGAGTGTGTCTCGCAACTGAGGCAGTGTCCGTACACCACTCTCTGTTCACATAAACACACTGCACCAATCCCCCCACCCACATGTCTAAACAGACAAAGAGGCATCTCTATCCGCTCTGAAGATGGTCAGTCCGTCTAGCTGGATGGCCGAGTCTGCAATGTTTTCCTGGAGCCATGTCTGTGAAAATAAAGATGCAACAGTCTCATTTCCCACTGCTTGGCCCACTGCAGCTTTATATAATCCAGGTTCGCGAGCAGAATGGACGGTATCGCAGGTCTGGTGAAGTTAGTTTATAGCCTGGTGCTAACACCGGCGCGTTTCCCTCGTTTCTGCTTCCGATCATTCCGCTTGCATTTTCACCAGCTCAGTGTCTCAGGCTGCCAAAGTAAGCAAAGGCTGCGGAGTGTCTCTGTCACTTCACTGGATATTTCGGCAAATGAAGTCGTACAGCGTGGTGAAGGTACTCAAGTTTAGAAAGTCACACTGTGCCCAAAATAAAAAAAAAGAAGTTTGGTTGTCCTTCTCCACTTTAAGCCCATCTGGAAGAACACCAAACACAGCTGTTAATGGGTTAGGAGGGATTGTGACACCAAGGCTGTTTGAACGGTGCTTAAAAACATTTGTCCAGAATGTTGTTAATTTGGTGCAGGCCCAAAACATGTGACCCAGTGAGGCTGGAACTTGATTGCAGCATTTGCAGGTAGGATCTTGTCCAGGAAACATTTTGGACAATTTTAAGCGAGACAGATGTGCTCGATATAGAATTTTGAGTTGAATAATTGTATAATGCTTTACACATATGGAGCTCGAATGAATTCTCTACATTGCTACCTTACACTCCTTTTCTGATATGTTGAGTGAGAGATTCTTTTCCCATTGTCCTCTTGGATCTTTGAAAGGGAGGGACTGTAAAATAATTTTGTATATTGCAGAAATGCTGTCTGAGTCCTTGAAACAGAGCAATATTTTTTCCAGTATAGAGGAGGGTGTGAGATGAGAAAAATCAGGCAGGTTCTGTTTAACAAAGTTTCTAATTTGAAGATAGTGAAAGAAATGTGTTGCTGGAAAATTAAATTTGGAATGTAATTGTTCCTAGGATGCAAATATGTTGTCTATATAAAGATCTCTAAGCAATTTAATCCCAAATGTTTTCCAGATATTAAAAACTGCATATGTTTGTGAGGGTTGAAGAAGGTGGTTCTCATGCAGAGGTGCCACATATAAAAGATTCTCCATCTTAAAATTTTTTCTACATTAGTTCCATATTCTGAGTGAGTGAAGCACAATTGGGTTATTAGTATATTGGCAATAACTTGCATTTATTGTGGCACAAAGCAGGGAATATAAAGAAGTACTGCAGGATTTTATTTCTATTGCACACCAAGCCTGTGCATGTTCATCTATTTGTGTCCAGGTTTTTATAGCTTGTATGTTTGCTGCCCAGTAATAAAACTGAAAGTTAGGTAGAGCCATGCCACCTTCTGCCTTAGGTCTTTGTAGGGTCGCTCTTTGGATACGTGGATGTTTTAAGTTCCAAATAAATGAGGTTATGGTTGAATCTAATTGCTTAAAAATGATTTATTGATGTATATTTGAATGTTTTGAAATAAAAAGAGAAGCTTAGGAATGATATTCATCTTAACAACGTTAATTCTTCCAGCTAGAGTGGGTTGACCATCTATGCAAGTCTTGCTTAACTTTTTCCATACACACGGCCGAATTTTGTGATAAAGAGCTTTATGTTTACTTGTGATATTTACCCCTAGGTATTTAAACTGATCTGCAATAATAAACAGGTGTCCAATCTAATAACGTATGCTTAAGAATTCACTGGAAAAAGCACACTTTTATTCAAATTAATTCTGAGACCAGAGATCTTTTGAAATTCTATAAGTACTGTTAAGACTGCAGGCACAGTATTTTGTGGGTCTGATGTACACAAAACCATATCATCTGCATATAGATAAATTTTCTGTTCAGGTCCTTCTCTGATAATCCCCTTTATCTGATAAGCAGTGAACTGCCAGTGGTTCAATGGTGATTGCAAATAGCAGTGGTGACAAGGAGCATCCTTGTTTGGTATACCACGTTCTAGTTTAAAGTAGTCTGAACAAATGTTGTTAATACAAATTGAAGCTTCTGGATTGGTATACAGTAGTTTGATCCATGCACAAATGTTCGGGCCAAACCCAAATTTCTCTAATGTAATGAAAAGGTAGTTCCATTCAATCATGTTGAATGCTTTTTCTGCATCCAACGATAATAATATCTCAGGGGTGTTTGACTTTACAGGTGAATATATTACATTAAAAAGTCATTGGAGATTGGAAGCTAAGTGTCAGCCTCTAATAAATCCAGTTTGATCTTGTGATATTACGAAGGCAGCATTTTCTCCATCCTTCTTTCTAGGACTTTGGAGAGTATCTTCACATAATTATTCAGAAGTGAGATTGCTCTGTATGATGCGCATTGTAATAAGTCCTTATTTTGTTTAGGAAAGACAGTGATTAATGCTTGGCGAAAAGTTTGAGGTAGAATTTGATTGTCTCTAGCTTCTGTAAATGTTGCTAATATGAGGGGTGCTAGGTGAGTGGAGAATTTCTTATAAAATTCGACAGGGTAGCTATAGGGGCCTGCTGCTTTCCTGCTCTAAAGTGACTTTATAGCATCTAGTAGTTCTGATAACGCCAGAGGTTTATCCAGTTCCTCGGCAATAAAAGCATCTATTTGTGGCATCTGTAGTGTATCCAGAAATTGATTAGATTGTATGTTGTCTTCTTTGAGCTCAGTAGAATATAAGGATTTATAGTAGTCTCTAAATGTGTGCATTATATTTTTATGGTCAATGATTTTACCTCCGTTCGTGTTGGTGATTGCTGGGATTGCTTTGCAAACTTCTTGCTTGTGGATTTGTTGAGCTAAGAGCTTATTAGCTTTCTCTCCGTGTTCATAGTAATGATGCCTTGATTTAAAAATGAGTTGTTCAGTTTTTTTGGTTGATAAGAGGTTGAGCTCCGAACGTAGAACTTTTTCTATGAAGAGCCTCATTTGGACACTTGGCATGTTCTTGATCTATTGTACTAATTTCGCTGGTTAGCTCTGATATCTTCTTGGTTTCTAATTTATTTCTGTGGGAAAGATATGAAATAATCTGTCCTCTTAAGAAGGCCTTTAGAGTTTCCCAGAGTATTCCTGCAGAGACCTCTGAGGATGTATTTGTCTCTAGGAAGAAACTGATTTGTTTTGATATAAATTTTGTACAGTTCTCATCTGCTAATAGAAGTGAGTTAAGATGCCATCTGTGAGATGAGTATGTGGGGCATAAAGATTTTAGCTCCAAGATCAGAGGTGCATGGTCAGAAATAACAATAGTGTCGTAGTGTCGGCAAGAAATTATCTATAAAGAAATAATCAATTCTTGAGTAGCAATAATGCACTGGTGAGTAGAAGGAATATGTTCTTGAGTTTGGGTTTAGAAACCTCCAGGGGTCTGATAAGTTGTGGTCAGTTAAAAACTGTGTAATTGTCTTTGCAGTGTTAGATGTCATCCCCCCTGTGATAGGAAACCTATCTAAGAGTGGATTTACACAATTAAAGTCCTCAACCATTATAATTTTATGAGTGTTCACATTGGGAATAGATGCAAATACATTTTGCATGAATTCTCTATCATCGACATTGGGTGCATAAACATTTATTGAAATCACTTTACAGTTAAATAAGTTGCACATGACAATCACATATCTCCCTTCAGGATCAGATACTACATCTGATGCTACAAATGAGACTGTTCTATGTATAAGTATTCCCACACCTCTAGTTTTCTTTGTAAAGCTGGAATGGAACATTTGGCCAGTCTAGTCTTTTTGCAGCTGGAACTGATCCTTGCTTAATAAGTGGGTCTCCTGTAAAAATATTATTTTAGCGTTTAGACCTGTTAGGTGAGAGAATACTTTCTTTCTCTTTAATTTGTGATTCAGGCCTTTAACATTCCAGCTCACAAACTTAACTGTTCCATCATGGAGACATTGAATGTGAATTTTTGATGTCATTTTTTAGTCTTAACTGGAAGTGAGACAGCTTTAACCTTAATTTCCAATTTTCCCATGAGTTACTGCCATGCAGCTTATTGTTACGTTGGAAGTTATAATTATAAGGACTAAAAGGATAGATTAGATATAGCTGGCTCTCTTTCAAAAATTTTGCCTCCCCATGTGAGGCTGGACCCACTTCACAAAGTTCCAGTCCTCGGACATAACTAGAGAGAGAGCACGTCCAAAACAAAACAAGCCCCCCAGCAGCGGCGTTTGAGGATTAAAAAGTAGAGATATCTATTGCCAATAAAGTCTAAATACTATAAGTATAAAATATAATCTTCAACAGTCTTGAAATATTAAGACAGTAAACCCAGGGAATGGTGTTAAAGAGTGGCCCTGCATAAGCATATTAAACCCTAATGCAATAATAACAATAAACCAAGGGTATGATGTTAAACAGTCTCCTTTAGAATAGAAACAAAAAAACCTACTTTAATTTCTTCCACACATACGCGTGTAATTGTAATTAAAACATAAATAAAAGTGGCCAAGAAGAGAAAAGGATATATAATTATGGTACCCGTATTGTTGCAAGCGGATCAGACAGCAGGTAATATCTTCTTGCCATGCCATGACAGGATGCGACTCACTATCGTATTTCAAAAAAGTGTTGGGATCAACTTTCTTAATTCCTTTTCTGCTTCCTCCGTGGAGGAGAAGATGTAATATTTGTCTTGAATATTCTCTTTGGCAGGATGCAAGAGGCTGTATTTGATATCAGCTTTCTGTAACCGCTGTTTAATGTTGTAAAAAGCTGCATGTTTAGCAGCTGTTGAGGGTGAGAAATCATGGAAAATACGAATGTGGTTATGTTCAAATATAATCTCTTGTTTGTGTCTGAGAAGTGCCATTACATTAAGCCTAAATTGTAATCTCTCGAAGCGGACAATTATAGTCCTAGGTTTAGAGGTACTTGATCCACGTATGCGAAAAGCTGCTGCTATCTCGATATCTGATTTAAAGTCCTTTCCAATTATTTTTGAGAATAGTTCAGCTACGAGTTTCACTGGGTTTGGACTTTCATGATTCTCAGGTAGACCTTTGATTCTAATATTATTCATTCTGCATCCATCTTCCAGAGCTGCAAGTCTGTCTCCGAGTTTTTTGCATTCAGAATTCCATTGGCGGTAGATGCCAAGTGTTCTGCTGTTTCAATTCGAGTTGTGAATGTCTGCTTAATGTCTTCCAACTGATCTGCAAGTTCTCTCAGTTTAGACACATTTTTCTGAATGTGCTCCTCAATTTTTCCCAGCATACCTTTAAAGGCTGCATCAAAACGATTACATATATGTTTTTCCAAGTCTTTATATTCCTGCCACATTTCATTGCTCTAGTCGCAGCTTCTTGTTTGTCTTGAGCAAGCCATTTATTTCTTTCTTCATATTTTCCTGAATGTTTTTCTTGAGCTCGTTTATGGCCATGGCCACTGTTGCAATCATTTCCTTCAGTTCGGCAAATCGTTTTGGCTTTCGTGCTCCGCGGGTGAAGTGACAACCCTCCTTACAGCCGATACTTCCAGCTCACGAGGAGTAGATGAATGTGCGAACTGCAAACCCATCTCTAGTTTCAAGTTATCTTCTGGAATCAGTGAACTATCATGAACTGCATCACTTGCACCTTCGCTCCCATTTTTGCTCTTGACTGGAGATGATGGAGTGGAGTTGGGTCCTGGGAAGTCTGTGCTTTTGCCTGCCTGTTCCAGGTCAGTCTCTGAAAGGCTGTACCTTGCACTTGGACTTGATGTCTGTCTAGACTTGGATGTAGATTTAGGTTTCTTTTCCGTTTATTTCTGACCCCCTTTCTTGTTACTCATGTTTAAATACTGTAGTAGAAACTATTTGGGTTGGGTAAATACAGGATGCCGCAGGATAATAAGAAATAAGAGAAAAAATAAAGCCACTACAACGGAGCTCCGCTTCAGACGTCCATCTCCTGTAACAGATGAGACCAACTCTCTTTAATTCATGATCGAGCCATTTTGACATCTCAACTCACAAGGTTCACTGTTTGGTCATAGAGACATTACTTCTGAACTTTTGCTGACATCTTGTAGTTTTAAGTTAAGGTAGTATATTGTTATACAGTATACAATAGTTATGACCTACATTTAATATTGTTATCAGGTGTTCTGGTTATGGAACCTACAGTATTATTATGTTGGCACTTGCAGTAGAAAGGATTAATAATAAATAGCATTGCTTTCTTTCTTTACCCCAACCCCATTTTGGCACCCCAAGTGAGGCTATATCATACTTCACAGGAGTCCCATTCCTCTGACATGCCAAGAGACGAAGCATGATGTGTGGGGAAAAAAATAACATTGTAAATAGCTACTTACTTTGTGGTTGCTACAATTTATATATATTCAATGAAAGAAATATCAATATAATAACTTAAATATAACATAAAAAAGTGGCTGAAAATGAAAAAGAATTTCTAGTTACAGCAAATGTTGCATTACAAATAGAGAAAGTTGCAATCAGAGTTTTCTTTTCCTTGCCAGGACGCAATATTACTAACGATATGACTCAAGATCATTTTTGTCAGTTTTGAGGCGTACAATCCATGTATGCGGTAGGCTACTGAGATCTCAGTGTCTGATTTTGCCCAGAGGGGACTGGGCGGTCTCATGGCCTGGAATCCCTGCAGATTTTACTTTTTTTCTCCGGCTGTCTAGAGTTTTTTTTTTTTGTTTTTTCTGTCCCCCCTGGCCATTGGACCTTACTCTTATTCTATGTTAATTAATGTTGACTTATTTTATTTTCTTACTGTGTCTTTTATTTTTCTATTCTTCATTATGTAAAGCACTTTGAGCTACATTTTTTTGGTATGAAAATGTGCTATATAAATAAATGTTGTTGTTGTTGTTGATTTGAAGTCCTCCCCAGTTATTTTAGAGAAGAGTTCAAGTATGAATTTCTCTGGGTTTGGACTTTAACGGTTTTCGGGAAGACATTTGATTCTGATAATGTTCCTTCTATATCTGTCTTCTAGTGCAGCCAGTTTGTCCCTTAGCACTTTGCATTCTGATTCTGCAGCTGTTGCTTTTTCATCAGCAGTGGATTTCAATGGCTCAGCTAGTTCAGTGTGATTCGTAAACATTTGCTTAACATTTTCAAAATGAGCAGCAAGTAAGTACTCTAATTTTACTCTCAAACTTACTTATATTTTCCTATATTTATTTTGTCCATCATTTTATTCTGCAATTTCTGTTAAGGTTACTATAAATGTAGTACTTAAACGTTTCTCCAGATCTTTTTTTATCTTGAAGCTGTTTCTCATTTTTCTTGTTTAGGTCCTTTATTTATTTCTTTATATCCCTTATATTCTTCTTTATATCACTCTTTATATCCTTTATGGCCCCCTCAGAATGCGGCAATCATTACCTTCAGCGAAAGCATTTCGGTATTCTCCACACTCGGTAGGCAGACTTGCGAATCCAGATGGGCTTGATGCTCCAAGTCATGGAGGATATTAGCTGTAATTGGCAGAGGGGATAAAAAGACAATGCTTGGTTCCAATAATCCTCCTGGAATCTATGAATTCTCCTTGCCTGCTTTGCTCACAATTTCACTCCCACTTTTGCTCTCAGCTGGAGTCAATGCTGCAGTGTCAGGTCCTGGCAGATCTGTTCAGTCACTTGTCTGTTCCGGGTCAGTATCTAGCAGGCCATACCATGAACTTAAGGCCGGTTTAGACTTTGATGGAACTTTAACTGCCTTATCCTTTTCCTTTTCTTTCTGAGCACTTTGTTTGCTGCTCATGCATATTTATGCTTGTATATAATGTAATTAAATCCTCTTGGGATGAGCAAATACAGGATACACCGGGATGATCGTTTAAAACAAGGGGTAAAATAATGCAGCTGCTAACAAGTTCAAGTTCAAAGTTCAAAGTAAGGAAACACATTTCCCTGTGCAATTAAATTCTTTCTTTGCTGTCCACACCAAATGATAAAACCAACGTATAAAGATAAACATAAATAATAAGTAGCAAATAGATAATAAGTAACAGAGGTAGCATAAAGTATAAAAACAGAATAGGAGTATAAAGTGTAATTCTGCAGGTAGGTGTGTGATGGACAAGTCAAATACAGTTGTGAGAGGTAGATGGAATGATGTGAACCATGTTTATAAACTCCATTCACTTATTTAGGAGTCTAATGGCCTTGGGGAGGAAAGAGTTATTTAGCCTGGAAGTCCTGCATTTCATACTTCTATACCTCCTGCCTTGGGGGTGGGTGGGGTAATGGGAGGGGTCCCTGAGGATTGAAGCAGTTGTAGATGCTCTGCAGAGTGTGCAGTGGGGTTCTGGTGATCTTCTCAGCAGTCTTTACCACTCTCTGCAGGCGTCTGCAGTCCATAGCAGCAGTGTTGCCATACCACACGGTGATGCAGCTGGTCAAGATTCTCTCAACAATGCAGCTTTAAAAGTTGCCGAGGATCTTAGTCGACATACCAAACTTCCTCAACCTCCTCAGAAAGTACAGCCGCTGTTGAGCCCTCTTGACCAGTTGTGTGGGGAGTCCAAGTGAGGTCCTCATTGATGTAGATGCCCAAGTATTTAATACTGCTAACCCTTTCCACTTCAAGCCCTCGGATGAACAGTGGCCATTTTGGTCTCCTCTCCATCCTCAAGTCCACTATCATCTCCTTCATCTAGTCTGTGTTGAGGGTGAGGTTCTTGTCCTCACACCATGACGCCAGGCTGTTCACCTCCCTCCTGTTGGCCGCTTCATCCCCATCAGTAATGCGTCCAATTACTGCGGTGTCATCTGCGAACTTTAGGATGATGTTATCTTTGTGGGAGGCGACACACTCGTGGGTGAACAGGGTGTAGAGGATGGGGCTGAAGACGCATCCCTGTGGGGTGCCTGTGTTTGTGATAATGGTGGCTGAAATCCTGTTACCACACCTGACAGACTGGGGCCTGCCAGTCAGAAAGTCTAGGAGCCAGTCACAGAGGGTGGGGTGCAGGCCAAGTGCAAACAGTTTATGGGTGATTTTATCGGGGATAACCGTGTTAAAGGCAGAGCTGTAGTCAACAAAGAGCATCCTGATGTAGGAGTCTTTGTTCTCCAGATGGGAGAGTGAATAATGTAGTGCGGCCACGATGACATCTGAGGTGGACCTGTTGGGCCGGTAGGTATACTGCAGGGGGTCCAGAGCGTCCAGTAGGCTGCTCTGAATGTGGGCCAGCACCACTCTCTCAAAACACTTCATGATGATTGAAGTGAGTGCTACCGGCCTGTAATCATTCAGGCAGGTGGGTGGGCTTTTTTTAGCAAGGGGGGCGATGATCATAGTCTTAAAGCAGGACGGAACGATGCGCTGACTGAGGGAAAGGTTGAACATAGTGCAGCTCCAGAGGTCTATCTCTCACAACAGATGAGACCAACTCCCAAATCATTTCTATCATAAGTCTTCATTCCCTGTGGCAAAAAACACGTAATGTAACAATACACCACATGGCTTCTCCATATCGATGGAGAGA
Source organism: Polypterus senegalus (assembly GCF_016835505.1). Classification (NCBI taxonomy): domain Eukaryota; kingdom Metazoa; phylum Chordata; class Cladistia; order Polypteriformes; family Polypteridae; genus Polypterus; species Polypterus senegalus. The sequence goes on from NC_053158.1 coordinate 111,200,598, forward strand.
TCACATAACATACAAGATTTGTTATATTATTCCACCTCTGTCAGATCATTACCTTTTATATCAGTTCATTGTAGTCCAGCCATTCCAAATCATTCAGCCTCTCCTGGGATGAGCATGCCGATCTCTGCCTGAACACCATCTTATAGCAGTTCCTATCAAGCTAGGACAGCTATCAAGCTCTTCTGAATTCTGGTGAAGTTAAGAGTTGTTTCCTACACTAGAACAAAACAATAAAATGTTTTAATTCCTCCTCCTAAGAGCAGGACGAAATTTGCAGCAGTTTGAGATTTTTGAGCCAGTGTGACACTTGATAAATACAGGCACAGGTCCAGACCTAGTGAAAATCTTTACCTAAATTATGGAATTGTACACAACTGAATTACATCCTTTTCGAAAATATTTTATGCATTAATATGTTCCTGTAAAATGTTTTATCCTTTTCTAATGTATATTATACAGTAGTAAGAGCATAACTTTCCATTTAATTCTACAGGATAGTAATGTTAATATGAAGTCAGGCATCTAATCAACCCAATATATCACAAGTGGTTGTTTTGGATATATTCTGATATTTTTTTTCTTTTTTAAGAAATGTACTGTTCTTATAGTAATTGCTACAAGGATAACATGCATACTAGCAAATCAACTACACAGCATATATAATAGAAATTAAAAAGCACTCCAATTAATGCTACTGAATTTGAATCCCAAGTGCAGTATGCATTTTTGTGAAGTTTGAATGTTCTCTCACGCAAAGTGGGCCTTCCTTCCAATTCAACAAAGACATGCACAAATACTAAACTAAAGCGTTATTGTCTCCTGCCTGTACAGTCTTTCTGAGAAAGGGCCTTTTTTAAAGTTTTAATTTTTTTCTATTTGTGATCTTTGTGGTTTCAATTAAAGTCTGAATGTGTGGCTGAATACAGCTTTTAACATGCTTGCTTAAGTGTACAATGGAGTTCATATTCTGCTTAATATTAAAGAAACAGGTTTTGCCTTGTGCTAGACTTAAATGGCTCCATAAGCTGAATGGTTAGGTGAAAAAAAGTATTTTTTAAAATTTTTTTTCAATTGCTTACAACAGGATCAATACACAAAAACAAACAGGAGTAGCAATGGATAGCATGAGCTTCAACTCATCATAAACATAGTGGTGGTGTGGGGAGCAAAAAATTAGAAACTACAACACAAGTAATAAAATAACACCACATCAACAATAATAATAATTATAATAATTATCCTTAGACTAGTGTAACATTAGAGGTATTCTGCCCTCACAATTGCGTATCCGTGCAAAGCTAGACAGATAGCGAACAATAACTACAGTAAACTCGTTGTTCAGACTGAGGTTTTTACTGTTAAATCTTTCATTCTTGATTGTAAAACTACAAAACATAGTACAAAGGGTGCTTTCAGTACAATGTTCACACCAAACAATCAATCAATACAGAAATGCATTTAAAAACTTAATTAACACTAGAATTAACAGAGCCTACGAAAAAACTTGTAAATCCATCCCACCTTAAATCGCTCCTTAAAACCGTTCTCACCTCTCCGCCAGCGTCTTTTCTTAATCTAAATGTGCTTATAAAAGTAAAGCTGCAAGTAGCCGGCTATTCCATCCCCCCACCGACTTAGAATGTGCACAAACTTCTCCCAGCTCATGCCTTGATTGATTTTCTGGGAGTGAAGTGGAGTTTTAGAGTGGAAGTAATAGATTGTTGTTTGGAACACACGCATTTCATGTCTGTTCCGTTTCTACAGTAATCTGTGTAAACACATTGTTAAAACAGAAATGTTTTTTATATACTAGTAGTAGATGACAAAATGTAGGCATAAACTATATAATGTATGAAGCCTGAAGTATCACACAAATACTTTCACAAAAGCTACAAATCTAACACAACAATTGCGCTTTTATTCAAAAATATAACTGCAGAAACAAAAAGCCGCCTTAACATGCGACATTGACACCTGTTTATTATGACTGCCTCTGTGGAGCAATAGACTCAGCTGCCGACTGGGAATCAAAAGGTCGCGAGTTTGATCCTGCACCTCTCCGTTTTGAGAAGTAAACTGCTCTTAGTCTTACTATTTTAGAATAAAAGCATACATTTGATTTCAGTCTGTAACAGCCAGTGTAATTTATGATACTTGTAAAGGTTAGCTTTGTTTTTAGTCAGTTTTATTATCTCGCCCCGTTCACGAGCCCAAACACACCCCACCCCCGCATCTGATACTGCTGTTTTCACATAGACGCGCTATAACAGAGGTAAACTCAGCTCCCTTCTACATCGAGAGCAAGAATGCACATACCATTGCTTGCATACTAAAGTGTCAGCAGGCACTTTTCGTGGCATTACACACATTTTTGCGCATGCCCTCTGCACACTACTTGTGACTTTAGGTTTTAGGAAGTAAGTAAATAAATAAAGGTAAATCGTGTCATAAAATGATTACTTCAAAACGTCACATATATTTGTCTCTTTTTTTATTAAAATGTGCGTTGATCACCGCCAGCATGTTGTAGCATACAGCATCTAGCTACCTGCATGTTCTTGCATGCACTGAATAAGAGACAAATATACAGCCTGACTGAGAGAATCAGACTGAAAAAAAGCAAACATTTAGAAATGCCATACTTTTACAGCTGATCGGACGCTGTTTGTTTTCAAATAATATTGCATTTGGGCGATGATGTTTTCACATATATTGTCTCTTTCTTTCAGGTGTGTAATAGAAACCACAGCATAGAGAGAAATGCAATATTATTTGAAAACGAACAGCGTTATTTATTTGGCACGGACATGCTCAAAAAATACATGTGTAATGCCACAAAAAGTGCATGCAGACATGTCCGTGCCAAATAAATAACATTCGAAGTTTTGAAGAAATCATTTTATGACACGATTTACCTTTATTTATTTACTTACTTCCTAAAGCCTAGTAGTGTGCAGAGGGCATGCTCAAAACTGTGTGTTATGCCACGAAAAGTGCCTGCTGACACTTTAGTATGCAAGCAATGGTATGTGCATTCTTACTCCGATGTAGAAGGGAGCTGAGTTTACCTCTGTTAAAGCGCGTCTATGTGAAAACAGCAGTATCAGATGCGGGGGTGGGGTGTGTTTGGGCTTGTGAACATTGCTGAGATAATAAAACTGACTAAAAATAAAAACAAAGCTAACCTTTACAAGTATCATAAATTACACCGGCTCTTACAGACTGAAATAAAATGTATGCTTTTATTCTAAAATAATAAGACTAAGAGCAGTTTACTTCTCAAAACGGAATGGTGCAGGATCAAACTCGCGACCTTTTGATTCCCAGTGGGCAGCTGATTCTATTGCGCTACAGAGGCAGTCATAACAAACATGTGTCAATGTCGCATGTTAAGGTGGCTTTTTGTTTCTGCAGTTATATTTTTGAATAAAAGCGCAATTGTTGTGTTAGATTTGTAGCTTTTGTGAAAGTATTTGTGTGATACTTCAGGCTTCATACATTATATAGTTTATGCCTACATTTTGTCATCTACTAGTAGAATATAAAAAACGTTTCTGTTTTAACAATGTGTTTACACAGATTACTGTAGAAACGGAACAGACATGAAATGTGTGTGTTCCAAACAACAATCTATTATTTCCACTCTAAAACTCCACTTCACTCCCAGAAAATCAATCAAGGCATGAGCTGGGAGAAGTCTGTGCACGTTCTAAGTCGGTGGGGGGATGGAATAGCCGGCTGCTTTGCAGCCTAATTTTTATCAGCACATTTAGATGACAAAAGACGCTGGTGGAGAGCTGTGAACGATTTTAAGAAGTGATTTAAGGTGGGACGGATTTACGATTTTTTTCGTAAGCTCTGGTAATTCTAGTGTTAACTGTAGCAGATAAACATCTTAACTAACATTCATAAAATAATTATTTAAAAGAGAAACTTACAGGCATATCTTTGCCAAGGCTTAACGTGAAAGAACTGGTGTCATGAACTGCGTTCAGAATTTCTCTAAACTGCTTTTATAAGAAAGGCGAACTGAACAACTTGACAACGTCAATACTTAAAATGATCGCTAGGTGGCAAACCTTAAAATAAAGTGTGAGCAGAATACTCCTCGCCTGGGATAACAATCATTATACCACTACACATATTTTGTTTTAAGAGTAACTAGACAGAAGTATGACTTCAAAAATAGGTCTAAGGTAAACCTTGGGCACTCCCTGCTTGACGACTTTCACCTCAACCTTGCATACCTTGTTGTCACTGATTAGAATGTTTTTTACAATAATTCCAACAGGCCACTCATTGTGCTTCACCTGGTTGTCCTTAAGCAAGACAACATCACCTTCTTTTACATTTGGTTTGTCTCCTTGCCATTTTCTTCTCATTTGCAGTTTAGGTAGATATTCCTGTCTCCATCTCTTCCAAAAGGTGTCAGCAAGACATTGTATTTGCCTCCATTGATTTTTGTATAAGTCTTTCAAATTAAAGTCTCCAGGAGGTGCTGGGTTTGCACTTACTTTCTGGGTTAAGAGCATTGCAGGTGACAGAATCTCAGGTGACTCAGGATCATTAGAGACAGGAACCAGAGGTCTGGCATTCATTATGGCCATCATCACATCAGCCATCAATGTAGTCAGAACCTCATCGGTGAGGCGAGTACTGGTGTTCTTTAAGAGCATTGAATCCAAGATTCTTCGAGGTAAGCTGATCATTCTTTCCCATGCACCTCCCATGTGGGACAAATGGGATGTGTTGAAAATCCAAATACAGCCTTGGTCTAATAGATAATTTTTTAACTTCTGGGTCATTAACCTACATTTTAAGTTCTTTACAGGCTCCAATGAAATTTGTACCCCTATCTGATCGGAGTTGTTTGATTGGCACTCTGATGGACAAGAATCGTCTTAAAGCATTGATAAAGCTTGAGGTTGACAAGTTCTAAATGAACCGCCCGCGTACACAAGCACGAGAAAATGACTGCCCATCGTTTACTCTCAATGCTACACCTTTTAGTGTGATGAGATGTTGTATTCCATGGTCCAAAGACATCAACACCCACATAAGTAAATGGTGGATCTACTGTGAGTCGATCTGTAGGTAGATCTGACATCCTTTGTTCTTCAAATTTCCCTCTCAACTTTCTGCATGTAACACATTTGTAGATGACACTGGAGTTTAATCTTTTGCCCCTAATGATCCACAGCCCTGCTGAACGCAATCAACCTTCTGTAAAATGACTTCCTTGATATGCCACCTTTTCATGATAATGTCTAACTAATAGAACAGCAACGTGGTGATTGGCTGGAATAATCAAAGGGTGCTTTTCATCCATTGACAAACCAGCAGAAGATATGTGGCCTCCTATCCTTACTAGCCCATTTTCATCAATTATGGGGCGCAGTTTTGTTAGTGGACTTTGCTTAATAGTCATTTTTCCTTCTTCCAAATATTTGATTTCAGTCTTGAACATTTCACTTTGAACACATTTAAGAATAACAGTTCCCGCTTGGATGAAATTGTAGTATGCTTACTTTTGCATCTGTGCCAGCCAATGCAACCATCAGTGCGTGAAGAATAGATGAATGACCGTGAAATGTGAATAAGAACTGCAATACTCCGTACAAGAGATCTCCAGGTTGAGAAGCATTCAAACCGGTGTGATCTAAGTGTCCTCTCTTTAATTTGTGTTGCTAAAGTTGTCACTTCCGGTCAAACTCCAATATCAAATTCTGGGTTTTTAAGCTCAAATGACACAGTGTTGTCTTCTTCTTCCGAAACACTCTGCTGTAAAAAGACTGGCCCTGAAAGCCAGTTAGTTTTCTTTAGAGCCGCTACTGACATAGGTCTTGTGCCATGGTCTGCTGGGTTAGGTGATGTAGTAACAAAGTGCCACTGATCTGGGTGAGAAGATTTCCTGATGGGTGTAACTCTGTTGGCAACATACATATAAAATCTTCTGGAAGAATTATGTATGTATCCTAGGACAGCTCTACTATCAGTGTAGAACCTAACCGCATGCAGTTTAATGTCCAGCTCCTCAGATATTAATTCTACAAGCTCAACTGGTAGGACAGCAGCACATAATTTTAAGCGTGGTACTGTATGTGCAGATTGTGGTGCTAATTTAGCTTTGTCCATAATGAATCCCATGTGACGCTGTCCTAAGCTGTCTATAGCTCTAAGGTAAGCCACAGCAGCAATTGCCATAATAGAAGCATCATAGAAAATGCACAGCTCTCTCCTTTTTACTGATGAAAGTGAAGTTAGTAGATAAGGCCTGCACACCTGAAGTTGCTCAAGATCTATCAGTGAAGCGGTCCATGCTCTCCACTGTGCTCTCTTATGTTCTGGGAGTGGTGTATCCCACTTGTGTTGCTTTGAGCATAACTCTCTAACAAATGCCTTGCCCTGTATAGTTATAGGTGCAGCGAAATCAAATGGGCCGTAAAGACTATTGACTGTAGACAGAATGCTCCAACGTGTAAACGGCTTTTCCTCACGTGTCGAACAAAAGGTGAAGCTATCAGTCTCCAGATTCCAGCTGACTCCTAGGCTTCGCTGAAGCGGCAAGGGATCCACTCCCAAATCTAAGTCCTTCAAGCCCTTTGCCCTGTCTTCAGCAGGGAATGATTCCCTAACTTGGCTGCTGTTTGAAGCTATTTTATATAATCTGAGGTTGGATTTTGTCAACATTTCTTTCGTTCTTTTCAAGAGGCTAACTGCTTCATCCTCTGTAGACAGAGAGACAAGTCTGTCATCAACGTAAATTTTTTTTTATGACAAACTGTTTTACGTCTTTACCATATTCCTTTTCACCTTGTTGAGCTGCCCTTCGTAAGCCATAAATGGCTACAGCTGGCGAGGGACTATTCCCAAACACATGCACCTTCATATGATATTCAGCGATTTCTTTGTTGGGGTCATTGTCTTTGTACCAGATGAAACGCAGATCATTTCTGTGGTCTTCCTTCACCATAAAGCAATAAAACATCTGCTCCACATCTACTGTGACTGCAACTAGATCCTTGTGGAACCATACTAGAACACCCAAAAGGTTGTTGTTTAAATCCAGTCCACTAAGAAGTATGTACATCACTCAGGGAAACTCCTTCAAACTTAGCACTTGAAACAAAAACAACTTATTTTATTTGGTTTCCTAGGATGGTACACACTAAATATTGGCAAGTACCAACATTCCTCTCCTTGTCGTAATGGTGGAGCAAGCTCAGCTTGCTCGTTATCAAATACTGTATCTTTTGCATGAAAGCAAAAAAGTGTTCTCTCATGTTTGGCCTTTTTTCAAGCATGCGTTGCATAGTCTGGAGGCATTTCAGGGCTTGCTGACGGTTATTTGGAAGAGTACGGCAGGGTGAGCGAAATGGTAGGGGTGCTACCCAGTGATTTGTATCTTCCATATACATGTTTCTGTCCATGATATCAAGAAAGACTGATCTACTGAAAAAGCAGGTCTGTCATCATATGGCGTTCTCTGAAATACCATACTTCTCAGGTTGTCCAAATCTGCGTTTACATCTATAGCTTCTAAATAGTATTGAGGGGATGAAGAATGCCACTTTGCAGTTCAATTAAATCTCTCTTTTGCTAGCTCTCCGACCTGTTGTTTCCAACTTTCCTGAACAGGTGCTCAAAGTGTATGGATACGAATGTCCACTGATCTCAAATAATTCAAAAAACTTTGATCTTCCTAGTGACCGATTACTTTGGTCATCTAACACTGCATAAATTCTTTGTGCTCTTTCTGGGCAATTGTAAGGATAAACGTTCACCAAGAAAATCTTGGTGCATGACCTAGGCCTTACATTCTCACCACAGATCTCAGTACATTTAGATGTAACTGATGGTGATTCTGTTTCCTCTAGCTCCCCGCCTTGCCCTTGCTGGATTGCTAAAACCTCTTCTGTCCATGGTGCTAGGCCTGGGTGGAGGGTTGACAGATGTCTGTCACTTTCACATTCTTTACATTTCACAGAAGCTTTACAGTCCATTGCAATGTGCTTAGTGGATGCACAACACCTAAAGCATATAGCTCTTTCTTTAAGATATGCTCTCCGTTCATCAATATATTTGCTTCTAAATGCACAACACTTTGCTAATGAATGTGGCTTATTGTGGATGGGACACTGGCTGCCTGGATCATCTGCTTTCCTTTGCTGGGTGTTATTTTGTGGAGCTGCAGATGCCGTTGATGCCTCAGTCTTTTTCACCATAACAAGGGTTCTGTTGCCATACTTGGAAGGCTTCTCTGTTTTTTGATGGACCTTGTTGCTGGTGATCCATCCATCCATTCTCTTTCGCTTATCCGAGGTCGGGTCGCTGGGGCAGCAGCTTGAGCAGAGAGGCCCAGACTTCCCTCTCCCCGGCCACTTCTTCTAGTTCTTCCAGGAGAATCCCAAGGCGTTCCCAGGCCAGCCGGGAGACATAGTCCCTCCAGCGTTTCCTGGGTCTTCCCCGGGGCCTCCTCCCGGTTGGACGTGTCCAGAACACCTCACCTGGGAGGCATCCAGGAGACATCCTGATCAGATGCCCGAGCCACCTCATCTGACTCCTCTCGATGCGGAGGAGCAGCGGCTCTACTCTGAGCCCATCCCAGATCAATGAGCTTCTTACCCTATCTTTAAGGGAAAGCCCAGACACCCTGCGAAGGAAACTCATTTCAGCCGCTTGTATTCGCGATCTCGTTCTTTCGGTCACTACCCATAGCTCACGACCATAGGTGAGGGTAGGAACGTAGATCGACTGGTAAATTGAGAGCTTTGCCTTATGGCTCAGCTCCTATTCACCACAACAGACTGATGCAGAGCCCGCACCACTGCGGACGCTGCACCGATCTGCCTGTCAATCTCACACTCTATTCTTCCCTCACTCGTGAACAAGACCCCGAGATACTTGAACTCCTCCACTTGGGGCAGGATCTCTCCCCCAACCCTGAGAGGGCACCCCATCCTTTTCTAGCCGAGGACCATGGTCTCGGATTTGGAGGTGCTGATTCCCATCCCAGCTGCTTCACACTCAGCTGTGAACCGATTCAGAGAGAGCTGAAGATCACGGCCTGATGAAGCAAACAGGACAACATCATCTGCAAAAAGCAGTGACCCAATCCTGAGTCCTCCAACCCGGACCCCCTTAAAACCCTGGCTGCACCTAGAAATTCTGTCCATAAAATTTATGAACAGAATTGGTGACAATGGGCAGCCCTGGCGGAGTCCAACTATCACTGGAAACAGGTTCGACTTACTGCCAGCAATGCGGACACCGGTTGTACAGGGACCGAACAGCTCTTATCAGGGTGTCCGGTACCCCATACTCCCAGAGCACCCCCCACAGGATTACCCGAGGGACACGGTTGAATGCCTTTTCTACATCCACAAAACACATGTAGACTGGTTGGGCAAACTCCCATGCACCCTCCAGGATTCTGCTAAGGTTGTAGAGCTGATCCACTGTTCTGTGGCCAGGACAAAAACCACACTGTTCCTCCTGAATCCGAGGTTCGACTATCCAACGGACCCACCTCTCCAGAACCCCCAAATAGACTTTTCCAGGGAGACTGAGGAGTGTGATCCTCTGTAGTTGGAATACACCCTACGGTCCCCATTTTTAAAGAGGGGGACCACACCCCGGTCTGCCAATCCAGAGGCACTGTCCCCGATGTCCATGCGATGTTGCAGAGACGTGTCAACCAAGACAGTCCTACAACATCCAGAGCCTTGAGGAACTCCGGGCATATTTTATCCACCCCCGGGGCCCTGCCACCAAGGAGTTTTTTGACCACCTCGGTGACCTCAGCCCCAGAGATGGGGGAGCCCACCTCCGAGTCCCCAGGCTCTGCTTCCTCATTGGAAGGCATGTTAGTGGGATTGAGGAGGTCTTCGAAGTACTCCCCCCACTGACCCACAACATCCCGAATCGAGGTCAGCAGCACACCATCCCCACCATATACGGTGTTGACACTGCCGTGCACTGCATCCCCCTCCTGAGATGCCGGACGATGCCCAAGTTTTTGCCTCAGCAACCACCAAAGCAGCATTCTGCTTGGCCTGTCGGTACCTATTAGCTGCCTCCAGAGTCCCACAGGACAAAAGGGTCCGGTCTTCAGCTTGATGGCATCCCTCACCACAGGTGTCCACTAATGGGTTTGGGGATTGCCGCCACGACAGGCACCAACCACCTTAGAGAGATCAGCCACATCTCCGGTCAGCCGCCTCAACAATAGAGTCACGGAACATGGCCCATTCGGACTCAATATCCCCCACCTCCCCCGGGACGTGGTCGAAGTTCTGCCGGAGGTGGGAGTTGAAGCTACAGTGGAACCTCGGTTCACGACCATAATCGTTCCAAAACTCTGATCGTAAACCGATTTGGTTGTGAACTGAAGCAATTTCCCCCATAGGATTGTATGTAAATACAATTAATCTGTTCCAGACCATACAAACTGTATATAAATATATATTATTTAAGTTTTTAGGCACAAATATAGTTAATTAAACCATAGAATGCACAGCGTAATAGTAAACTAAATGTAAAAACATTGAATAACACTGAGAAAACCTTGAACAACAGAGAAAACTAACATTGCAAGAGTTTGCGCTATACTGTAGCCTTATGACCCGATCGCTGTAAACACTCTTTTTAAATAAGTTTTAAGCACAGGGGGAAAAAAAAGGAACATTTGAACAAATCCGAACTTTATTTAAAAGTCAACCATAAGCAACCAAGAAAGTAACATTGCAGGAGTTCATGCTAATAGCCTTACAACCCGATCGCTGTGTAAACTTTTTTTTTTAAATTAGTTTTAAGCACAGGGAAAAATCAGAAATGTAATAAACAACCAAGAAAAGTAACATTGCAACAATTCACGCTACAACCTGAAAAATTAACATTTGAAAAATCCATAATACAAAAACTAATCATAAACCACCAAGAAAACTCGCCTTGCATGAGTCGAGTTCTGACATGAAGGAAGTGAGGAGGCACTGAGTGGAGAGGAGGTTACAGTTTTGAGGGAGAGTCCGGCTCCGTGATGGAGGGATGTTCTCCTTCAGGTGTTTTCTCTGTGATTTCTTGGGTTTCTGGTGTTTTAGCTGTTTAGCTGGTGGATCAGACGTCACGAAATAGCGGTCTAATGTGACTTGCCTTTTCCTACGCATTAAAATTTTTCGGACCATATCTTCAACCAAATTTGGAGGTTGTGCCGATGCATTCTGCATCAGAAGAAGGTATTTTTTAGGCAGGTTATTCTCTTCAAGATATCGTTTCACAGCTCAAATTGGTAAACATGTAGCAGCTTGATTTTTACGTTGCCACTAACGTTAGCACACAGCAAAATGGTTAACCTGTCCTTCGTTGGTTTATAGCCAGGCATAGCCTTCTCTTCCTGGATAATGTAGGTCCTATTTGGCATTCTCCTCCAGAACAATCCGGTCTCGTCACAGTTGAAGACTTGTTGTGGGATGTAGCCTTCGTCCTCCACTAATTTTGTGAAATTTTTTACGAATTCTTTCGCAACTTCAGCGTCGGAACTAGCACCTCTCCATGCCTTACCACACTATGAATGCCACTTCTCTTGCGAAAATTTTCAAACCATCCTCTACTGGCTTTAAATTCTTCACTTTCGACACTCTTAGAAGGATAGTTTTGCAGCAAATCGCCATGAATCTGCCTGGCTTTCTCTAATAACATCGCCTTGCTTACGCTATCCCCTGAAAGTTGCTTCTTATTCAGCCGCACTAGCAACGGTTTTTCCACCGCTTCCAGCACTTGAGGTCTCTGCCTGATTAACGCTGTAACTCCTTTTGCAACATCAGCTGCTTTAATAGATTCTTTCTGCTTTAGAATAGTTGAAATCGTAGATTTTGACTTCTTGTACTCGGCGGCAAGATCAGTAACATGAACGCCACGCTCATACTTTTCAATAATTTCTTTCTTTACTTCGATTTCAATTTTCTGCAAAACTTTCTTCTCACCACTCTTCACTTGCTTAGAAGCCATGGTTAACTGCAAAAGCACACGAAATACTGTAGAGCACAAAGAGTTCACAAGTAAAGCACGCACGTCTGGCTGAGAACAATGAACAGGGAGAGGCTCAACACGTGCTTAAATACAGTAATCGGCATGTATGAACCGGAAGGGAAATGAAATAAAGCAAAAAGAGTTCACAGCGAAAGCATGCACGCACGTGCAAGCACGCATGTCTGACCGAGAACAATGCAACATGTGTGGAAATCATCGGCGCGCACAAACCGAAAGGGAAGCTGGCTTGTTCGTATACCGAGAGTGTGGTCATGAACCGAGGCAAAAGTTTGGCAAAATTTTTGGTCATAAACCGATTTGTACGTGTACCGAGACGTTCGTGAAGCGAGGTTCCACTGTACTTCTCATAGGGAACTCTGCCAGACGTTCCCAGCAGACCTTCACAACACGTTTAGGCCTACCAGGCCTAACTGGCATTCTTCCCCACCATTGAAGCCAACTCACCACCAGGTGGTGATCAGTTGACAGCTCCGCCCCTCTCTTCACCCAAGTGTTCAAGACATGTGGCCGCAAGTCCAACGACACAACCACAAAGTCGATCATCGAACTGAGGCCTAGGGTGTCCTGGTGCCAAGTGCACATATCTACACCCCTATGCTTGAACATGGTGTTTGTTATGGACAATCCATGACGAGCACAGAAGTCAAATAACAAAACACCGCTCGGGTTCAGATCGGGGGGGTCCATTCCTCCCAATCACACCCTTCCAGGTCTCACTGTCATTGCCCATGTGTATTGAATTCTCCCAGCAGTACGAGGGAGTCCCCAGAAGGTTTGCCCTACACCTGACCTCCTTGGCTCCTCCCATACAGTAGGTGGTGAGCCCATGAGAAGGGGGACCCATGTTGCCTCTTCGGGCTGTGCCCAGCCGAGCCCCATGGGTGCAGGCCCAGCCACCAGGCGCTTGCCATTGAGCCCCACCTCCAAGCCTGGCTCCAGAGGGGGGCCACAGTGACCAGCGTCCGGGTGAGGGAAAACGGCGTCCAAATATTTTATTCGTCATAGAAGGTCTGTTGAACCACTCTTTTCTCATCCCTCACCTAGGACCAGTTTGCCTTGGGTGGCCCTACCAGGGGCATAAAGCCCCGGACAACAAAGCTCCTAAGATCATCGGGACACACAAACCCCTCCACCACAATAAGGTGGCAGTTCGATTGAGATAATAAAGCTTGGGTCATTTTGGGTTTTTGTTTGACTACAGACAAACTTAACAAAGAAACTGAATGGTGGAAAGGAAACAAAATGTTTTTCTTTGTATTTGGAGCCTTGAATAACCCATCTTTCTTGCAAACTGGGTGGAAGTTTTTCTACAATCGGATTAACTCCGCAAGCTGTGTCAAGGTATGTTAACCCAGGTAAACGCCCTTCCAACTTGGCCGATTCCACTTCTAGAAGAATATCCCCAAGCTCTCTTAGCCTTTGGTTATCTCTGTTCTTAAGTCTAGGAAATTCTTAAAGTTTCTTTAGCAAGGCTTGCTACTGCAGGATTATAAACATGCACTGATCTGATTCTCATAGCATGCTGAGATGACTCTGGCCCAAGCCACTTTTTTAGTAAATCAAGCTCCTCTCTAGCCGTCAGATTTAATTCTTTTGTGATGTCTTGGAAAGATGATTTCCATGCCCAATAATTTTCAGGACGATCATCAAACTTTAGCAGCCCTGAACTTACAATTTCTTTACGAGTTAAATACTTAGCCAGATCAGTAATTTCTAAAGTGTTAAGTGGATTGTTCTTCATGATGGAAATATGAGGTAGTGGAGGAAACATTGTGCTTGGATAATGTACATTTCTTATGCTGGAGCTCCTGTCATTTTTAACATGCACTTCTCCCATGGGACTTGCTAGTACATTTACATTAGGAGCAATAGGGCTTGCATGCTGCAGAATGTCATTTAAGTTTTGTATGTTTGAAGGTGGTGGCAATGCTGCAGGAAGCTGCTGCATACTGTGACGTTCTAAAGCATGATCTTGTATATACACTCTGGTGCGATATATAGGATCTTGAACGGGTAACTGAGTAAGTTCATCAGGGCCCCCATCCACTGTTTCAGCTGCTGCTTCATAAACAGCAGCTTCCACTAAAGCTGCAGCTGCTGCTTTTTGCGATCGCAGCAAAAATAGGTTAGCTTCCACCTCTGCTTTACGTTGTGCTACTTCGGCTGTGATTCTTTGCTGCTCTAACTCAATATATGCCTTTTCTTTCAACATGGCTGCCTCCCTTTCGGCATACGATACTTCAGCATAAGCTGCTTCCACTTTTGCCCGTGCTCGTAAGGTTGCCGCACTTGCCGCCGACTTATTAGACAGCTTCGAGGACTTCGTCCTGGAGACACAAGACCTCGTCTCAAAGGTTTGCTGCGTTAATTCGGTATCTTTAAGCTTTTCCATGACTGTGAATCAGATGCTGTACAGTTCTCATAATTTTCCCCTGCATGCCTTTTTACTATTCTGCCCTCGCGATTGTGTATCCGTGCAAACCTAGACAGATAGCGAACAATAACTCCAGTAAACTCGTTTCTTGTTCAGAGTGAAGTTTTTACTGTTAAATCTTTCATTCTTGATTGTAAAACTACAAAACACAATACAGAGGGTGCTTTCAGTACAATGTTCACACCAAACAATCAATCAATACAGAAATGCATTTAAAAGCTTAATTAGCTGCAGCAGATAAACATCTTAACTAACATTCATAAAAGAATTATTTAAAAGATATCTTTGCTAAGGCTTAACTTGAAAGAACTGGTTTCATGAACAGCGTTCAGAACTTCACTAAACTGCTTTTATAAGAAAGGTGAACTGAACAACTTGACAATGTCAATACTTAAAATGATCGCTAGGTGGCAAATCTTAAAATAAAGTGTGAACAGAATAAGAGGCAAACTAATTTTAGGTAAACAAAAATTCAATGTTCAACAAGGAAGTAGAGTTTGAGCTGTAGGCTTTGATCATATTGCTAAAGTCTGATTTAATTCGAAGTATACTGTTCATTGATTGGATGGTGAGTTAACCTTATTTGCTTACTCTTGTGAGAGTGGAGCAGAAATCTATACTAATAAAAGGCAAAGCCCTCACTCACTGACTGACTGACTGACTCACTCACTCACTCACTCACTCATCACTAATTCTCCAACTTCCTGTGTAGGTAGAAGGCTGAAATTTGGCAGGCTCATTTTACTTACAAAAGTTAAGCAGGTTTCATTTAGAAATTCTACGCGTAATGGTCATAACGGTCAACAACGTCTGCCATGTTGAACTTCCTTATTTATGGCTCCATCTTCACGAAATTTCGTAGGCGGCTTCCCTGTGCTAACCAAGACCAATGTATGTACTTATTTCGGTGGTATGACGCCACTGTCAGCCGCCATATTGAACTTTCCAACGGTCTTTCTTACTTATGGGCCCATCTTCAAGAAATTAGGTACACGGGTTCCCAACACTAACTGAATCCTACTTACTTACATATATACGTCCATAGCCTGCAGCTCAGTCGCCATGTAAGGTGCCGTTGGGTCCCCCATCCCAACGCCTCTCACTTAATTGCCTGCCTGCCCATATAAGGCCATCCGTTGCTCCGGTCTCTTCATTCCCTTCCTTGCTTTGCCACAGGATTCACGTCTCCCTGCTGATAACTGCAGCATTTCATTTTTAATGCACGGCTTCTCTGCTGTTTTATTGTTCGTTTATTACGATTATAGTTATTGTGTAGGTATTTTAGACTTACTTTACATTGTTCAGGTACCCATTTCCTTTATCGTTCCAACACCCATTAACGTACTCCCATTAACATGTCTATCGAGGTGATCATCATCGATCAAAGAACTGTCACTTACCGAGTGGTTTCCATGCCCGGAGATGGCACCTGCCTTTTCCATTCTTTGTGTTACATATTGCACGGCCATATCAGGCTCACTCTTGATATCCAGAAGAATATTGTGTCTTATGTATTGAATGACTGGGACAGGTTCAAGGTGTGGACTGATGACGGTACAGGAGATAATTATACTACACAGGAGCACTATAAAAGTGAAATGCTTAAGCCCTTCACCTATGCTTCTGCATGTGAGTTGATGGCTGCTGCTGAATTGTTCGGTTGTCGCTTTCAAGTGTACCGAAATGGCCAAATATTTTACACCTTTCGACAACCACCAATGCCTGTTAAACATCTTAGATTCACGGGTGACGATTTCAGTAGTGGACACTTTGATGTTTATGAATGTTTAAACTCTCAAAAGCTGGATGCGAAGTTATCGATGAAACCGGTTGTATGCTTACAACGCTTGACAGATGCCAAATGTCACTTCAACACAACAAGTCCTGCAAATAACAAATTTAACAAATAATTATTGGTATATTTTCCCTCAGTTTAAAAAGGTTTACTTTTCTTCTTAATAAAAATTTTAAGGCAGTACTTCGCTGCTGCGAAGCGCGGGTATTTTGCTAGTCATAGATAAATGTTTAACAAGTTACAATTTCCAGCATACAATTTCCAGCACCCAAATCATAAGTTTATGGAGATCGGTGTTGTAAGATAATGATTATGTTGTCACCACTGCTGTAAGTTATCTATTATGTTGGCAGGTTAAATAGAAAATAACTTACAGAAAAACTCTACTGCTATGCCAAAGTTCTTTTTACATCCATGATACAGATTAGAATCATTTTAGAGAAATATAAAATGGAAAAAAAGAATGCCTGCTATTACAGTCCAGTTAATATGTGTTCTCAGTAATGTCACGCCTCTTGTGTATAGTCATCCTCCCCCTGGCAGAGTCTAGTCTAATGGCTCCTCTCTGAAGATGTGTCAACTTAAAATGATTTCATGGATTTGCCATCGTGAGCTGCTGAATTCACACAATGTCCTCCACTGTTAACAATGTAGCACATTGTCCATACTCTATTTTTCAAACCCAGCAAGTATCTAGCATAAGGCTGGAAAAATCTGTGGCCAGTCTGTCTAATCCATCTAACCCTCATGTCTTTGTACTGTGGGAAGAGAGCTGAACACCCAGAGGAAACCTATGTGAGTATGGTGTGAAAACTCTGTTCTTGTGTATTGGCTTTGACATTATATTCTAGTTTTCTGTGACTCACTACAGTCAGGTAAGGCCCAAACAATGTTTCACGTACAGCAGGCCCCTTTATCCAAGTCCACCACAATTCCCAGAGTGTGAAGTGTTATTACTACCACTCTGGTTAATGGAATCAGCCTAAGAATTTCCCTTCCCCACCATCTCCCCTTCTAGTATATTTGACGTACTTAACACAGTGAAATGCACACAGTTGAATTCACAGTTTAACAGTTTTAACCCAATCAAGTGCCTGTGTGACCTGAGCTTACATTTTGGATTCAATGTGGACATTAGAAAGGTGCTACTAAAACCAAAAATATCAGAATGCAATCTGTACTGTAGATCCCGATGACTGTGATATTTTTGGAGCACACCCTATTCAAACATAGTAGGACACATGGTGATGTTGCCACCAGATTGTCCTGGCACATCCACCGTGGTCTTTTGTCTAGTGATATTCCTATCACATTAACGGATCTTGGTGAGGTTGACACCCGTTTTGTCTACATAAGAAAATAAATGAGGGATGCCACTGCCTTCAAGCTCCAACACCCTCTGAAAAAATATATATACTAATATGTAAATCACCAAACACATTCTGAATGTTGTAGCACCACATTTGAAATCACAGTGCATTGTACTCTAACCACAAAATTGTTTTTAAATGCGAGCTATAGTGTTCAGTTAAAAGATGTGGCAGCATGTAGAGATGTGCTTACACCACAGCACTGTATGGTCTTACCAGTATATACAGATGTGTTAGCTCTTTTACCCTGTCACTATTCTGTTCAAATAGAACTTTGCAGAGTTGCTTTATTGACATTACATTCCTTCTCAATGCCTGGTCTATAGTTGACAGACTCAAAGACACAATGTTGTGAAAAGTTCTGCTGTCCTCCATAACATCTTATTTTATCTTCCAGAGTGTAATGGCATTATTTGCCTTCACCATATTTAGTACTTTCTTTTCTTAGTCAGCTGTAAATACTGGACATGTGCCATCCCTACAGGGCAGTGGCTCATATACTGTGCATATACAGAAAAAAACAGATTGTTCCTATTTCTCCATTCCACTTCAGTTGTTAGTTAAAATGACAATACCTCACTATACTGAATATGATGACCTCAAAAGCTGTGATGTAAAGGATCATATTTGTTTACCACTGTACACAGATTTACAGTATTTATATTATGTGTTCTTGTTTCAAAATATACACAATGTGGATGGGACAGTTGACTAACTTCTGCACACTCATTCACAGAGACATGTTCACACAGCATATTACAGTAAAAGCAATGATAAAGTGGTATGTTAAATGAAATGTAAATCTAAAAAATAAATAAAGTTAACTCTCCCTTCTCCCCTATAGCAATGGCAAATAATAACACAACAAAAACCAGCTAACAATAAACAATCCCTCTACCCGATTCCCAGGCAACAGTCTCACATACAACAAACATGACAAACACTAATGACAAAGTCCAGAGCAAAGCCCAGCTGTAGCAGCAACAGATGAAGACTGGAGAGTGGAAAATTGTGTGAACAGTTTGCTGAGATGAATATTAAGTTTGTCCTACCACTCCTGAAGCAGTGGGGAATGTGGTGAATGGGAGCACTCCATTAGATGAAGTTGCTGCCAATAAATTCACTCACATGAAACAGGTGGGCACGCAAAAAACATATCCAACCAGAATCAGTAATCCAAGACAAGCCACGGGTAATCCAACAGGATTTTGCAGGTTCATCCATTTAAAGAGCCCACCTTCTTCCCAGCAGCCTCCGCTGTAGTCCAATAGTGTAGCATCAACAGGCCAGCTAGGATATGCAGTCCATTACAACATAGCACTGCTACAGCTCTTTGACTGTCTCCATACTTAAAAGCTCACCCCGATCTCTCCTCCATAGACTTTACCGCATCTGCTTGAAATTTGCCTACTAAAGTTAAACTTAACAGTTTTAGTTTTTGCATCTGTACTTTTCCAAAACACTGAGATCTATATTATATTATGGTCACTTGACTTTAATGGTTCAATCACCTCTGCACCCTCAAATCTATCCTGATTGTTCAAAACACTAATTCCAGACTGGCTTCCCCCGTGTTGGTGTTTAAACATACTTTGTTAAAAAACGGTCAATGGTTACTTCATTAAACTCCTGCTTTTGTACTCCCTTATTTGTAAGGTTAGGCCAGTTGCAGTTTTTTCAATTGCTAAGGCACATTCTACAATACTGAAGTCACTTTCTCAAAACTCTACACAAACTCTCTATAACATTAGTGAATGTGGGCTAAACTGTGAATCATTTCACATTGCTTTCATGCAAAATGCATTCAAAGACTAAACACCACAAAATTCATTGATTTTTTTCCTCACTTAAAATCCACCACCATTCAAACTTTGCATCTTTAGAGAGCATTTTGCACTTGCTTACATACTGTTGCCAAAACCATTAAAAATGTATTTAAAGCTACATTACGACAATTTGCGACATCGCTACCAAGATCCCTGTAAAAATTGATTGTAAAAATGACATTACATGAAATAAATAAACAATTGACAGCAAAACACCTGGTTAGGTAATCAACTGACATGGATATCTGATGCATTTGGTCTTTATAACACAGTCACCTTTAGAATAACTTCCTGTGTAAACATTTTCCAGAAAGATCTAAAGTGCTAATGTTTTGGTGGTATAAGTCTGTTTTGAGACGGATTAACTGTTTTAGTGGTTGTTTTTTTGGAGGGGAGATTAACTGTTTGGCTAAACTGAGTGTTGGTGTTGCAGATTGTGTACAGAGTTTTGAGACAGTGACTTCAGTATTGCAGAATGTGCCTTCGTAATTGAAAGAAACTGTAAATAGTCTGACAGGAAACAAATCACCAGGCCCAAATAATATTTACCCTCAAGTTCTTAAGGAGAACCCTTGACGCATAGTTTTAAGAAGTTATTGCACACTGGAAAATTTCCAAAGGACTAGAAAATGGCAAATATCATGGTGAATCTGGCAGATCCCAGCAACTATAGGCCAGTAAGGTTAGTGTGCATCACAAGTAAATTAATTGAAGAAATTATTAAGGAAGAGATTAAGCAAGAAGCAGAAGTTTAACTGAACACATGAGTGGTTGGGAATAAAACTAAAAGAAGTGGGAGTTCAGGATGTTCTTTGTAGATGAATGCAAAATTGTCTCAGACACACTGAAGTTAAAAGTGGTGTCCCTCAGGGGTCAGGGCTAGGGCTGCTGCTATTTTTAATACATATAAATGGTTTGGATAGGAATATAAGTCATAAGCTGCTTAGGTTTGCAGATGAAGCCAAGCTAGGTGGATTGGCAGATAATGTAGAATTGATTGAATTATAACGAGGGATTTGGACAGCACACAGGGTTGCCCAGAGTTGTGGCAGATGAAATTTAATGTAAGTAAAACTAAAATATCACATGTAGGAGTTAAAAATGCTAGGTTTGAATACACGATGGGAGGTCTCAAAATTAAAAGTACCCCTTATGAGAAGGATTTAGGAGTCATAGTGAATTTGACACAATCAACTTCCAGACAGTGTTCAGAAGCCATTACAAAGGCTAATAGAATGTTAGGTTATACAGCATGATGTGTGGAGTACAAGTCCAAGGAGGTTATTCTGAAGCTTTATAATGCAGAATGTTATCCCTTATCTACCTTATCTGTAGTTCTGTGTACAGTTTTGGTCTCCAGACTACAAAGAGTACATAGCAGTGCTGGAAAACATCCAGAGAAGAGCGACTAGGGTAATTTCAGGACTATAGAGGATGAATTATAAGGAAAGATTAAAACAGCTGAGCATTTTCAGTTTAAGCAAAAGGAGATTAAGAGGAGATATGATTGAAGTATTTAAAATTATGAAGAGAATTAGCGCAGTGGATCGAGACTATTTCTTTAAAATCAGTTCATCAAGAAAATGGGGACACAGTTGGAAACTTGTTAAGGGTAAATTTCACACTAACATTAGGAAGATTTTCTTTACAGAGAGAACTATAGACACATGGAATAAGTGCCAAAATAGTGTGGTAGACAGTAGAACTTTAGGAACTTTCAATGGCTTGTGCACATCTGGATTGTTCTAATGTTCTAATGATAATGCTTACTGATGTGTCAGCTCAAGTAAATAGTTCTTATTGATTCATAACTTGCTATTTTGTCTTGGTAGAGTAATATTTTACACTTCACAACCTGCATGCACCACATTTCTTTGCTCTGCCACCAGAAGCACGGTGGACACTGTTGGGGTAGATGGAGTTTTCAGCTCTCCCCAAGCTTTTCTGATTTTTATTTTATTTATTTTGTATTAATAGTGTTGTCTAAAATAATTTGTAATTGATTTAATTTATTATTTAATAGGCATAGGGGAGAAGCCGCTTATGTGACACCCTCTTCTTTTTTCCCCTTATTGTTTTTGGAAAGGAAAATAAAAACTTCTGTTTCAACCCTATGTGCCTCAGACTTGACTGCCGTTTATATGACGCAGAGAAAGACAGATTGCAGTCGGCTACAGATGCATGCAACACACTGAAAGATGAGTTAAAATGCCTTAAAGAAAAAGCAATAGACCTAAAAGACAGGTCTAGGAAAAATAACCTTAAATGTAAAGGCGTCCCTAAGTTGGTCCTAGATCTCCTCACATTATTGCAACAGCTTATGCAAACAGTCTTCAAATTACATTTTATGCTGACATTTCTCCTATAACTGCCCAGCTAAGGAAGCAGGTTATATTGATCACAAAAGTGCTTTGAGAACATAAATTGAGCCATAAATGAGGTTTTCCCACACATTGTGGCTCAAACTTCGTTGTAAAATCCTCTGATGCAGGCTAACACCTATTAAATAAGTCGAAAAAAGCACAAAGTACTTCTCTCCATCTCGCCATAAATTTCAGGCTCCACCTGACATTATAGTTTAATGACAAAGCTCCAGACATACTTGCAATCAGTTTTACCTTGAGACTTAAAATGATTTTAACTCTTCATCAGTTATGTCTTTTAAAAAGTTATATTTAAGTCATCTGAACTACCTTTCATAACCAATTAAAAATAATAGGACATCAGTCAATGACAATTTTACTTAAGTTGGACTGGAATCTACTCACTATAAATGCTATTGAGCCACTACAAGATTATTTGAGCTACACTTTTAACTACATGACATTTTAAAGTACTTTTAAAAAGCGTGTTTTTAATGTACTCTACCAACACATTTAATTGCATTCTAAGTTATTATTTAATGAACAAAAATTTGATAACTGACCGTTTGAAGTAACATTAAAATTGTAAAATGCTCAGACTTTCAAATCACTTAACTAAATCACACCAAAATGTTACACCATAAGTGCATTTTCTAACTTGCTTCTCTGTACAGGAGTGCAGCCTAATGTAACAGAGCTTAGAGTTGGCAAATTTCATAGAAAACAAAGGCATAGTCAGACAAAAGGAGACCTCTGCTATCTGTATGAAGACAGTAAGAACCTGGGTGAGGCACACAGTACTGTTGGATATAAGATGGATGGATTGCTTCAGGCACTGTTCCTGATTTTTGTGTTATTTATCCTAGCAGGTTAACATGGATTTTTTGTGCAGTTAAAGTGACAGGTTAATGATAAGCTGATCTAAGAATCATGGTAGCAAGGCAATAAGTGTAGGACAATAAAACATTAGGTTCACTTGAATGGCAGTTTTAAAAATGACTTCTTTATATGCTTTTAGGATTATATCTAAAATAATCAGCAAAGTCTAACAATATACAAAAGAAGAATTAAGATCCTTAATGAAAATATGGGCATGGCTTCTGACTGAGTGTGCGAAGGCACACCCAGGCCTACTTATAGCTTCAACCTGGTTAAGCAAGTCTTTAAGCTCATCTACATAAACAAGGACAATAAAGGAGAAATTTAATTTTGTCTGAAAGAAAAATACAGCTGAATATGATCTTAAACTCACTCTAGTGTAACTTTGAGATCTGGTCCTAATATGACTTTTTCAAGTCTGGGTAGCTCTCCTTGGTTACAGGAATAATAGGCTTTCTCTAACATCCTTGGTGTCTCAAACTATTTATAAAACTCATAAAAAGCATCATCTGTCAGATAGATTTGCCACTCTAAAGGGGAAACATATTCATGTTTTTTTTTCACTCAGATGACATATATTGATGGAAAGTAGTAGCTAACTAGCAGCATTTCACAACATTGCCCTTAGCTTTGGTAGCTAAAGTCCCTTCTTCTTCTTTAAATTCTTATCACAAAGTATTGTTATCTTGGAAATACAGAAAGGAACAAATGAGCAACAAGAGCACAGAGAGCTGAACAGTGTTATCTCTTGAACTGAACTCAATGTCCAAAGTAAAAGACAGGCTTTATTTATTCAGAAAAATATATTTCATCCAAATCTGTAATGTGTCAACTTCATTGGTTCATTTTTTGCACTTAAAACAATCATGTAATAAAAGAACAGTCTTTTGTTGAGTGTAGTATTTTTTATTATACACTACTTATGAATTTCTCATTTCTGACTGATGGGAAATATTGCCATGTTTGTGTACATGTTGTTGTCTACACTAGTGCAGATGAGGCATTTTCTTTTATTCTTGTTTTTCTGTAATTGAACATAAAAAAATAAAATTCTCATTCTTGAGATCTTTCATCACCATTGAAGATGGCAGCTCATTGTTCATATTCCAAACAAAAGACCATTTTAAAGAAACATTTAAAAAATCCTAACACAAGTACAATTCTTCTTCCAATCTGCCTTTTGTTAACTTTAGTTTTTAATGTCAAGTAAAATTTCATAGAGGGGTTCAGTCAGTGAAGTGTGGCAAGCCATTCCACTGTGGATGATAATCTTAAAAATGTATACATTTTTCAGATTCAAAGATTATATTACAGTGAATAAACCACAAGTAAATATTAAATCTTATTCAAGACATCCTATCAAGAGAGATGAAAAAGAAAAAAAGAAACTAATTTAATGTTATCACTCAATGATATTAAACTTTTTAAAAGGTTAGCAATGGATTTGCATACTCAGTTAACTGAGGGCAACATGATTAAATGCCTGCTAAAGTCCACATATTTTTTGAGTGGTCCTTGTGAAATGAATCTGATCTTTTCAAATTTTAATTTAAACAATTACATCCTTTTCTGATTATGTTATGGTAAATGATTTATGTTTCTTACATTGGAGCAAGACAAGACTGTATCCTAGCAGTACAGTACAAGTTATAACAAATTATTGCTGCTTAAGTTGTAATGTTCAATGGAATATTGCAGTGCTGTAAGATGAGTACAGATTATTATATTTCCAAGAATGTCTGAGAAACAAGCACATTTATTTTCTAATGATGTCTGATGTGAAGAAATTCCAAACATTTGAAATAGGTGGCTTAGTGATTCACGCCTGGGGAACAGCATTCAACAGTGTTGCTTGCAGGAGAAATACTGGGTTCTTGGATTTAAAAAAATATATAATCAATCTCCTTTTCTGAGTGGAATTTTAGAATAAAAATAACATGAGCATTTTCAATGGAGCTATTTAGGAAAAGTCACAGAAAGACAGGAACATGATACACACACACTGATGAAATAATTAAAAATGTAATAAAACCAATTGGCATGGTAGATTGCAGTTCTAGTGTTTAAGGACTTTTTTTATTATTATTATTATTATACTTTATTAATCCCGAAGGAAATTACTTGGTTTTTTTATACCCTTTGGGGAAAGAGCACAGGGTCAGCCATTGTACAGTGTCCCGGAACAATTGAAGGTTAAGTGCCTTGCTCAAGGGCCCAGCAGAGTAGCATCTCTTTAGACAGTGACGGGGATTCAAACTGGCAACCTTCGGGATACCAGCGCAGTTCCTTAGCCTCAAAGCCACCACTCCGCCCAAGAGTATATTTTCATGATTGGTTTATAACCCAGCCACAGGGGATGCACAAACCAGTGTGTTTCTTCATGCTGGTCCCAAGCCCGGATAAATGGGGAGGGCTACGTCAGGAAGGGCATCTGGTGTAAGAGTTTGCCAGAGCAACATGCCAAAAACAATACAGATTTCAATACCGCCTCAATCAAGTCGCGGGTTAACAACAACCACCACCAGTACTGTTAGCCAACAGGGTGCTGGCGGAAATTGGGCTACTGTTGGCCGAAGAAGGAGAAGAAGCAGGGGAGAACATTTCCGGAGTAAACGGGAGAGCAGGAAGGTAAAGAGAGTGGAACTGAGGGCAAGAACTTTGAATGTTAGCAGTATGACTGGAAAGGGGAGAGAGTTAGCTGATATGATGGAGAGAAGGAAAGCTGATATATTGAAACTAAATGAAAGGGGAGTAAGGCCAAGTGGATCAGAGGTGGATTAAAATTGCTCTATCATGCTGTGGATGGAAGGATAAATGGGGTAGGGGTTATTCTGAAGGAACAGTGTGTCAAGAGTGTTTTGGAGGTGAAAAGAGTGTCAAACACAGTAATGATTATGAAACTGGAAAGGAGGTGTGATGATGAATGTTGTTAGTGCATATGGCCCACAAGTTGGGTGTGTGATGGATGAGAAAGAAGATTTCTGGAGTGAGTTGGATAAAGTGATGGACAGTGTACCCAAGGGACAGAAAGTGGTGATTGGGGCGGATTTCCATGGACATGTTGGTGAAGGGAACAGAGGAAACAAGGAGATGATGGGTAGGTATGGTGTCAAGAAGAGGAATGAAGAAGGTCAGATGATAGTGGATTTTACGAAATGGATGGGCATGGCTGTGGTGAATATGTATTTAAAGAAGGATGAGCATAGTGTGACTACAAGAGTGGAGGAAGATGCACACAGGTAGATTATATCCTATGCAGAAGGGTTAATATGAAGGAGATTGAAGACTGCAAAGTGGTGGCTGGGGAAAGTGTAGTTAGACAGTATGGGATGGTGAACTGCAAGATGAAGTTGGAGGTCAAGAAGAGGAGGAGAGTGAGGATAGAGCCAAGGATCAAATGGTGGAAACTGAAAAAGGAAGACTGCAAGGTTGAGTTTAGGGAGGAGGTAAGACAGGCACTGGGTGCCAATGAACAGTTACCAGACAGCTGGGCAACTACAGCAGAAGTAGTAAGGGTGGCAGCAAGAAGGATGCTTGGTGTGACATTTGGACAGATGAAGGAGGAAAAGGAAACCTGGTGGTGGAATGGGAAAGTACAGGAGAGTATACAGAGGAGCATGATGGCGAAGAAGAAGTAGAATAGTTAGAGAGATGCAAAAAGTAGACAAGAGTACAAAGAGATAAGGTGCAAGGTGAAGAGAGAGGTAGCAAAGGCTACATGATTAATTGTATGAGAGACTGGACACTAAGGATGGAGAAAAGGACCTGTAACTGATTGGCTACACAGAGGGACGAAGCTGGTTAAGATGTGCAGCAGGGAGGGTGTGTTGAGAAGATGGAAAGAGTACTTTGAGAGGCTGATGAATGAACAGAATGAGAGAGAGAAGGCTGGATGATATGGAAATAGTGAATCAGAAAGTACAACGGATTAGCAAGGAGAAAGTAAGGACAGCTGTGAAGAAGATGAAGAATGGAAGGGCCGTTGGTCCAAATGACATACCTGTGAAATCATGGAGGTGTTTAGGAGAGATGGCAATGGAGTTTTTAACCAGATTGTTTAATGGAATCTTGGAAAGTGAGAGGATGCTGAAGGAGTGGAGAAGAAGTGTACTGGTACTGATTTTGAAGAATAAAGGGGATGTGCAGAGCTATAGTAACTACAGGGGGATAAAACAAGTGTACTGGTACCGATTTTGAAGAATAAAGGAGGATGTGCAGAGCTGTAGTAATTACAGGGGGATAAAATTGATGAGCCACACCATGAAGTTATGGGAAAGAGTAGATGAAGCTAGGTTAAGAAGGGAGGTGATAATTAGGGAGCAGCAGTATGGTTTCATGCCAAGAAAGAGCGTGACAGATGCAATGTTTGCTCTGAGGGTGTTGATGGAGAAGTATAAAGAAGGCCAGGTAGATTTGCATTGTGTCTTTATGGACCTGGAGAAAGCATATGACAGGGTGCCTCAAGAGGAGTTGTAGTATTGTATGAGGAAGTCAGGAGTGCCAGAGAAGTATGTAAGAGTTTTACAGGATATGTACTAGGGAAATGTAACAGTGGTGCGGTCTGCGGTAGGAGTGATGGATGCATTCAACGTGGAAGTAGGATTACATAAGGGATCAGCTCTGAGCCCTTTCTGATTTGCAATGGTGATGGACAGGTTGACAGATGAGATTAGACAGGAGTCCCATTGGACTATGATGTTTGCTGATGACATTGTGATCTGTAGAGAGAGTAGGGAGCAGGTTGAGGAGATCCTGTAGAGGTGGAGATATGCTCTAGAGTGGAGAGGAATGAAGGTCAGTAGGAACAAGATAGAATACATGTGTGTGAATGAGACAGGAGGTTAGTGGAATGGTGAGGATGCAGGGGGTAGAACTGGTGTAGGTGGATGATTTTAAATACTTGGGATCAACAATACAGAGTAGTGGGGAAAGAGAGATGATAAAGAAAGCGCAGGCAGGGTGGAATGGGTGGAGAAGAGTGACAGGAGTAATTTGTGATAGACGGTTATCAGCAGGAGTGAAACTGAAGATTTACAGGACGGTGAGACCAGCTTTGTTATATGGGTTGGAGACGGTGGCACTGACCAGAAAGCAGGAGACAGAGCTGGAGGTGGCAGAGTTAAAGATGCTAAGATTTTCATTGGATGTGACAAGGATGGACAGGATTAGAAATGGGTACATTAGAGGGTCATCTCAGGTTGAACGGACGGAAGACAAAGTCAGAGAGGTGAGATTGTGTTGGTTTGGACATATGCAGAGGAGAAATGCTGAGTATATTGGGAGAATAATGTTAAAGATAGAGCTGTCAGGCAAGAGGAAAAGACGAAGGCCTTAGAGAAGGTTTATGGATGTGGTGAGACAAGACATGCAGGTGATGGGTATGACAGAGCGAGATGCAGAAGACAGGAAGATATGGAAATAGGTGATCTGCTGTGGCAACTTCTAACAGGATCAGCCAAAAGAAGAAGAAGGTTTTCATGATTGGTTTATAATAGTCTTTAGGTGTGCCTCAAGGATCAGTACTGAGTCTACTTCTCTATCCTTTCATTCCTTAGGTAATGGAATCTCTTCTCATGGCCTCTCCTAACACCCTTGTGCTGATGACACACAGATCTTCCTGTGATTTCCCTCTTACAGTCCTTAAGTTTCAGCCCAGATATACATTGTCTATCTGTCATCTCATGGATGAATAATCATCACCTTAAACATAACCTTTCAAAGTCAGATATCTTGCACTTACCCTCTGATTCTCTTTCCTCAGATTTGTCTTTAAGCATTACCCTGAAAGACATCACCCTTTCACCATAAGTCATTGCCAGGAATCTTGGTGTGACTTTAGACTCCTCACTTTCATTCATTGAACATATACAGTATCTTCAATGACCCAGTCCTGTCACTTCTTTCATTATACTGTAATATACAGAGGACTCAACCCTTCCTCGTAAACCCCTTGTTCAGACAGTGGCTCTATCTTGGTTGGTCCATTGCAACTCTCTCCTGCTCTCCTCTCTCCTTTTTTTCCTGTCTGGCTTTTTTTTTCTTCCAGAATGCAGCTGCTTGGATGGTGTTCCCTGTTCCTTGCTTCATTCCTACAGCTCTTCTTCTTTGGTCTCTCCATTGGTTTTTTGTTCCTGTTGCTGCAAGAAACCAGATCAAAACTATTGTCTTGTCATACAGTTCTCTGAACCGTTCTGCTCCTCAATAACTCCAGTCCTTAATCTTTACTTGAAGTCTCCAGTCTATCTCTGCATGTTTGCTGACCACCCCTCCTCTTACCAGATGTGACAAGACTGGACAATGTTTCTCTGTTATTAAACCAAACCTGTGGAATGATCTCTATTTATCTGTTTGATTAGCACCCAATTTACTTGTGTTTAGGTCTCTTTGAAAACGCTTCTTTTATTAAATACTAGCAAAATACCCACGCTTCGCAGCGGAGAAGTAGTGTGTTAAAGAAGTAATGAAAAAGAAAAGGAAACATTTTGAAAATAATGTAACATGATTGTCAATGTAATTGTTTTGTCACTGTTATGAGAGTTGATGTCATATATATATATATATATATATATATATATATATATATATATAAATATATATATACACACATACATATATATATACTGTATATACACACACACATATATATATATACACACACACATATATATATATACTGTACACACACACTTATATATATATACTGTATATATATATATATATATATATATATATATATATATACACACACACACACATGCACATATATATACATATATACAGTGTATATTGTGGACTCTGGACCAGACACAGACAGATGGACATCGTTATTTTCACCCAACACACGTTTATTTATAATTATTAATATTTACAATTCAGTGCACTTCCCAGTGCCTTTTGCACTGTTCCCCCAAAGTCCAGGCCTCACACTTCTTTGTGCCTTTCTCCTGGCCGCCTCCAGTCCTCTCTCTAGCTCCGTCCTCTTCCACCTGACTTCCGCCATCGACTGAAGGGAGGCGGCCCCTTAAATAGGAACCCGGATGGGCTCCAGCTGCTTCCCGGCACTCCTCTATAGACACGCCCCAGTGTGGCGGAAGTGCCGGCTGCGCACCCGGAAGCCATCCGGGTGTCCCCTGTCGTCTTCCCCCCAGCACTTCCTGGTGTGGCGGAAGTGCTGGGCTCCAGGGATATTCAGGCACAGGGGCTCCGCCTGGCGTTGGCCACAGGTCCCTACAGGGCTGGGCTTCCAAGCCCTTTACCTGTGGCCCCCAACATAACCAGGGCGGATGCCCCCTTGCGGTCTGGAGGAGGTACAAGCCCTCCTGGCCGGGCTCCAGCCCCGGCCGGATGCCACTATATATATATATATATATATATATATATATATATATATATATATATACATATACACACACATATACAGTATATATACCCTTTGGGGTGCGAGCAGCTGTTGCTGGGGGTGCCAGAATCCATCGAGGAATAAAAATGAAAAACATTATTTGTACAAAATCTTAATTTATCTATCCATTCCTAAATAATTAAATGGGCAGGCTATTTCGTATCAGTGCAATACGCTGCTTGTTAAAAAGGATGATTCCCGCTCTCATGTGCACTTAGTGCTGCGTGGGTATTATGAACTATCGTATCTGTTCAAGTTCTATTTAAAATTAAATATAAGAAATTTTTATTTAGTCGACAGAAATATGTTTGGTAGGAATGCAATTTAAATTTAGTCATCATTGCATAAATTTTTCTTCAGCATAGAAATTTAAAGACTAAATTCAACTTACATTCCTAAAGATATTTCTGTCGACTAAATAGAACCTACCTATATCGAAATAGAACTTGAAAAGATATATTTTTTCAAATCTGATTGTGCATTTTAGATCGACTTGACGTGCACTAAATCGAGTCTGCGTGCAATTGTGCTGTTGCCTGCCTGCCTCAATAAGTCACCGTCACTTCGCTCTTACTTTTTTACCGTTCATTTAATCATGGCTAGTCGCGAAAAAATTTGAAAATGGAAGGAGGATTACATTGAGTATGGCTTTACCAAAACAATTATTGATGGCGAATAAAGTATCCATCTATACTAATAAAAGGCAAAGCCCTCACTCACTCACTCACTCACTCACTCACTCACTCACTCATCACTAATTCTCCAACTTCCCGTGTAGGTAGAAGGCTGAAATTTGGCAGGCTCATTCCTTACAGCTTACTTACAAAAGTGAAGCAGATTTCATTTCGAAATTCTACGCATAACGGTCAACAACGTCTGCCATGTTGAACTTTCTTATTCATGGCCCCATCTTCACGAAATTTAGTAGGCGGCTTCCCTGCGCTAACCGAAACCAATGTACGTACTTATTTCGGTGGTATGATGCCACTGTCCGCCATATTGAACTTTCCAACATCACTAATTCTCCAACTTCCCGTGTAGGTAGAAGGCTGAAATTTGGTACTTATTTCGGTGGTATGATGCCACTGTTGGCCACCATATCGAACTTTTCAACAGTCTTTGTTACTTATGGGCCCATATTCAAGAAATTTGGTACACGAGTTCCCAACGCTAACTGAATCCTACTTACGTACATATATACGTCCATAGCCTGCAGCTCGGTCACCGTGTGAGGCGGCGTTGGGTCCCCCATCCCAACGCCTCCCACGTTATTGGCTGCCTGCCTATATAAGGCCGTCCGTCACCCCAGTCTCTTAATTCCCTTCCTTGCTTCGCCACGGGATTCACGTCTCCCTGCTGATAACTGCAGCCTTTTTATTTAATCCACGGCTTCTCCGCTGTTTTATTGTTCATTTATTACGATTATAGTTATTGTGTAGGTATTTTAGACTTGCTTTACATTGTTCAGGTACCCATTTCCTTTATCATTCCAACCGTACCCACATTAACATGTCTATCGAGGTGATCACCATTGATCAAAGAACTGTCACTTACCGAGTGGTTTCCATGCCCGGAGATGGCACCTACCTTTTCCATTCTCTGTGTTACATATTGCACGGCCATATCAGGCTCACTCTTGAAATCCGGATGAACATTGTGTCTTATGTATTGAATACATGGGACAGGTTCAAGGTGTGGACTGATGGAGATAATTATACTACACAGGAGCACTATAAGAGTGAAATGCTTAAGCCCTTCACCTATGCTTCTGCATATGAGTTGATGGCGGCCGCTGAATTGTTCGGTTGTCGCTTTCAAGTGTACCGAAATGGCCAAATATTTTACATCTTTCGACAACCGCCAGTGCCTCTTAAACATCTTAGATTCACAGGTGACGATTTCAGTAGTGGACACTTTGATGTTTATGAATGTTTAAACTGTCAAAAGCCGGATGTGAAGTTATCGATGTAACCGGTTGTATGCTTACATCGTTTGACAGTTGCTGAATGTCTCTTCAACACAAGTCCTACAAATACTGTCGTAATTGAAACAAACCATGAAACTCAAACCGATTATGACAGCAGCAATCCAACCTGTGAGATTTGAAACAAGATTACTTTTCACATGGCCAACTGTACGTTGCATGCTCAAGAGTAAGCTCAGCGCACAGCTTGGTCATATTACAACCGGAGGGCCGAACTCACAATGTGGTATACAAACAGATCCTTAACAAATAATTATTGGTATATTTTCCCTCAGTTTAAAAATGTTTAATTTTCTTCTTAATAAAAATTTTAAGGCAGCACTTCGCCACTGCGAAGCGCGGGTATTTTGCTAGTTATTTAATAAGTATTCATGAACAAAGTATAATTAACATCAGTTTGTGATTCAGATATTTTTACTTATGAATATGCTAAGCACAGTCCTTGACCCGCGAATATTTACCTTATATGGGCAGGCACTCAATTACGTGGGAGGCGTAATGATGCGAGACGCAACTCCTCCTCCCACTGCCATCGAGCTGCAGTCTATCACACTATATGGACGAAAATAGGTTCCAGTTATGACCATTACGCGTAGAATTTCCAAATGAAACCTGCCCAACTTTTGTAAGTAAGCTGTAAGGAATAAGCCTGCCAAATTTCAGCCTTCTACCTACACGGGAAGTTGGAGAATTAGTGAGTGAGTGAGTGAGTGAGTGAGTGAGTGAGTGAGTGAGTCAGTCAGTCAGTCAGTCAGTCAGTCAGTCAGTCTGTCTGTTGGACCTGCTTAGTTTCTTTCCAATAGTGTAACTGCTGTTGCACTGACAAAGAGTTTAGGATACTGGTTTTTGTAGTATTCAGGCTTCCGGTATAATTTTGTAGCTTTTCTAATTCCCTTGTTGTTGCTTTTTATATTGTTCTCTGTTGCTTTTGATGTTAGCATCTTCATTCTTGTATGTAATTTAACCTGCTTAGTAAGTCACCTTGGATAAAGATATCTGGTAAATAATAGTATGGAAGAATTTAAATGAACTTCCAGTTTTACCGTGCATTCAAACTTATTTGTGATGGCACTGTAGTGCAGTGATTGTGCCAATGCCTCACAACAATGAGATGGGGTTTGTGTCCTGGGTGCTCCCATGTGCAGTTTGCATGTTCTCTCTGTGTCCATGTGGGGGTTTCTTTCACAGTCCAAACACATCCAGGTTAGATAAACTGCCATTGCTAAGCTGTCCCTGTTTAATGTGTGTGTTTGCCCTGTGATGGACTGACATCCCGTGCAGATGATGTTCCTGACTTGCACCTCATGACTGAAAAGATAGACTCCAGCTCCCTTACATCCTTGCTCTGGATAAGCAGGTTAGGAAGATGGATTTGTGTAAGTAATGTATTGTTAAATTATTTCTGTCAGTGAATAATAGCTAAAATCTGATACAAAAAACATTTCAAACACTCCAAGCCTGTACTTAATGGAGAGTATGATACAAAAATAAGTAGAATTAAATACATTGATGCAAGATAGACTTGGAAGTCATCCGAGGTTATTCACAGAAAATAATTCTCTTCTATTCAAAATAATTCTGAAATTCAAAATTTTGTAGAACACCTCCAAATACATCTGAGCACTTATGGAAGGTAATGTGGAAGGGATAAATTTGAGCCAATATTATAAAGCACCATGCATCAGCATAAAGAGATACAGATACTTTTTGTCCCAATCTTTACCTTCATTTCAAATTCCTTGAATCAAATGTTTGATGATAACTGCAAATAAAATATTTGACAGAGGGCACCACGCAGGTTCAAAGCTTAAATTATTTGCAAAAACTAAAGGTTCTGGGCTGAAATATAATTTAATCCATGCATATATACAATGCCTTCAGAAAGTACTCAGACCCCTTCACTTTCTATACATTTTGTTATTTTGCAGTCTTATGCTCAAATCATTTAAGATAATTTTTCCCTCATTAAGCAACCACACAATACCAAATGACAAAGCAAAAGCAGTGTTACGGCCTACACAAAGCATAGTTTTCATCATTTTCTGTTGCATAAAGCATCTTATAGTATTCTTCAAATATGCTGTTTCTTGGTGTTCAGTAACTTTCATTCCAACTACACTGTTTATTTCTGTGATAGTATTTTAAACTTCTGACGCACTTCATATCCTTGTATCCTATTGGGATTTTCTTTCATATTCATAATTAGAATGACATTTAATGATATAATTGTTCCACCATTTCTACTGTAATCAATAAATTTAAATCTATTTGCAAATCTAGTCTTTTTTTGTGAAGCTTAGAATTTGGGAGGCTTGCGCATTCATCACTGATTAATTCTTCTACCTTGCTTGTTTGAAATGTATTTGTATGTGAAACATAACAGAATGTTTTGTGATTGTCCAAGTAATCCAGAATTGCTGAAGAGAAACATCACATCACAAGCACATAAACTATATCTATAAAACTAAAATCAAAGTGTGGCAGTTTCTTCTAAGATTTAATTCATCTTCCACAGTATGTCAACTCTAAAGAAAGCATATACTTGTATATAAAAATTTGCTAAATTCTGCATACCCCAAGACATGGATGGAAGGCTTCACTTTTCTATGGATCTTTTGCATGTGCAGTCAAATGACATTTAATACATTTCAGTGTACTTTCCACAACAGAATTTGTAAAATGACCATACTTAAAAATAAATATTCATACATTTTTACTACTGTTTGGAAAGTACAACTCATTATACATTGTGCACCCAAAAACAAGCAACTTGTCTCCACCAAGAGAGCGTGGTATGGCCAAAAAAATTACATCATAATATAATTAAAAATGATCACGATTATGGAATATATGAAAGCATAATCTATGTGTACATACTTTGCAGACTGAATTCACTTTTGGTGCTTTTGTTGGTCCAATTTCATACAGTAGGTTAATAGTGGGTAGTTCTACTATTGTTATGAATTAGAGTCTCAAACATGATCAAAATGAGTAGATTCCTCCAAAAAGCTCCAAAAGATCAGGCCAGGATCTTAACTGGCCAGCCCAGAGGAGGTTCACTCAGCTTATTCCCAACTACAACAGTAAGCTTCAGCCTAGCCACAGCACAAAATTGGGAAACTAGTTAACAAAGTTAAAAAAATATCTAATATCCCAAATTGCCATACAAGAGGGAGAAGCCTAGCAAAAACTTCAGACTGTGACCAAAAGGCAACCAAGAGTCTTTATATGTGATTGATATTTACTTATGAAACAAGGAATAACAAAGTAAATGCTTAGAGAATAATAAGGAGGCAAAACAAGTTGCCTAAAAGGGCAATTCTATCGCAAACAAGTCCAAATCTAATAATCCAAAGACTGTAATAAAAAACATGGTAGCAGAAAGATCAAGAAACCAACAAAAGCAAAGAAATATCAATACTCATGCTGAAAAACTACAAACAAAATACTGTCTGAACTCCTGTTTCTCTGGCTTAAATGCCAAAGGGAGAGCTCAGGAGTGGTGATGCTACCATCTACAAAGAATATGGGACCTGTGCAGACTTAAAGGGACAGTGCACAATTAACCAAAAATAAACAAAATCAACAGAAATACAATACAAGTGATAATTCAAAATGAACAAAAACAACAATAAAATGTAAAACATGCAATAATTCAGACTGATATCTCATTTCATAAGGACCACTTTCATCGACTTAGGTAATTCCAAAATATCTCTGTTGTGCAAAATAATAAAGCTGAACAAAAAATAAACAAATATATATTGCACATGCCTTTTAAGATATGGAATCATGGAATGATAAAAAATGTGTCCTGTATAGACTATACAGTAAACAATGAAACAAGATTAACAATAAAAATTAAGTATTCAGAGGTATTATTCTAAATTCCTTTGATTTTCCATTTAATAAACACAAGCAAACCTCAACAGACTTTAATATTGACTTTCAAAACATCTTTGTAAACATGAAAAAATATTGTATTAAGACAAAACAAAGAAAATGAATGTATCCATTGAGTGAATACTGCCTCAGCAGAGGCTATCACATCATACCCTACAATACAGGCAAGTAAGAAAAGCTTTCACACTTGTGACACTACTGAAATTAAATGATCCCAGAAGCATTCTTTTCAACTCTCAAAATCCTGCTTCTGCAAAAATTGATGTTGCTGGACTTTCTTAAAAAGATATTCTAATGAAGAAATATCCTTATTTGTACCAAACAAAACATCCTCCATTCCATTGCATTCTAACTCTAAAGATATACGGCATTTTAACATACATAGCTCAAACAATTGTGGAGGCTGGCCCGGACACAGACAGGCAGACATATTCATGCCACCCACAAACACGTTTCTTTACACTATATACAAAAGTCTTAAGTGCACCACAAAACCCCACAAGTCCCCAAAGTCCTGGCCACACAATGCCTTTCTTCCCCTTCAGGCCGACTCCTTGCCTCCTCCAGCAAGCTCAGTCCACTCCGCTCCCAACTCTTGCCCCGATTGAAGGGAGGCAGCCCCTTTTATCCACACCCGGATGTGCTCCAGGTGCGTCCCGGCAATCTCCCGCCGACACACCCCCCTGTGGCGGAAGTTCTGGCTATATCCCCGGAAGCACTCCGGGTGTTCCTGCTCCTCTTCCCCCCAGCACTTCCTGGTGTGGCGGAAGTGCTGAGGTCCAGGGCTCCAAAGGCATGGGGGCGCCCCCTAGTGGTGACCACAGGCCCCTACAGGGTGGAGCTTCAAAGCTCTGTACCCATGGTCCCCAAAGGAACCAGGGCGGTTGCCCTCAGATGGTCTGGGGAAGGCGCAAGCCCTCCTTCGGTCCTCCTGGGCATCCCGGCTGGGTCGCCACCCCAGCCACCTCTGACACAATGTAAAAAATGTTGCTTTTTCTTGCTTACTTATAACTTTGTTTATACTTAATGTTTTCTCCTACTTCTGTAAAACCTTTGTGCTTTCCTCTTTCCCTTGGTGCTCTAAGTGTGTGCTTATTTTGATTAATAGTTAATCCAGGGCTACCTTATTATTGTTGTCCTAGACTGTTGAAAGTATCTGCATGTATACATTAAATCACATCACAAATGTATTTTCTGTAAGCAGCACAGAATAATGGTCCTTGGTTTTTATTACTATATTTCCTAATTATTGGGATCTCTGCATTATTTTTGATTGCTCATTTGATTAATGTTAAATACATTCATGAGCATTCAACAGAATGTACATTAAATTAGATGAACTGAGACCTTCAAAATTTGACTAGGATGATGTCAGGAATATTAGAAATTGAAAAGAGATGGCTAGAGCCAAACTGCAGTCAAATGCTTTGCCACTGAATTGTATCCCCAGCACCCACTTATGTTGATGTTTCTCACAATGGAAAATTATTGACTGATAAGGTGAACTTTCATAACTGACACACTCTGTTACTGCAAATTCAAAAATAATGAAACAAGCCAATAAAGATTGTTAGTCCATCGATTTCAAGCCAAAACATTTTTTAATCATAGTTAAGATTTACTGTCCTTTGTTTGCTGGGAAATGTTTTTGATTCTAACTTAGTATCGTTGGGAATTATTAAAACTGCATTTTAAAAGCCTAATAAAAATTGTTGGTAAAAAAGTTGACTAAAGTAAAAAATATTTCTGATGATATTTAGAGACAACAAATCAATGTTTCTCAAGAGAAGATTATATGTATGCATTGAAAAAGTCAGCAGACATTGGTTCCTTTGACAAACAGCAGTGATGTGCAAATATGGGAGCTCGAAGGGCAACCAGTCCTGAAATAAAGACTTCTTGATTTACAGTCAAATGTTCTACCACTGAGCTATATATACCCCAGAATAACACATCTCCCAGAAAGAGGTAACCACAGAAAAGTATTTTCTAAATGCCATGTCAATAACGAAAAGATATCTACATGAAAAAGTTAAGAAAGCTATATCAAGCATTGGCGAGTTGAACATCTGGCATGTCTTTTATGCTGTTGAAAACTGAAATATTTTACTTGAATTTCATTGGGCTCAAATTTACATATTTAATTCAATTCACTTTAATAAAAACATATTGATGGTTTACTTTTTCCACTGCTGAATCAAATGACTAACTTTACCATCCTTGAACATATTTTACTGAAATTTTCTTGTCAGTGATTGAACATAAAATAACATAATCTTACATGTATTAAAATCAGACTACTTATTTACTGTTTTCTGTCATTTTTCACCGAGTAATTGAAAGTTCTCAGAAATAACAAAAAGTGTATAAACACTGCAAAAAAGCTAGAGACTGAATTTGTAAATAATGCTTACTATACAACTTTGGAGTTAACATGGAAGGCCGCAAGGATACTTTACATAAAGCCGAAATTGCCATAACAGATGCTTCATTTGAGTATGGTACTGCGATTGCACTAAAACGTATAACAAAATTTTATAGCCACTTCTTTGTGAGTAAAGTAAAGGAAAGGAAAGCATGTTAGCCAGACAATGCAGTTAAACAAGAAAAGAACAGTTTATTAGCGTGGAAGGTTCAAAACAAGGAAAGAAGCAAGGATGGTGCAGTACAGAACTGATTGTACAGAAATAGCTAGTTCCTCAGTTTTAGAAGGACCATTTACTACACATCGGTGAAACAGAGTCTGTTTTCCTATCCACTCTCTCACAAAATCGCTTTCGACCATTTCTTTGATCCAGAAGTCACCCCTTAAATTAGATTAGATTAGATGGAACATTACTGTCCCCTGTTGGGACAGCAATTGTTGGAATTTTGGCTTTTTACAGAATCTCTTTATAAATACATAATATTAATAGATACATATATAGGTAGGTAAGTAAATAAATACAAAAATAAAGACAGACACTTTGGTCTGAACACACCAGAATATATAAAGCAAGAAAAAAAAAGAAAGAAAAATTCTAACTTGGCTGTCACAGTCACAGTGAGGCATGCTGCAGGCATTGCTGTTGGTATAAAGGAGCCTTAGTAGTGTTTCTTGACACACTTCTGCTAAATAATTTATTGGCTGAAAGTTCTCTTCACTCTCTCAACCATGTTACCATGTTCCTGCTTCAAGTTCTCCGGTCTCCACCCACCCTTCACATTTTTCTAGCTTGTAGTCCTTATTTGTATAGCCAGCCAGGGTTGCCAGATGTGAGATTTTCACACCAATTTGGACTATTTTTGAAATCAATACACAGGAAAAAATATTCTTTTGGTAGTCTGTGATTTTTTTGTGCTATTTTGTAAAAGGTTATGCAACCACCCAAAAATCCCAAATCCCTTCCGCCATTCCCCTGACATCAACAGCGGCAGTGCTCCTAGAAAGCAAACCTCCCAAACTTTGACAGCTGTAACACTCCAAGAGGGACCTCCCCCCAGAATTTGACAGCAGAAATATTCAGAGAGCAGAAGGGCAGGGAACATCGACAGCTGTAAAACTCCAAAGAGACTGCTCCAGGTATTGACATCATCAATTATTTGGGCTAGTCCACAATGCCATTAGGCAGAGTTTCAACTGTCATTGTACTAGAAATATTCTCAGGACCCCAGAAAGCTCATGCTGTCACATTCCTTACCCATCTTGATGGTACACTGTTGCATGCATGGTAGTTCAGAAATGAGTCACTATATTATTAAAGCAAGTTATGTGGCAGCGGTATTTGGGAAACATTACTTTTAAAAGTAACTTAGTTACATTGCTCATTATTTACAATAAAAAAATATATATATATAAGTTAGATTTACATCTTATGTAATGTAATGCATTAACAAACAGTGCATTACTTTTGCAATACAGTACTGTTTCTTCATTTATTTGAAAAACTGAACCCTTCACTGGACATCATTTGTTATTGAATCATAAATCCATATATTAGGAACTTTATTGAAACTGACCAGAAACATTCTCAAAAGCGAGCCCCCTAAGATTTGCAATATGAACACTAGCCACTACGCAACAAGATCACAATGTTTCAAAATATCTACAGCAAATAGTTGGATTAAGACTAGACATTTTAGGTTTCTGTCAGTCGGTTGTCTGCAGCAGACGTTTGGCTGGGTGATTGTGACCTGCATTGAACTGGCATACTACGTTTGCTTCTTGCCTCACAATCAGTGCTAAGACAATAATCACTGCCCCTCTGTGACCCTAAACTGGGTGGATTAAATTTACCCCTCAGCACTTGCAGGATTAAAAGTATACCTCTAACTTTTATTAATTTCTTTTTACTTGATTTGTGATTGATGGCAAAATAAAGTGGTGGCACAACCCCTTTTTCCTACTGTAATTATTAAACACAATGAGTCAATGGTTGGTTAACTGTACTGAGTGACACTGAATAAAGACTTCATTTTATGCAGTCAGTTTTTCCAAAGTGCAAAACTGTGAAGGATGGTCTATAGACTTGGATGGAGTTTGATGAAAAAGGGCAAAATAGAAAGCTGTTTGTGCTTCCAGTTTTTGAAGAAATTCACAGAGGTTCAAACCAGAAAAAAGCAAGTATGAGCAAATAAGTGAAAAGCAATGGGGGCAACTTTCACAGACCTGAGTAAATGCTATATCACACAAAGATCACATGTGATTTGAAATTGTTTGTACCCACCATATTGTGAATTTTGGTTTGATGCAAGGCACTTGTGAGACATTGTAAAATATAAAAAAAACATATTAGACACAAATTATGTGAGAATTGCGATGCTTTACATGTAGTGCACTGGTAAAAATCTGTTAACCAAAAATGTGCAGAGGAATGATTGTAGGAATTGACTTGTGATTGTATGTCAGTAACATCTAGGAGCTTGTCTGTACAGGAGGTTCGGGTGAGATGAGCCACAGGTTGAGTACTCCTGCACCTGGTGGCTAACTAAAAAGATTACAATATGTAAGCTTTCAAGGCAACTCAGCCCCCTTCTTCAGGCAAGATCTTGTTTTGTTTCATTTACAAATTCTTGAACACAGCGTGCCAGAAATGAAAATCTATTGTTTACAATCTTAAATATAGTATAACTGCAACTACAGTAGCTCAAAAGCTATACTGAAACATCCAATAAGCATTTTTAAATGAACAGATCATTTAAAATCTTGAGAAATAGCAGATTTAAGTTGTGTAAAATAGACCAACCACAGCTGATTTGAATCTCAATCTGAGAAATAGTCAGGTGTTGAAGTTCTTTCAATCACATGGACATATAAAAAGGGAACTTTATTGGATTGATTTTGTTCAGTGTGAATTCAGAAATACACAGAGTAGCAGAGAGAGAAACAGTAATATTTGGAAAAGGAAGAGAATCAGCTGAATGAAGAAGGGGACCAGGGAGAAGAGCGGTTTGACCAGGACAAGGGAGAAGGAGAGGTATGAAAATGCATGGTGGTATTCAAAGGAGAATAAGATTTGTTGTCATTTATGAAATAAGAGGCATCATCCCATGGTTTATCACTTAGAGAAGTTGTTTAAAGAGTCTAGGCTTATCTCAGATGGTCAACCATGGCTTCTCATTTAACGTAATTTTCAACAAACAAATAGGTAAGTAATGCTTTTCGAGGGTGTCTTTTATCATTACGGTTACTATATCCTATAGTAACTGTAGGCCACCAGTCCCACTGTTAATACATGTGTTGCATTTTTGTTCTACTAGAGGATGAAACATCTTCCACCTTCTGGGGGAAGAGGAAAACTCCTTAGTGAAGACCACAAACGTGCCATTGTAGGCATGGTATTTGCTTAGAATGCAATAAAATGGAGAGAATTTCAGACCAGAATTGTACAGGAGAACCTGGTATTTTACAATATGGAACACATGAGCTTGACTGCCATTGCTCAGACTTTGACCCAATAGAGTGTTCAGAAAAAACTGTTGTACATAATTCCTTTGTAAAAGAACAGTGAGCCAGACAACTAACTCTGATACTGATATGTCCAGTTATGGTGTTCATCCAATACATCTGTTATGTCTTGTTCTATAGTGAGCGTTAGGAGGGAACACATGTCATCAGGTTAAAGGGCACACCATTAATGTGCCAAGTTTGAAAGAAGCAAATATCACTGCGTCCTGCAATCTTGAGTGTTGGTTTGGTCATAAATGCCAGATTGGTCCCCACAAACTGTGCACCTTCTTTTGTTTTTAGATGACCTCCACCAACAACTGGTACCGGAAGTAAAATTGAAACAAGCAAGTGGAAAAAT
Organism: Polypterus senegalus; assembly: GCF_016835505.1. Taxonomy (NCBI): domain Eukaryota; kingdom Metazoa; phylum Chordata; class Cladistia; order Polypteriformes; family Polypteridae; genus Polypterus; species Polypterus senegalus. The sequence goes on from NC_053158.1 coordinate 111,242,886, forward strand.
AAGGACATTTGTAATTGCATGGGACAATGTAGCATTCTACTATTCACATGCAATCGCAAACTGATACTCAGACCATCCAAGAGTGGTTTTCCTTTCCTTCCCCCTCTACTCACCTTTCCTCAAGGATTTTTTTTTTCATCCTGGAGGTGGAAAATGATCTTCAGCCATACAACCTGGTTGCAATGCTTGCAGCTGCAGAGACATCTTAGCTGAAGACGGCTGGGGTGGAAAAGGTATTTCAAGTGTTCTAGTCAAGGTGCATTGCAAGAGACAACATAAGATGTGATGTGGAAAAGAGCATGTGGCCAAATGCTAAAGATCGTATATATTAGACCAAGACTGTGGATTTTTGTGTTTGTTTCCTCCTGTGCCTTTTTTACTTTATTTGTGTTTTTTATTTTAACACATTTGGACCCAATGGCCATGTATGATATATTTTTTTGTTGATCACTGCCAGTAATTTCATGTTGCTAATCAACATTATACTGCATCAGCTCTGTCACTTACTATTTTTTCTGCTGTACATTCTATAAAGCAAAGATGAATAACTTTAAGAGTGTATATTGCCAAACTCCACACATTCAACACTCAAGGAAAAAATGTAGCATGGTTTATAATAAAACAATGGATTTTATATTGACTATTGTACTCAGGTAGAAATGAAACATAAAAAGAAATCTGCAATGCAATCAACTGTTAGTATTTTACTGTAAAAATCTTTGTGCTTTGATTGACTATATATTCTTCTTGGATATAAAACATGTGCTAGTGTTTTGAAAGAATTATTTGATATTCAGTTAGGTTTACTATACTTTGATAGAGTTACTGTATGTAGAAAATGTGGTTAGCATTTTGAAATGCAGAGTTGGTATTCAATGAGCAGAATATTCACTATTTGGATAACTGTGTTATGTAGGTGTGTTGTGTTGTGTTAAACGTTTAGAAAAAGTATCTTAAGTATAGGTAAACACTTGTCAGCAATCGTAAAAAACTGTAATCAACACCACCACAGGTTATACAGAAAGTGAGCACCTAGCAAGCAAGTCAGCATCCAAACTTTTTTTTTCCAATTTCATTTGATTTATTTTTTGAGGACTTTAATTAATTATTTTTTTTGTGATCCTACGAACATATGTAAATTAGCAGATACAGCCTGAGCGTCTGGTGTTTTGGGTTTTGCAGGTGTCCCCCTTCTCCTATGTTCCAGGGTCCTTTGACAGTCACCCAATTGTCCATGTAGCTAGTATAGTTAGTATGGCTCTGAGCACACATGACCATGAACATGAACAATGTATGTGTCATCATTTAATATGTTTTATCTGTATAAGCCTTGTTCTTCAAAGTTTCCTACAATAAATTAGAAGTGTAATAAACAATGATCAGAAAACAGAAGGTAGGATTGATGAATGACAGCGGGTTGCATTATTTAAAAAAAAGCACTTGTTATAATGCAGAACTCATTACATAATAGTAAACAAAATAGCAATAACAACAAAGTCTCCAGTTTAAACGTATCAAAAAACAACCAACAAAAAGAGTAAGTTTGTAGGAAATGACAGATGAACAAAAACAGAACATATCTGAGAGGCATCCAGTTTACTCTCTTTTATTACCATCTGGCCTTACTTTGTTTTGTTTCATTTTTTTATTAGTAAATTTTGCTTATTTCCAAGTAAATGCATTACAACAGAGAAGATTCATACTTAACTATCAAGCATACAATGCAATTTAAAAGTATAAAAATACTGTAAGTCCAATCAAAAATACAATCAATCCATTAAATAAATTAAATTTAAATTTTTAAGTCACCTAGGATAAAGGCATCATTCAAATAATAATAAAATCATAGAAAGAGTTAAGATTCATTAATTTCAAAAACTTAACACCTCACTCCTACCCAATGCAGAAAGCTAATTAATAACGAAAAGTTCATTGAACTTCATCATATTGATTAGAACAACAGGAGTTAAATAGGAATGCTGGCAGGAGCCTTGCTAGATTCTGCACTGTTTCATGTATGAAATATTTGATTTTTTTACAGTTTTGCTAATAAAATGTATAATTTACACTTTGAGATGGGGGCACTAGATAGTCTAAATCTATCACATATTACTCTGGAGAGCACTGTAAAAGGTTTAGGAGTGGTTGTAAATATTAAACTGCATATATCTTCACCAAGAAAGGTTTTCATTCAGGATAGCCCCAAATCATATGACCTAGAAAGGCAGGGGCTACATAGCATCATTCAATCCATGAATAATTTTAGTCAGGAAAGATAATCTCAATGCATGATTTTAAGATTAATTAACAACGCTTTGCACATACTGATGAACAATGTACAGCATGATATGAATAATCAGATTCCATTCTTTGCCTTAGATATTAATAGAGAGGTCAGTTTCCCACAGTTGCCAAAGATCATCTAACAGTGAGCACCATGATATTAATTCATAGTATGGAAATACTACTAATATCCACCTCGTTACTAAAATATTTTCAAGCACACAGTGAACATTGATGGAGGACTATGGAAGAAAATCAGTCTGTGCCTGAAAATGTGAAGAAATATGGTAATTGTAATTCAGAATTATGGATATCAGAAATATGCTTACGCTGACATTTGGACAATGAGGCTAAGTATTTTGATTTTCGTGGTATGAGCAATGTTGAATGTACTTTTCATTTTGGTGGCAGTAATTCATTGATTGAATTATTTTCTTTTGAGCCACAAGTTAAATGTTTTGGGTGAACGGTTCTTCAAATATGCTTATTTTGTCACTTTCATAAACCTCCCCTCAGCAAAAGAACTACAGTAGCAGACATATTTCTCAAGTACATGGCCTGCTTATATGGTACTCCCAGTACAATTACTTTTGATCATGGGCTACAGTTTATATCTCATGTCTGGAGAATATTTTGTAAATGTCTAGAACGCACAGTTAATTTAATGTCATGTCATCACCCAGATATCAATAGGCAAAAAGAGTGAGTGTTCACGATTACCTTGAAATGGCAGGTAAGTGATTTGCAGACTGCAAAAGAAGAAATACTCTAATTTTTAAAACAGTGAAGAGACTGTGGCTTTCCATTTAATATATCCACCTACCGTTTACATCCTACAAACTGACACCACAGTACATCGGTCCCTGTACAGTTAGTAGAAGAGTGAGTTATTATGTGAGTAAGCCTCTCCCATTACTTATACCTGTGGATGAATTGAGTGGGTATGAGACCCAATCAGTTTTGCATCATCATTGCAGACTTAGCAATACTTAGTACATTGGAAGGGGTACAGCCCTGAAGATCATTTGTGGGTCTGTGCCAGTGATGCCAATACTACGGAAATCCTGTTTCAATTTTATTCTAGGTTTCTGAATAAGTCTGATAAGCATGTCTGGCGATGATGAGGGTCACAGTGCTAGGACATATCCGACACTTCGTTGTTGAGTAGATCCAAGTAGCGAGTTTACAGTTCTTATATTTTGTGTCTGCTGGCAATAGAAAATAGCTTTTTAGATTTTTAGATAAGTGATTTGGCACTTAGACTTTCCTTCTGGTTTCTGGTATCGAGCACTGACTGATATTGACCACGTCCTTTTCTCCTGGTCATCTCTCATTAAAATGTTTTACTGACTACCTTTTCAGCCAGTACACATGAAGTAGAAGCTCAGTCTTGTATAGCATACCATATATACTTGCGTTTAATTTCCCCCACGTATAAGTCGGGGCTTGATTTTACCGTATAGTTTCTGTTATTTTATACTGTCAGTTGTATAAGTTGAATGCAGAAAACTCACACTATTGGTCCAAGAAATTATGATATGCTAACGCCCACCTAAGAGAGTAACGAAGGAGCACACTGCCTTTTTTTTCTATGTGTTGTGCCTACGTGTCCACACAGTAATACCCAAACTATGCCAAAGCAACGTTTGCAATGTTTTGTGTTTTTTATATCACACACCCTCATACACTTACATCATAAGAGCATCCCTTATCTATGAAGGGGCGTTTGATCTGAAGAAAATATGAAGCTGGTTTTATTTAACTTTTAACTTTAATTAAAAGTAGTTAAAATGGCAAAAGAAATTGGTAACTGTGCTGCTGTAAGAAAGTTCGATGTGTCTGAGAAACTGGTGCAAAATTGGAGGAAGCAAGAAGATGTAAAAAAAAATGTAAGTGTCGTATTTTTGAACGGGTGTATAAGTCAGGGTCTGATTTTTTTAATATGCGAGTATATACCGTAGTTCATTTAGTCTTTATAACTTTGAACATGTATTGATTTACTATGCTGTTTAAGTGTATTAGAAAAAACACCACTTTTTTCATTTAGCAATAAAATACAATGCATTTCTCTTTTCAATAGATGGCAGATCACAAACATTAGCACTGTTATTACAGTTTTTCTCAATTGCTTAAATGCATTTCTCAAAACACTAACCTCATTACCATAACAGTGACTCAAAAGTCCCACAATCAAAATGCTGTTGGCCACAGCACTGTTTCATTTTCTACTTTGTATGCAGTAACTGCAACCAGTGTATCATATTTTGTAAATCAAGTATATTCATCATTGGATAGACACAACTAGCATTGTACAGATACAATTCTCAATTGTTTGATATGCCAGTCACAGTAGTTTGTGCTTTTATCAGTCAACAATATACATTTTTCATTCATATTGGCACAGTGGATCATTGTATAAATTGTTGTATGTTAAATACAATGTACAATGAGCAGTGTATTCATTGGGCAGTTTGATGAGCTACTGATCAGCTTCTCACTAATGTTCCCCACAAGGGAAACGAGCACCATCCCATTCCAGATGTGTAATTCATGAATAATTGTGACCAATTACTAACTGCAAACCTTTATAATGTGTCTTCCTGAGTGTTGCTGCAGGAAAATAATGGCGCAAGCAGCAAATGGCATAGGAAGAGGAAGAGGGAAAGGTGTCTGAATGTGTGGTGTAGTGGGAAGAGGAGTACAGAGGGGATGAGGAAAAGGCAGGCGGAGGCAAAGGTGTCTAATCATATCAATTGAAATCAGGGCCACCACTGTCGACCCAGTAGTAACCTGTGCCACTAAGTATGGGTGAGGCTGGGTGAAGGGTGTAGCCGCAACTAAGAAACACCTTGGTGGCATCCATGATATGAACATAGGTATATACTGTATACTGCAACCAAAATCCTTAACATTGCACATTGCATATCAGTTGTATACATTACAGTTTCTGTGTGACGACTGTAACAGGCATTTGAATTATTAAATTCATGGATTCACGTTTGTGCCATTTTCAGGATTGTACCACCTGGCAGAGGATCATTATTTACATAAGAACAAGAGTTAGCAGTTGTCGACGTGGTGTGGGCTAAAAGTGCAATTAAACATTTTGAAATCAGAGTGCTGCTCCATGACACCATCTTTCAGAACATCATGTCTTTTGGTCTCTCTACTATAAATAGGGTGCTGAAGACACATGCTATATCAGTGAAATAGCTCTACACTGTTTCATTTTCCAGAAATAATGAGGGGATGAAGTAGAAAACATTCTTGTATGTGCAGGTACAGTAATGTCTCTCTTTTTAAAATGCTAATATAACTTGAGACCATGCAGCATAATGTATAGATGTGTTTTAATTTATTTTTTTTTGAGTGCTGTGTTACACTATTTGTAATTTGACTAAATTTTCTGATATTTACTTTGCAGAGTGATGGAGCTGGAGACAAGTGACACATTTGTGCATGCGGATGAAGAAGAATTCCACCTGTACAAAATCAGGTGACGAGGCAGAAACAATGTTAGGCTCTCAAGCCATGGTGGATGTACCTGTCCTGTGTAATGGTAACTTAACCATGTGTGCTGCCATACCAAAAGAAGGTATAATCCACCATATTCCCACCATTATACCCTACAACGCAGTTCATCTTCTTGATTTATTGAGGGCATTTATAATGATCTCATTCCTGAGAATGAGAGTGGAGTGGTGAGACCTAAAATGTCACAATATGTGTTTATTTAGGACAATGCCAGCTTTCATCACTCCAGTCACGTCAGGGAATGGTCTGTCAATGAAGTTATTATAACCATGTTCATCATTCCTCAACCCAACTGAGAAATTCTTCTAAGCATGAACGTGGCATGCATATGACCATTAGCCCCAAGAACACATACTGTATCTCTGTTAGAGGCAATGGATGCATGTTTGTGAAGACATAAGTTTGGAGGCATGCTAGGGTGAGAAAGATCTCTTTCATCTGCCTTAAAAGGTAAAATATCAGATGTGATGCTGATGGAGTGTTGTGGTCAAAGAGGATAGACCGGATGTCAATAGGGTTTCAAATGAGGGCTTAGCAGGTTGGATAATGGATGGATAGATATCACTGTATGTTTAGCAATGTTTTTTTTAACATTGTAAAAACTGATTTTGTATCATGTCATCATTTGAATGTTATATTTAAATGTATAATTAAATTTTATTGTATATTATTTATGTATATCGTTTACATTGACAATACTATAAGCTGTGTGCCTAGTTTTGATTCAACTACCTGGCATTTTTAGGGGCTTTATGTATGTCAATAAAACAGTTGCCAATCACTAATTCACCAATTCAGTCTCAACTTTCACATCACAATTTATTTGAGAAATTCCAGTCTGGACACTGGACATAGAACAGAAACGGCACTAACACATGTTGTAAACGACATTCTGATATCATCTGAATGAAGGAAATTGCACTGTGATTATGTTGGTAGGTTTAAGCGCAGCTTATGACACCATTGACCATTCGATTTTACTACACAGGCTTGAAACTGATATTGGGTTACAAGCAATGTCCTTGCCTGGTTTATTTCTTATTTATCAAATCGATTCCAGTACATACAGAAATGTGCTGGCAATACTTTATCATTATACACAGAAGTAAGAGGTGGCATCCTGCAGGGTTCAGTACTGAGACCTTTCCACTGGGAACTATTGTTACAGAACATAATGTTAATTTTCCTTCGTATGCAGATGACACCCAGTTATACCTTTCTTTTAGGCCAAATTACATTTTTCCAATGTTGTCCTTAATTAAATGTGTAAGTGGGTCATAGGAGTGGATGGATGAGAACTACTTGTCTTTGAACACAGATAAATGAGAAATATTAATTACTGGAGGGAATGATGCTCATCAAAACAATATTTTGCCATTATTTAACTCTTTTGGAATCCCCATTAGATTGACTTAATCAGCCCACGATCCAGGGGTTATCTTTAACAATAAGCATGTTATTTAAAGTGCACTTTACAAAAGTATCCAAAATGTTGTTTCTATCTTTAAAATATTGGAAAATAAAGGCATTTTCTATACAGGATACTGAAAAATTAATTCATGAATTTATTTCTAGTAGGATTAACTACTTCAATGCTGTGTTCACAAATCTTTCTTTATACAGCTTTCAGTATTAGGTTGTTGTACCGTGTTAACCATTATGGATGTAGTGAAAAACTCATCAGAAACTTCAAAATACTTTGTTGGACAGTTATCTTATCAAAATATCTTGACTATACATTGTTCTCCTTTCTTGCTAAATGAATCTTAGCCTGAAGAGGTCTATTCATTTTTTACATGTAAGATGTTTCACATCAAGGTTTTGCAATGCTGTATCTGTCCTAGTGTGTATATAAACACAGGGAATTCCAGTTTCTGTATTACATCTTGCCTGAAGAAGGAGCCCAAGTTGCCTCTAAAGCTTGCATATTGTAATATTTTAAGTTAGCCAATAAAAGATGCCATTTTGCTTGACTTCTCATTACAGCATTTGGTTAATTCAAAATGCTGCTTCAAGAATTATTACAACAACAAGGAAATAAAAAAAACATAACTCAGTTTCTTAAGTCCTTACACTGGCTCCTGGTTAAGTTTAGGGCAGATTTCACAATCCTTCTTTTAACTTATAAAACCTTAAATGGCAGAGGCCTTGCTTACTTATCCGAACTTATCATTACTTACAAGTAGGATTGCACATTAAGATCTCAAGATGCCAGTCTGTTTATGATTCCAAGGATTAATAAAATAACAATGGGAGGTCAAGTTTTTAGTTACAGGTCCAAAGCTGTGGAATGGTCTGCCTGTTACTATAAGATGTGCCCCTTCATTTTCAGCTTTTAAATCCAGGCTAAAGACTCAATACTTCAGTTTCACATACTCTGAGTAGAGCTACAGATTAACAGTGCATACTGCATCTCTGTTCTTAATCATTAGTACTAAAATAGAAGCAATGTGATATTCATAAACTTGCTAATCCTCCTCTATTCTTTTTTCTTTTCTCAGTATCTTCATGTGGCACTCGGTGCCAATGCTCTACTGCCAAGTTGTTTTCCTGCCTGTCATCTCAGATAAAGGAGCAATGGGGTAGAAAGAGCCTTTCATCAGATTGTCTAGCAGTAGTTCTACAATTAGCTGATGGACAGATATTGTTGTTTTTCATTTATTTTAATTAGCTTCTACTTTGTTTATGATATATTTAAAAATATCTGTATCCTCATATGTGTTAGTTCTGTATTTAGTGATTGCTATAATCTATTATTGCATAGTTTGTACTGTTGTATTGTATTTCTGAGATGGCAGTGATAGATTGGCCATCTATCTCTTTGAAGAGGATTACTTTTGTTCTGTTTTTTTGTATTGTATTACCCCATTTTTGACACTCATTGCTCTCCCAACCTACCTCAAAGCAAGTCTCTCTCTAAATTGCCTTACTTGAGATGTTTTCCAATTTATTTCCCCTGGAGTTTTTTTTTCCTGTCATTTTAGACAGTCAATACTGGGGGGCTGCCCATTCAGGCATTCCTTAAGTGATTTTGGGCTATACAAGGAATACATTGTTGTACTGCTTTCTTTATGGTGGCAGTATTATAGTGCTAACTCTTTTTGTGTGTTTTTGTGCATGTTGTCATTGTTTTGTGTGCATTTTTGGTTCTTTTGCACTAGCGATAAAGTACTATGATTACTGCCTTTACTTGGGAACTGCACTTATGGTTTTGAGAAAGATGATAGCTCTTTGGAAAATACATTTAGGTAATTGAGAAAAACTGTAACATTTGTAATGCACCATCTATTTTGTCATGCATGTAGTAATAGATTTCCCATTTGCCTTGGCTCATTTCTCAAGGCAGCCTTGCACTTCTCAAAACTACATCTATAAACTCCCACACCATTAACTTATTTTGTCCCAACAGTGTATCATTTCCCATTGCTTTTGTATAAAAAAATCAGGTGTTATGGGTACTTAACGAAAATAGTTTATATATGTTAAATTGAGTTAGTTCTACATACATACACACACACACACACACACACTCACATACACATACATTTTGTTTATTTTGCTCGCCTATAGCTCTGTCCTTTTTTTAAATATGGGCATGTTACAGCTCAGTTGCAGCTATACAATGATACAAAGCTTTCGATGGCATGACCCACTGACCTAGAGCCACCTGCCCAGAAATGCTAGATGGTTCACATCAATCTGTCACGCCTAGCTCTCCTTTTATGGAGGATAACTCATGTTAGGTCCACAATAGAAAAACAAGGGAGAGCTTGTTTTGTTGAGAAGGGTCTAGTGTAAATTTTGATATATAACTTGTATATATTCACTGTTGTTTTGTGAATTTACGTGCGAGAACACACAAAAATTCAGATGCACATGGTGAGAAGGGAACTTCAATGAAAGAGGAAGAAGAGGCAGAATGTGTGGTGGTATGAGGGAATACCACCGAGATGAAGATGGGTGCTTGATGAAATGATAGCCAGAATCATACATCATTGTCTTACTATTTAGGATGCTGTACAAAGAGTGCAGCCAAAAGTAGGATGGTCCATTGTTTCATTCATAGTTCAAACATTTAGGAGGGAAAACCGCTGTGTTTTCTCATATAAACGATGTGAATTTTTTCTTTCATTATTTGTTGTATTGCATTGCTACTCAAATATAACTCCTGTAAATTAAGAACAAAAATCATATAAATTGAAAGGTACGTATGTAGAGGTACATTATTTTCTTCTTTACAGTAACATGTTCTTTTGCAGTATTTTTGGGGTTTTTTTTCCCATTTTACTTGTAGATTACTTAGACACTGGCTACTGTGACACATACATTTATAGTGATGCTACATGATTAACGTAGTCATAAATGTATTTTGTGCTGAATCACATCTTTCATAGTGTTGTCCCGTTTACATGGTCAATGTAAATATGGTCCCCTGGAAACAAAGGGGGAAGGATAAAACTGTGGAACTGTGGTCCCTCATGATAATTTGTCCTGTTAATCCCATCATCTGCATCTGGGTCATTCACTGTTTAAACAGGAGGAAAAGAAATCCCATTTTACTATACTGACACTTCATTGCAGAACCAGGAGAAAGCACCAATCCAGGGGCCTCATGTATAAACAGTGTGTACACACAGAAATGTTGCGCAAGGACTTTTCCACGTTAAAATCGCGATGTATAAAACCTACATTTGGTGTAAAGCCACGCACTTTTCCACGGTACCTCATACCTTGTCATACGCAAGTTCTCCGGTCAGTTTTGCAGACTGGCGGCACCCAGCGTCAAAGCAATGCTACTGTTCCTGTATGGTTACTCCTTATTTTCCTGACACAGCTTTATAAATACACTGAAACTAACCGCATATTGTTTATTAGTGTAATGCATCTGATTGTAATTAACTTGTAACAATATAACGATCCAGGGAATATTCCAAATACCATAACTGCTTTAGCGTTGTTACTCTCACTGCACCTTCTTCTTCTTCTTTCAGCTGCTCCCATTAGGGTTGCCACAGAGGATCATCTTTTCCATATTACTCTCACTGCACCACTCGGAGTATCTCGGAAAGAGAATTATCGGGATACAGTATCAAGCACACGCTGTCTCAGCCACGGCAAAACGTTTCAAAGCCTTTCCTGTACGGACCTCACGGTTCAGAAACAGTTTCATCCCAAGAACTATAAATGCACTCAATCAGTCCATCAAGTGCTCATTGTAGAACTGTTTGTACTTATAAGTACAATTACCTCACTGTAAACTTGCACTACAGTTATAATATTGCACAACCTGCACCACTTTATAAAGCGCATATTTACATATTATGACGATATCATTTTTAAGATGAAATGCAGCAAAATATGTTTATTATATTATACAGGTAAAACTTTAACATTTCAATAATCCATATTCTTCACTAGGACTGGCGTGAAGGATAGAATAATTAAACATGTACTATGAAGATAGTTCAATGTTCCTTAAACATTTTGAAGAATCAGCACTCTAAGCTTACAGATGGATTAACATCTATTACAGAGCTGATTGTGTGGCGATCGGTTACTTGGAGAAAGAAAAGCAAGGACTGCAGGTGCGGCCACGCCAATACATATTGAATATAAAACAGAAAGAGAAAATAACGACACAGCTAAAAACGCAGCGGCAAATTTCAACAAAAGTTAAACACTTGTGTCATGAGCACGAGGTGGCTATGCAGTTTCCGCAACGGACGTGGCCATCCACCGTGCATAAGATACCATATTGACATTGGCGGGCGAAGGGGCCACCGATTCTTTCTCTGCCTAGAGCCGGCCATGAGTACTGCTGCAATAAATAATTTCATCGAAGGTCGCACACAATCACTGCGCCGTGAAACCCATGTTTAATAACGTGCGTTAACTCCTATCATCATGAAAATAATATCACGTATACATCTCAGTATTTTAGTTATTCAGAGAGCTGTAATATCACGAATGTAATGGATTCTGTGTCCAGTCGGAGGAAGAGAGCCGGTTTAAGAAGCAAGTAGTGATTCACACACATAGAGCACATAGAAGATCACATATAAAACAAAGCATTTAACGTGCTACTTTAACTACAATGTGATTTGAGGAGCAGGTTAATTAAACAATTTTAAGATGATGTTTATGATGTTCTACTTTAATGACAAAATAAACTACATGATTAAAGTTGAAATTTCGAGATTTCGTGCTTTTTTCCCACTGTGTGCCTATTTTTTTTGTCTGTACCCTAATAAGCTTTCATATGACACTCAGACGGTGTCTTTCTACGGCGACTTTGATATGTGACTGCTTTTTTATTTTGCCATTGTGTGACTTTGTGAACTTGAGCTTTCAAGTTTCTCCAACACGCTATGTCACTCAATCAACTTCATTTTGTTTATTATACCACGGTTTAATTAAACAAATAGTATGTTTTTCCTTTGCCTCCACTTGGTATTCGCTGAAATTCTTATATTTTCCCCCGTGCTTTTCCCATTGTCTTTTCACAGAAGGCTGAGCTTAAGGGCGATTTATATTCATTTGCATATTCAAAGAGGCGTAATTCTGGGAGGAGTTAGGGCGGAACAGAAGGAGCGTGCACGTGCGTTAGTTTTCACGCCGACCGGGATTTATGTAGTAGAAGAACGTGGAAGTTGGAGTGCGCACAGATTCGTGCATCTGGATTTTTCTGTGCGTAAGCACATTTCGGCTTTTGTGCTTACGCCATGTTATAGTGAGAATTCTATGCACGGCGTCATACATGAGGCCCCAGATCATTTACACCTTTTTCTGCTTGCCACTTTCAATGCCTGACAACTTCACCTTTGCAACGCAAAACCATGGGCTTCTGGACTACGCCGGCTCGCAGAGGAAAAGCACAGAGAGACTGTTTCTGTTTGTTTGGAGAGAAGAGTAAGTCATCATTTTCATCTGTATATAATTGCCATAGAACACTTTTTCACCTGAACAAGGTTCACAAACATTATTCATCTTCCATTTAATCTTTTGGACTTTTATGTGCATTTCGTGTTTTCCGTGGGTCTCATTAATTTCATGTTTAGTGTGGGAAAAGAGAAGGTCCGTGTTGTACTGTGTATTAGTTTTTTTGCTGCACCTTTTTATTATTACATTCTGCCTGTCACTTTTGGGGTTGAGTGTTATGTTGGGGCTGGTTGGGGTTTGGCATACACACCATAGAGACAAGAACTAAATTGTCCACTAAAGACATAATGCACCTAATATCATTTTGCCAGAAAAGTCACTTTCATTTCAATGGAAAATACTATATTCAAAAAGATAGCATGCCAATGGGATCGTCGTTATCAGGACTTCTAGCGGAACTGGTAATGCAGCAATTTGAAAACGTGGCTCTATCCCAGTTCAAACCCAAAATTTGGATATGCTACATAGAGAACATATTCATCATATTAAAAAATGGCCAACTGAATGAGTTCTACAACTACATCAACACAATATTCCCTGCAATCCAATTCACCATGGAAAAAGGAATAAACTGACGCATCAGCTTCCTGGACATCTCCACTGAAAGAAATAACGACGCCACCCTGATCACAAGTGTTTACCATAAGGAATGTTATGCAGACAAGATATTACACTTCACCAGAAACCACCCAGCATCTCATAAACGGAGCTGTATTAAAACTTTATTCAGAAGAGTCCACACCCATTGTAATACGAAGGAGACAAAAATGAACAAAAGACGCTATCTTTCCATCTTTTCACTTCAAACACATACTCAAAGACATTTATTAAATAATGCCTACACAGGAGATGCCAGAGAACCCAGCAAATAATCGACTCGAATCAGACCCCCTATCCCACCTGGCACACACTTACTTATCATTACAGAGTGTCAGAAGGTGCAGCACACATCCTGGCCAAATCGGGCGTCAGAATAGCACACAAGCCTTCGAACAATCTGCGCACTGTCCTTTTTAATGCCAAAAACAAGAAATCGAAAGCAGAAACACGAAACGCAGTTTATAGCATTCCATGCAGTTCTTGCCCAGTGGTATACATAGGACAAATATCAAAAAGATTTGCAACATGTATACAGGAACATCGCAACGCCGTCAGAAGGAAAGACTCACGATCACTGATCTATACGCATACAAAATTAACAGGACATACATTTAACTGGGACAATGTACAAGTAAGATTTAAGGCCAGTTCTAAAAGTGCCAGAGAGCTGGCTGAATCTTGGCTATCAGACGAAAAAGCTGACATTTGGACATAAACCCAGCATATGCAAACTTATGGATTTGTTAATACATTTGAAAATTTACTTAAAAATAAATATTTTTCTGTGATAAAAATGTTTATTGGAAATGTAATAACAATAACGAGTAGTACAAAATAATAATCAGCTGGTTTATCATAAAATAAAAAGGTCATAAAAATAAAAAGGGCAGTAATAACATTTAAAATACTATGCCACCCAACCCCAAACCACAAAGTTTGCATTAACTTTAGTGCAAATATTAATGCAAGTCAGGCCTTCTAAATGAATGGTTAAATAAAGGCACATGCCATATTTCTTTTTTAATTTAAGCTTAGCTCTTGCCACCAATATAAAACTAGCTCAAAGACCAAGGAAGGGAAGTGATAAGATAAGACAGCCCAAGGATGGAGAAAAGGGGAATGTCTGTAAACTCAAGGCCAACTAGAAAATCAGCGAAGCAGAAAAATAGAGACCAATAAAAACAACAGTGGTAATTATGAAAGAATGTGACAGGCCAGCTGTAGAAAAAGGAGTCAGAATGGAACAACGAATGAGCTGTTTTGAGCGAGGTCAGAGTGACAAGAAATAATAATAATAATATAAACTGTAACTTTTAATTGTTCAGGGCTTGACTCGATTTGGCCGAATTGGGTTGAGTCCATGTTATTGTTTTATTGTAATAAAGCTATATACTCTGTTTGCCTATCCTATGTCTCCTAATAGCCTTCGTTTCAGGCGAAAACCTTTTGGTGCGTCTTTCGCCACGGAGATTTCGCTTCGTCAGTAAATGTAGCCCAGACATAAGGTCCTTGCTGCAATAAAATTTAGATTAGCAGAAGGAGAGAATGATGGCAACTACAGGTCATTCGACTTTGCAGAAGTTGCACCTGCGTGTACCATTCTTTAATATATGAACAAGATGACCAATTGATCAAAGCTGCTGAGAGCTCTAGAAGAATAAGATTGAAAAGTTAGGCTTGGATGTAAAGGAGAAGAGACATCAGAGATGCCTTTGTGGCTATTTAGAATAGATAAAATAGCCTCCGGTGAATAAAAGATATTGGGAGAACTGAGAGGTCCAGCAAAAGAAACATATGAGGAAGGAAAAGAATGTTATTGTGAAAGATAGTTGGGAGAAAATGAACAATAGATACCCAGAAAGCTGTGACTTGGGGGGCACTCCTAAAACACATACAAAGCAGTACCTGGTACAATAGAGATTAGTGGACAGACCTATGGCAAAATGATTTTAAGGAATATAATTAGAGTGACAATCCTAAATGGAATGCTTTGGAGGTTAGAATTCTTAGGCAAATATTGAATATTATTTTGAAAAAATTTCCAGGGTTTTTTTAAGGAAGGTCTTGAAGCCGAATAGACAGAATTGACAAGGAGACAACATAAAGCCCTGCACAGTATGGTAATGTGCCACACCGGCATTACCAGCAATGAAAAAAATACTTTAATGTCCGGCGCAGTGTTAAGAGAGGCATTTTTTGGGAAAAATGAAAAGACAAATAGGTATAAAGAAATAAAGCTTTGTCTTTTTTTTCATTTAGAAAGCACAGAAGGACGTCTTCGTTGACGATATGAGCACCTCCTGGGGAGCATCACGGCAGGTATCGTGTAGGAGTGGAAAGGCGGCTCTGCCATTGTCCAGCCGGAATGGCATTGTCCAACTCCCACTCGTGCACGTGCCCCCCGCGACTTCATAACACTAGAAGAGTAAGAGAAAGTGCGAAGCGTCTTAGTATCGGCTTCCCACTGCTTTTAAAAGGGATTCCGTATCAGCAGTTGTCTGGGGAATAGCTTGGGGAAGAGAAGAAGAAAAGGGCTTACTTCAGTTTTATGAGAGAAGCGCAGTTTGCGTCTCAAAGGCCGGCACAGCTATTGAAGGCTGCTCGCATTTTTATAGTACATTGAACTGAGTGGGAGACACTACTTTTCATAGACACTTCCACGTTATCGCGTGGCCGTGGAAGGATGACATTCAGCAGCTTAATTGGTCGCCGTAAGGGCGCCAAATACAAAAGGGAATTTCCAGCCTCTAGAGGGGGTCTTCTGGGTAGATCTTGCTGAGAGAGAGGCACGTGGTAGAACACAGTCTTGAATTTACCAATCACTGTGGCTTGTGCCATGATTATTGTAAATTTTTTTTTTTTCTTGTTTAAATATCTCTGAATCATCTTTGGTATTTATTAGATTGTGGTTAGAGGTGTACTGTTTATTTTGCATATACTTTTTCTGTATTTTGAATATTTTTCTTAGTAAACCCTGTACTATACACTGTTTGGAGGATCTGCTTCCTGACTTTTTTATTACTGTGGAGGAAGACAGCTTTATTTTTTTCTTTGTGAATATATGGGTTCCACCATTTTGTGTGCATTTTTCTTTTTCATTTGGGACTTTCAGTCAGCATTGTAAATACTGTATATAGTCATCATTTTGGGCTCTGTTTTATAACCATTTAGGGTGTCCTTTATGGTATTAGACTGTGTATAAATATCTTTTTTTCCGCAGGACATAATTTTTGTTTTTCTTTAAGTGCATCTGTAAATAAAATCTCACTCTATTTTTTCAAAAACCCAACCCTTGTGTGTCCGTGTCTCTCTATCTTACACCATCATCCTTGTCACGCTCAGTCCCGCATACTACACGCCTAGAGTGTAGGCTGGTGTCCCCAATTCCCACTACACGGGGTGTCACACACAGACAAGCATAGAAATGGCACTGGCCTCGAGGAAGAGGGTTACTAAAAAACTAAAGTTTGAGAACACTCCTTAGTTGTAAGAAAAAGAGGATGGAATTGTCAAATATCAGGAGCTTGAATATCCAGAGCCTGGCATTGTTAAAAATGTTACTAAAAGTGCCTAGAGAGGTCCAAGAAGGAAATAAGATGGGATGGCCACCTATACATAACTCAGGGATGTTGAAGGTGGAGTGTACAAGTGCCATTTTTAGTAATAATCTAGAGGTTTTACAACCTTGTGCCATAAAGTCAATTTATAGGATGGCAGCACAAGATTTAAGATTTAGTGCTGTGAAAGGAAGAAGAGAAGGCTCTAGGGGCAGCCATACTGGGTATGATGGCAATCCTGGCAGGGGGCTTAATAGGTGGAATCAATCAGCCCTAAACTGGGAACAGAGCAAAATCACAATGTTACAATTCAAAGTCTGGTAAGGAGACTCTAGCCTCTTGTCTAATCCAAATTCCGGTAGCGTCTCATTTTACTCCATAAGAATTCCAAACTCCCACTATAATTTACAAAATTAAAGCAATAGAGTATATTCACTTCAACAATGACCAGCCAAGTGTGGAAAGATGGCATAATAGAGCAGCATGTAGTGAGTGAATCTTTATTACTGAAGAACTTATGATAATTAGAGAGTTTAGAATTTTATAATATTGCACATCTTTTAAGTTCAATGTACATCTTTTTAGTAATATTAAAAAGGCAACTTTACATTGGGATATTATAGTCATGGGAGACTTTACCTGAAAATTACAGTTTTTTTTCAATAGCTAAAGCACGTTCTGCAATACTGAAGTCACAGTCTCAAAACTCTGTACACAGTCTGCAACACCAACACACAGCTTGGCCAAACACTTAATATTCCCTCCAAAATGCACTACAGCCACCATAACAGTTAATCCATGTCTTAAAATAGACTCACACCACCAAAACATTACCACTTTACGTCTTTCTAGAAAAGCAATCTATCACACACCAAAGAAAGGCTTACAAAACACTAACAACAGACAGCGTTACATGAAATATAAAATGGTTCATCATTAAAGGATCCAGATTTTATTTTTCATACTGGGGGTAAATACAGAATATCCATTTAAAAAAATAGTACAAACTATACCAAATTTACAGTTGGTCCACGGCTGCAACAACTATCATTTTCTAATATATCTGCTCCTCTGGATTCGGCCACAAGTTCTCATTGACATTGTATCTGATTAGGAAGGACACTGAGGACATCCTTGGGTGTGCTGCAAACCATTATGTGACTGCAGTGGAGTGGTGGAATGCCACATTATCACACACCACAACAAATACAGAAGCATTCATGCTCACTCGCTGTCTCTCATCCTCTGGCACCAGTATCAAGTAGAGTTCATCAAGGAATAAGATGAGATGTTCTGTATTGTACAGATTAATGGTTGGTTTGTGTGATAACACACCATCTTTACAACACACATTGTGATGTTCACCCCTGTCTGTCCTGGAACTTGCACCATCGCTCTTTGCCCTACAATATTAAATCCACGCTGATGTTGCTACACCAGATTATGTAAACCCAGCTTCATCCACAAAGATGAACACATGAGCTGTTTGCATAGCCTCCAACTCCAACATGAGTGTCTAACAGAAAAACACAAAATACCAAATTAAACGGATTACATTACATTACAGTACCATACTGTATACATATATTTTTATGGTGTTTTATCTTCGAAGCCACAACCACTAAAAACAAGTAGTGTTACATTATATTGAATAGACCTCTTACCTGGACATATTGGTATCAGAGTTCTTTCACATTGTAAGATGTTTGGGGGCGCTGTTGCCCCTTTTAACCCAACAGACTGACACACTGAACACAGGGTAAAAGCACCAAGAAGTTCTCTTTTAATTATTTCTTCTTGCACAGTGCCTTTAAAGCACCACAGCCACAATAAACAAAATTAAATCAATACCACAAACACAATTCTTCTCCCCACCACACCTCCCAGCAAGCTCTGTCACACTCCTCCCGACTCCAGCTATGCCACTGAGTAAATGATCAGACTGGACACACTTAAAAAGGTCTGGGGCAGCCACCCATATATTATCCCTGCCTGCAATGGGTTGAATTCTGGTAACAAATTTCTTGGTTGGAGTCCCGAAATGAACTGATCATGGTTTTTAAAGATGGTGATTTTAAATACTCAGACAGGAAATGACATAAAGGTACCAGAAGTAACCCTTTTCTGACGTCAATCACAGTGCCGGAACTGGAAGTGATGTTAGTCGAGGCACAGGAACCGAAAGTGATGTTAGTTTAGGCACCGGAACCGGAAGTGACATCGTCAAGGTTGAGTAAGACAGGTTTTCCCGCAGCTGGTCTGCAGAGATAACAGGAGAAGATTTAGTGCACCCTGCCATCTCCTGGCCTGGCGTGGAATTACCTTCCCTTGGTCCATACAATGTCCTCCTACTTGCAGGTATGTGACAACATGTACACTTCCTCAAAAACTGGGACAGTGTATAAGCGCTTCATGCTTACTTTATACTTTTTCTAACATTTGCCACATTTCCAAATACTCTACTGTCTGCCATAACTCTGTCCTGGATTTCCTGTAGTGTTATGATGTTTTTAGCGATGACCATGTCAACAATGACAGTTTCCTGCTCAGGAGTAAAAATTTTGCCTCTGCTCAATGTGCATGGTAATCATTGGATCCCAAAGAACAAAAAAATACTCAATTGATGTCACTGTACTATATATGGTAAATACTGTACGGTAATAGGTAGTTCTGTCTGACACCAGTGAAGAATATGCACCTTACCTGTTGGTTTTGTGGAACATTCTTATGATTGATGCAGCTGTTGTGACCTGCGGATTTGGCTGCACTCATAACACTGATGCTCTCAAAGAGAGTCCATGTCTGATAACATGGTCAATCACTGTAGTTATTATTTCATCTGTGCTAATATTCCTCCATATGCCACTACTCTTGCTGTTCCTCTTCTACGTTGTCCCCTCTTCTTCTTTCAACATATTTTTCTCTCTGTGGTTTGCATTTCTACTAGGTCCATGTTTAGAAAGGAAGTTATTCCAAAGATGACCTTGTTATACAGTATATGGACAATAATGAGATCAGCTGACACCTGCTTAGGTAATTAACAGAAATGGATACCAAGATATCCATTTCACTGATAACGTAACCAGATGTTTTGCTATCCGGTGTTTATTTATTTTATATAATGTCATTTTTACAATCTATTTTACAGGGGTCTTGATAGCGATGTTGCAAATTGTAGTTTTGATTGTATATTTAATAGTTTTTACAACAGTATGTAAGCATATGCAAAATGGCCTCTGTGATATATGGCCGGCTGTTCATCCCGGGCCAATACTCCCATGCCGCCAGGTGGAGCCCTCCCTGCAGCATGGAAGTGCCCTGAATGCCAGCAGGGCATCATGGACATTGGAATGTTTATTTACAACCCTGGTGGATACCATGGGGGCCGCTAGAGGACGCTGCAGGGAGGAACAAAGAGTATTTTCCTTGCACCCCGGAAGTACGTCCAAGTCACATGGACAAGAGGATTTTTATCTGACCTGGAAGCAAACACTTTAGGGTCAGGGAATATAAAAGGACTATGGGAAATCCCAGACGGTGAGCTGAGCTGGGTGGAAGGGTGGCAACGCGTCTGGGAGAGTGGAGGATTGATTAGTGATTGTATTGTGTATATTTATGAGTATTGTGGAGAGGAGGGCGCTTTGTGCACTGTTGTTTATTAATAAAGTCAACTATTGGACTTTTATCTGGTGTCTGGCATATTGTTCGAGGGTTCAAGGGAGCAATAGCGCCCCCTATCTGTCACACCTCTAAAAATGTAAAGTTTTGATTGTGGTGGATTTCAAGTGAGGAAACTACCCTTGAATTTTGAGGCATTTAGTAACTGAATGCAATTTGTATGACAGCAATGTGAAACGATTCACAGTTCAGCCCACATACACTAATGCTATGGCGACTGTGTGTAGTGTTTTGAGAAACTGACATCAGTATTGCAGAACTATAATCTACGCAGTACTTCTCCCTCTACAATTTAATCAGTATGAACCTTCAATAAAAGATATTCTGTTAAGGTTTGCATGAATACAGAGAATTCAGCATATTAATTTTTTCTAGAGGTGGTTATATCCATGAAAAGTTCTCATATTACACATACTGTATTAATAATTTTTTAATTAATAAAAATATATTTGGATAAATTTGATTTGAAATCCTTTAGAAGAAATTTATTGTATAACTCAAACTGTAAAACACAATGTATACCCGTAATAACGTGCTTCTTTATCAAGCTGTAGTATCTTTTCACTGAGGTACCCTTAACCACCTGATGTTTTTCTTCTTCCTCCTATTCCCTTGTGGATTCATTACAGGAGTGAGTGGAGTAGTGACATGCAAATAATAAGAGACCAACAGATCATTAACAAAATAATTCTTAATAGCAAATCTTTTGTATATTTGGATAACTTACAAACAGAAATTAAACACTCTTTTTACATATAACTTATATAACAACTTATAAAACAAACAAAAAGCAGCACCCAAGCATCTTTCTGAAAAACAAGCTGCATTGCAAACATCAATTTGAACCCACACAGTTAATGATATATATTTTAGTATCAAGATCAATTTCAAGTCGGCATCAGTGGATGGGTAGCTACAACATAAATGCAACTTTTTTTTTGTAACGGAAACACTTAAGATGAAACTGAATCTTACAAATCAAAAGCACATCAATTGAAAGAATAAAAATGATAACAATTTAGTGAAAACATATTGTAGTATTCCAGTTTACTTTAAATCACAGATTCTTGATGAATCTCACCTGTATATGTGAGTTAGAGAATGAAAGAATTTGAAATGTATTTTGGGGGGTAAATCTTACACAAATTTTATGAGAATTTAATTTTTTTAATATAAAAGCTCTTGATAAATAGAAACAGACGTTATTAGTTAAATTCAGATTACAAGTTGATGCTATTTTTTGTTGTGCATTAATAAACAATTAAAAATAATTCCTTTTATTTAAAGCAAAGGCAGATATTTTAACATAATTTTTTTTCTTTTGAGGCAATACTGTGTAAGATGAGGAAATTTTGTGTTCTGGAATGGAAAATCTTCAACTTTTTTTAAACTGCAAATATTTCTCTTGCATTCTTTTTGTATTATACCAGTAACTTATAACCTTAAGACAGATGATTTATTTAGTTTATAACCTCAGAACGGAAAATAAATATGGATCAAAAGCTGTTTCAATTAGTTTATAGCTCAGGAAAGGAAAGCGGTGCATAGACTAAAGACTTTGAGCAGAGTTAGGACAGCCAGCCAATCAGATGTGTACAATGTCATGTTTCCCATAACATAACATAAATGTGGTTCATCCGAGAGACCAAAAAAAAAGACGGCAGAAGCAGGACACCATAAGAAGCAACGTCAGAGATTGATACACAAGACCACCTGATTTGGATGTCAGAAAATGTAAACCCCATGAATAACATCGATGGCTATTTCAAAAACCACACAGGGCAAGATCCACTCCTGACATTTCTAACTTTTCAGTACGCTTTTCTAAGACTATATATATCCACACTTTGCTATTTGTTTTATTTTCCATTATACCTTCTTTCTATTTAGTATTATAGTATGCTAATAAATGCCACAATGCTTTAATAATTTCTATACTTTGACTGTATATCTTGATTGATTGAAGTGAATATTAGAGTGCCTAGTGTGGGAAGATTGCTGCTCTTTTGCCCCAGGGTTATCAAAGCTGTAACTTCTTGATATTTAGAACACATATGGTAAAAATAAAACACTGTTGGTTATAAAGTGACCACATAACCAAAGTGACTGAGTGTGATTGAGTGAGGACACCCATATGTTTGTTAGTGAGGGTGATAGTGAGCCCCTGTGTAGAGAATCCTATGTGGAATATTGCAGGGTTACTGTCAATTGGCATCACCCAAGACTTTGCCTGGATAGAATATCTGTGTGTTTTAATAGGAAAAATGTGGGAGTTGATGAACCTAATAAATGTACCTGGTTAGGCTCTCAGATTCCACAATAATACATTTTGGCGCTGAAAGGTGGTAGGTTACTGGAGTGATCGTGCCTGGTTGTTTGGAAATTTTCTAACTTTAATGTCAAGGAGCGGTTGCATGCAGGTGGTGACAATGCTGAGAGTGCAGTCAAATTTTCAAAGTTTTCTAGTTGTATGGTGCAATCAGCTGTTGCAGCTGAGTCTTCCACTCAAACTATGGAGGCAGAAGCAGTTAGCAATTAAGAAAGAAAAAGTACACTTTTCTGCTGGTTAGACAAGTTGGATATTGTTAATGATTTATAGCAAGTAGACTAGGAGGGAAGAGAGCTGAAAAAGAAAAATAAATTAAATACAAGAGTCTAGTAGTATATGTAATGATAGTGAAGAAAAATCCCTTACAAAACAGGCAGCGAGTTCTTGCTATTATTTGGTTGCAAGGTCTTGAGACTCAGACTAATGGAACAGAACTGCAGGAGAACTGACACGTTTTATTTAGTCAGGTCTCTGCCTTCTCACATCTGACTGCTGATAAGAGAGCCACTTCTCTTCAAGCAACAGAAAGGTGAGCTGCAGCTTCTACTAGGAGAGCAGTGTATAGCAGAGCAGATTGTAGAAGAGGTTGGAAACAGTCATTTGAGGGAATTTGCTAGCTGTACTGAAAAAAAAGGAAGAGGGGATTTATGTAGGCATCTTTTTGAGGCCAGAACAGCAGGGGAGAGCAGCTGTTTCCAGCTGTTGGCAAGGGGTGGAATATCCCTGAGTTGAGAACGTGAAGGGAATCTGAGTTCCCATTACGAAGATAAGGGCAGTGATAGTGGAGAACCTGCACAAATCTAACAGTTGTTTTGAAAAAAGGCATTCTTGTTTAAGTGCATTTTTAAAAAGGCCTTTAAAAAAGGCTTTTTTTTTTAAAAAAAAAACTCATTTCCATAAAGGCAAATGTGCAGAACTGAGAGCATGCCTCATCATTCTGGCAATTGGCATCATGTATGGGTGTGTATCTGTGTGTGCGTGTTAATCTTTGTGGAGGAGTAGATGAACCTAGTACTGTACTTGGAAAGTCTCACAAATTCCATGATAATTCACTTTGAAAAATGACTAATTATTCAGTCATTTAAAACATGCAACAAAGGCAAAATTTATTCTGAATATAATATAAATCCATATAAGAAATACTTTGTACAGAAAACAGAATTACGATAGATGTCTGAGGGATCAAGCCAGTTACATTGATCCCCTAAGTAAAACAAAAAGCTGCCTACTTGAAATGTAAAATCTGAAACAGCATAATTTTTTTATATTACACAACCTGCCTGCCCACACATGAACTAAAAATCAAATACCAAACTCTAGTAATATTTTTTCATCAAAAAACAGTGAAAGTAATGCTCTGTAACTTCTATCTTAACTTTTGTGGTTGTATGTACCTTAAATAATATTTTTTCTACAAACATTATGCATTCCACAGATAGAAAACTGTGGGACTTAAATGGAAGATAAGAGTTACATGCATATACAGTATTTAACTCACTAACTTTGTCTCTTGGTGAGGAATGCATTAATAGTACTGTAGGTGGATTAGGTCTGACCTATACTGTTACAGTTTACTTACTAACCTAACCAGGTCCTCTTGAAGACATTCTGGGTTTTTCCATGCCAATTGAAATATATACGAGCAGGTCATGCAACAAATGTCACATTCTAAATGAATAAACAACTTCAGTTGACTCCTCCTGAGCTGCATGTGCAGTAGCTGTATTCTTGAGCATTTGGCTTATAAAACTCTTTGTCTTGTCAGAAATTGGGAGCTCAGTAACAAGAGAACATTTTTGGAACTGGCACTCTTGAACCTTTTTCTTTTTACTACCCAAGCTTGTGGCACTAGGGCACTATTAGCTTAAACTAACATGTCAATGAAAAGCTTCGTCTGAAGACTTAACATGTATTTAAGTCTAATGAACGCTTCATTTCATACCTTTAAATCAGAGTTATGGTCAACCATGTTGACAAACAGAATGTACGGCAGTACTTGGTGGTAAATTTTCAAAAAAATATGTATATGTGCATAAGAAGCTGAAAGAATTCTATATGGACTGCCATTGCAAAGTAGCTCTTCTGTGATTTTCAGTTAGAATAGTCATATAGTTTAGGGAAATATTTTTTTTACTCTCAAATTTTGTACTTTATTCCTAATAATGTTTCCCCTTTATTAAATGTTTAATATTTAATGCTCTCTACCTCTGGGAACATATTTGACCTTTCTGTGGCACAACCTACTCTCACATTGTTTAACAATCATTTAAAGACAGGATGAAAAAACATGGCTTTTACATTAATACTAATACCAGTGGAAAGTGTATTGTAAGCTACATGGAAGTAAAATATGTATTTAATTGTGTTACCTTTAATCACTATTTTTAAAATTATGTTTTGTATTTTTTATTTGAATAAATGAGGAGGAAGCCAAAAATTCCCAGAAATTGCTAAAAAAAAGAGTTAAGGTAGGTATTATTATTATTATTACTAGCCGATGCCTGCCGTAGCATATGGCGACGTAAGAATAGGAATGGAAAACGTTGAGAAAGGAATTCAGAAATCAAGAAGAAAGAAATACTTCTTGAAAGACACAGTTGTGTATAGGAGTTGTGCTGGAGACGAAAGATAATAAGTAGAAAGATCTAATCCTAGAAAAAGCCACGTACAACTGACCTTGGTTGTAGATTAATGCAAATCTTTGCAAACATTTGTCCTTGGGACTTGTTTATAGTCATGGAGAAAATGAGTCTGAGTGGGAATTGTGTGCATTTAAATTTAAAAGGGAGATTGGTGTCGCAAGGAAGGAGAGAGATTCTGGGAATGAAGATTGTTTCAGAATTTTGGATAGTGATCAGTTTGCACTCAATAATATCTCTTATATATATTTCTCTTCTGGTTTGTCCTGCTTCCTCTTCAAACCCGGTCCTCCCCACACACAGCCACACGACATTTCTCGATTCCTATTCCTCCTCTTCCAAACCCTTCACCCACGCTGCGTGCAGCCTCCCATACACCCCCATGCCGCTTTTCTCGATTCCTATTCCTCCTTCAGACTACCACATTACCCGCTCCTCTCTCATGACCCTATTTGTGTCACGTCACCGCCCTTTATCTAGCCTGACCGCGTGACCGTTTAAAGAGGAAGCAGGATGAACCAGAAGAGAAATACTGTATATATAAGAGATCATTGTTGTTATTCTTTATTCTATAGTTCCTCGTGAATGTTGATTCAGCAAAAGAAGTTGTTTTAAATAAAGGCATTGGAAGCTTATTTTATAACAGCATCAGTGCTGTTATTTTTAGGATTTTCCACTTAAATAAGATAAGTTCACAGAAGGACAATGTGGTGCAGGACCTCACAGTAAATGTTTTGTTTTAAAATCTTATTTCACCTGACCTTATTCCAACTAATGCTATTAAATGATTGGGAGTAGTTGTAAATTCAACACTACCTACCAGATGAACAAGTACTTTTGTGCAAAATGGTCTCTTCGTAGAACATTTTTAAAATATACAGCATTAAAATCTAAATAGAGAACCTAGCAAGGTTGGTGGCTGACACCAGTGTTCATCATTAGGATCCTGCCCCCAATGGATTTTAAATAATTTAGTCAGTGAGTGTAATGTACGATATTTAACCGAATCACATCATGCTTTTCTCAGATTGAAGGGGCATATGTGGTGTGAATGGCTTTATTCCATTCCTTGTCTGAGACATTACATTGTTTTAGAAAAACAAATTACCTGAGTATTTTCTACTGAAAATCTAAATCCCCACTGATGACCCCATCCTTCTACTTGATTAATGACATCCTGCATTTTCTGCAACATATATTTTATATTCCTACCTCTTTTCTATAATGCACCATCATCTTCATTACAAAGTTTCTGAAATATCTAAACTATCCACTTTAGGATCTGCTATCAGCTTGAGGCTAACGGCTGAAATCAGTTCTTCAGCAACAATATCAAGATGGGCCACACTACTTTGGGGTTCCTCCTTCAAAGTACAAGAAACATAATGGAACAATTACACATATATAATAAACAATACACTGTTTAAAAGGTATAGTTTACATAATTAGTGGACAGATTCACCCCTGCCTCATGTTTTAAGGTACCCGCTCAGGAAACAAATGACTTCTGAAAATGCAATAATGATTACCTTCCCTTTATTAATGTTATGTATCTGTTGAAAATGTGATAAAAAAGTTAAGTTTGTGGCCAAATTATAATGAGCTATAAAATATACAGTAGATGGTACAATATATAATATATAAATTATAATATAATTTGGCAGCATGGTGGCACAGGGGTAGTGGGGCTGCCTCACAGTAAGGAGACTTGGGTCCTCCTTATGTGGAGTTTGCATGTTCTCCCCACATCTGCATGAGTTTTCCTCTGGGTTTTTTAGTTTCCTCCCTCAGCACAAAGACATACAGGTCAGATGGACTGGCAATACTAAATTGGTCCTAGTGTGTGGTTGGGGTGTGTATGTGTGTTTGACCTGTGATGTCCAGGGTTTGTTCCAGCCTTGCACCCTTTGCAGGCTGAGATACACTCCAGCACCCCATGTGACCCTGTTCAGGACTAAGTGGGTTAGAACATGACTGTCTGACTGACAATTGTAATCTGTGACACAATTAAACAGTAAATGAATGAGTAGGCTTTTATTATTTTCTTATAATGTATTTATTTTAGGCTTATCACTACATTAAACTTGATGTGTTGACACCAAAATGTGCTCTGTAAAAGTTTAGGTAGCTATAAATAAGTATATACAGGTACAGAATCGATTCCAGGCCTGATAAATATCTTTGTGAACTTTACACTTTCTCAATGTATTTAGACTTTTGCCAGATTTACAAAAAGAATAGACAGATCACATTTTTTTAATTAAAAAAAGGATGGACTGATCATGTTTTTTTAAATATTGAGGGATTCTTGCATTTCTTCATGCAAAGAGCTAATTTTTTATTCAAAACTGTTTTTTTTTTTCAGAGTTTAAGCAATATCTGGATGGCATATACTGTATACAGTAGTATAGTAATGTGCATCTCCATTTGCTTGACTCACATTCTTCAGTTGCTAGGATACCTATTCACATGTTTGCAGAAAGTCTATGCACAAACATTTTCTTAACAATACTTTAATCTGCCAACAGTATGATTCCAAAAATTATTTTATTAGACAAAATGGGTATTCTTTAAAAATGTATTTGGTAGAAGGCATTAATATATAAACTGTTTTTGACAATTTCAAATAATATTCTTAATATTCTGATTTTGATATATCTGTCATATAGTAATCAATTAAAATGCATTTAATAAACCTACCTGCCTATTTTGGGCAAATATGCATATATTAATCACAGCTAGTCTAAAAGTAGTAAACCATTCTTTTGCTTTATGTAATTATATTTTTAAGAAATACATACTATTTTTTTCAGAATTTGCTACAGTATTATTTGTTGTGTAAGTTGAATACATCAAAGGCAATACTGCATTCAGCTGTAGCAGTGCAGTGCTAGCAGTGCTACACGTGGGTGTTGCTTGTTTTGTATTTTGCTGCAAAATGTTAATCATAAGTCAGATTGTATTGTTTACTGTCTTATTAAAAAGACAGACTGTATTTTAAGTAACAGTGTGTCATAGGCAGAGACAGACCAATCAAGGAGATTCAAGCTTTGAATGAAATTGAGAGGAATAGGTGAAGGAGATACTTGAGGGACACAGTTTGAAACAACTTTGCCTTCTTGTGGAAACCCAGCATCAAACCAAAAAATAAAACTTCTAACCAGAATCCAAGCCAGGTAGACAACATGAGGTTTTCTTGGTGTTTGGAGCTGCCTACTAAACTGTAAAGATATGTAGGATCTGATAGGATTAAATATTACTACATTTTTGAGAAACTATTTTCTTTAATTAATCACAGTATCTTTTCTTCCCATCATCACACTATTTGTTAGATAGAATCTGGATATTTAAAAGCAACATATTCTCTAGATGTTGCCTTGGGACCACATTGACCAGCTTAGAGTGTGCATCCATGTCAAAGTGTGTTGTAGTGTGCTGGATGAAGAACTGGTTGATTTATCAGTAAAGTTTAGTGTTGACTGTTTCTACCATGTTCTAGGAATATTTAATAGTATCACTACCTAGTCTAGGTGGATTTTTATCATGATTCCGTCCAGTCATAATTTTGGGTGGCATTATAGATTCTGGCACTCAACACCATTTGAAAATGGCCATTATAATCCACTAAACATACTTGTTCACCAACCATTCATTATCAGCATAATTGTTAAGTTCAGTGAAAGACTATTGCGGTGGCAGCAGAGAAGAGGCACCAGAATATTGTCAGTGAACCACAAGAAGTAGCCTGTATGTTGAGTCTGTGAAATTCTTTATATATCCACTGCAAGGATCGAATGGATTATGGCCATGGGAAGGAATATATAACAATGTTTTATAGATTACATTCTGCCTTGGGGTAGGGTATTTAAGTTCAAAGCCAGGTACATAAAGATCTGCGATGGCCTTTTGTAAATTATTATTTGTAAATTATTAATACATGAGGTTTTCAATCTGAATATTCATATTTGGTGAATATATTTTAATAATTAGGTTTTGGGTTATATGTAACACTCCCCAATTTAACTAATTAGCGTCTGAGGTTTTATTTTAAAAAAATAAAATACGGTAAGAAAATAGTTTTAAGTCTCAGGGGTTAAACAGTATATGAAATGATATTTATAGTTTTTATCTATTTACACTCTCAAGATTTTATTATAAAGCTCATGCTAGTAAAAGTTATTACTGGCCACAGTCAGATTGGATACTGTGGGTCTATAACCTTAAGCATTGCAAACAACAGAAAGTCATTGTAGCTCAAATATAACAGTAAATTAAAATTAATTCATCCTATAAATGCAAAATTAGTATTTTAGACTAAAGACAATAATTTGGGAAGGAGACATGAGGCTATAGTTTAACCAGTTTTGTACAGAAAATTAACATCCGTCTACACACTGTCTAACAAGCTGAAACACCTACATATCCCGCTCTATAAAGTGATTTATATAATATACACAGAATAACTTGTTTACCATCATTACTCTAAATCAAAAAACAATCTTTCCAAAAGGTTTTGTGAAAACAAAACTAAGAGGCATATATAGAAATCATTCAGAAATTGACATTCTGAAGGCTACTCTAGTCTGCTCTATTTGCTGTAACTGTCAAAGGATACTTGAAGATGTGTGAAGGTTCCAACTGTATCCCAGTATGGGTATCATATTTGTAATCTTAAAAAAATCTGTATGACATTATAAGGGTACAAACATTGTAGCCATGGCAGTGGTACAGTTTTCATACCCTCTGAGGGTTTAAACAACATCCATCTATCCATCCATCCTCTTCCACTTATTCGAGATCGCGTCGCGGGGGCAGCAGCTTGAGCAGAGATGCCCAGACTTCCTTCTCCCCGGCCACTTCTTCTAGCTCTTCTGGGTGAACCCCAAGGCATTCACAGCCCAGCCTGGAGACATAGTCCCTCCAGCGTGTCCTGGGTGTTCCCCAGGGCCTCCTCCCAGTTGGACCTCACCAGGGAGGCGTCCAGGAGGCATCCTGATCAGATGCCCGAGCCACCTCATCTGACTCCTCTCATTTCAGCCGCTTGTATTAGCGATCTCGTTCTTTCGTTCACTACCCATAGCTCATGACCATAGGTGAGGATAGGAACATAGATCGACTGGTAAATTGAGAGCTTTGCCTTACAGCTTAGCTCCTTTTTCACCACGACAGACCGATGCAGAGCCCGCATCACTGCGGATGCCGCACCGATCCGCCTGTCGATCTCATGCTCCATTCTTCCCTCACTCGTGAACAAGACCCCAAGATACTTGAACTCCTCCACTTGGGACAGGATCTCGCTCCCAACCCTGAGAGGGCACTCCACTCTTTTCCGGCTAAGGACCATGGTCTCGGATTTGGAGGTGCTGATTCCCGTCCCAGCCACTTCACACTCAGCTGCGAACCGATCCAGAGAGAGCTGAAGATCACGGCCTGATGAAGCAAACAGGACAACATCATCTGCAAAAAGCAGTGACCCAATCCTGAGTCCACCAAACCAGACCCCCTCAACGCCCTGGCTGTGCCTAGAAATTCTGTCCATAAAAGCTATGAACACAATCGGTGACAAAGGGCAGCCCTGGTGGAGTCCAACTCTCACTGGAAACGGGTTTGACTTACTACCGGTTGTAGAGGGACCAAACAGCCCTTATCATGGGGTCTGGTACCCCATACTCTCGTTGAACCCCCCCATAGGATTCCCCAAGGGACACGGTCGAACGCCTTTTCCAAATCCACAAAACACATGTAGAGTGGTTGGGCAAACTCCCATGCACCCTCCAGGACCCTGCTAAGGGTTTAGAGCTGATCCACTGTTCCGCGACGAGGACGAAAACCACACTGTTCCTCCTGAATCTGAGGTTCGACTATCTAATGGACCCTCCTCTCCAGGACCCCTGAATAGACTTTTCCAGGGAGGCTGAGGAGTGTGATCCCTCTGTAGTTTGAACACACCCTCCAGTCCCCCTTCTTAAAGAGGGGGATCACCACCCCAGTCTGCCAATCCAGAAGCACTGTCCCTGATGTTCATGCGATGTTGCAGAGGCGTCTCAACCAGGACAGTCCTACATCATCCAGAGCCTTGGGGGAGCCCACGTCCGAGTCCCCAGGCTCTGCTTCTTCATTGGAAGGTATGCTAGTGGGATTGAGGAGGTCTTCGAAGTACTCCCTCTACCGACCCACAATGTCCCGAGTCGAGGTCAGCAGTGCACCATCCCCACCATATACAGTGTTGACACTGCACTGCTTCCCCCTCCTGAGACGCCAAATGGTGGACCATTTGGTGGACCATGGCGAGTCGGGACTTGGGACGCAGTGTCCCTAACGTGAAATCACTGTCCGGAGGAGCCGACCGGAGCCAAGGATCGGTGAGGCAACTCACAGCAGTAGCAGGTGTAAAGAAGGTCAGCTGCAGAGAGAGAGAGCATCTCCCTTGTTGTGGAGCCCTGATGGGTGAAGCAGGAGAGACGCTAATTTTAAACAAAGGCACTGGGTTTGTCAGTTGTTTTTAAAGACTGCTTCCTGATCGTTTTAACCTTGTTGTTTTAAGAAGATTTTGTATTTATTGATTTTACCTCCAATTTCTAATGGATTATTTATTTATTAAAGAATTTTGAAGCACTGCACTTTATTTATTTTGAACACCTGTTTTGTTGACTCTTTGAATAAAAGCACTATGCACTTTTTTCAACCATTCCCTTGTTCAGTTGTTATTGCCTACACTGACTAGCTCATCGGTGACATTACCGACGGTGTTGGGTTAAAGGGCTCCCGAATAGCAATTGGAAAGTGGAGCCAGAACCCGCATCATCACACCCACCGGACAAAAGGGTCCTGTAGGACTCCTTCTTTAGCTTGATGGAATTCTTCACTGCCGGTGTCCACCAACGGGTTTGGGTATTGCCGCCACGACAGGCACTGACCACCTTACGGTCACAGCTCTGGTCAGCTGCATCAACAATAGAGGTTTAAGCAACATCTTATAACTTTATTGCTTGAAAATATGCCACTATCATGCTAATTTGATCTAATTTTTTTAGTGCTTAGGTGCATGACACATTTTTATTTATTTATTGGTTATAAAGCATGTGCAAGCTGTGTTGCGGCAGGTCATGGTATATATAAATAAATAAATAAAAGAATGTTGCTTGAAATCAGAGCAGCACCGGAAGTCTGCAAAACAGAGAAAAATTTATTTTACTGTAATATAAGTTCTTATGGTTGAATTACGATTATTTTCTGCATGAGGAATCAGAATTTTAATTTCCTGACCTGCCACTAGTTTTATATTACTATTATGATGTGTACTGTTAGATTATTACGTTTGTCTCCCAGTACAAATTTTTATAACATTGTTTAGATATGTATATACTTTTTTTAATGCGTGTTTACATAATAAAAATAAACAAAGTAAACTATTTGGTGAAAAAAGTAAGATGTGTCATTTTTCCTGGACAGCAATTGACTGATATTAGGGGGTTGTGCTAGAATTACATAAAAGGGTGGGCCTAACTTTGTCAAAAGTGGAACTAATGTTATTTTTATTACTGATAAATGTGCATTCATTTAAAAAAACATTTCAGAAAGCCATTCATAGTAACTTATAAAGTGTCCTTTTCTAATCTAGTTTGAATGATTTTTGTTAACACTAATTTAAACCCACTTACAAATGGTCAAGATAAGTTCACTGCCTATCTTATGTTGATATGTAAAGCGTACTGGCCCATTGCAAGGCATTTACAGCCAAATAATGCCCATTATAACTTTGACCAGTATAGTATTATACAGTATCCATCCATCCATTATCCAACCCACTATATCCTAACTACAGGTTCACAGGGGTCTGCTGGAGCCAATCCCAGCCAACACAGGGTGCAAGGCAGGAAACAAACCCCAGGCAGGGCGCCAGCCCACCGCAGGGCAGTATTATACAATGGCAAACAGTCAATTACTTTTTTTGTCATTCCTTGCAATTTGTGTATGTATATCTGGTACATTCTTTCCCAGATTTCAAATGCACAAGTGAATCTATCCTCAACTAGATTATTGCTAAAATGACAAAATTGTACAGTGGAACCTCGGTTCACGAACGTCTCGGAACACGTACAAATCGGTTTACAACCAACTTTTGCATCTGTTCACGACCACAGACTCAGTATACGAACAAGCCAGTTTCCCTTTCGGTTTGTGCTCGCTGATGATTTCCGCACATGTTCAGTCTCTCCCTGTGCATTCCCTGTGCAGAGAGAGAGAGAGAGAGACACACACACACACACGCACGCACGAGAGAGACAGAGACAGACACGCGCGTGTGAGAAAGAGAGACACACACACACACACACACACACACACACATGAGAGAGATGGCTGGACGCATAAGGCTTGTTTTTAAAGAGACAGATCCGAGCATTGTTTTAATCTCGCTACATTTACCGAAGACTTTTTTCTATTGGATTTTAACCTCCACTTCTGTTTACAGCGATCGGTTTGTAGCGTGCATTGTTGGAATGTTACTTTTCTTGGTGGTTTATTAAATTAAGGATTTTTCAAATGTTCATTTTTTTCCCTGTGCTTAAAACACATTGAAAAAAAAAGTGTTTTTAGCGGGCGGTTCATAGCGCTACAAAGCGAACTCTTGCAGTGTTAGTTTTCTCTGTTGTTCAAGGTTTTCTCAGTGTTATTCAATGTTTTTACATTTAGTTTACTATTACGCTGTGCATTCAATGGTATAGTTAACTATATTTGTGCTTAAAAATCTTAAAAAAAATATATTTACATACAGTTTGTACGGTCTGGAATGGATTAATTGCATTTACATACAATCCTATGGGATAAATTACTTCAGTTCACGGCCAAATTGGTTTACGAACAGAGTTTTGGAACGAATTATCCACTGTATCTTCAATGTCCCATATTCCATCCATGCCTTGTTACAGTGTCTGTTGTATCAATGAGCCACAAATCTTGTGGATATTAGACATATACATGACCTGGCTGATCCTTTTGCATGTGCTGGCTAGGCAGTTGTAAGTTTTCCCACATACTCTTTAATAGTGGTGGCAGCACACCCATCACTAAAGTTAGCAAAGCTAGCAGCTGATTTTTTACTCATCACTGGGGCCTCTCCAAAATTTTCTGAGCTGTCATTAGACTTCTTCACTTCTGTTTCTTTCTATTCTAAAATGTTTCTCAAGACATCGTTCATGTTCTCCTCCAACAAGACAGAACTCAAGAGTAAATAATAGTCTCCTGTTAATGTCACATGATTTGAGTATCTGTGATTTGCAACCATTTTAACCCCCACCCGGGGACCCCTTACATGTTGGTTGTGCATGCAATTGGTTTCAAAAAGTGGGGTAAATATAATACACAAAAAATTAACCTTTCTAGTCATAAAGTTAACATTGGTGGTTTTGCTGTGTAAGTTTATAATCGACAGATATTTTAATCAAGGGAGATGTGTAATGCATGAATGCAGTACAGGCTAATTTTCATTTGAGGGAAAAATAAACATAAAATACATAGGGGAGCCAATGAGAAAAATAGATGGCACCCTCTTATTCCCAATGCCCAGTGCATCCTCTGGGTTTGGCACTTGACTATGGATTGCTACTGTTGGCAAAAAACATTTGTTTCTGAAAGTAGACTATTCCTTTAAATCTGAAAACTTAACAAGATCAATCATTTTGCATTTTATATTTGCAATGAATTTAAATCACTAAATCACAGATATCTGTTTTTAGATTTACATTAAAGAGTCTTTTTCTGTTGATCACTGTTAAACAAAAAAATAAATCTAATGTGATTCACTGTTGTATAAATATAAAATATGAAAAATTCCAAGGGGATGAAAACATGTTATGAGTAATGTAGTGTCACACACGTGCGCATGGGAAGCAGCTAAAGGCCACGAAGGAATGTAATTCCACACCAGACCAAGGGGTTGCGAGGTGCACTGATCTTTTCTCTTTTTCCACTGCAGACCCATTACGGGAGATTACGCCTGGTCCCCAAGAGCTCCACATTCTGGTCCAGAAGATGCCCCTGCCTGTCATTAGACTGATGATGTCATTTCTGGATCTGGGCATAACTACCTCACTTCCACTGTCGCACTTTAAAAACCCACCATCTCAACCTCACTAGTCAGTTCTATTTTAGACTCAAACTAGTACACATCCGTGCTAAGAAATTTCCATTTTGCAGCCAGGAAAATTATACGGGTGGGTGCCCCAAATCTTTTTATGGCTCTTGTCTCATCTTTGACAGTAGACATTTAAATGTTTTGCAAGATGACTTTTAGGTAACGTAACAGCTTTTGGCTATTCTGTTTGCTGATAAGTTATCTAAGTTTTTGAGAATGAGTCAACAATGACAATGTAATCAGCAGTATATAAATCATAATGTAGTATTTCATGGGTGATCTGTCTACCTGTCTGTTTCTACCTCTCTCTGGAAGTCCTTTTTACCTTCATTTGGCTGTTACATCAAAAAATGGTGCAACATGGTACAGTAGCTCAGAGCCCTATGGTCACCACTTCAACCCTACTCCTTAACCATCACAGGATCTTCATCTTTGGTGGCTGTGGTTCAGCTCTCATTTCATGAAGCTGGTCAAATGCTAGACTGCACTTGTGATTATACTGCACAAGGCTGGTTTTGGGTTTTGGATGTCTGCTGCTGGTTATGAATGTAGTTATGCTTCTGCTGTTTTTCTGTCAAAATATGTACAGATTACATTTCTATCTCTGCATGTTACTAATAAAAAAATACTGCAAAATGAAAAAAATAAAACCACTGGCTATACACATAATGCAGAAGGAAGGAGAGGAGAATGGAAACACTTGGATAAGGAGATCAAGCAGCTTAAAGAAATAGCAAAAAAACAGTGGTAGGGCAGTGCAGAATAGACAATGAGATTAGGAGAACAAATTTATGTGCCCCTACAAGTTAATTGTTTTTGTGGCATCTCATGTAGTCCTATCAGCAGGAAAGGGAGGGATCCTGGAAAGCACTGCAGGAGAAGAAAATAAAAGTGCCTGTGGGCTAGAGTGTGACATTTAATTCATTTTGGTGCTTGTAGGGTGTTCATCATTATCATTACTACACCACTAGGAAACGAATGATAAACATGGAAGAAAAATTTCTAATCTAATAATTTCATGGTCCATGGTTCTCCAAAGTATGTGACAATGCAGGAAAACAGAATAAATATTTTTTGGTTATCTCACAGGAATCTGTGCAACTATGATATTATGGGTTTAGTTACTGTCAAAGTTTGAATAGATTGTGTTGTAGGAAAAAAGAATAACAACAAAAACAATAACAATAATATGGAATAATTATGAAAGAACAATTCTTTTATTTATTGCTCATCCTTTCTAATAATAAACATATTTTAAACTGTTAAGAACAGAAAGGTAGAAAGCATGGACAATCTGTGTGTCACAGGTAAAAATGCAGGACAAGAAAAGGTCTCTAGCAAAACAAGACATTGAGTGCTCGAGGATTACTAATCAAGCGTCATGTATTAATGAGTAGTTAAAGTAAATTGTATTCTTCTAGTCGCTTTCTTAATAAATATAATTTTTACACTTAAGTTTCTGGTGTGCTGGAGAAGAAGGTCCTTATTACATAATTGTCTACAAGTTTATTGTTCACACCAAAGCATGTAACAAAAACATTTATTTCATTGCACATTTTCATACTCAAGCTCAAGGTACTTTAAAATATCATATATCTTAAACAGAAATTTTAAAAGTGCAACTCTTAAAAAGGTACTCATTGGTTTATTTCCTAAAACAGCATTTATCAACTCATTTCATTGTTAACTTGTGCACTTATAGTTGCATGAAACAGTTAAGAGCAATAAACAACATTTGAGAACATTTTTTTCAGTTTGAATGTAGTCAGCTTATTCATAAATACAGTGCTCTCCCTAGTGTCTTTTAGCCGGGCGCTCCTCCCGGCTACTTAAGTTGAGCGCCAGGCTGTCATCTTGCATGACATTGTGAGGTGACAGCTGCAAATCTGCAGGCACAGGCAGATCTAATGATCTGCAGTGATGGCAAAGGACGAGCGGGCGGATGGGCAAATATTGCTAAAGCTAATAGCGGGGAAGAGGCAGAGCAGAGTTCACAAGCAAAGAGTATGGGGAGGTGGGGTTTCGAGAGCAGGCAGTACATGGTAATAGCGAGGGGTGTAGCAGCTTAATACAGTAGCAAGGAGTATGGAGAGGTGGGCGGGCGAGAGGGGGCTGTACATGCTAATAGCGGGAGCGGAGCGGCAGTTCACAAGCAAAGAGGATGTGGAGGTGGGCGCGCAAGAGGAGGTTGGATAAAATAATAAAAAAAGTCTAATGAAATCAGCCTGTCAGATATCAGAAAAAAGGCATCAGGAAGTGATATCTCTGTTCTCAGTATCAGCTCAGTCTGTATAGTGTGGCTGAGCGTACAGCAGCTCTCTTCTTGTACAGTACATAGCAAACCAATATATATATAGCCTATATATATATATATATATATATACACACATACAGTTGTTTAAACATTAGGTGTGTTCTGTGTGCAAAAATCCTTGTAGCACTCACTGTGGTTCCTATTTTTATACTTTATATTTAGAACCTGCGACCGTATTGCAAATAGTGTGCAGAAACCCTTGGAGCACACACTGTGTACTGAGCAAAAGTTTTGTCACTGAATTGCTGAGGGTTTTGTAAGGAAGCGTATTAGGGCCATGATGAAAAAAATACGGACAAAGAGAAGAAAAAAAACTACATGTCGAGAATAAAGTCGGGATGTTGACTTTATTCTCAACCTTTCCACTTTAATCTTGACGTTTATGACGAGAAAAAAGTTGACATGTCGCTACATAACTTATGACGGGATTTGAGAAAATCTAGTAAATTAAACATTCAGTTTAAGATGAAGTTTAGTTTACGATGTTCTACTTTAATGACAAACTACGAGTATAAAGTCAACATGTTGAATTTAATCTCGAGATAAACAGCGAGAAAAAAGTAGAAATGTCGAGAATAAAGTGGAAATGTTGAGAATGCGTACCGGCCGTAGTGCAAGTGTGAACTGAATATCCAACAGGCTCTCCCTTTCCCACTCAAAAGTCTTATTCATAGGTACTTAAAATTTTTTTCAAACGTTTTACCAACATGAGCAAAAGAAGCATTCAGAAAACAACACTGCTCAGTTATTTCAGAAAAGAGACGTCACAAACTAATGAAGGTGCAGCGTCAACTCCTCATGTGGCAGTTTCAGACAAAGACATTGCACAGGCTGGTCCATCAGGGGAAATCTCTACATCACACACTCTGCCAATTGATAAATCTAAGCACCGCTTATCCGACATAAACAAACAATGGTTTAAAGATTTTGATTGGCTAATGGTCAAAGAAAATGTTATGTGGTGCTCATTGTACATGAAATACTCAAACAAACACCCCCCAAGGAGGAGTTACTTTGGGTAAACACCATGCACAAGAATTCGAAAAGAAAGCTTGCTGGACCATGAAAAAAGTAAAACGCACATTGAGTCTTCTGCTGACCTTTTAGGAAAGCGTGTACTAGAGCAAACTGGAATCGGTCAAATTGAAAGATCTATATCTGTGTTAAATAACTTACAGAGAGATCCCTTTGTGGGAGCTTTAAGATCCATGCATTGTTTGGCAAAAAATGAGTTGTCACATATAACGTTGTTTGGAAAGCTGTTGGAACACTGTAAAGAAATAGGTTGTTCCTTTTTACAACATCTCAATGTTGGTAAAAATGCACATTACACCTCTGAAAGAATAATGCAAGAGCTGCTGGATGTCTTAGCATCAGAAATAAAATCTAAAATACTTAAAAATATACACACAGAAAGGTTTTTCAGTATTCTGTGTGATGAAACCACAGATATCTCAGATGTAAAACAATTAATTATTTACATTAAATATGTTTGCCAGGTCATTAACACTAGAATTACCAGAGCCTACGAAAAAACTCGTAATTCCGTCCCACCTTAAATTGCTTCTTAAAATCGTTCACAGCTCTCCACCAGCGTCTTTTGTCATCTAAATGTGCTGATAAAAATCAGGCTGCAAGCAGCCGGCTATTCCATCCCCCCACCAACTTAGAACGTGCACAAACTTCTCCCAGCTCATGCCTTGATTGATTATCTGGGAGTGAAGTGGAGTTTTAGAGTGGAAATAATAGATCATTATTTGGAACACACGCATTTCATGTGTGTTCCGTTTCTACAGTAATCTGTGTAAACACATTTTTAAAACAGAAACGTTTTTCATATTGTAGTAGTAAATGACAAAATGTAAGCATAAACTATATAATGTATGAAGCCTGAAGTTCAAATATCAAACACTTCCACAAAAGGTACAAATATAATAGAACAAGTATGCTTTTATTCAAAAATATAACTGCAGAAAAAAGCCACCTTAGCATGCTATATTGACACGTACTTACTACAGCTACCACGGTAGCATAATGGTATCAGCCGCTGACTTGTATCCAAAAGGTCATGAGTTCGATCCCACGTGGTTCAGTTTTGAGAAGTAAACTGCTCTTATTCTTACTATTTTAGAATAAAAACACACATTTGATTTCAGTGTGTAACAGCCAGTAATTTATGATACTTGTAAAGGTTAGTTTTTTTTTTTTTATTCACTTTTCATTCTCAGTCGTGTTCAGGATCCTTCCCTACCCCCCATCTGACACTGCTGTTTTCACATAAAGATGCGCTGTAGCTCTGCAGCGTACTTGTGACTGCATTCTCGTACCAATGCTTGCGAACTGAAGTGCCTGCGTGCACTTTTCGTGGCATTACACGTCTATTTTTCAGCATGATCGTGTCGCTCAAACACAGGAACATATGTTGGTGTACAAGAATAAAAAACAAGTGCACTTTTATTCTAGACTATAAGTGAAGAAAAATAAAGCAAGTTACAGTGCAGCGTTGATACGACAGCTTGCGTGGTGCAATGCTAAGAACTGCTGATTTCCGATCCGTGCTATATAAAATCATCACATTCAAATATTAACAATTTCCACACATCCTTCCTACATTCACGACATGTGTACTTGTTGCAGTGTACACATCTCTCTGTGCTATGGTTCCTATTACACTGAATGAGCACCTGACATTGTACTTTCTTCCCTATATAAATAACATTCGAGTATAGCGCGTCTCCAAATAAATCACATTTGAGTATAGCGCGTCTCCAAATAAATCACATTTGGGTTATAGCGCATCTTTATGTGAAAACAGCATTGTCAGATTTTTGGGGAATCGTGAACGCGACTGAGAGAATGGAACTGAAAAAAAAAAAAGACTGCTTAGAGATAAAACATCAGGACTCTTGGTCAACTGCCACTGTGTAAAACCACCGATTTGCCCTTGCAAGTGCCAAGTAGCAGCTGCTGTACCTTATTTAACAAAACTGAACATCTTAAGGCACCTATTCTATTCCTTCCAAAATTCTTCAGTTAGGGTGGCCGATTTAACAGAAATTCAAAATATTCTGAACATTGTGGCACTTCCTGTGTGATTTTGGGCTATACAAAAATAAACTGTATTGTATTGTATTGTATTGTATTAATCTGAAAATGGCCAGTGACACTAGATGTCTGATGACTTTGCAGTACAGTCACTACGACAGTGTATGATGAGTGATCTCCTTGGAGGGCCCAGATTCTGGGAACTTTGATTATGGGGAAGCTTCAGACAACTGGGCCTCTAGGAAGAAAAGAAGAATAAGTATTTAACTGAAGACACCTTCTGCATATGCAGGTTGGCTTTGAAGAATATTTTAAAATTTTTCTTCATTAGGCTTCCTATACTTTTTTCATTGTTTTGACTTTTATTTCCGACAGCGACAATACTTGTGCCTCTTGGTTTATGTCATAACAATTGTTATTTAAAATTTTTATTACGGTTGCAGTATCCTGAATTGGATACTTTTTAAATTTAATAAAAATATTCCAGCACAAGTGTCAAACCTTAAAAAAGGAAGTCATATTGAGCTTTGGAAAATAATTAATAATAATTAACTAATAAAAATAGTGCACATTTAATTTTCCCCACCACCAAATTTCCCCGTCCCGCCCCACCCGGCTACTTTTTCTTGCCACCCGGCTGGAAGAAATTTCTGGGGAGAACACTGGTGTACTTTTAAGTTTCAAACCTTCCATTGTACATTCTACAATGCCCTATAAACCTATACCCCTCTAACACATATCAGAATCTCAGATGCACATTAAGCCTTCTTATATCCTCAATCATATTTGGACCGGTAGAAAACAGGCAACACAGGCAGGACTGTTCTGCTTCTCAGTTTAGCAGATTGCAGAACTGGTAACAGGATAAAATTTATACCATTTGCGTAAATGACGACAACAACCATGGAATCTGACCCTGCTCTGCCTAGGAGCCTATCTTCCCTTCCAGGGAGGTCTCCAACCTGTGCACACAGAAGGCAACAAACCATGTGAGACATTCTGTCCCTGTAGCAAACCTGAGTCTCAATCTACCCTTATAAATGAATCCCCCATTATCATAATGTCCTTCTTTCAGAGGGCTAGTGTTGAGGTGATTCTTTGGGGCTACTAATCTATGCCTACCAACTCAGGGTTATCAGAGTCACTGTTCAGATCGAAAAGGTACAGAAAATTGTTAAGACTGTTAGGTTGAAGCCCTTTGGCAGTGTGCACCTCTTACTTTGAGCTTATGTCCAACTATGACCCATCTCTCCTGCCTCTCTGGTCTTTAGTCTCCTGAGCCACTTTGGATGTGCAGAAAATCTCCCTTAAGGACACCTAGGAATTTTTCAAATAAATGTAGGCTAGCCACTTTCTCCTCAAGTTCATTCAACCTAAGCTCAAGGTGTTGAACTAGCTGCAAACTTCCACATATGTAGTTATTTTTGAGGCAGGCTTCATCAAAATAAGCCTCTAAAAGTCCAACATCAAAAAAGACTACATATGTGGAAGTTTGGCTTTATTTTTTAAAAGTATTGACTTTATTTCTACAATTCGGACTGTGACCTGCTTAGACTTAGGGTAGGATAGACAGAAATGTCTTGTAAATAGTAATAAATCTTCATTATTATTATTATTTCACAAGAGTCTCCTGTGTTTGGGGGTGTGGATTGGGGGTGGCTCAGTCTCCTTCAAGGTTTGTTTTTTTATCTCTATGTGGCTAATTATGCATGCATAAGGCATGTGCCTCCTTCTCTTACACTAAGGTGGAACTCAAAGATCGACCTGCACATTTGGCAACAAGCAGAGATAACTCGCTATTTATGCTGTATATATTTAATAAAAATAAAATTCTGAGAACCTGCATTATTTAGTTATCTATTCTACCACTAACTAAGCTCTAAGAGTCTGTAATGCAAATGATCAGCAATATATACCCTGGGCATGGTCCCTTCTAATGTTGGCTATTACAGCTCCTGAGGATGTCATCCTGGCCTCGCAAAGCATTATGATTACTGTGGAAAAAGTTCTTCTAAAACAGCTGAATTATCAGTAGATAATTCACAAAACAAGGGCGAACATGAACGCAGCAAATTCTCTGCAAATAACGCTTTGGCAAATT
This sequence comes from Polypterus senegalus, assembly GCF_016835505.1. Taxonomy (NCBI): domain Eukaryota; kingdom Metazoa; phylum Chordata; class Cladistia; order Polypteriformes; family Polypteridae; genus Polypterus; species Polypterus senegalus. The sequence goes on from NC_053158.1 coordinate 111,286,040, forward strand.
TTGCTGATCAGAACTACTCAAGAATAACTTAAGATGAGTTAAGTGAATGGGATTAATGAGTCTTTTCTAATCACAGTTGTTCTAATGCTGAAAATCAAAAGAAAAATCTAAATCAGTTCAAAGAAGTTGAAATCAGTAATCTCATCAGCACATCAGGGGGCTCATGCATAATAACTCTGTGCGTAGAATTCACACTAAAACATTGCATGAAAAGTAACACTCATGCACAGAACTGCTGCCCCACCCCAACTCCTCCCAGAATTTTCAAATTTTAATATGCAAATCAATATAAATAGCCGTTCAGTGTTTGGTTAAAAGAAAATGGAAAAAGCATGTGAAAAAAATTTCAGAGAATGTGAAGTTGAGGCAAGGAAAAATGTACTATTTGTTGGCTTAAGCAGTGGTATAAACCACAAAAGGACATCAATCAAGTAATACAGAGTGTAGAGAAACTCGAAAGTTCAAGTTCAGAAACTTGCACAGTGCCCAAAATAAAAAAGTGGTCAGATATCAAATTCACCATAAAAAGGCGAGACATGGCCCACCTTCTGAGTGCCATACGGAAGTGTATTAGAGTAAAGAGAAAAGGAAAAAATTGGGACACAGTGAAAAAAAGGTCAAAATGTCCACTTTTATCTCATAGTTATTTTGTCATTAACCCTTAAACCACCACATACTTTGGGGTTAATGCACCCCTGGACGCCAAATACTTTTCTGCTGTACTTTTTAAGTAAACGTCACAATTCACCAAGAAAATCTGAAAATTTAATGGAACACGTTTTTTTTCATGCAAGGAGCATCACAATTATTGCAACGCTGATCATTTTACACACTGCCAATGAACTGTAGAAACTTTTAAAAAAACTACTGCAACAATCAATTATTATATGTACAAGGTGCAACTGACACCATTGATGAAATTCAGTAAATCACCGAGCCAACTGCGCTTGAACTGGCTGCACAAAAACACACAGAGGCAAGCACTGATGATTGCAGGCTCGTCTAGTGCAGTAACTGAATCTCAGGGACAGTGTTGCTGCAGTGCTGCTAGGGCAGGCAGTGGTCATGAGCTGGCTGCCCAACGAATATACGGCACTGACTGATCAGCTCCGGCATGCTGGCATATTGCTCTGTGAAGCAACTATAGCCAGTTGCGGCGTTCAATTTATTAGCATCGATGAATATATTTGGCCCCTGCGTGCTGGCAAATTGCACTGAGACACAACTATAGCCGGTTGCAGCATTCAATTAATATACATCACCAAATACACTCGGCTCCATCATGCTGGCAAATTGCATTGGGAAACAACTTTAGTCGGTTACGGAGTTCAATGAATGTGTTGCCGAATGCATATCGCCGAATATACTCGGCTCCAGCATGCTTCCAAATTGTATTGGAAACCGACTTTAGCCGGTTGCGGCGTTCAACGAATGTACTTTGCAGAATATACTCGGCTCCGGCGTGCTGGCAAATTGCATGGGGAGCTGACTATAGAAGGTTCCAACGGTTTAAGGATTAAAGTAGAATGTCAGTCAGTCAGTCATTGTCCAACCCGCTATATCCTAACACAGGGTCAAAGGGGTTTGCTGGAGCCAATCCCAGCCAGCACAGGGCACAAGGCAGGAATAAACCCCGGGCAGGGTGCCAGCCCATCGCAGTTAAATTAGAACGTTGTAAACTTAATATTAAAATTAATGTTTAATTTGCTAGAGTCTCAGATTCCATTGTAAGTAAAGTACCATGTTAAATGCTTTGTATTCTATGTGTTTTTCTATGTGCTTTATGTGTGTGAATCAGTATGTGCTTCTTAAACGGGCTTTCCCTTACACCAACAGGACACAGAATATATTACATTCATGATATTGCAGCTCTCTAAACAATTTAAATATTAAGATGTATAATTGATATCATGTTCATAGGATGTATTATTAAACAAGCATGGGAGGCATGTATTAAATAACAGGGCACAGTTGAGCCTGGACAGCATCATTTATCACTCCTGATATGATGTCAGAATTTTCTTCTAAAGTATATTTTATTTTTCCCAGAAAAATTAATAGAAAGTACAGGAGGAAAATTAGAACCTCTTAGTCTTTTAACATTTTTATTTTTAAGAAAAAAAACTAATTATGAAAACATGTTTATGTGAGAAGCTGACAGTTTAGCTAATCAGCCATTGACACCCTTGTTATTTGTAAATCTTAGTTAATTGACTTCTCACTAAAAAAAATAGATGTAGTAAAAAACTTCAAATAATTGAATTGCAAATGATTAAAGTGAAGCAAGAAATTTAGAAAATTAAGAGAATTCTATACACTAAAAGTCTTTGCAGTAAATTAAGTAAACATTCTTCTGAATCTGAGTGTTCAATATTTACATTTTTAAATTATGAGAAAGTTTAAGATTGTTGTTAATCTAAAGCTACCAATATATTGTCAGACGGAAGTTAGCTACTGTTCTTAATAAAATTAAAATAACTTACCAACCAATTTGGAGTGATCAATTGAACTGATCTTTCTTGTAGTGTTGCCTCATAGGGGGATTCATTTATTTGTAGATATCTCCTGTTTGGTGATTGTTAAATGTTAATAACAGCACTGGTTGCTAAAATTCCTGGTTGTAAATGTGGGGTCTCTGTCTTTAAACAGGTTTGCATGAATGCAGAGAGGTTTGTGGGATTTTTAGTTTGTGGTTTATAAGCATTGTGAACATAAAAATGGAAGAGAAGGATGTGGTGGGGCTTTTTGACTCACTTAACTGTCAGCAGCAATGAAGTCTACAATGCTCCTTGTGCAATGTACAATGTTTTATATATATATATATATATATATATATATATATATATATATATATATATATATATACACGTATATACAGTTGTGCTTGAAAGTTTGTGAATCCTTTAGAATTTTCGATAGTTCTGCATAAATATGACCTAAAACATTATCAGATTTTCACTCAAGTCCTAAAAGTAGATAAAGAGAAACCAGTTAAACAAATGAGACAAAAATATTATACTCGATCATTTATTTATTAAGGAAAATGATTGAAAACTACATATTTGTGAGTGGCAAAAGTATGCAGACCTTTGCTTTCAGTATCTGGTGTGACCCCCCTTGAAGCAATAAGTGCAACTAAATGTTTCCGGTAACTTTTGATCATTCCTGCACACTGGCTTGGAGGAATTTTACCCCATTCCTCCATACAGAATAGCTTCAACTCTGGTATGTTGGTTGGGTTTCCTCACATTAACTGCTCGCTTCAGGTCCTTCCACAACATTTCGACTGCAAACTATGTGCTTTAGCTGCCATCTAACCTCTAACCTCTCTCTCTCTCATTCCTCCTAGGGCACGAAGCAGTAGCAGAAAATGGCTGACAATGGGGTAACTCGCGTTGAAATCGTAGTTGAAGAACTCCAGGCACTCGACGAACAGATTCAGAAACTCCTGTCCCGACGGAGATACCTTAGAGGTCTGAAGGCCCAGCTGCTGGATAAACCGTTCTCGCCATCTGAAACCGGCAAAGATCTTCGTTTCGGGTCCACTACCTCTCGTCAGACGATCCAACAAGTACTACAGTCGTCTTCTAGGATTGAACAACTGGCTACAGGGTTTCTGCAAGAAGAAAGACGTCGGTTTCATCAACAATTGGAATCTCTTTTTGGAATGGCCGCGTTTCTTCAAGTGTGATGGCCTGCATCCGAACAGTTTCGGTGCCCGGGTCCTCTCTGAAAACATATCGAAGGTAATTCATTTATCTTGACTATCTATCTCTGCTCTTATTTATACATTAATACTGTAATAAGCAATCTCAATGCACATAGAAAATCTAGGAAATACAGCATAAACTCCAATAATCTAATTAAAATTACTATTTTAGAGGAACAATGTATTAAAACTATAAAAACAGATCACAGATTAAACAAAAATACACACAGAGCGGCTAATAAAAATAATTTAGTTCCTATTCCAAATATCAATAACGCACATAGTATTCATCTCTGCACCTCCGAAACATTAAATATGGCACTATTAAATGTTAGAACTTTAACTAACAAAACGTTTTTTATCAATGATCTTATTAGTGATTAAAAAAATATATTTTATTGCGCTAAGTGAAACGTGGCCCAACTCAGACGGCGTGGCTGTTTTAATTGAATCTGTGCCTCCGATTACAGTTTTACTCATGCAGACCGCCAGGAAAAAAGGGGGGGCGGCTTGGCAAACATTTACTCGAGCCGGTTAAAATGTAAAGATGTCAGTTTTGGTAAGTTCAAGTCCTTTGAGTATCTCGCCGTTGTTATCCATGGAGATTCTCAAGTTCTAGTATTATCCGTGTATAGACCTCCAAAATTCAACGCTTCTTTTTTTGAGGAATTCTCTGACTTAATGTCAATTTTAATTATTAACTATGACACACTCCTAATAGTTGGCGACTTTAATTTTCATATAGATAATCAGTGTGATCTAAAAGTAAGGCAGCTCGTAAATCAGCCTACACATAAAGCAAGTCGTACGTTAGTCTTAGTGATTACTAAAGGACTGAAAGTTGATATAAAGCAGATAATTGATATCGATCTATCAGACCATTTTGTTCTACTTTTTAATATAGAAATAATGATAAAAAAAACCCATGAGAAGCATATTGTTAAAAAACGCTTCTTTGACTCAGCAGCAGCTTTAAAACTTACAAACATTCTAAGCAATCAGTCCATTTATAGTGCCAGCTATAATAGCGAGGATAATGTAAATAGTAAGGTGGAAAGATTTAATACTAAAGTGAGGGCTGCTGTTGACATAGTTGCACCTGAAAAGACAGTGAAAAAATCTTCTAGCATTGTTATACCATGGAAGACCCAAAGAGTGTCTGATTTAAAGAGAACATGCCGTAGAGCTGAGCGTAAATGGAGGAAGACTAAACTTACTATCCACTATGAAATATTAAAAGTTAAAATAACAGAATACAATAACACTGTCCGTCTTGAGAGGCGCTGCTATTTCTCTAAGATTATAAATAACAATGCTAGTAATCCCAGAGTCTTATTTTCTACAATTGATCGCCTACTAAACCCAGGTAACTCAAAGGAATGCCTCCTAAGTACTTCCAGTAAAACCTGTGAGGCTATCGCTGTATTTTCAATCAAAAATTAATGATATTAGAAATAGCATAGTATATCTCTCCAACACTAAGGATTCTCCTAAACCCCAGCATTCTGCTATAAACAAATTAAACTCTTTCACTAGGATAGATTTACCCGATTTACAAAAAATAATATCTCAATTAAAACCCTCCACCTTGACCCAATACCAACAAGGTTTTTCAAAGTAGTATCAGGCGTACTAATTGATAATGTTCTTGACATAGTAAATTCGTCATTAGATACGGGGGTCTTCCCAGACTGTCTTAAGACTGCTGTAGTTAAACCCCTTCTTAAGAAACATAATCTTGACCCTCGGCTCTTGAAAATTTTAGACCCATCTCTAACCTGCCTTTCTTAAGTAAAGTTCTGGAGAAGGCAGCCATTATGCAGTTAAATGACCACCTAAATAAACATGCTATTCTTGATAAATTTCAGTAGAGTTTTAGAACAAATCACAGCACAGAAACTGCACTTGTCCATCCATCCATCCATCCTCTTCCGCTTATCCGAGGTCGGGTCGCGGGGGCAGCAGCTTAAGCAGAGAGGCCCAGACTTCCCTCTCCCCGGCCACTTCTTCCAGCTCTTCCGGGAGAATCCCAAGGCGTTCCCAGGCTAGCCGGGAGACATAGTCCCTCCAGCGTGTCCTGGGTCTTCCCCGGGGCCTCCTCCCGGTTGGACGTGCCAGAACACCTCACCAGGGAGGCGTCCAGGAGGCATCCTGATCAGATGCCCGAGCCACCTCATCTGACTCCTCTCGATGCGGAGGAGCAGTGGCTCTACTCTGAGCCCCTCTCGGATGACTGAGCTTCTCACCCTATCTTTAAGGGAAAGCCCAGACACCCTGCGGAGGAAACTCATTTCAGCCGCTTGTATTCGCAATCTCGTTCTTTCGGTCCCCCAACCCTGAGAGGGCACTCCACCCTTTTCCGGCTGAGGACCATGGTCTCGGATATGGAGGTGCTGATTCTCATCCCAGCCGCTTCACACTCAGCTGCGAACCGATCCAGAGAGAGCTGAAGATCACGGCCTGATGAAGCAAACAGGACAACATCATCTGCAAAAAGCAGTGACCCAATCCTGAGTCCTCCAAACCGGACCCCTTCAACACCCTGGCTGCGCCTAGAATTTCTGTCCATAAAAGTTATGAACAGAATCGGTGACAAAGGGCAGCCCTGGCGGAGTCCAACTCTCACTGGAAATGGGCTCGACTTACTGCCGGCAATGCGGACCAAGCTCTGACACCGGTTGTACAGAGACCGAACAGCTCTTATCAGGGGGTCCGGTACCCCATACTCCCGGAGCACCACCCACAGGATTCCCCGAGGGACACGGTTGAATGCCTTTTCCAAGTCCACAAAACACATGTAGACCGGTCGGGCAAACTCCCATGCACCCTCCAGGACTCTGCTAAGGGTGAAGAGCTGGTCCACTGTTCCGCGAACAGGAAGAAAACCACACTGTTCCTCCTGAATCTGAGGTTCGACTATCCGACAGACCCTCCTCTCCAGAACCCCCGAATAGACTTTTCCAGGGAGGCTGAGGAGTGTGATCCCTCTATAGTTGGAACACACCCTACGGTCCCCCTTTTTAAAGAGGGGGACCACCACCCCGGTCTGCCAATCCAGAGGCACTGTCCCGATGTCCATGCGATGTTGCAGAGCGTGTCAACCAAGACAGTCCTACAACATCCAGAGCCTTAAGGAACTCCGGTATCTCATCCACCCCCCGGGGCCCTGCCACCAAGGAGTTTTTTGACCACCTCGTGACTTCAGTCCCAGAGATGGGAGAGCCCACCTCAGAGTCCCCAGGCTCTGCTTCCTCGTTGGAAGGCATGTTAGTGGGATTGAGGAGGTCTTGAAGTACTCCTCCCACCGACCCTAGCGTCAGTCGAGGTCAGCAGCGCACCATCCCCACCTTATACGGTGTTGACACTGCACTGCTTCCCCCTCCTGAGACGCCGGACGGTGGACCAGAATCTCCTCAAAGCCGTCCGAAAGTCGTTCTCCATGGCCTCTCCAAACTCCTCCCATGCCCGAGTTTTTGCCTCAGCAACAACGAAGCCGCGTTCGCTTGGCCTGCCGGTACCTATCAGCTGCCTTCAGAGACCCACAGGACAAAAAAGTCCTATAGGACTCCTTCTTCAGCTTGACGGCATCCCTCACCGCCGCGGGTTCGGGGATTGCCGCCACGACAGGCACCGACCACCTTGCGGCCACAGCCTCGGTCAGCCGCCTCAACAATAGAGGCACAGAACATGGCCCATTCGGACTCAATGTCCCCCACCTCCCTCGGGACGTGGTTGAAGTTCTGCTGGATGTGGGAGTTGAAGCTACTTCTGCACTTGTTAAAGTAGTAAATGATTTGCGAGTGAATGCAGACAGAGGCCATTTATTTGTTCTCATCCTCTTAGATCTGAGTGCTGCATTTGACACCATTGATCATAATATTCTTAGAAATCGCCTTAGTCAATGGGTGGGCCTCTCTGGCAGTGTCTTAAATTGGTTTGAAACCTACCTGACAGGGAGAAAATTCTTTGTTAGTTTTGGTAATTACAACTCGAAGACACATGATATCCGATATGGTGTTCCACAAGGCTCTATCCTGGGTCCGCTGTTATTCTCAATTTACATGCTTCCGTTAGGTCAGATTATCTCAGGGCACAACGTGAGCTACCACAGCTATGCTGATGAAACACAGCTGTACTTATCAATAGCACCTGATGACCCCGATTCTCTTGATTCACTAACACTATGTCTGACTTGTATCTCAGAATGGATGAATAGTAACTTTCTCAAGTTAAATAAAAAGAAATCTGAAATCTTAGTGATTGGCAATAATGGATACAATGAGGCTATTAGAAATAAACTGGATAGATTAGGATTAAAAGTCAAGACGGAGGTAAAAAGCTTAGGGGTAATTGTTAACTGTAATCTGAATTTTAAATCGCATATTAATCAGATCACTAGGACAGCATTTTTTCACCTAAGAAACATAGCAAAAGTTAGACCTCTTATATCTTTGAAAGATGCTGAGAAATTAGTTCACGCATTTGTTTTCAGTCGACTAGATTACTGTAACGCACTCCTCTCAGGACTACCCTAAAAAGATATAAATCGTTTGCAACTAGTGCAGAATGCAGCTGCTAGAATCCTAACTAGGAAAAGAAAATCCGAACACAATTCTCCAGTTTTGATGTCACTACACTGGTTACCTGTGTCATTCAGGATTGACTTTAAAATTCTGCTTATGGTTTATAAAGCCTTAAATAATCTCGCCCCATCGTATATATCGGAATGTCTGACACCTTATATTCCAAATCGTAACCTTAGATCCTCAAATGAGTGCCTCCTTAGAATTCCAAGAACAAAGCTTAAAAGAAGTGGTGAATCTGGAATAGCCTGCCAATAGGAATTCACCAGGCTAATACAGTAGAGCACTTTAAAACACTGCTGAAAACATATTACTTTAGCATGGCCTTTTTATAACTTCAATTTAACTTAATTTAACTTAATCCTGATACTCTGTATGTTCAGTTCTTCATAATAACTATTCAAGGTGGCTCTAAAATCCGTACTGACCCCTACTTTCTCTTCTGTTTCTTTTTCCGGTTTCTTTGTGGTGGTGGCCTGCGCCACCTCCACCTACTCAAAGCTTCATGATGCTCCAACAATGATGGATGGATTAAAAGGCAGAAGTCTACGTGACCATCATCATCAAGTCCTTCCATGAGAACCCTAAATCCAAAGAGGACTGTTTCACTTATTTTAGGTGGAATGCCCAGAGGGGACTGGGCAGTCTAATGGTCTGGAATCCCAACAGATTTTATTTTTTTCTCCAGCCGTCTGGAGTTTCTTTTTGTTTTTTCTGTCCCCCCTGGCCATTGGACCTTACTCTTATTCTATGTTAAAAAATGTTGACTTATTTTGTTTTCTTATTGTGCCTTTTATTTTTCTATTCTTTGAAGACAAGCTTTCCTGGCCCATATGCAGTAAAACAGGTCCAAACCATGATACTACTACCACCATGTTTCAGAGATGGGATAAGGTTCTTATGCTGGAATGCAGTGTTTTCCTTTCTCTAAACATAACGCTTTTCATTTAAACCAAAAAGTTCTATTTTGGTCTCATCCATCCACAAAACATTCTTCCAATAGCCTTCTGGTTTGTCCATGTGATCTTTAGCAAACTGCAGACGAGCAGCAATGTTTTTTGGAAAGCAGTGGCTTTCTCCTTGCAATCCTGCCATGCACACCATTGTTGTTCAGTGTTCTGCTGATGGTGGACTCATGAACATGAACATTAGACAATATGAGAGAGGCCTTCATTGCTTAGAAGTTACCCTGGGGTCCTTTGTGACCTCGCCGACTATTACACGCCTTGCTCTTGGAGTGATCTTTGTTGGTCAACCACTCCTAGGGAGGGTAAAAATGATCTTGAATTTCCTCCATTTGTGCATCTGTCTGACTGTGGATTGGTGGAGTCCAAACTCTTTAGAGATGGCTTTGTAACCCTTTCCAGCCTGATGAGCATCAACAACTCTTTTTCTGAGATCCTCAGAAATCTCCTTTGTTCGTGCCATGATACACTTCCACAAACATGTGTTGTGAAGAGCAGACTTTGATAGAACCCTGTTCTTTAAATAACACAGGGTGCCCACTCACACCTGATTGTCATCCCATTGATTGAAAACACCAGACTCTCATTTCACCTTCAAACTAACTGCTAATCCTAGAGGTTCACATACTTTTGCCACTCACAAATATGTAATATTCAATAATTTTGCTCAATAAATGACCAAGTATAATATTTTTGTCTCATTTGTTTAACTGGTTTCTCTTTATCTACTTTCAGGACTTGAGTGAAAATCTGATGATGTTTTAGGTCATATTTATGCAGAAATATAGAACATTCTAAAGGGTTCACAAACTTTCAAGCACCACTGTACATATATACATATACATATATACACATACATACATACTGTACATACATACATATGTACATACATATATATAGCTGCATATATATTTAATTGGACTTTTTTTCAGGTTTGTTGTTAATATTCGAGTGTCAGGGTGGAAATACTGTAGGTCTTAGGAGTTGGCCTGATTCTATTTGCCATTCATTTTAAAAGCACAGTGGCATCATCACTACACAAACCTGGTGGAAACCTCCGTGCTCTTCTAGAAAATCAGGGTTTGCTACATTTTTATACTGCTTAATACTTTCAGTGCATGGCATGGCTGAACATTTTTATTTCCCCAATTCTGTAATTCTCTGATTTATTGCATTCTATTTAAGAAGAGTATGTGCATAATCACCAATGTCAGAAATGATTTGTTCAAAAGGCCAAACATTAGTATTAAAAAGGCCAAAGGTGTTCTTTTCACTCTTAGGCAAAGGAACATGTAAATATTACACTTAAAACACAGCAGATGAACAGGCAATAGGCGCCCATTCTTGGGACTGGGGTGAGAAGTTAAAAAGCAAATTTCCTGGGTAATCCCGTTACTGATTGTTGTCATGGCTGTCTGCAGGATGTAGGTTTTTACTGTCTTGCAAAGGAGTCACGGCTTTGAAGTTTTGGCGGGTTGAGTATACAAACAATACAATGTTGAGATAACAGAACTGCTCCTTCCTTGGAGGATGTTTGTATTTAGCTGAACTGGAAATTAACATGTCTGACAATATTGGTTTCTAATCAGCATATCTGTACTCATTAATGCTTGGTAAAAATACATTTTGTTAACTTGAGTCTTTCATGGTGTGTTTACTCACCGCCCAATTTAAAGAAACTTGTGTGCTATTATCGGTAAATTTCAAGAGTTTCCAGTCACACATATCTACATCAAATATGATAGATTGTTTGTAATACACATTTACAATATGAAATCTCACACTGAAATATTGAAAACGTACACAAATACCCTTAACAATATTAAAATAACAGAAAACACTGCTTTTTTAAGTTTGTCTACCTATTTTAATTGAGGCTGTTAGAAAAAAACAACACTTTCTAATTTTAACAAATTAGAAAATGTATGCATAGTGTAACAACAACAACAACATTTATTTATATAGCACATTTTCATACAAATAATGTAGCTCAAATTGCTTTACATGATGAAGAAAAGAGAAATAAGAGACAAAGTAACAATTAGAATCAGACAACACTAATTAACATAGAATAAGAGTAAGGTCCGATGGCCAGGGAGGACAGAAAAAACAAAAAAATCTCCAGACAGCTGGAGAAAAAAAATAAAATCTGCAGGGTTTCCAGGCCACAAGACTGCCCAGTCCCTTCTGGGCATTCTACCTAACATAAATGAAACAGTCCTCTTTGTATTTAGGGTTCTCTTGTAAGGACTTGATGATGATGGTCATGTAGGCTTCTGGCTTTTAATCCATCAATGTAGGACATCACAGTACTTTGATTAGGTGGTGGTGGCGTAGGTCGCCACCACAGAAAACCAGGAAAAGAAACAGAAGAGAGAGTAGGGGTTAGTACGGATTTTAGAGCCACCATGAATAGTTATTATAATGAACTGAATACACAGAGTATCAGGATTAGATGAAGGTGAAGTTATCAGAAAGCCATGATAAAGTAATTCCAATTCCAATGTGTTCAAAGCCTTATTTAACTTTATTTATTTGCTTCATCAAAGCAAGGAAGAATATTAAATATTAAACATTATGCACTACACTGCCAAACTTGCAAATGTCCCGCTCTGGGGACAATAACAGGTGGGGATTTGACTGGGGTGGTCATAAGTCACACCATAATGCAGGTGTCCTAAGGCGGGCTCAGGGGAGCCAGAAATCTCCTGTGGAGCTGCTGCTATGCTTTCTGTTCTTTTGCAATGAAAACCACCCCAGATAGACCATGAATGAAATTATAAGGCATTTATCATGGACAGTTCTCCTGAGGTTATACCATAACCTTAGTTGACAGATTTTTAAAGGCCATGTGTTTTATTGTAATAAAGAAACTACCCATGGCTCAGCAGTGTTTAGATCTTTTGACACACATGTGCTCCTGGGGATCATCTTCCTGGCTCTGTTAATATAAGTGATACCACTGGGATGATAGTTGACGTCTGGGTTGGCAGTGGTTCAGGTGGAGCTGGGTGACACTGTGGCGGTGGGGACATGGGCTGGATGAGATGGGTGGCTGCACCTGCTGGTCAATCTCTCTCCAGGCTGCGAGGTCTGAATAGGATAAGCCGGAGAGGTGTCAGTTTTAAAGGAAGGCACCAGGGCTCACAAATTTTTAATGAGTTTCCTGCCCTGCATTGTTTTAGCCACATTTTAATTGATTATTAATTTGTATTTTTTAACCTCCACAGAACACTTTATTTTATGGATTTACCCATTGACAGTTTGGACCACTGCACTTTGGACATTATTCAGATTTGCTAAAGAGCAAGGAGCTGACCTGCACCATCACAAATCTTTTTTTTTAATTGGTTTTATTATAATCATTCCATACAGATAGATACGTTTTTACAAAAAATAGGATTGAAAACAAAACAACCCAACACCCACCCCAACAAATCTTCCACCCACAGCTCTTAGAAGGCATCCAGTGAGGAAATTTAACCCCATCCATGGTGCCCAGAGCAGGCTGCACTGGTTGGGACTCTAGAAAAGCAGACAACCCCCAAAAGGTTGTGTCTCATTTTGACCCAGATCTCACAGTGGACAGAGCTCCAGAATAATGCATCTTGATCTCCTTTCTGATGGAAAGTCTTTTTCACTTGGGCTGTTTATGGCCATCATTTACGCTGTGCTATAAAGCATCCTTTTATTTTCTGTTTTCATTAAATAGGGTTGCTCTGTTATCATTTACATTGACTCTAGGGATTAAAACCCAGAATCTCACATCAAGACCCACAATTTACTTGCCACTTCTGGAAATAAATCTGTACGAAGTTTGGCACACAATTAAAATGTACAGATATCAATTTCAGAGTAATGTCAGGTGGAAAGAGTTTTTGAGATGTAAAGTCACTCAGATGGGAAACAATTCCTTCTACTGGCCAAATGCTTTAATGACGACACCTATGGACATAAGACATTCTCCATTTGAATGTCAATATGAGTTTATACTTGTTTTTTATTTTTCTATAGACACTCTGTAGAGTGAAGTCCTCCTTACAGTGCTTCTTGTGGGGGTACTCGCAAAACAGAGAAGAAAGCCCCTTTATACTTTAAAGATGGGCATAAGAAGTGGTTCATAATGCAGGACATCCACTTGAGGTTACAGTTTCAAAAATTTGGGTACTAATTAAGATACATTGGCTTCTACAATATAATTTAGTGTCATTTAGCCTAGCAATCCTAAGTAATTTTAAGACCTAATCAACATTCTATAAGTTAATATTAAACACAACATTGATGTTTCCTTTGTTCCAGCCATCTTGACTTCGCTCTTCTGTTACTGTTGACACTGACAAAATACAAAGTACAGCATATGGCAAACTTTAGATTTATTACCTTGATCACTGAAAGGAGTAAGGCATTGTGCGTCAATTGTGGTCATCTATGTACCTCGTTCCCCACAACATTTTTATAGGCATCACCCAAATAAGACAGATGAGTGAGTTTGTAATGAATCTGGGTTTTGGCATCTTGAAATTCAGTATGTTTAATTTTGGGGCTTTTACAACTGGCATTTCCTGTTTATTATTTTCATTGTTATTCTTCTGACAACTTTTTCTTTCTTGTTTTGCTATGGTAGCTGTCCTTTTTTGTCGACCCTTGCCTGGCTGCAACCATATTGTTTATGGTTGTTACGCCTGTTGATAGTCAAATGACAAGGAAGTCACATGACATTATATTATCTTGTTGCACCTAATATGGCGATGTTCTGCTTCTGTGGAAAAGCACTCAAATTTACATCTAAAAAAAATGACAATTATAAGTTAGTCGGAAGACCTATTTCAACATTATTTTTGAGTTTGACTCCACTTGTGTTTTGAGAAGCAGATGACAGACGGTGATGCTGGGCAAATTTCACAACGCTGTCATTACCCTGATCACAGAATGGGAAGAGGTGCAATAGCAGGTACAGGTAGTTCATCTGAACAGTTGGTGTGCCCTCAGCCATATGGGCCTGAGTATGCTGAAAACAGTGGAAATGGTTGTGAATTTTAATGGACACTACATCCTTCTATACTCCTGGTTATAAATGATGTCACAATCAACACATCAGATTATTTAAATGCCTTGGAATTAAGATTATACACACTCCAAAATGGGGTGAAGATATAGCTACTCTTATTGTAAAGATGAGTAGTATAAGTTTTTTTTCTCTCTTTCAATGTAAAACGTTTAACCTAGTCAGTGCTGGTCTACTTTTAAGGGTAGTCATTGGAGAAACCCACAGTTCGTCCATAATGGTCTGGTGCATCTGCTTAGTCAAAAAATAAATAAATAAACACTTGGGGGTATTGGACTGTAGAAAGAATTGCAGCCCTAAAACATGACTCTATTCAGGATCCATTTACATTTCATATCAGCAAACAAGTAGGTATTTAATCAAAGACTATGCTTACTCCAGATAACAAACACACTGTTATTACAATTAAGGAAAATTACTTGTCATTCAAGTCATTAACTACTTGGCATGTAAAAAGTACCTTTCAAACTGTGAATTTTACTTAATCCCAAATTCGTTCACCTTTGTATCCTCCAAGTATCCCAACACATCTGTCCAAACTAAATTGTGTGAACCTTGTACTTACTTACAAGTCTTTAAAGGTAATTTTCACACTGAAAGAAATGAAAAACATTAGTTTGGCTGTGTAGCCTTGATCAAGAGTGTGAATGTGAAAGGAAAGGATGGGTTATATATAGGAAGGAGATGAAAAGGTTAGTTAGTCACTTAATGATAAAGAAATGTGTGATCATATTTGATAATGAGCTTAACTTTTTCTGTTTTTCTTTGAAAGTTGTCTTTGAAGCCATATGAAGTCCTTGATATGATCGGTGGACCAGATCAGGTCCACGATTTTTGTTAAAGAATAGTGTCACTCAGACTTTGTAATTGTAGGTGTGCAGGTGGGAAGCCATGTGGTCATGGAGAACTTAGTGGGGGAATGTGTTGATTGCTGATTTACCTGTGTGAGTGCAGTTGACATGGTCATCCCTCATTATTGTTTTGTGGCTTATTACGGAAACATGCACATTCACAGGGCTATAAGATAAGATGTGAGTAGATCAAAAAAGGAATAATGAAAAAGACAAATGAAGAAGAGAAATTGAGTACAAGAAAGAAGGAGTCAGGTGTTTGGACCTGTGTAATGGAGAGGAGGCAAAGTAGTAGATGCCTAGCTGAGGAGTGAGAGGAACAGCTCTCCAGGAAGGATTGAACCTTGTTAAGTGGTTGGAGCAAGGAAGATCGCTGGCTCCTGGGGTCATGTGGGTACTGATGAAGGTGGTAGGACAGGTGAGCCAAGCTCTTTGTGTGTGTCCCAATGGACACCAAAGTAGGTGGTTGGGATGGGAGCCAGTTAGTGTACTGCTTTTGCCAGGGTCGCAGCCCTGCTGAGAAGGCTGATGGGTGAGCAGAAAAGACTATAATGAATGGGAACACTGGGAAATAAAAGGATGAGCTGAATGTGATTTTATCTTTCGTTTTAAATGTGTATTTATAGAACTTATATTATATATGTTAACTTCCTCTCTACGGGCACTATTGCTTTTATGCATTATTTACTGAAAACTTTTCAATGCACTACACTTTGATTTTGGAGACTATTGACTTGAACATAATACTTTTTTAACTTTGCACCTTAAAACTTGTTGTGCCCTCACCTGCCCAAATCCATCCTCGGTTATGAAGATGTCCATGGCTGTGGGCACCCAGGGTATCAAAATCCCACAAAAATAAACTATATGCAGCTGAAATTCTCTCTCAGAAATGTTTTTAGTGTGTTGAACCTTATTTTGGCTTTTAACTGATTGTGGGTTTTAGAACATGAATGACTTGGTTTCAATTAAATATATTTACAAGTACATTAGTGCTGCTTATCTAAATATTTTGTGAACGGTGCTCATAATTTAGGCAACTAAAATGCAGTCTGTATGTAGTGCTGAAAAAATCAATAGCAGGGCTAGTCATCTAATCAGGAGCTAATTAAATCTTATTGAACTAATTTAATTAGAATGATATTTTCCTTGGTTTGACACTCAGACTAAAGATTGAAAATGACAAGGCAGTTTTTGTTTTGCTTTTCTAAGGAATTTAATAATATTAGTTTGAGTATTTTATTTATTGATTCTTATTCTGCTTGTGTGATACAAGGGCTCTTTGTCTAAACTATTTTTTTAATGTTAAATGGGATTTTCTAGTCTAATAAACAGATATTCTACTCCAAAAAACCCATGTTCTTTGTCATTTATGCTTTATTGTATTTAATGCATATTGCCTACAATTTATAAGTTAGACAGTGGACTTTTGTGTTAAAATCTTTATATATGGTGTTGTGACTGTATGTCTCACACAACAGGCTTAGTCTCAATGTAGAGGCTGAGTGTATAAGAATAAGAGCTAAAATAAATTAAGTTATAACCTAAAATACAATACTGGCCTGTCACATACATAGGGTCAATTTAGAATTGTCATTTGACCTAACAAATACATCTTTGGAGTGTGGAAAAAATGTAACATCTATAGAAAAACCTACATGCACACAGGAAGAAGCTGCAAACACCATAACACCATTTAGATGTTAACTGCACATGGGATTGAATCTCAGGATGCTGGATTTATGAAGTAAACCTGAGCACTGCATCATCATAACACCCTCACTCCACTGCTACTTATAGAAGCAGCATTCTGAGTGGTGGTATATTGATTAAAAGTTTATCTTTTGATTTTAAGGACAGACATTAAATATTTCAGTTTGTTCTACATTATTCCATTTTTATGTCTGTTAATCTAAATCTTTGAATTTGCCTAATGGCTGAAGAAAAAACAAAAAACTTTGAGGAATTGAAAATGTCTTACATTTTTTGAAATTATCAGAATGTTTTGGAGAAATCAGAATGGCAGAGCACATTTAAATCATGCATTAAATGTAAATTTGTAGTTCCTTTCTCAGTAGTGATTGCCTCAATTTGCTTCAGAAAGCTGTCATGATATAGTATGAAAATGTGGTTTCCAGCAGTGGTTAACAATTTCACATTGTACCTTTTTATATACACTGTATAATGAGAGCTTTCAAAAAAATTTTGCGGTAGAGCCAGCTGTGGAAAGCATTGTATAAATTAACATTAATTGATTACTTTATAGATTGTGCACTGCCAAAATTGCAACTAGAGGTCAAATAAGCATTTTAAAGGTTAAGAAACGAACTTAAAAAATGTTACAAAGAAAGACCAGCCAAACAACAACATGATTTTCTTGTATTTCTCCATTAAGAAGCAATAATAGACAATATAATAACCAATGATTGTTGAAAATGAACAGGAAATAATATGTGCACTAAAATATTTTAAGTTTCAGTTATAAAAAATAAACCTAATACCTTCAGGTAGAATTGGATAATAATTTATTGAAAAAGTTATTTTATTATATTGTTTTAAAATACAAGACCAAACTTTTTTAACATTATATGGTGAAAAGTTAAAATGACATGTTTCTCGAAAGTGAAATTTTAGATAGCTGAAATATATTTTCCATTATTCATAAAGGCAACTACAAATAGCATCCTCAATTCAATACTAGCTACTCAGAATGCAGATTACAAATACGTGTAACATTTGCACGTTTTCCCTGTGTCTGTGTGCGCTTTCCTCTAGGGTCTCCAGTTTACTTCCCATATGCCAAAAACATGTGTCTTAGGTTAACTGCACTGCAGTATGTGCACAATCCCAGGACCAGTAAGTGTGCCTCGTGAATGATGGCTGTCCTGTCATTGTTTTCATTCAGTGCTGCTGGGATTGTCATTTGTTAAGTGGATTACAAAATGCAACGATAGAGGTAATTAAAATTTGTCTGGCCAAAATTTGAATCGCAGATACTTTTACCTACATTAGGATTCATTAAATATAGAATTACAGATATTTCCGATTACAACTCAGCTAGTTATTGTTGCATTTATATTTTAATTAACTTCAATTGAAACACATTAAATATATCTCTAATTGTAATTGGTCAAAATGTAATTATAGAAACAATTCAGATTTCAGCTACATAAAATGTATTTACAGATTATTGCTATTCCAAATTTTGTCTATAATCAAAATTTAATTTAAAGTAAATAACAGCTTAATAAAAGATACTATGGAAAAGGGTCTAAGTTTTGATTAGTAAAAAAAATACATTTCATATTTGTTTAAGCCCAGATTCTGACTATTTAAACTGAAATTGCAGATATTTAAAGTAGGAATTAGCACAGGCCATTAAATGTAGTAACCTCAAGGTGATGCCACTGAGCCCGAACCACAGATACAATGTTACCCAACACAATTCTGGTTTCAAATTAAAGGTTTTTATTTGCCACCACCAACACTTTTATATTTAGATGCCAGCCAAAATACTCAAAACAAGCAGATTCTCTTCATCCAGTTGAGTGTCGCCCACTGCCTCCCAACTCTGACTGAATGCTTCTTTTAAATTGAACCTGGTATAGATGGGTCATCTGGAGCAATTCTGGGTGAGATGAAAACCAGGATAGTTCTCCCCTGGTAGTGCCTCCTTGCAGCACCCAAAGACCCCAAAACAGTTGTACTTCTGAACTGCAAGTCCCATGAAACCTTGTGGGTGTCTGAACTGGGTTTAGCCTGGAAGAACAATATCACCTGCCATTTGGGGGAATGAAATCTTCCCAGCACTCATGTTTACCCAGGCCACTTATCACCCTTCACTTCATGCCGGGATGAAGAATGTAAGGAGTTCCAAGGCTCAACTCCCACCATCCTTCACCTAAGGCATCCTATCCGAGCATTGCTGCAATGGTCTTTTACGTGTACCTGTAGGGGTGTACCTAACTTCAGAAAGATGATGGTTTACTTCAGTTTGCTCTTCTAATCCTCCAATTAGTTTAACTGATTACAGTAAAGTGTTATGTTTCTCATCTTTTACAGTATTTTCTACGGTCATGAGGGCACTCCTTCCTTATAGCTGTTTACATAGATTTATTAATTTAAATATACGTAGGGGAGATTCCTAAGGATTAACTGTATAAAGAATACAGAAGAGAGAGAATGTGAATACCACTACAATAGTCTCTTGAGTTAGTACAACTGCATGAACTTGCAGGAGCTAACAAAGAGCAAAAGGAAAGGTCCATGCACTCAGCTTAAATATTATAATGAAAAAGCAAGAAGCAGAAACAAGTTCTACTTACAAAACTATATAATTACCTATTTTGGTACTTATTGTATACATTAATACCTTAAACAACCAAACCGTCACATCTGCATGAAGAAAAAGTTTATTAATATTTATCCAAGTGATGTCAAAAGACACTGATGTCTGTTACAGGTACAGCACACTGCCATTCTGCAATTTTATGATTTTTCATAACAGGACATAGCTAGTTTAATTTCATTTAGTATTTGAGATATGACCTCTTGTGGGACCAACAGTGGGAAAACAAAAACTACAGTTAGCAGCATTTCTGGAGACAGTAAACATCAGTGGGTCCTCCACTGGTTATAACAGAAAGACAAAGACAAAATCAGACACAGTTAAAGATCTTGAATTGTAGTGTAACTAGCTGAAAACACCCTCCTGGGAACTCTACAATATTATGTACGTTTGTGCTGGGCAGTCTAATAATAGGGGTGAATCCTTTCATTCTTGCATTTAGAGGCCCCAAGTTTCTGTGGTGTCTTTCCCAAGAGCAGGAGTAACATCTTTGTACTATAGCAGTGATACTTAGAGCCAGAGCTGAATACAGAGAAAAGAAACGGAAGAGAGAAGGATCAGTAACAGTTCATATTATTGTAATGATTATGGGTCTGACTCTCTTAGGAAGGGACATAAATTGGTGAGTTTTAACAGATGAACACAAAACATGGTGGCTGATAAAAGAGTCTCTTATTGTTTCAGGACATGGGAAACAGCAATACATTGCATTAATATGTCACCTGAAAGGACTTTAATAATTAAACATAAGCAGTAGGTATAAAAGCACTGAGAAAATCAAATAATAAATATTTTAAACAAGAAAATAACAGATAAACAAATTAGAACATTTTATCAAATTCTTAAAACTATTTTTTCTTGAGGTAAGGATACAGTTCCCATTCACTTGCCTACTCACAGCGGCTGTCATAACTGCATTTTTGACATTTTTCTTAGGCACATCACAAATCATTAACTGGCTGTAGCCTCGCCATAGATGAGAACAACATATTTTCCTCTTTTCTCTGTTCCAATTCTGTCTGTCTTTTTTCTTTCCTCTTTGCACAGTTGGAGCTCCTCAGCAATATATTTTGGCTCATACAAGTACTGTTCAACAATTATGCTAAATGTAACCTAATGTTTGTAGTCGAATATATTACTGGTGCAAAATGTCTAAATCCTGAAAGAAAGATCTACCTTTGAGCAGCTAAATCATCAAAAGAGTATTATCTAAGGCACCTGGTGTTGTCTTCCTGTGTAGTTTTCCCTGTACTTTTGGCCATTGTGTCATTAGAAGGTGGGAAGAACGGTGACAAAATGCAGTTTGTGTAAAAACACACTAGGGGAAAAAGCAGAATGTATATTGTGTGTACTAATATTTTTATTAGTAGGTATGCAATGAGTGTACACAAGTGCATAAAAATTTAAAAAATATCCTCAGTAGAAGTCGTGAAAAATAAAAAAAGAATATTACATAGTCATGCAAATGAAAATAAAAAATAACAAGGTTTCCATTCCTTTTTTAATACTGTCAAATGGAAAACTTGTTAATGAACATGTTAACACTACAAATCCTTTGTAGTAGTTGTTTTCTATAATGCCGCCTGATGTACTAAGTTGATTGCAGTATGCTTGTTCAGGCCCGAGCATAAGAGACAGAAATAAAGGTAAAATTATGGTGATTGCTAGTAATAATGGTTATATATTTTGAAGTGTTAATTCCTTTGAAAGTTCTGTCTATTGATTACCTTTTACATGCAAGAAAGAAATGTTTCATTTTTTCCTGAGTGAACATAGAGAAAAAACAGATGTATGGAGAGGTCTAAGGAAGTGAGACTAATGTGTTGTAAAAGCTTAATAAGAAAATGAAAATCCATAGCCACTTGTAAGTACATTTTAATTCAAAAATGTTTGAAAGAAAAACTAAATGTTGCATTAAATCATTTGTCAGATAGATCCACTAAACTGCATGAAAATGATCAATGCAGAGTAAGAACCGAATAATCTTTGAATTTAGGATCCAGACACTATAAGGTGACAAGACTATTGATGTTCATGCACTTGTATATCCAAAACTGTGCAATGCAATGTGAGATTAAGCAGTTTGTATGCAACTTCTGACACCTTATGCAAATCATGGAGACTCACATTGAATATTTAAAACCTTGACTATACTGTAGACCCACCCTATTGAAATGGCAGTCTATGGGGCACATTCGGCCCAGAACCATCCTCCAAATGTCCCAGTCCATGATCCCACCAAAAACACAGAGAAAATCACATTTAATGAGCCTTGATTAATTCTGCAAAACTCTGTGTTGCTCAGCAACATTCAACCCACAATGCTTTGTGTTGTTGTGTGTGTCTAGAAGTGGTGGTAGTCTATGATATAGGGATTTTATTTTGTGACGGAGAATAATATGTTGTATGGTATGTTGAACAGGCACCTTGGCTGCAACAGCTTGTCTTCATACAGTTGGTTGGCTCTCCACTCACATATGTTACGAGGACAATAATCAGCCATTGACACTCAAAGCCAAGAATGAATTAGAAAGACTGCATTTGATGATAACATGCAAAAAGTTTTGAATTTTCTTTAAAACTCAGTCTAATTAAGCAATGATTACTTTGTGAGACTACATAACAACTTTTTTTAGAATGCAGAGCTCATTATTAATATTCTTTTATTTTGGAAATTCTGTGTTTGTTATTTTAAGCTATCAAGCAGGTGGCATGATGGTAGCGCTGCTGCCTCGCAATAAGGAGATCATGGGTTCAGCTTTGGGGTCCTCCTGCAAGGACTTTGCAAAGTGCTTTAAGTAGTGAGTAAAGTTTTATATAAATGTAAAGAATTATTATACTTGACGATTTGCCAATTTCAAATTTTAAACGTTATGTTTTTTTACCAAACAAACAAAATATTAGGCGCTAGGACTCTGTATACTTTCACAGTAACACAGTAACTTGATCCAAATGCAACATGAGTATCACCACCTTTTTGTCTGCAAAAAAGGCACTGCTAATCACACATGTGGTAATTTAAATGAAGCCTATTCTAGCCACCAGAGTGCGCTCCACACCCCGACACAGACACATGCAGACACAAATTTTGCCATACAGCGCATGTTTATTATAGTGGGAAGCACGTTTCTCCTGCACTCCCCACCACAGCACAGTTCCACACAGTCCAAGCACCAAAACATACAGTACTTTCTTTCCTTCTCTTTCGCTTCCTCGTTCTGCCTCCACTCTAAGGGTAAGCTTTGTCCGTCTTCCTCCTGACTTTGGCTTCTGAACAAGTGGTAAACTGGCTTCTTTTATAGGGCACCCAGAAGTTCTTCTAGGTGTCTGGTGGTCATCTTCCAGCAGCAGTCCTGCTACGAAGGGCTCAGCCATTTCCCTTCCACTCTTTGGTGGCAGCCACAGGCCCTGGCAATATTGAGCTTCCATGCTTCAACCCCATGGCACCATAGTAAGCCAGGGGGTTGCCCTCTGTTGTCCAGGGGGAGGTATTGCCCTGTGCAAGCTTCTTCCCCAAGTCCTTCTCTTAAGAAGCCACCCCAGCCAGGTAAGAGTCCCAGCTGTCCATCACCCTATGTTCCCTCAGTGTGCAGTAGACGTTGTATTCATGCATGTTAGTCACTGTGATTACTTGTTATGGGTTTGTGCATTGGTAGCTTTGCATTTAGCATTTATAATTCTTATGCATTATGTTAAATGTACTTTGTGATGTGCCTAGGTCATATATGACCAAAATATTTACTTTTTATTCAAAAGTTTATTTATGCACTTTCAGATGTGTCTTGGTCAAATGTGAGCAAAATGTTTTATTTCCAAAGGGAAACAAATGTTTTTGCTAATACTAGGGACTATTTTGTTTTTATGCACTTTGATAGATATAACCAAAATGTTTATTTTTTTATTTTATACATGGAAATAAAGTATTGCTACTATCTCAGATTCTGTTCAGTTATAATTTTTTCATTGTTTTGATGTGTCTATGTCAGATGTGACCAAATTTAAAAGGGAAACAAAGAATAAACGTATCTTGCTTTCCAATCTATTCATTTCTGTTGGTGTAAAATGTGTTATTACCTGCTGCTGATTAGTTCAGGCCAAACTAAATGTCTTCATTGAAAATCAGGCCCAACTGATTTTGTAATTGAATAGCCCTGTTTCACACCTTCAAAGAGATGGTGATTTATCTATTTTTTTGGTGGAGATTCCAAGGACGCACCCAGCCTTGCCCCAAGCCGCACACAGTCAGAAACAGAGACACAAAACCAATGAATGAATAAATAATATATTAAATAAAAACCTAATACACAACAAGCACAATCAAACAAACCTCCCCTTTCCCCTATGGCGATACAATTGTAGCATAACAATGAACAACAACAATAAACACTGAAAACAATGTCCTTATACAGTCCAATACAGCAAAAGCAGGTGGAATGGTATGGAGTGAAGATAAGAAACCCGAGAACAGCTTCCATAAAAAATGAGTGAAATAGTCCTACCGGTAGTCCTGAGCAGCGAGGGGTGAGATTTCAAGAAGCGCTCCTTTTGAAGACGCACAATGATAAATCCACCACTATAAGGCGACAGGCAGGCACAAAACAGTCCATTCATCCTAACTAAAAACGATCCAGGATACACAAAAATGCTGATCTCTTGTTGCTCTTTACCCCCAAATTTAAACTGTCCCGCTGGCCTCTTTCGTCCCCAGCAGCCCCTACTGCTGTTCCAGTCATCCTATACAGATAATTCCCCTTGGGCTGCTGGGAAATTGAGTTCTTCCCACAGTAGCACCGACTACACTGTTGTAAAACATTACTTGATCTACAGTATACATCCTGGAAGCAGCTCGCACAAGAAAAGATAATAAAATGATTTTGTAACTTATACTTTTGCATAATACAACATTGTACCACTGAAGTGTAACTGAATCCACAAAACAACACAAAGAGTCAGGGACCCAGCTGAGCTTCTAGCTGATAAGATGTATTTTGGTGGTAAGCGAGGTACGTAAGTGGACAGCCTCAACATCCTTTCTGTGCACACATATGCATTTGCTGTGATTTTTTTTAGCAATGAGTTACTCCTAAGAGGTTTCTGGCTATAACATTTTTTCAATGTATGGTAAAGTTTTATTTGAAGGACATGCTGACAGATGGAGTCAGGTCAGTTGATCATTTCTGGATCCACATTGACATTGGAGTTTAGCAGTGCTGTACAGTAATGAAGTAGAAATACATTATTGCACTTGAGTATGCTTTAAGAATAGCTCAGCTTTGAGTATAAGATGTTTAGTATATTTTTAATCTATTGTTTACTTTTATTTCATTTTTCATTAAACGCAAATTACTATTTTTGCAGACTTTTCGTTAGCTTTTAACACAATCCATCCGTCACATTTTAGTTGACAAACTGATTGATTAATTCTGTTTGGACCCTAACTTGGTGGGGTGGTTCCTGGACTTTTTAACAAACAGAACACAAAGAGTAAGTGTACATGGATGTTTCCCTGATAGCCTAAGTACATCTGTTGGCACTCCACAAGGGTGCTGCCTATCTCATCCTTTGTTTATCTTATACACAAATGACTGCAGTAGTTTACACAAAAATGGACATATCTGGAAATTTTCACACGACTCTGTCATTGTGAGTCTGACAAGGAAGACAGCCGTGGTCCTATTGTCGATGTGTTTGTACATTGGTGTGATTGTTCCGATTTACAACTAAATATTTCAAAGACAAAAGATATGGTTGTAGATTTCAGGCGCTCCTCACCATCCACTGTCTCAGCTTTATTTAAAGGAGCGACAGTGGAAATGGTAGAGCAATACAAATATCTGGCAACAATCATTGATAAGAAAGCAAACTTTGATGTTAACCCAGAGTAAATTTGTAAGATGAGGCAATCACAACTTTTTTTTTTTTTTAGGAAACTCAACTGTTTTAAAGTGGACAAAACCATAATTACACTTACTATAAGCCCTTTTTTGAATCCATTATTATTTTTGCTCTTATCTGTTGGCTTGGCCAACTCAGCAATTGGAATATAAACCATCTTAACAACATTTTAAAAATTAGCAGTAACATTATTGGTTCACAGTAGACCTCTATCACTGATATGTATTGCTAACAGGTTAAAAAGCAATCCAGCTCAGTTCTGTCAGACAGCAGCCATCCCCTTTCCTCTAAATTCCAACTGTTGCCATCAGGCTGCAGCTTTAGGTTTCCAAAGGTAAACAGCAACAGGTTTAAGAATTCCTCTATTCTTAGAGCTACAGTATACGCATTTTAAATTATGTTACTCGTAAGGATGCTGTTAAATGTTAAATCCTGTATTATTGTTTTGTTTACTGTTGAAAGTAATTATTCTTCTTTGTACTAATCTTGAATGTGTGTTTATGCAATAACATTGGTTGTCAAATGTTCCGTCTTTGTGTATCTATTGGATCTCTGTAACAATGTCTTCTGTTTTTGGACTTTCCAGCTGCAAACAGATTTCCCTCTGGGATAATAAAGCCTACCTTGACCTTTTACTCTGATATATTTTGCTTGACACATTTGTTACTGCAATTTTAAACAAGAAGGCAAAGTGGCTACACAAATATGCACAATGTTTTACTCAATCAATTATCTAAAATAGAGACTTCCCCCGCTTTAGAAAAATTTGCACATGCAAAGAATCTGGGATGATTTTCAAATGTGCTTCATTGCCATCGGAACAGTCATTCAAATACCCCTTGCCATTGCCTGCAGTAAGGAGCATTGCTGGAAGATGGTGATGTGCAATCCTTGTAGCAGTTATTTCCACAGCTAATGCTGATGCATTCAGACACATTCCTCACTGGAGCCTACCAAATGGGGCACAGCTAATCTATAGGCTTCAGCAGGTTGTATTTGTGCATTCGTGTTCTGTGGTTTACTCACATTGTCACATGTGTTGCTCACATGGCTTCTCACATTATCTAAAATACAATGTGAACTAATTGGAAAAGTCCAAGAGAGACCAAAAGACCTTTCTTTTGAATGTGTTTTGATGTCTTATGATATTAAAGTAATTCTGTCAATTTTCATATATTTCAGTGTTATTGGATTGTCATTTTGGGGCCAGGGAGTTCTTTAAAAATCCTTTCTATTTAAATGAATTGTAATAAGGATTTTGTGTTATGACAATTTGCTTTATGAAGGGGTTTTCTAGGAACAGATTAGATCTTTCCTAAGGGGAGACTATATTTACACCACTGACTTAAGATACAATCATTAAGATATCCACTCATGCTGCTTCAAGTTGCAGTTAGCTCATACTTTAGACTGGCATACAAAAAGAAGGTGGTCTGAATTATTTTAAGTTTCTAAGAACTTTTTTTCACTGTATATAAAATGGGTAGTGCTGCTGCCTCACAAGAAGGATACTGGGGCTCAAGCTCTGGGTGCTTCCTGCGTGGAGTTTTGCATGTTCTCCCCATGTCTGTGTGGGTTTCCTTTGGGTGCCCCAGTTTCCTCCCACAATCCAAACGTATGTGGGTTAGGGGGATTGGTGATGCTAAGCTGGCCCCTCATGGGTGTTCGGGTGTTCACCCTGAATTGGGCTGGTGCCCAGTTCAGGGCTTGTTTCTGCCTTGTGGAATTTGTATTTTGGGATAGGCCCCAGCTTCCTCATAACTTTGCTCTGCATAAACAGGTTTTAAAAATCAATGGATGGATAAAAAACAGGAAGAGATCCTACATCAACTTGTACTTAACTACAAATTGATATTAAAAGCTTTAAAACTTTTACTTGAGTAGTTTGCTTATTGGCATTTTACTTTCACCTGAGTAACTTTTCAGAACAGTATCTCAACTTTTACTTAAGTATAGCCCCTGAGTACGTTATACAAGACTGGTCTTAAAGCAGACGCCAATGTCAGTTTTCTATGGTTTGAAATACTAACCCACTCCAGTGTTTTTTTTTTATTTTGATCCTGTAAAGGTAGGTGACACAGAGCTATCCTTAACGTTTTCTGAACAAAATCAAAAACTGCTATATATTAGGTATAGTATTGTTGTCTATGACTAATGTAGATTGGCTGAGTGTGGTTACGTGTAAAAGTGTGCACTGTGGTGGACTGATGTCCTTTCCAGGGTGAATGTCTGCTTTTTCTTCTCCATCCTCTTTCAAATGGATTTACTGCATTTAATAATAAATGTATGAATGAATGAGTGATGCTGATAACAAACATTTAACAGAAATATAATTCCATTGGTTTATGTAGTGAAAGTGTTTCTTTTCTTAAAAAATAATTATTTTTGGAATTGGCCCTTGTTTTGTCTTGGTAGAGTAATATTTTACTCTACTTTCCCCTTTTGTATTATTATTATGTAGCATTTGTCAGAATGCCTCAAATCTCCCAGACTTACCACTGTTTATAAGGTACTGTACTATATAACGCCTGCCCACCTTCCCTTCTATATGTATAACCACAGGCAATTAGGTATAATAAAAGACAAGCAGGAGTTTAGTTACACTTTAAATAATGTATTATTGATAATATTCATAAATAAGTACATTTGAATATTGGCAACCATACAACCTGATAAATGTTGATGTTTAGTTTCAGACAGGTACACAGACTTGTAAGTTATTTAAATTGTCTCTAGTTAAGGCATCATTTGTGGTCAGCTTTCTTCATAACAGGCCGCATTACTGTCTCAGTGTGGCTGCTGAGCTGTGCTCTTCATTGTGTTGTCCCTTTCAGTTTATGGTTTGAGATGGTCTTTCATTAATTTGTAAAACAAGCAAATTTATAGATTTTCTGTCCAACTCCTGGAGCCAATAGGGCGCTGTGGTACTTAAAAGCTTTTGATACAAGCCAATTCCAAACAGCCAGACCAATGAGGGGACAGAACACCTTCACACCTGCTCTACAAACCATATCTTAAGGTAAAGCTTGGCACTTAGGCAGCCTGGCTTTCCTGTGGGGGTTGACTTAGCAACTCCAGCAGAGAAATATTTACCAAATTTGTTTGAGGCACTTCCCTCAACTCTGTCATAAAATTCACTTTCATGTGTTTGTCCTAGCGGGGTAAACATGAATGCTTCTCATTAATGTAACACTAATATTACATTGCTTTGCCTAAGTTATAAGTAAAGACGTACAAAATATTTATCAATATGTATGCAAAATTTCACATTACATCATTTCCTTCCAAACAGGTTTCAAAACCATTGTACGTTATTGAGTCCTATTTAATGTGCTCACTGTTGGCAAGCATTCCTGGGTTACTGCACTTTGGAATGTAATATTTGATTCTTACATATTTGAATCTAGTAAATTGGGTGCATAAAAATATATACTACAAAAACAAAAAAGTTGGTACATATTTGGTAATGTAAAAATTTCATGGATATGAAAATATGAATCTTCAAAAAAGTTGTATTTACATAATATACTGTAGTACTATGTTGTTGTACCGTGTTAGCCATTATGAATGTAGAGAAAAGCCAAGCAAAATGATACCTTTTATTGACTAACTAGAAAGATTACAATATACAAGCTTTCGAGGCAACTCAGGCTCCTTCTTCAGGCAAGATAAGTTCCCTCGAAAGCTTGTATTGTAATCTTTCAAGTCAGCCAATAAAAGTTGTCATTTTGCTTGACTTCTCACTACATTCATAATTGGCTAACACGGTACAACAACATAGTACTACAGTATATTATGTAAATACAACTTTTTTCAAGATTCATATTTTCATATCCATGAAATTTTTACATTACCAAATATGTACCAACTTTTTTGTACAACACCCTAGTACTACATAATATGCAAAATGTAATAGACTAAAATAATTTTTTATTTTCTTTATATTGTGATGGATGGCCGGCTTCATATTCCGGCCCTCACCCCCAGGCCGCCAGGAGGAGCTCTCCCGACAGCATGGACGGGCCCCGAGTTCCAGCAGGGCCTCATGGACTATGTAGTTTTTATGCATAGCCCTGCTGGATACCCTGGAGACCACTGGGAGTCGCTGTCGGGAGGCCAATGGACTCATTTATGCCCTATAAC
Organism: Polypterus senegalus; assembly: GCF_016835505.1. NCBI lineage: Eukaryota > Metazoa > Chordata > Cladistia > Polypteriformes > Polypteridae > Polypterus > Polypterus senegalus. Next base: position 111,315,599 of record NC_053158.1, read on the forward strand.
CTGGAAGTGCCTCATAATCCCGTGACAGGAAAAAATGACATGATGATAAGGACTATTTACACTGACAGGAAGGAATAAGGACTTATGATATGTTGGGCAGGAACACCTCCGGATCAGGGAATATAAAAGGACTAAGGGTGGCAATGCGTCTGGGAGTCGGAGGATTGTTTATTGTAGTATTGTGATTGATTTATATGAGTATAGTGGAGGAGAGGGTGCTTTGTGCACTGTGGCAATTTAATAAAGTCAAGTATTGGACTTTTACATGGTTTGGCATGGTATCTGAGGGTTCAAGGGAGCGATAGCGCCTCCTACTGCTACTCTGTCGCAGTCAGCAGGATTCTCTGGCCGTCGATTTGTCAGAGGACCTGTTTTAAAAAATTTGTGTATGCAGACGACCCTAAGAAGGTCCCGCTCGAACGCACGGAGGTGAAAACACTACCCTCTACAAAGAGCACTGTGACAGTGAGCCTGGTTCTACTTCGGACTATGATGGGGAAGAAATATGCGAAAAAGAATGGGCATACCCAAGAAGTTCAGGCCCTAACAGAGGCCCAGACGATGTGGACTTACCCGACAGGCAGTGAGTAAGACCAGGCGCAGTTTAAAGCCAAGCAAACCCGACCGGGGCGGCAACCGGAACACGGTAGGATTGCGACTCCAGATGACTATTATAATGAACTGAGACTGGATCGCTTACGTTCCGAGGTATGTGCCGAAAAAACATCCAAAGCACCGGAGGCATTTTTTTCATTTTTTGCCAAGGCCTGTCTACAAAGAACAGACAGTGAATCGGACGCCCGCCTCATTCAGACCTCAAGACTCCGACCAGTGATTTGAGCGGGTTGTCACTGGTAAATGGAGGGGCGGGGGAAGCGCTGATCGTACCGGAACAGCTAAACAGTGCTGTTTACTGGAGCGATGCGGCGCTGATGGCGCCGCCTTTTAAGAAACATAAGTCAACGGGAGCGCAGACAGCAAAGGGGCTCTCTTTTTCTAGTAGAGAGTCCCCAGCTGTGTCCAAGCCCCAGAATAAGCAGGAGATCCCCAAAGTAAAACGTGGGTCTCCTGACAAGATGGAAAAACGGGTGTAGAGCAGTGAGGCGGTGGGAAAACCCCCTTTGGCAGAGAACAGGGCCGAGTTACCAGAATTCCCGAGATGTTTCTGGTCTCGACGAGAAAGACAACCGGAAGGATGACGGCATTGTTATAACTGTCATCGGTCAGGCCACGTTTGGCGAGTTTGTCCTCAGAGGACGGGGGAATCTAGGGAAAGCCGCTACACCAACCCCCCTAGGTTCTCTGGGGGCTCTAGACAACATGGCCGAGGCCCGACTGACGCATCCTCCTGGAAGAGGACGTCCCTCGCGGGGCTGGACGCTCCGCCCCAGTTGTCGTCCCTAATTGGGATTGTGATGGATGGCCGGCTTCATATTCCGGCCCTCACCCCAGGAGGAGCTCTCCCGACAGCATGGACGGGCCCCGAATTCCAGCAGGGCCTCATGGACTATGTAGTTTTTATGTACAGCACTGCTGGATACCCTGGAGACCACTGGGAGTCGCTGTCGGGACTCATTTATGCCCTATAACCCGGAAGTGCGTCATAATCCTGTGACAGGAAGAAATGACGTGCTTCCGGGGTGAAGACAAGGACTATTTACCCTGACCCGGAAGGAATAAGGACTTGTGGACTGTTGGGCAGGAACACCTCTGGGTCAGGGAATATTAAAGGACTATGGGTGCTCCCAGACGGCGAGCTGAGCTGGGTGGAAGGGTGGCAATGCGTCTGGGAGTCAGAGGATTGTTTATTGTAGTATTGTGATTGATTTATATGAGTATAGTGGAGGAGTTCAAGGGAGCGATAGCGCCTCCTACTGCTACAATATTAATAACACTATTATAAAAGTTATACAAATATGATGCTTGGTGACGTTCCTAGTGCAAGTACAATTACTCAGTCATCAAAACACTGGACAGACAACCTGGAACGGAAGAGCACTCTGAACAATAAGGCTTGCTGTGTTTCAAAATTTCATATAATGACTGGTAATGGCGTAAGAGATGTGCGTATCTTAGGTAACTACCTAACTTGGGCAGTATAACTGTATATAAATAGCTCAACAATTGCCGCTTTTGATTCCTTAAAAATACAGTATTTAATTTCCCTGGTGTAAAGGTGGATATTATGAGTGCTGTTCATCAAAAAGATTCATCTTAAATAACAAAATGCATGTTTCCACCTAACGTAATCAGAGGACATGAGAAAGTTATTATCTGCAGAAGATAATGTTATTTCTGTGTTGTGAATAAGAAGAATGCCAGCTTAAACTATCAGATACAGAAAATTATATTTTTAAGATGAGACTGAAGTCTTCTGTTCTCTCTGTACACTTTAGAGAGAAAAAACATTTCTGAAACCTGCAATTATTAAAAGCATACATGTATATATTTTATTTATCCAATAAAATATTGAGAATGGTCATTGAATTTATTAGAAATGAGTGTCAGTCAGAATCTATTAATAATAAAATTGGATGCTGAAAGGAATATATTGGAATCACAGACAGTTTTTTTTTAGAAATTACTGGTCGAATTTCATGCTCTACTATGAAGTTAAAATTCCCAAGGTGGTTTGTAAAAGGAGTGAGCTTCTAATATTTATCCATTTTTTACACAATGTAACTGATTGTGGCTTGTGAGCAGGGAAACAGCAGCTTTCACTGCATAGGCTAACCTCATCTATGTGTCTTACAGATCAATAAGCTATTTTCAAGAAAACAGAGAGAAATAAAAATCAGTTAAAAAATATACACATAGCAAAACGTTCAGGACCTTTTGGAACTTAGTAAACTGATATAAAAATTGGAGCATATACAACATTTTTGTTAATTAAATAAACCAACTCATGTTCAAAAATAGTAATAATATAATGCAATTACATGAATGTACAGACTACATTAAAACACGCTTTCAAACAGTACTTTACAATGTAGTGTAGTTAAAAAACTTGTGGTGGCTAAATAGCTTTGAAAGAATGTATTCAAGAGAGGTGAAAATGGCATCAACTGGTTTGGTATTGTTCAATATTGCTTGTTGTGGTTCTGTGACTAATCATACTTCAGATTTCTTAAACATAATATTTTTGATGGAACTACCCAATGGAGAGTTAAAATTCCTGTTAAAATCTTGGTGTAAAACTGTTGGCTGCTGTGGCTCATAATGGAGAACAGGTCTGGAGCTCTGCTGATAAATTATAGTTGCAGAAAAATACTGAATTATAATGTGCAGATGTTGTAGTTGTTGTACTGCCTGCACTCAGACTGTGTCGTCTGAATGAATAAGGACCAGAACATGAATGTAGTCTTTAAACAAAACTGGAAGACTGAAAAATACTTTTACCAAAAACAAAAAGTTACCCTAACTTGTAGTCTTGAATTCATAACCAAAAACATAACCAAAACACTCTTTTCAATTACACAATATTTTTATTTGTTATATGCATAACCACAGATGCTACAGAAGCCACGATGCCCCATATAAAGAGCTAAACTAATGACATTGTGACACATTACCTTTTATTTATTTATTTTATGATCATCTCAATGAAATAAACAATGTACAGTAGTTAAAGAACAAGTAAGTTTTACAATTATTTCCCGAAGCCCTTGATTATTTAACATTTAATGAACATTTAAAGCACTTTTTTATTGGGCTCTTCCTCAGAGTCCATGTCAGAATAGCAGACAGTCGATAGCAGGAATGTCAATCCCACATATTTTATCACTCAAATATATGTTATAGTGTCACACCAGACATGTGCAAATGTAAAAACAAAAAGAAAAAATGTAAAATTTTGACTAATAGGTAAAATTAAATTGACATATTAACTGAAAATATATAAATGGATGGTCTATCCTTGCAAAAAAGAACAGTGTAGAGCATTGATAAGAAAGGATAACAACATTTTACAAAAGATGAGTTTATACAATTTATGGAAGAGGAGCATTTGTTTAAGCACCAGAATTACATCTTCCGTATGCCCAGAGCATTTTAGAATGGAAATTCTGGTTTGAGCCACGTGGACTTGGGGGGAAAGTGAAGTTGACAGTAGGGTCAGGGAAATCCTGAGAAGTTATGCAAAGGATGTGTGGTCAACTTGCAATAGACTGGTACCTTGTTCTCAGTTTGTTCCGTCCTGTGCCTGATGCTTCTTGGTTTAAGCTGCATCTTCCCTGCAAACCTGCTCAGGATAAGGTGGTTTTGGATGGTAAACAGGTGGTTAATATGACTGGCATAGTGGAAGCAGGGTAATTGTAAAGTGATTTTGATAAAAAATCTACACACCCATTGTGGATGATAATGACTTCATCCAACACATATTTGCATCCATTGTTAACTGGAACACTCACAAAATTATAATGGCAGGAGACTTTAATTGTGTTTTTAATCCAGACATGGATGGGTCTTCAGATACAGTGATGATAACATCTAACACTGCAAAAATAACCACACAGTTATAAATTAATCATAACTTATCAGACCCATGGATATATTTAAATCCATACTTAAGAGCATATTCCTTCTTCTCATCAGTACATCATTACTCAAGAATTGATTATTTCTTTATAGATAACAATTTTTTGCCCACAATCAAATCTTGCAAATACAATGCTATTGTTATCTCCAAACATGCCTGTCTGATCATGGAACTGAAATCACTATGCCCCACATAATCATCTCACAGCTGGTGTCTTAAACTCCTGTTATTAGCTGAAAAAAATTTGCAGAATTTATATCCAAGAAAATTGAATTTTTTTAGAGACAAATGCATCCTCAGAAGTTTCTGCAGGAATATTCTGGGAAACTCCAAAGGCATTTTTAAGAGGACAGATGATCTCATATCTCTCCCATAAAAGTAAAACCAAGAAGGCCTCAGAGTTAATCAGTGAGATTACAAAAATACTGTAGATCAAGAACACATCAGGTCTCCAAATGATGAACTTTTTAGAAAAAGACAGGCTTTGCAATCAGAATAACCCTTTGACAGCAAAAGGAAACGAAACAATTCATTTTTAAATAGCGACATCATTACTATGAACACTGAGAGAAAGATAATAACAATAACAACAACAATAACATTTATTTATATAGCATATTTTCATACAAAGATTGTAGCTCAAAGTGATCTACATGATGAAGAAAGAGAAAAAAGACAAAATAAATAAGAGTAAAATTAGGGAACAGTAATTAACATAGAATAAAAAAGACAGAAAAAAACAAACAAAAAAAAAACTCCAGAAGGCTGGAAAAAAAAAAATTAAAATCTGCAGGGGTACCAGGCCATGAGACCACCCATCCCCCTCTAGGCATTCTACCTAACATAAATTACCTCAATTAGTCCTTATTGTTTTTAGGGTTCTCATGGAAGAATTTGATGATGACGGTCATGTGGACTTCTGGCCTTTTAATCCATAAATGTAGGAAGTTCGAAATGCATTATCAGTAATCACCAACACAGACAGAGCTAGAATCATTGGCCATAAAAATATAATGCACACATTTAAAGACTAGTACAAGTCCTTATATTCTTCTTAGTTTAAAGAATACAAGACACAATCTAATATGTTTTTTGATACTTTATGGATACCACAGCTAGAATCTTTCAGTGCAGAGGAATTGAATAAACCTCTGACACTCTCACAATTACTAGATGCTATAAAATCCCTTCAGAGTAGGAAAGCACCACCTCCTGATGGCTACCCTGCTGAATTTTATTAAAAAAAACAACTTTCAATTAAGTTAGCTCCCCTTTTATTAACAATATTTATAGAAGGCAGAGACAATAAAATTCTACCTCAATGCAAGCATTAATTACCGTTTTTCCCAAGAAAAATAAGGGCATGTTACAATGTTCATCATACAGACCAGTCTCACTTCTGAATAATGAAGTTAAGTTTCTCTGCAAAGTCCTACCTAGAAGGATTGAGAAAGTGCTCCCTTCATTAATGTCATAACATCAAACTAGATTTATTAAAGGTAGACATTTGACTTCCAATATTTGATGCCTATTTAATGTAATATATTCACCCATAAAGTCTAATACTTGCAGAAAAAGTATTTTATATGATTTAATGGTATTACCTATTTATTACTTTGTATAAATTTTGGTTTGGCCCGAACATATGTGCATGAATCAAATTACTGTATTCCAGTTCAGAAGCTTCAATTTGTATTACCAACATTATTTCAGAATACTTCAAACTAGAACGCGGTACTAGACAAGGATGCCCCTTGTCACCATTGCTATTTGCAATCACCATTGAGCCATTGGCTGTTCACTTTCGAAATACCTCAGAGACATTTCAGAGAAGGACTTGAACAGAAAATATCACAATATCAAACCCACAAAATTCCCTGCCTGCAGCCCTAGCTGTACTAGCAGAATTTCAAAAGATATCTGGACTCAAAATTAATTTGAATAAAAGTGTGCTTTTACCAGTGAACTCTGTAGCACATGACATTAAATTAGACACATTCAGTTTACACATCTAGGGGTAAACATCACAAGTAAATAGAAAGCTCTTTTTCAACAAAATTTTGCTGTTTGAATGGACAAAATTAAACATAGATGGTCTACCCTCCATCTTACTTTTGCAGAGATAATTAACACTATCAAGATGAATATCCTCCCTAAGCTTCTGTTTCTATTTTAAAACATCCCCATATACATTAACAAATCATTTTTTAAGAAATTAGACTTTATCATAACCTCATTTATTAGGAATTCAAAATATCCATGCATCCAAAAGGCGACCCTACAACAACCTAAATCAGAAGGCTCTACCTAATTTTCAATTTTATTACTGGGCGGCAAACACAAAAGCTGCAAAAACCTGGACATTGACAAAAACAGATGATGAACGCACACTAGCTTGGTCTGCAATAGAAATGAAATCCTGCAGTACTTCTTTAATTCCTTGCATTGTACTCCAGTAAATACAAAGTATCGTCAATATACTAACAACTCAAATGTGCTTCATTCACTCAGAATATGTAACCAATGTAGGAAGCACTTAAAGTTAGAAAATATTTTATTTGTGGCAACTCTACGTGATAACCACCTTTTTCCACCCTCTCAAACTTACACAGTTTTTAATGTTTGGAAAACATGTGGTTTTAAATAATTTAGAGATTTGTATATAAATAATGTCTTTGCATCCTATGAACAATTACACTCCAAATTTCGTTTCCCATAAACTTTTCTACTCTCTCCAAATTAGAAACTTTGCTAAACGAAATCTGCCCATTTTTCCTCACTTCTTACCTACAGGTAAAATCCCGTTACAACTAATATCTTTACCACGAAATTATCATTACAATGAAGTATTTTTATGGTCCTGACAGTTTCCCATATGACATGAGTCTATAGAAATCTCATTACTATGAAATACATTCAGCAGATACTTTCATTACAACGAAGTGCCAAAAAGCCTTGGAATACCAAAAGAGCTGCTTACTTTGTGAAGTTTTTTCTTTAAGAAACGCAGTTAGACCTGCTCTGAGTGGTTCTGACAGGCTCTAAGCTGTTCTGCGTTTGCAGATCACTTCTGTAGAAAGATCCTGATGATAAACATTGTAAAAATTTCTCAGAGTTTCCTTCGCTGTTAAAAGTTGTATTAAAGTTTTACTCTGTTTGTTCTGTTGTGCTTTTTGATTGACCTCGATAAAAAATGGCTGACTCAAAAAAAGACCAGCAGTTCACCTTAGAAAAAAACCTTGAGATTTTTGGGGCTCTTGATTCTGGTTTAAAGAAAAAAGAAGTTGCCAGCAAATTTGGAATTTCACTGTCAACACTCTCAACCTTCTTGAAACACTGTCACAAAAATCTGAGGAGAAATCTCAGGAAGCAAACCTTGGGCCCCAGCGCAAGCGTATACAAACTGCATCATTTGAAGATGTTGAAGGAGGAGTTTTTACATGGTTCCAAGATGCTCGTGCGAGGAACGTTCCGAGTACTGGGCCACTCATCCAGGAGAAAGCGAAATCAATGGCAACTGCCTTGGGGCATGATGACTTTACTGCCAGTTGGGGATTGCAAAAGCAATCTGCGGTAAAGAGCCGGCAGTTCCACTCGAGATAGAGAAGTGAAGTTAAAAACTTGATTGCTCTCTACAGTCCTGACAATGTTTTTAATGCTGACGAGACAGGGATGTTCTATAAGCTGCTACCACACCGCACCTTGTCTGCCAGATATGATCCCTGTTGTGGAGGCAAAAAATCGCAGCAAAGGCTTACGGCTCTTTTTTGTTGTAATGCCTCGGGGACAGAAAAGTTTCGGCCACTTATCATTGGGAAGTCAGCGAAGCCTCGTTGTTTTAAAAATGTGACGTTTCTCCCGTGTGAATATAAAACCAACAAGCGTGCTTGGATGACTACCCCAGTCTTCGGAGAATGGCTTAAACAGGTTGGCAAGGACATGAAAAAGAATAGTTGCTCATTGACAACTGTCCAGCCCACAATGTCATTCCTCGCTTAGAAAATGTACACATAAAGCACCTACCACACGTTCTTCAACCTCTGGATTTAGGCATCATTTGAAATGTGAAAGTACATTACATGAAGACGCTTTTGCATAAAATGTTAACCAACATTGCTTGTGAAAAAAAGTGAGCCTGAAGTTAACGAATTGTTGTAACAAGATTTTACCTGTATTTCTATTCCAGAAGAGATATTGATGAGACTTGAAGACTCAGAAAGAATTTCTATAATATATAAAACTATTTTAAAGTCTCTTCCTTTCAAAGATCCCAGAGTACAGTGGGAAAAGGATCTCTTACTCAAGATTTCAGAAAAGGAGTAAGGAGTAGAAGGCAGCCATGCACAGAATTCACTCTAGCTCCATAGGTGCAAAGCATTCAATTATTCAACTTATAATTTTTTATCAAGCACATATATCTCATTTAAAATTGTCCAAAATGTTTCCTGGGCAAGATTCAACCTGTGAATGTTGCAATCAAGCTCTAGCCTCATTGGGCCACATGTTTTATGCGCTTATGAAATTAACATTATTCTGGAAAAAATAATTTAAATGTCTATCAGACAGCCTTGGTGTCACAATCCCTCCTAAGCCATTAATAGCTGTGTTCGGTGTACTTCCAGATGAGCTTAAAGTGGAGAAGGACAAACAAACTGTAATTACCTTTACTTCACAATTCTCACTTAGAGGATTTGTTCAAAACTTTTTAAAACCTGGAAGGATCTAATCAAATAACATTTTAGAATAAGCGTTTAAGTTGAGTAGAAAGACTCCTTTCTCTCTTTATTACTCTCAGAAGTTTTACTTTGGCTGTTGGCCTTCCTCTCTTTCTCTTAGGTGGGGGTTGAATTGAATTTAGTTTTAAGTTTAACACTTTATAATAAATTCAAACGCTTTTAATAAGTTCAATAAAAGATAAAAAAAAGAAAATTCTGCATAAGTAAGCAAGGACACAAAAAATTCAGTGCCTATATTGGATTTACATACATACAGTACTCTACAGAGGAGTGGATAGCAGGTGTTCCCAGCACTGCAATCCATTATCATTCGATTAAAGAGTGGTAATGGTTCCCCTTGGAGCTTTAAGTGGTGTAATACAGTGACTTACAATTTAAGTTTGGGGGTGTGATTAGATTTGCATCATGTGAGCCAGTAACCTTGAAAATACGGTGAGGTTGCAATTGCAAAATATTTAGAAAATTTGGCTCCACTTCAAGACCTAGTTATGTCATGGTAAGTAAAAAAAATCTAAGTTGCTCCTCAAACTGTTCCAAAGATAACATATATGCTTAAATCATCATTGAGACTAAATTGGTGAAATGCTACCTATATCATTAACCAAACAGATTACTGTATGTCAGGTGAATCAAGCATCATGTTGAGCCTTACAAAGAGACTCCTTTTCCTTGTTCTCTATGCCCATATCTTGCTCATGTACAGAGAAACCTGACAGCCCCAGAGACAGGCAGAAATAACAGTATGCAGTAGTTGAATAGAAACAAGTACTGTAAATAATAACATTAGGTGCATCAGTATGTAAAAATGTGGACACGAGAGAGGAGCCACTTGGAAAGGCCCTCTCTGAAAAATATGCACATGAAGCACAACAGTAAAGTATGTCTTCGAATGCTTTCAGAACTTTGTCAAATGAATGTGTTTCCATCGCAGTGCTAATAATCACTTTAGGTACCAGCATTTCACAATTTACAGGCCATCTCAGAAGCTGGCATTGTCATTTTTAAACTAGACAGTCAATCAGTCCATGGATCTGTAGCTCTTGTGATGTTTCATCCTTTTCAATTTCCATGATGTCTTCTGTGTAGATGATTTGCAAGTATGCAAAGATAAAAACCAAAGGCATTGATCAGTGTTTGAAGCACTTAAGTACATTGTGTTATATTCATCTATTAGCCATTACCATTATAAATACAGGAAAGATCTTAAAAAAGAAAAAAAGAATATCAAAATGTTTCCAAAACAACCACTTGTGATATATATTGTTTTGTTTGTTTTGATTTTATACAAATATTAGTACCAAGTAGAATGAATGAGTGTGTTTCTGTATCATTATCAGCAGGTTATGCTCTTACTTCTGTATAATATTTGTTAGAAAAGGCTAAAACAGTAGATAGTAACATTTTGACACATAAAATATTTATGGAAAGGATAGAATTTGGTTGTTAACATTTTCATAGATTATGTATCTACAGTGCTGATGCCATTTATCTTGTAATGTGCCCTTGAATGACATAAAATCCACAGTTAAATAAAATGTACTACTGTATCTGTTTGCATTTTCTACAAAAGGAAATGAATTTGAATTTTGCCTGAGAGGACGTGAGCTCAAAAACTACACATCACATGCACACACTACAGCATTATAATTTAAAACGAATAAAAGTCTAAATGGTGTTCAACTTAAATTCTGTAATTTAAGAAAAGATTGTAGCTGAGCCTTTAGATTTAAACACTGGCTCATAGCGGATATTTGCAATGTACGCCTTTCACTGCACCACCTGGTTGATTTTCAAGCTAGTGCAGTCGCTGTTCTTAAAATTTCTGAAATGGTATGAATGCTTGTGTTAGGTAAGCAGGGTAATGCAAGATAACATGGTATTCCCCACTCATTTTGCAATGCTTGAAGCTTCCAATCTTTCCACTAGTAACAAGTGCAGAAATCGCCTCTTAAATGTGCTTTCAGACAAAGTTCACAAATGTTTTCTCTATTGTCACGGTAGATAAAAATATCACAAAGTTTAACCTTCCACTCCAATACAGAGTTTTGCATTCACAAAGTCGTTTAACCATTCTGTTTTAATCAGGTGCTATGGTTCCTCTTTACATATGATGCAGATGGCTATTCGAATAAGTGACTCTTAGATATTAGAATGACCAGTGTCAGTGCATTATAAAATGCCACTTGAGGCAAGGTGCATTTTTGCTGCCATTTCCCACCTCCATTCCTAACTCCACCCCCTAACCCATCATCCCCTAAACCTGCACCATATTCTTAGACAAAATTAAACGATGCATTTAATTCACATGTAATACATATCTCTGTGCTAGCTTCATGATATAATGCATTCTGTGAACATCATACAAAAATATAATGTCTTTTAAGGTCATCTTTAAAACAATAAAGCACAAAACATGCATTAAAAACAATATAAATGTAAATATGAAATTGAATGTGAAACAAAACTTGGCTGTATCACTCTTCCTGCACACTTCTCTAAATACCTCGACTGTTTCAAACTCTTCTGAAAGCTAAAAGGCAACTGCCCTTTTTAACAATACACGTGTGATATAAATATAAACTTTTAACAGACATTGTGACTGTCATCTTAAACGGATCCCAGATATTAAAAGAAATTTACAAAATGCCATAATCAGTGTAATCATTTTATTTGCAACATCACAGCTAAAACATGTATTTTTGAAGACAGATTCAGCAAATGATTTCATTCACATGGAATGCCACATGTGCCAAAATGAAATAAATAAAATGACACTTATGAAATAATCACAAGCAAAAGTACAATATATATAAATGAGTTAATACATTGTAAAAAAAATGCTTAATTAAACAAAAGTCATCAAATTACTATGAAATGTCATCTAATTATTATGAAATACATGTAACAGTCCCTAGCTTTCTGCCATCAAGAGGGAGAGAGTCTCCAATGGTGCTTTATACTTTATATCCATTTAGTAGTTGAAAATGATTAGCAAACAATACATGAAACTTTCACATTTTATTGTTACTGGATGCCAGTGCAACCCTTGAGTCTGTCCAGAAGAATTCTTCATCAATTTTCATCTTGGTGCAGCCTTCAACATAACATTCTGGAAGAAAGTTCAGCAGGTTAAAGCTCCAATCTTGGAATGCTTGTAATTTTTGTAGGTGCAATCTTGTCTTAGCCATCACTAGACTGCATTTAACTTCATGCTTTCATACTTATAGTTCATGTAAGAGCATACACCATATCTAGCACAGCTAGCATCTGAGAATTGGTGCAGTTCTGTTCTGACAATGTTGCTAAGGTTGTGTGGGTGACAGTATCTGAGTATTTTGATTTCCTTCAGAGTTTAGAGACCATTCTTCTATTCCACCCACCATGGGTGTGGGTCTTCAGGGAGTGTATCACCCCATCCAATGCCTACATGGCATGGCTCCTGCAGTATGCACTTCCATTTAGAGTGAATGGAGCAACAAACCCAAGTGGATTGTAAAGAGAGGCAATGATAGACAAAATGCCAAAGCATGTCAAAGGCCGGTCTTTTAAACCAATATCAAAGTTGAAGGTATCTTTTTTCTATTGACCACTGAATACCAAGTACTTGGTCTGCTGCTGTATCCAGACTAAGACTGATTAAACTGGTGGTGGATGTTGCCCTAGCTGAGGGATCTACATAGTCTAGAACGTCTTCCTCATTTGAGTTGAACTAATGAAGGTGTAGACCTCTGTAAGTTTCAACAGTTCCCTTGCCTTTTTGACAGACAAAATACTAGTCAACCCATCATCTACATAAAAATTCTTCTCAATGAATGCCAATGCCAATGGATAGTTACCTCAGTGTTGTCATGCAAGATACTTTAGACTAAAATTGGCAGATCCAGTGGGAATGAGGCTGCACTAAAGAGGTGAACTGCCATCCTATATTCTTGAGGTTTTCTTTCCATATCTCCACCCACACACTATAAAAAGTTCAGGTAATTGTGTAATTCAGCAGAGACAAAGAACTGGTGGCATATTCTTTTGATATCTTTGGTCACAACTGAAGAACTCCAACTAGAAAACTGATCAATTCAGGGCCTGTCAGTAAAGTGACATTTAGAGATTCATTATGAAACTTTGACACAATCAAACACAACCTGCAGCCTTGCATCTGTTTTTTGGGGTGGTAAGTGCCATGATGGGGAATGTACCACTCTCTCGCTCTCACTCTTGGATGCAGCAGGGATTGACGCAGCATCACTCTTGTTGATCATTTAACTCATCAATCAGATCTTCTAAAATAAAATCTTCAGAAGGTAAATATTGTGGCTGCAAAGCCACAGCTTCCTTCTGGATTTAGTTAAGCTCTAGATTCAGTATTCAGTACTTTGGCGGACAGAATAGGTTTTGTGTTCACCTCAGAATTTATAGTCCTTTACCATAATTTTTTAAATTCCTAAATATAATACTTTTTGAACATTGACTTATAATTATTAAATTAAATAAAGTACTTGTTAAGCATTCTTCTTATTAAATATTTCAAAAGAAAGCCATTTTTAACCGTTTTACTTTAAAGGGTTTAAGAATTCTCAATATAACATCATTATAATATAGTCCATGTAGGTTTTAGTACTTTATATATATATGAGGATGATCACATTTTACTGTCCCTTATCCTTAAGGATTTAACACTGTATCAGAAGCGTCTACATTTAGAGGTTATCATTTGGACATCTGATGCTCTTGACGTGACAAGTGTTTTGAAGAAAAACTTTTTCTCGCTTGGAAGAAAACACGCAGTTTCTGGATGAGCAATTAGAATAAGATTTTATTGCATAGACCACAAAGCCAAATTCATTCAATGCAGTGAGTATTGTTGGTCTTGTGGTACCTTGTATTTATACAATTTCTTATCACTAGATTATCTCACTTTGTATATTTTTTTCAAGGTTACCTCACTCTGCGTATTTTTTTTATCATAAATTGACTCCTGGTACCCAAACTCCTACATTCCACTTTGTCTACTTACACCACCAATAATTTCTGATGCTTAATGGACATTGATAATTTTCAAATGGACATGACTGCTGTGTGCAATGGGCATTAATACTTTTCTAATTGACATGATTGCTTTCAATCCATTATCTACTACCATTATCTTGACCTGAGAGACATGTGGCTATCAAGCCAAAGGGGTGACCACCTTTCAGTTACCTGTCACATTCTTAACCCATTGTTTGTAAATTCTATCAATATTTTCTTGTGCTTACTGGGTATAAAAAATTGCCTAATGGACATGAATACTGTCTGCTCATCTCCTGACACCATTATCATGTGACGCAATTTTAATTACCGGTTGTGTTCTTTACCATTTGTTTGTAAATATTGTTGGCATCTCAGATCACTTAAAGAATAAAAATACAGGCCTAAGCCTTTAATATTTAACTCTTTACATGCTGAATCTATCTATTACAATGTACCATTTAACTTTTAATCTAATTAAGACTTTCATTACTCATAGTTTTAATTTCTATACAAGCAGCACAAGATGTGAAGGATACTTCAGATGTAGAGCTAAGTTCACTGTAGCAGCCTGTGGCTTTCTAAAATCAAAATGCAGATAGTTTCCTACTGGTGCTTTTACTTTATTTACTTCTCAGACTTTATATCCATTTATTACACTGCCACGAGCACTGTGAAAACCATAAACAAAAGAAAATATAAACATACATTTTTAACAAGTTACATACACATTTAAAAGAGAAAAAAATAAATGAATAAATGAAACATTATATAATCAATTTTGCATGATTCACTCCACTTACCAAGGAGTGTAACAATTTTAAAGATTTATCTGTTTCACAGATCAGAGCCTGCCTGCTGTTATCTCCTCACTTTCAGTTTATACAGCAAAGAACCCAAAACAACAAGTAAAGAAACTCATATATGAAACTGAAAATAGCGAGTGCCACTGTAGAAGTGAAAATGCAGAGTTTACAGTACAATAACAATCAAAACATAAACATAATGATTGAAGGAAAATAAAACTGTAAATAATAAATTGGTAGAAGTTCCTCTAAACTTCCAACATCTTACGTTATTACATCCCCTGCATACAGAATGATTTAGCGGTCATTTAAGATACAATTGTTTTACTATTTATTGTTTCATTATTACATTTTATTTCACAATGATATTGTTTTTAAAGACATTGTTTATTTCACAATGTGACTTTTATGAATGGCACGTTTCTGAATAGCTTTTTTAATGCCGGTGCTATTTATTTCCCAGTGCTTTCCCGACTTTTCTGGCTGGATTCGTCACTTGTCAGTCAAGGTTGACGGACTGATCTTTTTCACATTGGTAAATCATTTTTTGTTGATTACTTTTGGTAATTTGGTAGCCTGGTATAGGTGGTAGGCTACCAAAGATATTTTAGCGTTACTTGTGCTTTTCTCGCAAACTGGCAAAACATTGCAGCAGTAAGATCTTTTAGTTTTGCAGATATATATAGAATATATACAAATAATTTAACACATTGTGACTTTATCAAAAATTAATAAACTGAACATTAAAAGCATAACAACCACACTGTTCTCACTGTTACAATCCACAGGAAACACCTGGTAAAAGAAGAATGCCTGCCAGTTACACGCTGTTCCCCCTCCTCAATGTAACACTACTGGTGTAGCTGTGATTGCCCTTTCAATGTTGTTCTGTGATATGCTCTCTTTTAATCTCTCTGATTCAACAGGAACAACCCTCTTTTCTCTCTTGAAAAGTCTGTACTTATCTGTCACTTTGTCCACCACACGCTGGAAGGTTGCTGAAGCCCCGTGTAACCCAAATGGAAGGACACGTTACTGCCAGTGTCCGCTAGGGGTACTAAACGCGTTTTTTTTCCTTCGCGGAGTCCGCTAAAGGAACCTGCCAGTACCCTTTTGTCATGTCCAGTGTGGTCAAATACCAAGACTGTCCAAGCCTCTTGAGGAGGTCGTCCACTCGTGGCATTGGATAGGTATCAAATTGGGAGACTTGATTAAGCCGACGGAAGTCATTGCAAAACCTCCAACTCCCGTCATTCTTACCGACAAGCACAATGGGACTGGTCCAGGGACTATAAATTTCCTCAATCACACCTAGTTCCAGCATGCGCTTGATCTCAAGCTCCACTTCAGCCCTTTTTGCCTCGGGAAGACGATACGGGCGTTCTCGGACAATAACCCCGGGCCCGGTCACGATGTTGTGCTCAACCAGAGAGGTCCTTCCGGGGTTCTAACTGACTACCTCCCGAACGGCCTGGATAACTGTTTCCAGCTCCTGCCGTTGTCTGGGACTTAAGTCCGCACCGAAGTTAAGGCTGTGTGTGTGAGCGAAGAGTGAGCGGGGCTGGCTGGAGAAGGGATCGGGATCCCTGTCCTTCCACGGTTTCAGCAGGTTCACATGATAAACCCGCTCCTTTGGCCAATGATTGGGTTGACTCACCAAATAGTCGACCAGTCCCTTCCTCTCCTTAACTTCGTAGGGGCCTGGCCAATGGGCAAGCAACTTAGAGTGGGAGGTAGGCACTAGGACCATGACCGAATCTCCTGGGTGGAACTCCCGAAGAGACGTGCCGCGGTTGTAGTAACGAACCTGTGCTGTTTGGGCCTCTTCCATGTGGCTTTTAAGGAGGGGCGGAATCTTTCCAAATCTATCGCGTAATTGTGCAATATATTTTAATATGTTTGTAGAGGGAAGAGCCTCTTCTTCCCATCCTTCTTTTAGAATATCTAATATGCCCTGAGGTTGTCGCCCATACAGTAATTCAAAAGGGGAGAACCCTGTGGAGGCTTGTGGGACTTCCTGATAGGCAAAAAGGGCGAGGGGAAGGAGCTAATCCCAGTTCCTTCCATCCTCGCTGACCACCTTACGCAGCATTTGTTTGAGAGTCTGATTAAACCTCTCCACTAATCCGTCGGTTTGAGGATGATACACCGCAGTCTTTAAATGCTTTATTTTCAGTAATCTGGCAATTTCCTTGAACGTCTCCGAGATGAAAGGTGTTCCCTGGTCCGTCAAGACTTCCTTGGGGATACCCACGCGTGCAAAGACTCCTAGTAACTCCCATGCGATGGCTTTAAGAAGTGGCTTCAGGGTATTTGGTAGCATAATCCACAAGGACTAGGATGTACTTGTGTCCTCGGGCTGAGGGCTCTAGAGGTCCTACTATATTGACCCCAATTTGTTGGAAGGGAATGTCAATCAGAGGAATAGGAATGAGAGGAGTGCGGTCCTTTCTTGGAATTTGTCGCAGTTCACACTCCGGGCAGGGAGCACAAAAGCAACGAACCTCCTCATTGATTCCTGGCCAGTGGAAACGGAGCTTGATCCGCTCTAGGGTTTTTTTGGTGCCCAAGTGGCCACCTAGGAGGTGCGCGTGTGCTAACTCACACACCTGCCGCTGGTAGGCCCGCGGGATTAGCAGCAGCCTTCTCTCCTGTCCATCATGCATTGCTACGCGATAGAGGTCATTGTCTAGCACAAAGTGAGGACCCTGTGGCATTGACTGGTTTGTGCACTGGCCGTTGACTAGGACCACTGCATTTTTTGCAAATTTCAGGGAGTCGGCACACCACTGCTTCCCTTTAAAGGAGTCCGGCGTCTCTCTAAATTGGAACCGCAAAAGGGAGAGAGGGTCTGCACTGACCTCAATGGGCATGGTTTCCTCCCGCTCCGCCGCGGCTCTGGTTGATGACGTGTCAGCACGCAATGGCCCGGGAGTTGCCACGTCACCAAGGACGGCCGTTTTGTCTCTCTCTGCCGGCTGATTACATGGCGTGGAGGCAGCTTGAGATGGCTCATCTCCGTCCATGATTAGGCCCAAGTTAACCCCAGGAGTGGTATGTGTCTCACCGCTTTTGATATTAGGCCAGTCCCGACCTAGTATCACCAGGTGTGGAGGATCAGGAAGGATTGCCACAGTTACTTTCTGAACTGATCCTCCGTAGCTGATAACACAAGCGGCGGTCCTGTACCAGTGGGTTTCCCCGTGAACACAGGTTATACCGGCCTTAAATTTCAACCACTGTTGTGGTAGCACAAATCAGTGGGCAACAATGGAAATGTTGCTAACGGTATCGAACAGAGCAGAAGTTTTATTCCCGTTAATGATCACCACGCCTATGTGTGGAACCGCCAATGAGTTTGTCAGAGCACACCAACCCCTCTTCCCCCTCCACCTGCATTCCACCTCATTCCCAAGCGGTTTGCATGCTCGCAGCCTTGGGGACATTGGCACAAGCTCTGGGTTGTACAGGGGGGGCTAGGTTTTGGGATGTACTCCGGCTGAGTTCGGCCAAGGGACGGTTCAGCTCCCCCAGATTGTGAGGCCGTCCTTTGTTTTTCTATGAGCTCTGCCATGTTTTTGAACTGTCTACCCCAGACCAGCTGGGTGAAGGCCCGGGTAGTGTGTCCAGAAGCAGATAGCAAGCCACCTGCTCTATTATTTGAAAGGGCTTGAGTTCCTGTGGCCGTAGCCATTGCCCTACCTTTGCCCATAGGGACCAGGATTGTTGTGGGGTTGGCTGCTCTGGGTCAAACCTCCAGTTTTTCATGCTACTCACCTACCAGTCTGGGGCACCCCTAGGTGGAAATTGGGGCTCAGGCTTCACAAAGAGGCGGGCACTCTCCTCCGAGAGAGCATAAACAGCCCTCTTCACCTCCCCTTTCCAAAGCAGCCCAAGTCTGTGAGCCCCTTCCGAACACTCTCTGGCCTGCCTAGGTTGCCTAGTGGAGCATACCGGGAGCAGAGCCTGTACCGGGCCACTCCGAAACACGGGACACCCTCCTCACCTGGAAACTCGGTCCCAGTACGCTCCCACCTGGATGTGTTGCAGGTCCTGTCCCCTTCTCTTCCAGGACTTTTCGATCCTGCCGCCTACGCCAATGTCACAATAATGAGACATACTCAGATAAAGATTTGGGGCAGCCACCCGTATAATCTGGTATCCTGGCTGCAAAGTCATTCTTTTATGAAAATACACAGCACTGAAGTGCATACAGACGAGTCCAAAACAAGACTGAGGATTTAGGGAAAAGGGACAGGCTTTTAAAGGGGAAGACAAGAAGTGATGTCATAAGGATCAGGCTCATGTTCTTTTGTCATTGGTTCGAGCCCGGACATGACATCACAGGGGCCGGAGCCGGTAAGGTCTCCTTCCATTGGCTTCGTCCCGGAAGTGACGTTAAGAGAGCCAGATGGAATCTCCTGGGAATGGTCTACAGGAAGGAGAGAAAACAAGTCAGTGCAGTCTGCCAGCTCCCAGCATGCCTCAGAACTGCCATCACTCAAGCCCTTTAGCTGCCTCTCATGCGCACGTGTGTGACAATATGTATATATGTATATGTGTATATGTATATATATGTTTATATATGTGTGTGTGTGTATGTATATATATATATGTATGTGTGTATATATGTATGTGTGTATATGTATGTGTGTATATATGTAGATATGTGTGTATATATATATGTATATATATATGTGGATGTATGTGTGTATATATATATATACTAGCAGAATACCCACGCTTCACAGCGGAGAAGTAGTGTGTTAAAGAAGTTCTGAAAAAGAAAAGGAAAAATTTAAAAAATAATGTAACATGATTGTTAATGTAATTGTTTTGTCATTAATATGAGTGTTGTTCTCATATCTATGAATATATATATCTATATCTATATATCTATATATATATATGTCTATCTATATATATATATATATATATATATATATATATATATATATATATATATATATATATCAAAATACCCACGCTTGGCAGTGGAGAAGTAAAAAGAAAAGGAAACATTTTATTAATAATATAACATGATTGACAATGTAATTGTTTTGTCATTGTCATGAGTGTTGCTGGCATATATATATATATATATATATATATATACATACATGTGTACATATAAACACACACATATATACTATGAGGTGCCAAACAGGCAAATACATTGATTTTGTGAATATATAAAGTCAAAACTTGAATATATAAAGTCATTCCCGAATATATAAAGTCAAAACCTGAATATATAAATTCAGCGTCGGAATATATAAAGTCATTCCTGATTATATAAAGTCAACATCGGAGTATATAAACTCACTCCTGAATATATAAAGTGAAAGTCAAAATCTATTGATTGAAACGACATTGAACTGAACTAAGTTAACAAAAATGTATTCAGAAAAATAAATTAAAAAAACACTGTTCGGTTAATGTTTTGAAAATGATGCATGTGCCCTGCCCAGGATTGATTCCTGCCTTGCGCCCAGTGTTGGCTGGGATTGGCTCCAGCAGACCTCCGTGACCCTGTGGTCGGATTCAACGGGTTGGGAAATGGATGGATATTCCAGCGCTGACTTTGTATATTCCGGACGCTGACTTTATATATTTAAGTTTTGACTTTATATATTCCAGCGCTGACTTTATATATTCCAGCGCTGACTTTATATATTCAAGTTTTGACTTTATTTATTCCGACAGTGACTTTATATAATCAAGGTTTGACTTTATATATTCGGGAATGACTTTATATATAAAAGTTTTGACTTTATATAGTTAAATTTATTCATCATTGCATAACTTTTTCTTTACCATAGAAATTTAAAGACTAAATTCAACTTCCATTCCTACCAAAGATATTTCTGGCGACTAAATAGAAGCTACTTATATCCAAATTCGAGCTATTGAGCTGTCGCCTGCCTGCCTGCCTGAATAAGTCACCCTCGCTTCACTCTTACTTTTTTACCGTTCATTTAATCATGGTTAGTGGCGGGAAAATTATAAAATGGAAGGAGGATTACACTGAGTATGGCTTTACCAAAACAATTATTGATGGCTTAATCGATTATTCATAAAGCTTCAATTGGTGATCTGTTTTTCTGTGTTAACCTCATATTTTTTCATACTTCTTCTCAAACCAAGGGGGTGCGAGGCTAAAATGAATCGGGAAGCGATGATCAATGTAATCAGTGTACCAGGAAATCATGCATTGACAAAAGTTCCCCTTTGCTTGTGATTAAATGCGTGATTTTTTTAACGCGTTATGGAGCACATGCATCGAAGCTTCTCAGCTGTGCTTGTGCTAAGAAAAGGAAACATTTTAAAAATAACGTAACACGATTGTCAATGTAACCTTTTGTAAGTAGTGCCTGGAGAATTCAGAGTGTGGAGAAACTGTAGAGACAGCGTGTGTATTAACTTGTGGATTTTTCTGTGAGTATTTGGTGGCAGCGTCACAAAGTTGCTTCTGGAAGACTGCGTTAGCTGCGGAGCTCAGCTCAGAACGAAATGAGGTGAATGGGAGGGGAGATGATGACGTGACTCTCCCACCCGCCTTAACTGTCAATCCCCCCACAAAGACAGTCTCTCGGAATTTGCATAAGAACAGCCCTTCACCAGTAATTTTAACTTAGTTACAAAGTGATCAAAACTCTCGTTTATATCCTGCGTCCTCTCATTAAACTTGTATCCCGCATTAGCCGTGGGCATGACAAACGCCAGCGGCAGCCTGTCTATGAACTTAATTTAAACTTTAGGTTTACACCGTGCTTTGTTTCCGAAGTAGCTGCACTCTTATTGTTTTGCTGCCTTCTCAATTGTATAATGCATGTTTTTTTCAGCGCTTTTTGGAGCTCTTCCTTCTAAGTATTGCGTTGACAGTCAATTCACGTGATTACGTGGGAGGCGTAATGATGTCACACGAAACTCCGCCCCCCCACGACCATCGAAACTCAACTCCATTACATTATATGGAGAAAAATAGGTTCCATTTATGACCATTACGCGTAGAATTTCGAAATGAAACCTGCCCAACTTTTGTAAGTAAGCTGTAAGGAATGAGCCTGCCAAATTTCAGTCTTCCACCCACACGGGAAGTTGGAGAATTAGTGATGAGTCAGTGAGTGAGTCAGTCAGTCAGTGAGTGAGTGAGTCAGTGAGGGCTTTGCCTTTTATTAGTATAGATGTATACAGTGGAACCTCAGTTTACAAGTAACTTGGTTTACGAGTGTTTTGCAAGACGAGCAAAAATTTTTAATAAATTTTGACTTGATAAACGAGCGATGTCTTGCAATATGAGTAGTATGGATACAGCCCAGCGCGTCTCTCTCTCTCTCTGTCCTTATCTCGCTCGCTCGCCCAGCGCGTCTCTCTCCTTATTTCGCTCACTCGCTCGCCCAGCGTGTTTCTCTCTCTCTCCTTATCTCGCTTGCCCAGCGCGTCTCTCTCTCTCTCCTTATCTAGTTTGCTCGCTCGCCCAGCGTGTCTCTCTCTCTCTCCTTATCTCGCTTGCTCGCTTGCCCGTCTCTCTCTCTGGCAATTGTCTCCTATTCTCCGTCTGAGTCTGTGTATACTGTTTACTACTGCATTGTGACTGTGTGTGTGTGCACGCTGTGAAGTGCGAGTCCCCATCTTGCTCCCCAAAACACGAAGCTGAGTCTTAGTACTTTAACACCAGCTTCATTCAGCTTGAAACAGCAACAGCGCTGTTATTTATTGTAGCGGGATCTTTATAATGTTCCTTGTATGACCCATTGACGACAGGCGCTTATAGCATGTCTGCGATCTTTTTGGATGCGCTTATATGGTGAACTGCTACAGCGCTGGGAGACTGCGATTGCTTTGGGACGCTCTTCAGCGTGTCGTCCCGTTGGGTGGAATCCCACATGAGTTTAGAAACTCACACCAGCCATGATTCTTTTTAAAGGTAAAGTGCAGGTTAATTTGTATTATGTATTTTACTTTATATTTTGTATTAATCATTTTTATATGAATAGATTTGGGTTGTGGAACGAATCATCTGAGTTTTCATTATTTCTTATGGGGAAAATCCGCTTTGATATACGAGTGCTTTGGATTGCGAGCACGTTTCCAGAAAGAATTATGCTCACAAACCGAGGTTCCACTGTATATGTTTGTGTGTAAATATATAGATATGTTGTCACGCACGTGGGAGTAGGGGGCCACGGACGGACCTAAACGGTATAGTAAACTCATATGCCAGAAAGGGAATGGCGGGGTACTAACCTTTCTCTCTTTGTTTCCTGCAGAAAGAAAGACGCACCACCGCCATGAATCTGCCTGCATCAATACCCACACACCGCTACTTCTGCCCTACCTCTGTCAACTCCTGATGACGTCAGCAATCCCACCATCCATCTCGGCTTCTACCCAGCATACCTCTCTACTTCCGGTCCCTCCTCATAAATGTTTCTCCTCCGCCATGTTTTAATGTCAGATGTGTGGTGAATATCTGTACTGACTTTGACCGCAATTTACTGGCATATTTTTATGTTTTACAGTATACGGGGCCGGAAACCCCAAACCTTTATGTTCGTTTAGTCTTTCTTTTACAGTGGCGTAGCCGGCAGGATTGAAAACGTCCGTAAATGTCAGAAGGACAGGACCTCAACAGCGTACTGCAAGGGATGGCGTCACCAATCCAGTCCCTACAACTTGAGCAGGCCGCAACAAAGCGGGAACTTGAAGAGACCAAAGCAAGGTTGGCCGCTGCAGAGACCGTAAGACCGGATCTGCCTCGACCTCCACCTCCTCCGATCGTCCCACTAACCGAGGCGGACGATATCGAGTCCTATCTGGGCATATTTGAGAGGATGGCCACCCAGAACAAGTGGCAGCGGGCCGAGTGGGCGTCCATCTTGGCACCGTATCTGAAGGGTGCCGCACAGCGAGCCTATTACGACCTCCCTGAGGAGGAGCCTGCAAATTATGACCTCCTGAAAGCGGAGATCCTAGGGCGCTACGGCATTACATCGGACCACAGGCGAGCGAGTGGCATAACTGCCCAGAATTCTGGGGCAAGATGGGGCACTGGCTACGGCCCGAAGGTCCCCAAGCTCGGAAAGTAGTCGAACAAGTGGCATGTGAGGGGCTAGTCAATGCCATGCCCAGTTATCTCGCCCAGCAGGTCCGACGACACCCATTCAAGGACATGAAGGGTCTCCTGGACGTCGTGGAATGTCAGCTTGCGGTACACCGAACCGGGGGGGGTCAAAAAGGTCAGCTCGCGGGGCCTGACCGGGTCGTGCCGTTATCCCCGAGCACACTCGCCGCGCTGCAGAATCTCCAACAAAGCCCAGAGAAAAGCTGGCCTCCCCGCGCTGTTTCAAGTGTGGTGAGGCCGGACATCTATTACCAGCCTGCCCGTTAAACGTCAAGCCTATGGACTGCAGTTGGGCCACCACTGAAAGGTACTGTACTCTGTCACATCCCCTGGTGATCCCTAATATGGGAAATGGTATTGGTGAATGGACACTTGGTAGTCGCCCTATTTGATTCCGGCAGCAACATGACCATTGTGGCTCGCCGCTATATTCTGCCGCAACAGTGGCTAAAGCAGAAGTTACAGGTCACTTGTGTACATGGTAAGACCAGGTTGTATCATTCCGCAAAGTGTTACATTTCCTGGAAAGGGGACTTAAGTCGGTTGTCAGTTGCTGTATTACCTGTGCCCCCTTTACCAGTGATTTTGGGATACGACTGGTCACATAATACTAGCAGTAGAATAACAACCACTCCTGTAGCCTCGTTGGGTCTGGTTATGGATGGGCGGGGCACCCTCCCCGTCCTCCCCGTGACCCCCATGCCGTGTACGCAGGCAGACAGTGATGACGTAGAAAGCCAGGGGGAAGATTCTCAGGTGACGGACCCTGACCTGGAAGTATCTGCCGGTGAGGGCACGAGCGGAGGAACCATTGTTTCCCCGAGCCACAAGATCCTCTAGATAGCATGGATCATCAGTTTAGATCCACGCCTGCGTCATTTAAAAGGGAACAGTGAAATGATAATTTCCCTGAAGTTTGCCAGGAATGCTATTGTTTTCCCTGGCAGCCGCCCGGCTGACAATTCCATACCTCGGGAGCCCTACTTTGTTTTAGAAAATGATCTGTTGTATTGAGTCGCGACGCATGAGGGCGAGGTACGGAAGTTGTTGCTAGTACCGTGTACCTTCCGGCGGGAGGTTTGTGAACTAGCTCATGCCCACCTCCTAGGCGCCCACCTTGGGGCCGAAAAAACCTTGGAGAGGATAAAGCTCAGTTTTTATTGGCCCGGAATTAAGGAGGAGGTCCAATGTTTCTGTCAGTCCTGCCCAGAATGCCAGACACGTCAGATACCTAGGAGGTACCGTGCGCCTCTCGTTCCAATACCCCCGATTGACATCCCCTTTGACAGGATATGGGTGGACCTTGTAGGACCCCTGGAGCCCTCGAACCGTGGCCATAAATATATATTGGTCATGGTCAATTACGCGACTCGGTATCCAGAGGCGGTTCCACTGCACTCCGCTAACACGAAAAACATCGCACGGGAATTGGTCAGCCTATTTTCTAGAGTGGGAATACCCAAAGAAGTCCTCATGGACCAGGGTACGCCCTTTACCTCGGATACGTTCAGGGAGGTTGCCTGGTAACTCCATATTAAGCATCTGAAGACATCTGTCTATCACCTGCAAACAGACGGGCTGGTGGAACGTTTCAATCAGACTCTCAAGCAGATGCTGCGTAAGGTAGTCAGCGCAGACGGTAGGAACTGGGATCAGTTCTTGCCTCTCGTGCTTTTTGCTTACCGGGAAGTACCTCAAGCCTCCACGGGTTTCTCCCCATTTGAACTATTATATGGATGTCAACCTCGGGGACTTTTGGATATAATAAAAGAAGGATGGGAAGCCAAGGCTCTGCCCTCCACGAACGTATTTGAGTATGTGGCGCAACTGCGCGACAGACTAAACAAAATTAGACCTCTGCTAAAAGATCATATGACTCGCGCACAAGCAGCGCAAGCACAGTGTTATAATCGCAATTCGACTCTCCGGGAGTTCCATCCTGGGTACCGAGTGATGGTGCTCGTTCCCACCTCCCACTCCAAATTATTGGCTCATTGGCAAGGGCCATATGAGGTTAAGGAAAGAAAGGGGCTCGTCGATTATTTGGTGAAACAGCTGAATCATCGTCAGAGCGAGAGGGTATACCATGTAAACTTGTTAAAACCTTGGAGAGACAGGGAGGAACCTCCCGACTCCGGTAGAGCCCTCTACCCATTTCGCTTGCACATCAGCCCTTAACCTCGGACCAGACCTAACGCCCCTACAGCGGCAGGAGCTAAAATAAACGATCCTGTCCGTTCCCAAAGTGGTGAGCAAATCACCGGGCCGTACTTCACTGATTAAGCATGACATCATCACAGAGCCCGGGGTGGAGTCCAGGAGAGACCCTACCGCCTCCCGGAAGCAACACGCGCAGAGGTAGAACTCAAAACCCAACGGATGTTGGACATGGACATTATTGAAGAGGGTCATAGTCCCTGGTCTAGTCCTAATGCTCTCGTTTCCAAGCCAGATGACTCCTGGAGATTCTGTAACGACTTTAGACGTCTTAATCAGGTCTCCAAATTCGATGCCTACCCGATGCCCCAGGTAGATGACCTCATTGAACGATTGGGTACGGCTCAATATTTGACTACCCTTGACATAACTAAAGGGTACTGGCAAATTCCCCTAACGGCATCCGCCAAAGAGAAAACTGCCTTCAGTACCCCTAGTGGGCATTGGCAATATAAGGTCCTTCCATTTGGGCTACACGGGGCACCAGCGACCTTCCAACGTCTGGTAGACAGAGTACTAAAGCCCCACCAGTCCTATTGTGCCGCCTACCTGGATGACGTGGTCATCTATTCCGGCACCTGGGAGGAGCATCTATTGCAGGTATTCACTGTCCTCACGACGCTAGCGAAGGCCGGCCTCTGCATTAATCCCCGCAAATGCTTCTTCGGCTTGAAAGAGGCCAAATATTTAGGCTACCTAGTGGGACGGGGACAGGTGAAACCACAATGTTCCAAAGTGAAAGACATCCTGGAATGGCCCCGTCCCAATACCAAGAGACAGGTGCAGGCTTTCTTAGGGCTAGCAGGGTACTACCACCGGTTCGTGCCCCACTTCTCTGAAAGGGCAGCACCCTTGACTAATTTAACAAAGAAGGGGGCTCCTTTATATGTGGTATGTAATGACAAAGCGGAACGAGCATTCAGTGACCTAAAGAAGGCCTTAACCTTGGCACCAATATTATAAACCCTTGATTTTTCTCTGCCCTTTATTTTCCAGACCGATGCTTCAGACACAGGCCTGGGCGCCATGTTGAGCGAAAGCATCGATGGTGTCAAGCACCCCGTGATCTACCTGAGCCAGAAATTGCTGGACCGGGAGACCAGGTATGCGGCAGTGGAGAGGGAAGCCTTGGCCATTAAGTGGGCGGGGACTCATCTGCGGTATTACCTGTTGGGTCACAAGTTCACTCTAGTGACTGACCACGCTGCCCTTCAGTGGATGTCACTTCATAAGGAGTCGAATCCCCATATCACCAGGTGGTTTTGTGACCTGCAGCCATACAAGTTCACCGTCACTTATTGTCGGGGAAACCTTCAGGCCAATGCCGATGCCCTCTCCCGGATACACAACCTCTCGCTTCGGTCCGCCCGACCTGACGGGTCTGGGCTGAGGGGGGGTTCGTGTCACCCACGTACGAGTAGGGGGCCGCAGACGGACCAAAATGGTATCGTAAACTCATATGCCAGAAGGGAATAGCGGGGTACTAACCTTTCTCTCTTTGTTTCCTGCAGAAAGAAAGATGCACCACCGCCATGAATCTGCCTCATAAATGTTTCTCCTCCGCCATGTTTTAATGTCATCTGTGTGGTGCATATCTGTACTGACTTTGACCGCAATTTATTGGCATATTTTTACTATTTTACAGTATACGGGGCCAGAAACCCCAAACCTTTATGTTTGTTTTGTCTTTCTTTTACAATGTGTATATGTATATACAGTATGTAGATATGTATGTATATGTATATATATGGTTATATGTGTGTGTGTGTGTGTGTGTATATATATATACTGTATATATATATATATATATATATATATATATAAACAATTACATTGACAATCATGTTACTTTATTTTCAAAATGTTTCCTTTTCTTTTTCATTACTTCTTTAACAAACTACTCTGCTGCAAAGTGCGAGTATTGTGCTTGTGGAATATAAATGAAACTCTTAGGCATCATAGAATAGCACAATCCTTAAACAAAACATAGTAATAAGGAAAATAATGCAATGGTCTCTGTTCAAGTAGTTAATTCTTACTACTGTTTATCACACCCTTTAGCATCAATGATAGCATGTCGATGAGGCCCCTGGTTTTCTCAGGTGACAGAGCTGCCCATTCTTCTTGGAAAAAAGCCTCCACATCCCATCCAAACCCCCAAAGTGGCTCGATGAAATTGAGGTCAGGAGACTGTGATGGGCACCTTCACTTTTCTTTGCTGTAGCCACTAAAGGGTCAACTTGGCCTTGTGTTTTTGATCATTGTCACAAGATCCAAGTGCTTCCTAACTGATGAATGCATTGTCCTCCAATATTTTCTAGTAACATGCTGCATTCATCTTGCCATCAAGTTTCACTAAGTTACCTATGCCACTGTAGCTCAACACACCCCCAGAACATCAGAGATCCACCTCCAGCAGGGATGGTGTACTTTTCGTCATGAGCCTTGTTACATCCTCTCTGAACATAGTGTTTATTGTTGTGACCATAAGGGTCAAAAGTTTTGAGGTTTGTCTAGATGCTGTTTGACACATTGTGAGAGGGCTGTTTTGTGGCTTTGGCACATTAAAGGTTTTTTTTTTTCTTGCAACTCGACCATGCAGCCCATTTTTGTTCAAGTACCTCCTTATTATACATCTTGAAACAGCAACACCACTTGTTTGTAGAAAAGTCTGTATCCCAGCTGAAGTGGCTTGTGGGTTATCTTGGCAGCTCGACAAATGATCCTGGCAGTTGTAGTTGAAATCTTGGTTGGTTTAACTGACCATGGCTTGGTAACAACAGAACTTTCCACTTTTTTATCAGATTGTGAACACTACTGACATGCATTTTCAGATTTTCAGATGCAGTAGTTCTGTGTTTTCCATAAGTTTTGTACATCATTTGATCCGCGTTTTTATTACTTTTGTTTGCTAGATTTTAATATCATGTATAAAATGACCAGATTTTCTAACACACTGAGAATGGAATATTTAGAGATCATTACAGTGCAGCATTTAGTACATTCAGTAAGTCCATTTGGGACTCATTGTGCCTCAACTTATATAAAATATACTGTAGATTGGCACTGAGTTTATATATTTTGACACAAGGACCAGAGAGGCACAAAGCTGGACTGGAGGAATAGGCAGCCTGCGGTGAACTAAAGTAGTGAGTGCATTTAATATATCATTTGAAATAGTCTGGAGCGAGTTTGCAACCTTGCAAAGCATCTTGGGGTGCTGGGGAAAAAAATGTTTATTTAAGCTGACTGGGAGGTGAATTTTCAGGAGATAATTCAGCAAACGGGGTCTGCAAAAAACACTCTTTGGTGGCCCCCCTACAGGGCTACTGCCAAGGTAAGCCCTTTAAGCCCTTTCTATATTCCAGCCCTGTATAACATAGATTTATTTGCAAACATATATGACACATTTAAAAATCAAAGAAAGCCACTGCGATGCCCAGTGTCACTTGGAGTTTGCATCAGAATGTCCGATTTTACAAAATAACTGGACATTAACATCAATGTCATTTAAAAGGACTGACCTGTGCACTGATGTGATGAATGTAGTTTACATAGCACTGCTTTTTATTCACACTCAAGTGCAGTATATTGCACCCATGACATTTAGGAAGCTGAAAATAACATTATCTAATGTCACTGATATTTTGAATAAATGGATTCCACAGAGATTCACTTACCAAAACAAAAGTCAAATTGATGCACACAGGTCAGGCATTTTCTCAGCAAGCTGACTTCGTTATGTCTGGCTTCAACTAATTGCAAAGAAAGTTGTATTTTGCAATACTATAGCTATTACGAAATGCCAAGAGGTCTGTGCTGTCCTTTAACTATTTGTTACAGACAATCTGAGCTCCCTCATTCAATGGATTTTCAAGAAATCTGGATGATCCTACATGCTTGTTGAAAGTAAACTGACTTTTTAAGCACTGAATGTAACCACAAGCATCTGTGTGAAAATTATTAGGGTTTGGACCAGAGAAGATGAAAAATTTTGTAATGAGTTCTTCTATCTTACAAAATATTATTTAACTCAGTATATCACCAAATTTTTTATATTTTACTATTGGGATAAAAATACAAATTAACTTTTATAAAATAATAAAGAAATCAATTTGATTTCATCATTGAGGTATGAAATTTAATCTATTAATATATGTTACAATATATGTATTATTTTACAATGTACAGTGGAACCTCAGTTTGCGAGTAACTTGGTTTACAAGTGTTTTGCAAGACGAGCTAAATTTTTTAATAAATTTTGACTTGATAAACAAGCGATGTCTTGCAATACGAGTAGTATGGATACAGTTTATCTGCTGATCATCATGTGATCACAACTGAGCAGATTGTTCTTCTTTCTCCTTATCTCTCTCGCTCACCGCGCGCATCTCTCTCTCTCCTTATCTCTCTCGCTCTTGCGTATCTCTCTCTCTTCTTATCTCTCTTGCTCGCTCGCTTGCGTCTCTCTCTCTCTCCTTATCTCGCTCGCTTGCGCACGTCTCTCTCTTCTCTTGAGGCCAAGCGTCTCCTATTCTCCGTCTGAGTCTGCGTGCCTCACTCATATAGTCAACAGCCATACGAGCATATACTGTTTACTACAGCATTGTGACTGTGTGTGTGTGTGTGTGTGTGCTGGGAAGTGCAAGTCCCTGTCTTGCGCCCCAAAACACGAAGCCGTGTCTCAGTACTTTAACAACAACAGGTTTATTCAGCTTGAAACAGCAACAGCGCGGTTATTTATTGTAGCGGGATCTTTATAATGTTTCTTGTATCACCCATCGATGGCAGTTGCTTACAGCATGTCTGCGATCTTTTTGGATACGCTTATACGGCGAACTGCTACAGCGCTGGGCAACTGTGATTGCTTTGGGACACTCTTCCACATGTCATTCCGTTGGGTGGAATCCCACAAGAGTTAGAAACTCACTCACACTAGCCATGATTCTTTTTTAAAGGTAAAGTGCAGGTTAATTTGTTTTATGTATTTTTACTTTACATTTTGTATTAATCATTTTTATATGAATAGTTTTGGGTTGTGGAATGAATCATCTGAGTTTCCATTATTTCTTATGGGGAAATTCACTTTGATATACGAGTGCTTTGGACTGCGAGAACGTTTCTGGAACGAATTATGCTCACAAACCGAGGTTCCACTGTACATACAAATATTTGTGTGGCACGGTGGGTAGCACTGCTGCCTCGCACTTAGGAGACCCGGGTTTGCTTCCCGGGTCCTCCCTGTGTGGAGTTTGCATGTTCTCCCCGTATCTGCGTGGGTTTCCTCTGGGTGCTCTGGTTTCCTTCCACAGTCCAAAGACATGCAGGTTAAGTGCATTGGTGATCCTAAATTGTCCCTGGTGTGTGTGTGTGCGCCCTGTGGTGGGCTGGCGCCCTACCTTGGGTTTGTTTCCTGCCTTGTGCCCTGTGTTGGCTGGGATTGGCTCCAGCAGACCCCCGTGACCCTGTAGTTAGAATATAGCGGGTTGGATAATGGATGGATGGAGGATTATATATATTGTTACACACATCCGATTAGTAGGAAGCTGAATGGACCAAGTGGAAGTAATTACCCACCTAGCCAGGGGGTGGCGGGGTGTGCTAAACCTCCTTCTGTTGTCTCTGCAGACCAAATAAGGGAAAACATGCCTGACTCAACCATAGACATATATAGCTAAACATTCACTGTGTTGCCCAGTTGACACGATACGTCAGCGCATCTGCCATATTGTGGATACAGGTAGACGTGGAAACTGGGTTTTCTGATAAAAAAACAATAATGTTTAAAACAGTATCGTTTAAATACAACTGATTTTGTCAAGTCATTTAAATGCAATTATTTATATCCATTTATACACTAATAATGGCAGTTATTAAATAATAATAATTATTATTATTATTAAATAATTCCTCCCATATAAGTAACATTTCTCGGACTGCCTTCTTCCATGTCTGAAACATTTCTAGACTTCGTCCTTTTCTTATGCAACATAGTACTAAAGTATTGGTTAATGCCCGAGTCACCTCACGTATAGATTACTGTAATGCTATTCTATCTGGCATCCAACAAAAACTTATCCATCGCTTATAACTTCTTCAAAATTCTGCTGCCAGGATAATAACCTGCTATTCTAAATCCACTGAACATATCACACCTATTCTCTCTCAACTTCACTGGCTCCCTGTTAACTACAGAATACAATAGAAAATACTGCTCTTAACATTTAAAACTCTCTACAACCTTTCTCCCCACTGATCTCCTACAGACCTACACTCCCACTCGCTCACTCAGATCCTCATCTACAGCTGTACTTTCTGTACCACACATCAAACTCTGTTCTATGGGAGCTCAAGCGTCACTCATAGTGCTCCTCAACTCAGGAATTATCTTCCCTGTCATATACATCAGCTCGATTCAACACATTTTAAAACTGCCCTCAAACCTTATCTTTTCAAACTGGCATACCAACTGTGAATTTTGCACTGTTACTGCCAGTTATCTTTGTTTGTTTGCTAATTATTGCTTTTTGATTTATAATTCTCTTGTTTTAATTTTACTAATGTTGTTTAATTTTATTGTAAGTTGGCCTTGAGTGCTAAGAAAGGCACCTATTAAATAAAATGTATTATTATTATTAATTACTGAGACGAAAACTTGACCAATGTTTGAAAGTCAAAATAGTAAGACTGCAACTGGCAGTCTGGTCTTTCATTTAACAGTGAAATGATACACTCAATGACAAAAATAAGCAATTTTATTGTATACAAATTGGTTTAATAATTTCTGGAAACATTTAACTCGTTCCTCTCTTAATCTCTCTCTCTCACACACACACGCACGCACACACACACACACAATGTAGTTACTTAAATATATACATGATAGGATCTAAAATCCTTGAAACAGAACTGTCTTACATTGTTTTTTCCATGTGATGCCACTCTGTAATTTGAGAGTATTCAGTCTGGCAAAATGGTGCAGCCTTAGTTTGTGGAAGACAGACACAACTAAGGACATGAGCATGAAATGATGGTTGTCAATTTCAAACTGTTTCCTCAATGTGCTCCTTGAGAAAAAACAAATCATCTGAACCAATCTCAGCCTGAACAAACTGATTGAACAAAGATACACTGACAGCTTGCCCTAATGTTGACTGTCGGATAACACGCTCAGCTACTTTGACCACCTTGACTGTACCCTCAGATGGAATCATCAAACCTCCTTTGTTTTTTAATGTGAGCAAGTGGTAACTTTGATCATATGATGTCAGTACAGCATCTGTTACCAAACTAGCATGGCACACATCACAGGATAGCTTTCTCAAAATCCTGTCTAAGGGCTACCTCCCACTGCTTCCTGAGGTGGATTTCTTTGGGAACCCTTCAAAGTTTGAGAAATGTTAACAGCTAACAACAATCTACATAGTTAGTGACTAAATATGTTTAGCCAAAACATTGTTTGGAGGCTCATTTGAGCACATAAATGTATAGCTTTGCTAGCTTAGCCTGGCGTAGCTAAAGTTAAGATTATAAAACGGGATTTTCTAATGGCCAAATATAAAACAATTGTTCAGTCTTACCTATGAAATGTAATCCCCTGGGATCTGGTTTAGAGCGTACAGCGGTTTGTACAATCCCAAGCAGCACATGCTTAAGGCATCTTTATTCATTACTTCACTCCATGGTAGTGCCACTCCCAATATGGCAGTGATGTTGAAGTACGATGGTGCTGGTCATGCGGTGTCTAGTAATTCTATGTCCATGGATTCAACATCAATGACATCACTTCCGGTTCCATTGCCAAGACTGATATCACTTCTGGTTCCGGCACATAGAACAAAATCACTTCCAGCTCTGGCCCTAGATGACACCACTTCCAGTTTCGGCTTTTAAAGTTGCCATCTTTTCACTGCTCAAGGAGTTCAGTTGTGGAACTCAAACAGAACACTTCATTGTTTATTTCAATACCCTTTTGCAGCAAGGGACAATATAAGAGTGGCTGTCCCAAAATGTTTTTGTGTGTTGAGACTGATTCTTTTGCTATATATATATATATATATATATATATATATATATATATATATATATATATATATATATATATATATATATAGTCACACACGGGGAAAGAAGCTAAAGGGCTCTAATGAGGGAAATTCCATGCCGGACCAAAGGGGGGCAGAGTGTGTTGACCCTTTCTCTTCTTCTACTGCAGACCATTCTCAGGAAATCCCACCTTGCCTCAATGACGTCATTTCTGTTCCGGCCCAGATTACGTCACTTCTTCTCCCTCTCCTTAAATACCACCATTTTCCACCTATGCATCAGTTCCGTTTTGAACTCCGTGAAATCAATTGTTTTACTGTGTTGTAACCACTTATAATATACGGGCTGGCTACTCCAAACCTTTATGTGGCTCCTTCATGTTCTTGTTGTGAATATATACAGTACAGGCCAAAAATATGGACACACCTCCACATGCAATGTGTTTTCTTTATTTGCATGACCATTTAGATTGGTAGATTCTCACTGAAGGCAGCAAAACTATGAATGAACACATGTGGAGTTATGTACTTAACAAAAAAAGGTGGAATAACTGAAAACATGTTTTATATTCTAGTTTCTTCAAAACAGCCACCCTTTGCTCTGATTACTGCTTTGCACACTCTTGGCATTCTCTCGATGAGCTTCAACAGGTAGTCACCTGAAATAAAACCATATATATATACAGTATATACCAATAATTATTTGTTAAGGATCTCTTTGTATACCACGTTATCAGTTCGGCACTCTGGTTGTAATATGACCAAGCTGTGCTCTGAGCTTACACTTGAGCATGCAACGCACAATTGGGCATGTGAAAAGTAATCTTGTCTCAAATCACACAGCTTGGATTCCTGCTGTCATAATCGGTTTGAGTTTCATGGTTTGTTTCATTTATGACAGTATTTGGAGGACTTGTTGTGTTGAAGTTACATTTAGCATCTTTCAAGCATTGTAAGCATACAACCGGTTTTATCGATAACTTCGCATCCAGCTATTGAGAGTTTAAACATTCATAAACATCAAAGTGTCCACTACTGAAATCGTCACCTGTGAATCTAAGATGTTTAAGACACATTGGTGGTTGTCGAAAGGTGTAAAATATTTAGCCATTGTGGTACACTTTAAAGCCACAACCGAACAATTCAGCTGCAGCCATCAACTAACATGCAGGACCATAGGTGAAGGGCTTAAGCATTTCACTCTTATAGTGCTCCTGTGTAGAATAATTATCTCCTGCACCATCATCAGTCCACACCTTGAACCTGTCCCAGTCATTCAATACATAAGACACAATGTTCCTCCAGATATCAAGAGTGAGCTTGATATGGCCGTGCAATATGTAACACAGAGAATGGAAAAGTAACAAAGACCATTGGAAAGTTCAAAATGGCGGCTGACAGTGGCGTCATACCACCAAAATAAGTATGTACATCAGTTTCGGTTAGCGCAGGAAAGCCACCTACCAAATTTCGTGAAGATGGGGCCATAAATCAGAAAATTCAACATGGCAGACGTTGTCAACCATTATGACCGTTACGCTGTGAATTTCGAAATGAAACCTGCTTAACTTTTGTAAGTAAGCTGTAAGGAATGAGCCTGCCAAATTTCAGCCTTCTACCTACAAGGGAAGTTGGAGAATTAGTGATGAGTGAGTGAGTGAGTCAGTCAGTCAGTCAGTCAGTGATAGTTTTATTAGCATATATATATATATACAGTATATATACTGTATATACAGTATATACTAGCAAAATACCAGGCTTCAGAAATGAGAAGTAGTGTGTTAAAGAAGTAATGAAAAAGAAAAGGAAACATTTTAATGTAACATGATTGACAATGTAATTGTGTTGTCATTGTCATGAGTGTTGCTGGCATATATATATATATATATATACATATATCTCCATCCATCTATTCTCCAACCCGCTGAATCTGAATACAGGGTCACGGGGGTCTGCTGGAGCCAATCCCAGCCAACACAGGGCACAAGGCAGTAACCAATTTTGGGCAGGGTGCCAACCCACCACAGGACACACACAAACACCCACACACCAAGCACACACTAGGGCCAATTTAGTAACGCCAATCCACCTAACCAGCTTGTCTTTGAATTGTGGGAGGAAACCAGAGCGCCCGGAGGAAACCCACGCAGACAAGGGGAGAAGATGCAAAATCCACGCAGGGAGGACCTGGGAAGCAAACCCGGGTCTCCTAACTGCGAGGCAGCAGCGCTACCACTGCGCCACCGTGTCGCCTATATATATATAGTGTGTGTGTGTGTATATATATATATATATATATATATATATATATATATATATATATATATATATATATATATATATATATATATATATATATATATATATATATATATATACACACACACACACACATATAAACATATATATACACATTTTATATATATATTGTCACAAAACGAGTCAAAGACAGAAAAAGGTTTGGGGCAGCCACCCATGTAATTTGGTATCCTGGCTGCAACTTTGTTTCTTTCAAATACCAGCACTGAAGTGCTTACAACAGAGTCCAAAACAAGACTGACACAGAAGGGAAAAGGGAAGGCTTTTAAAGGGGGAGACAGGAAGTGAGGTCATAAGGGTCGGGCACGTGTTCATTGTTCATTGGTTTAGTCCCGGATGTGACATCAGGGGCGGAGCTGGCAAGGTCTGTCTCCATTGGCTCGGTCCCAGAAGTGACGCCCAGAGAGACAGGTGGAACCTCCCGGGTTAGGTCTACAGGAAGTGAGAAAGAGAGTTAGTGCGCTCTGCCACATCCCGCATGGCTCAGAACTGCCTTCACTGAGCCCTTTAGCTGCCTCCCATGCGCTGCAGTGTGACAAGGCCCCCTCAGCCCAGACCCGGGTCGGGCGACCTTAACCGAGAGGTCGTAAACCCGAGAGAGCATCGGCGCTGGCATGGAGAGCACCCGACGATGAACGAGCGAAAACTTGTACGGCTGCAGGTCAAGAAACCACCGGGTGACCCGCGGATTCGACTCCTTGTGCAGGGCCATCCACTGTAGAGGTGCATGGTCCGTGACAAGGGTGAACTCACGGCCCAACAGGTAGTACCTCAGCTGAGTGATCGCCCATTTAATCGCCAGAGCCTCCCTCTCCACCGCCGCATACCTGGTCTCCGGTCCAACAGTTTCCGCTCAGGAACATGACGGGTGTTCACACCATCGACACTTTGGCTCAGCACGGCTCCCAGGCCTGTGTCCGGCGTCCGCCTGGAGGATGAAAGGCAAAGAAAAGTTAGGTGCCATCAAAATAGGTGCGGACGTAAGGGCCTTCTTCAAGTCACCAAATGCAGCGCCTGTTTTTGCAGTCCATACCACAATGTTCGGGGCCCTCTTCTTTGTTAAATCAGTCAAGGGCGCCGCTTTCTCCGAAAACCGGGGTCAAACCGGCGGTAGTACCCGCTAACCCGAAAGGCTTGGACCTGCCGCTTGGTTCATGGACGGGCCATTTCAGAATGGCATCAATTTTGGAGCACTGTGGCCTTACGGTACCCGACCCACCAGGTAGCCTAAATATTTGGCCTCGCTTAATCCAAAGAAACATTTCTTGGGATTAATCCGAGCCCGCCTCACCAAGTGTCCGTAATACCGCTTGGACATGCTGTAGGTGTTCCTTCCATGTGCTGGAATAGATGACCACGCCATCTAGGTAGGCAGCACTGTATGAGTTATGAGGTCAAGCACTTTGTCCACCAGACGCTGAAAGGTTGCTGGAGCCCCGTAACCCAAATGGAAGGACACGATACTGCCAGTGTCCGCTAGGGGTACTAAACGCGTTTTTCCTTCGGAGTCCGTTAAAGGAACCTGCCAGTACCCTTTGTCATGTCAAGTGTGGTCAGGTATTGAGCCTGTCCAAGCCTCTCGAGGAGGTCGCCCACGCGGCATTGGATAGGCATCAAATTGGGAGACTTGTTGCCGACGGAAGTCATTGCAGAACCTCCAACTCCGCCAGGCTTACCGACGAGCACAATGGGGCTGGACCAGGGACTATAACTCTCCTCAATACACCTAGTTCCAGCATGCGCTTGATCTCAAGCTCCACTTCAGCCTTTTTGCCTCGGGAAGACGGTACGGGCGTTCTCGACAACAACCCCGGCTCTGTCACAATGTTGTGCTCAATCAGAGAGGTCCTTCCGGGTGTTCACTGACTACCTCTCGAACGGTCCGGATAACTGTTTCCAGCTCCTGCCGCTGCCTGGGTCTCAAGTCTGCGCCAAAGTTAAGGTCGTGTGTGTGAGCGAAGAGTGAGCGGGCTGGCCGGAGGAGGGATCAGGGTCCCTGTCCTTCCACGGTTTCAGCAGGTTCACATGATATACCGCTCCTTTGGCCGACGATTGGGTTGACTCACCAAATAGTCGACCAGTCCCTTCCTCTCCTTAACTTCAGAGGGGCCCTGCCAGTGGGCAAGCAACTTAGAGTGGGAGGTAGGCACTAGGACCATGACCCGATCTCCCGGGTGGAACTCCCAAGAGACGTGCCGGTTGTAGTAGCGAACCTGTGCTGCTTGAGCCTCCTCCATGTGACTTTTAAGGACAGGCCGAATCTTTCCAAATCTATCGCAGAACTGCGCGATATACTCCAGTATGTTAGTGGTGGGAAGAGCCTCTTCTTCCCAGCCTTCTTTCAAAATACTCAATATGCCCCGAGGTTGTCGCCCATACAGTAGTTCAAAGGGGGAGAACCCCGTGGAGGCTTGTGGGACTTCCCGATAGGCAAAAAGGACGAGGGGGAGGAGCTGATCCCAGTTCCTTCCATCCTCGCTGACCACCTTACGTAGCATTTGCTTGAGAGTTTGATTAAACCTCTCTACTAATCCGCCGGTTTGAGGATGATACACCGAGGTTTTAAATGCTTTATTTTCAGTAATCTGGCAGTCTCCTTGAACGCTCCGAGGTGAAGGGGTCCCCTGGTCTGTCAAGACTTCTTTGGGGATCCCCGCGCCAATACCCCTAGTAATTCCCGTGCGATGGCTTTAGAGGTAGCTGAGCGCAACGGAACAGCTTCGGGTATCGTAGCATAATCCACGAGGACTAAAATGTACTTGTGTCCTCGGCTGAGGGCTCTAGAGGTCCCACCAGGTCGACCCGATTCTGTGGAAGGGAACGCCAATCAAGGGAATAGGAACAAGAGGAGCACGGTCCCTCCTAGGAATCTGTCGCAGTTGACACTCCGGCAGGAAGCGCAAAGCGCGAACCTCCTCATTAATTCCTGGCCAGTAAAACGGAGCTTGATCCGCTCCAGAGTTTTTCGGTGCCCAGGTGGCCACCTAGGAGGTGGCGTGCTAGCTCGCAGACCTGCCGCCGGAAGGTACGCTGCACTAGCAGCAGCCTCGCCTCCTGCCCGTCATGCATTGCTACACGGTAAAGGAGGTCATTATCTAACACAAAGTAGGGGCCCTGTGGCATCGACTGACTAGTGCGCTGGCCATTGACAAGGACCACTGCATTTTTTACAAACTTCAGGGAGTCGTCATTCCATTGCTCCCTTTGAAAGAAGCCGGCGCTTTTAAATTGAAACCGCAACACGGAGAGAGGGTCAGCGCCGACCTCAATGGGCTGGTTGCCACGCCAGCCAGGACGGCTGCTTCACCTCTCTGCCGGGCTGATTACACGGGCGTGGAGGCAGCTTGAGACGGTTCATCTCCGGCCCATAACGAGGCCCAACTTAACCCCGAGTGGTATGTGTCTCGCCGCTTTTAATGTCAGACCAGTCCCGCCTCTAGTATCACCGGGTGCGGAGGATCAGGAAGGATTGCCACGGTTACTTTCGGACTGATCCTCCGTAGCTAATGACACAAGCGGCGGTGCTGTACCAGCTGGTTTCCCGTGGACACAGGTTATACTGGTCTTGAATTTTAGCCATTGTCGCTGTAGCACAAAACGGCGGGCAACAATGGAAATGTTGCTGCCGGAATCGAGCAGAGCGAAGTTTTAAACCCGCTAACCATCACCACGCCTGTATGCGGGACCGCCAACGGGTTTGTCAGAGCACACCAAGCCCTCCTCCCTCCACCTGCATTCCTCCTCGCCTCCAAGCGTTTGCGCGTGCCAGCGCCTGGACGCCATGCAAGCTCCGGTTATACAGGGAGGGGCTAGGTCTTGGGACATACCCCGCTGAGTTTGGCAGAAGGACGGTTCCGCCTCCCAGAGTGTGAGGCCGCCTCTGTGTTTCCAGAAGCTCTATGAGCTCAGACATGTTCTTAAACTGCACGCCCCAGACCGCTGGGTGAAGCCCTGGGAAGTAAAGCCAGGAGCAGATAGCACGCTACCTGCTCAATGACCTGGTGGGGCTTGTTTTCCAAGGGCCGTAGCCACTGCCATACTTTTGCCCATAAGGACCAGGCTTGTTTACTGGTCGGCCTCTCAGTGTCCAACCTCCACTTCTTTATTTTCCTCACCTGCCAGTCTGGGGCACCCCAAGGTGGTAAAAGGGGCTGTGGTTTCACTGGGGGGCAGGCACTCTCCCCAAGAGAGCATACTGAGTCCCTCTTGTCTCCCCCCTCCAGGGCAGCCCACCTGGTGAGCCCCACCCGCACACTCCCTGGCCTCTAGACGGCCTAGTTCTGCGTGCTGGGAGCGGAGCCCGCACTGGTCTCGCCAACCACGGGCACCCTCCCGCCTGAATACTCGCCCCGCACGCCCCACCTGGGTGTTTTGCAGGTCCTGTCCCCTTCTCTTCTGGGACTTCTCCATCCTGCCGACTCACGCCCACTGTCACAAAACGAGTCAAAGACAGAAAAAGGTTTGGGGCAGCCACCCATGTAATTTGGTATCCTGGCTGCAACTTTGTTTTCTTTCTAATACCAGCACTGAAGTGCTTACAACAGAGTCCAAAACAAGACTGACACAGAAGGGAAAAGGGAAGGCTTTTAAAGGGGGAGACAGGAAGTGAGGTCATAAGGGTCGGACACGTGTTCATTGTTCATTGGTTTAGTCCCGATGTGACATCAGGGGGGCCGGAGCTGGCAAGGTCTGTCTCCATTGGCTCGGTCCCAGAAGTGACGTCCAGAGAGACAGGTGGAACCTCCCGGTTAGGTCTACAGGGAAGTGAGAAAGAGAGTTAGTGCGCCTGCCACATCCCGCATGGCTCAGAACTGCCTTCACTCGAGCCCTTTAGCTGCCTCCCATGCGCGCGTGTGTGACAATATATATATGTACATATACATACATATATACATATATATACTGTACACATATACAAATACAGACATATATACATATACATATATATATACAAATCTACATATATATTAGAGGTGGGACTCGATTAAAAAAATTAATCTAATTAATTAGAGGCTGTGTAATAATTAATCTTGATTAATCATATGTAATCACACATGAAAATTTGCTCCAAATCGCAAATGTTTTTTTTTAATTTAAAAGGGTTTTAGTGGGCAACAGAATCAAATAATAGACATGGACATGAATATTGTAGATAAATACTTTATTAATCCCAAGGGGAAATTCACATAATCCGGCAGCAGTATACTGATCCAAAAAAAAAAAAAAACAATATTAAATTAAATAGTAATAAAAATGAAAAATGAAAAAAAAATAAAAATAAATAATCCCACAGAAATAAATCCGCTTAAGCGAACAAAGTAGCAGAGATAAAAAGCTAAATTACTAAAATAGATGAAGAACATGCCAGACTACCAAGTGAGACTCTACATAGAGGAGGCAGGCTCTACATTCAGAATTAAACCTCTTGACAACTAAAGAAACTGAACAACTAATTTACAAATCCAGACATCATTATTATGAACATGGAGAGAAAGCTGATAAGCTTTTAGCTCAACAAATTCACAAGCAAGAAGTGCGCAACGCAATCTCGGTAATCACTAACACAAACGGAGATAAAATCATCGAACACAAAAATATAATGCACACTTTCAGAGACTACTATAAATCCCTATATACTACTGAGTTTAAAGAAGACAATATACAATCTAATGCATTTCTGGATACATTACAGATACCACAAATAGACGCTTTTAGTGTGGAGGAACTTGATAAACCTCTGCATTATCAGAATTACTAGATGCTATAAAGTCACTCCAAGGTGGAAAAGCAGCAGGCCCTGATGGCTACCCTGCAGAGTTTTGCAAGAAATTCTCCGCTCAGCTAGCTCCCCTCCTATTAGCAACATTTACAGAAGCCAGAGATAACCAATCTCTTCCACAAACCTTTCGCCAAGCACTAATCACTGTCTTCCAAAACAAAATAAGGACTTATTACAATGTGCATCATACAGACCAATTTCACTTCTGAATAACGATGTTAAAATACTCTCTAAAATCATAGCTAGAAGGATGGAGAAAGTGCTCCCTCGTAATATCACAAGACCAAACTGGATTTATTAGGGGCCGACACTTATCTTCAAATCTTCGACGCCTGTTTAATGTAATATACTCACCAACTAAATCAAACACCCCAGAAATATTATTATCATTGGATGCAGAAAAGCATTCGACATGATTGAATGGAAATACCTTTTACTATATTGGAGAAGTTTGGGTTTGGCCCAACATTTGTGCATGGATTAAATTACTGTATACTAACCCAGAAGCTTCAGTTTGCATCAATAACATTTGCTCAGACTACTTTAAACTAGAACGTGGCACTAGACAAGGATGCCCTTGTCACCACTGCTGTTTGCATTGCCATTGAACCACTGGCAATACATTGTCGAAATACTGATCAGATAAAGGGGATTAGCAGAGAAGGACTGGAACAGAAAATCTCATTATATGCAGATGACATGGTACTGTATATATCGACCCAGAAAATTCTGTGCCTGCAGTCTTAGCAGCACTCACAGAATTTCAAAAGATCTCTGGTCTCAGAATTAATCTGAATAAAAGTGTACTCTTTCCAGTGAATTCTCAAGCATATAATATTAGATTAGACACCCTACCTTTTATCATTGCAGAACAGTTTAAATACCTGGGTAAACATCACAAGTAAACATAAAGCTCTTTATCAACAAAATTTCGTCTGCATGGAAAAAATTAAACAAGACTTGCATAGATGGTCAACCCTTCATCTCACACTAGCTGGAAGAATTAACACTGTTAAGATGAATATTCTTCCTAAGCTCCTTTTTATTTCAAAACATCCCAATATACATTAATAAATCATTCTTTAAGCAATTAGATTCAACAATAACCTCATTTATTTGGAATTCAAAACATCCACGCATCAAAAGAGCGACCCTACAAAGACAAAAGGCAGAAGGGGCATGGCTCTACCTAACTTCCAGTTTTATTACTGGGCAGCAAATATACAGGCGATAAGAACCTGGACACAAATAGAAGAACATACACAGGCTTGGACCGCAATAGAAGTAAAATCCTGCAGTACTTCTTTGTATTCCTTGCTCTGTGCTCCAATAAACACACGCTATCGGCAATACACTAATAACCCAATTGTGCTCCACTCACTTAGAATCTGGAACCAATGTAGAAAGCATTTTAAGACGGAGAAGCTTCTATCTGTGGCACCCTGCAAGAGAACCACCTCTTTCAACCTTCACAAACATATGCAGTTTTTAATATCTGGAAAAATTTGGAATTAACTTGCTTAGAGATCTTTATATAGACAACGCCTTTGCATCCTATGAACAATTACATTCCAAATTTAACATTCCAGCTACACATTTCTTTCACTATCTTCAAATCAGGAACTTTGTTAAACAGAACCTTCCAGATTTTCCTCATCTTGCACCCTCATCCATGCTGGAAAAATATTGCTCAATCTCAAGGATTAGACTCCATCTCTACAA
Source organism: Polypterus senegalus (assembly GCF_016835505.1). Taxonomy (NCBI): domain Eukaryota; kingdom Metazoa; phylum Chordata; class Cladistia; order Polypteriformes; family Polypteridae; genus Polypterus; species Polypterus senegalus. The sequence continues at coordinate 111,359,891 of NC_053158.1, forward strand.
TATATAAAATCATTTTACAATCCCTTCCTTTCAAAGATCCAAGAGGACACTGGGAAAAGATCTCTCAATTAATATATCAGAAAAGGAGTGGAAAGTAGCAATGCAGAGAATTCACTGAGCTCCATATGCAAAGCATACAATTATACAACTCAAAATTATATATCGAGCACATCTGTCTCACTAAAACTCTCCAAAATGTTTCCAGGGCATGATCCAACCTGCAAACGTTGCAGCCAAGCCCCAGCCTCACTGGGTCACATGTTCTGGGCCTGCACCAAATTAACATTATTCTGGACAAAAATTTTAATTACCTTCAGACAGCCTTGGACTCACAATCCCTCCTAACCCATTAACAGCTGTGTTTGGGGTTCTTCCAGAGGGTCTTAAAGTGGAGAAAGACAAACAAATTGTGATTGCATTCACTACACTGTTGGCACGCAGACTTATTCTGATAAACTGGAAGAACCCAAACTCTTCTCTTTTAAGTCAGTGGGAAACTGATGTGTTATATTATTTGAAATTGGAAAAATCAAATACTCAGTTAGAGGATCTGTACAGACTTTTTTCAAAACATGGCAGGATCTAATCAGTAATATTTTAAAATAAGTTTATATAGCACAGAGAATTTATTAATTTAGGTATGTTTACAAGCCTTAAATTTTACGCTTTGGCTTGCTCTCTCTCAGGGTGGGGATCGATCTGTTCTTAACTAATTTTTTTTTGTAAAACTTGATTGTTTTGTATGGATTGTAATAAAATTAATAAAAAAAAAAATAAAAATAAAAAAGCAGACAATAACTTTGAGTAATGTTAGCATTTACTACTCCGGGTGGAATTGAAGAGTCGCATAGTGTGGGGAAGAACGATCTCAGTCTGTCAGTGGAGCAGGACAGTGACAAAAGTCTGTCACTGAAGCTACTCCTCTGCCTGGAAATGACACTGTTCAGTGGATGCAGTGGATTCTTCATGATTGACAGGAGTTTGCTTAGTGCCCGCTGCTCTGCCACAGATGTTAAACTGTCCAACTTTACTCCTACAATAGAGCCTGCCTTCTTAACAAGTTTGTCCAGGCGTGAGGCGCTTTTCATCTTTATGCTGCCTCCCAGCACACCACCGCGTAGAAGAGGGCACTCGCCACAACCATCTGGTAGAACATCTGCTGCATCTTATTGCAGATGTTGAAGGATGCCAACCTACTCAGAAAGTATAGTCGGCTCTGACCTTTCTTACATAGAGCATCAGTATTGGCAGTCCAGTCCAATTTGTCATCCAGCTGCACTCCCAGATATTTATAGGTCTGCACCCTCTGCACACAGTCACCTCTGATGATCACAGGGTCCATGAGGGGCCTGGGCCTCCTAAAATCCACCACCAGCTCCTTGGTTTTGCTGGTGTTAAGATGTAAGTGGTTTGAGTCACACCATTCAACAAAGTCTTTGATTAGCTTCCTGTACTCCTCCTCCTGCCCACTCCTGATGCAGCCCACAATAGCAGTGTCATCAGCGAACTTTTGCACGTGACAGGACTCCGAGTCATATTGGAAGTCTGATGTATATTGATTGAACAGGACCGGAGAAAGTACAGTCCTCATGGCGCTCTGTATTGCTGAACACAATGTCTGACCTGCAGTTCCCAAGACGCACATATTGAGGTCTGTCTGTAAGATAGTCCACAATCCATGCCACCAGGTGTGAGTCTACTCCCATCTCAGTCAGCTTGTCTCTAAGGAGCAGAGGTTGGATGGTGTTGAAGGCGCTAGAGAAGTCCAAAAACATAATTCTTACAGCACCACTGCCTCTGTCCAACTCAAGCTCTTTTAATTTCTGAAAAAAAATGCTTTTAAACTGCATTTCAATTCAAAACAGAAACAAAAATATCATCCCTGGCTAAAATTGGGTAGACTTAAAAATAAAGTGGTATTTTAAGTACTTTAAGTACATTTTCAGAATGGTATTCTTTAAATAATAATAACCAAAATTTCAACATAAAGTGCAGTTTTTCTTCTTAAAAAAATAAGTCAGAAACATAAAAGGTAATCTGACCAGCTTCATCTTTAAACTCTGAGTAACCTTAGCCAAAATTATTTTGTACATTAGGCTAAAACAGTGTGATCATTGAACATTTTGTAATTAGATGTAATTAGAATTACTAACGGTCACGGAAGTCCAATGATCCCCAGTAAGGGCCACAAAGTTTGCTTTCTGTAATGCATCTAATTTTGCTTGCTTTTCAGTGTGCACAAAACCATGCTTTTATCAAGGCTTCCGTCGAGTAGTCTTTTGAAATGAAATTTTCCTCTGATCAGTCGTAGGAACGCGCTTTATTCTGACTCTAACATTTTTGTAGCTCTGATGTGTTTTTCATTGTAATCGATGTACCAAGAAATCATGCATTGACAAAAGTTCCCCTTTGTTTGGAATTGAAAGTGTGACTAAATGCGTTATTTTTTTAAAGCGTTATGGAGTACATGCATCAAAACTTCTCAACTGTGCTTGTGCTAAGAAAAGGAAACATTTTAAAAATAACGTAACATGATTGTGAATGTACTGTAATAGTTTTGTGACCGTTATGAGTCTTGCTGTCATCAAGGATTTGATTATCATTATTTCTTGCAATCAGGTTCGTATTTGGAGGATGTGTTGTGTTCAAGTTAGATTCCGCGGTTTGTCAACCGCTGTAAAGATAACAGGTTTCATTCATCAAGTGTTCACCACCCAAATCGGTACTGCCAATGTAAGATGTTCAACAGGCATTCCCGGATTAAGTTGTGGAAATTGCTCAAGTAACATTTAGCGGTAGCTTGTGTATGAACTTAATTTAATCTTTTCCAGTCCTGCAAAATCAGTTGACGTGAGCTGCTCGAAGTACATGCATCAAAGCTTCTCAGCTGTGCTCGTGCGATCTTGCGATGTCAACGGGTTTATTTAATGTTAGCTAAGACCCGGCACTTAAAAGTTTCTTTGCTACAGCAATTTTAACTCCGTTACAAAGTGATCCAAAGTCTCGTTTATACCTCGTGTCTTTTCATTAAACTTGTATCTCGTGAATACCACATTCGTCGTAGGCATGACAAATGGCAGCGGGAGGGTGTCTATAAACTTAAATTTAAACTTATGGTTCACACCGTGCTTTGTTTCCGCAGTAGGTGCACGTATGAATATGCTTGTATGCATCACTCGCTTTATAATCTTTTGCTGCCTTCTCAATTGTGAAATGGCGTTTTCTGTTCAGCGCTCTTTGGAGCTCTTCCTTGTTTTCTACGTACTGCATTCAGAGTAATTTCACGTGATTACGCGGGAGGCGTGATGATGTCAGACGCAACTCCGGCCCCCACGGCCATCTAGCTGAAGTCCATTACAGTATATGTAGAAAAATAGGTTCCAGTTATGACCATTATGTGTAGAATTTTGAAATGAAACCTGCCCAACGTTTGCACGTAAGCTGTAAGGAATGAGCCTGCCAAATTTCAGCCTTCTACCTACACGGGAAGTTGGAGAATTAGTGATGAGTCAGTCAGTCAGTCAGTGAGGGCTTTGCCTTTTATTAGTATAGATATTGTGATAGACAGACAGGAACCCTGCCCTGCTGGGACGCCTAGAGAAAAGACCAGCATATTAATTCTGTTAGAGCTCAGTGCAGAATTTGACAATGTCAGACATGGCATTCTACTGTTCAGAATGGAGAACATGCTGGGTATCTCTGGCACTGCCCTCCATTGGTTCAAGTCCTATCTGACTGATAGGCAACAGTTTGTAAGTCTTGGCAACAGCAGATTCAGCTTAGTGCCAGTCACACAAGGAGTTCCTGTCCTCTGTCCTCGACCCTCTTCTCTTCTGTATTTATATGCTTCCCCTTGGCCATATTATTCATAGCTTTGGACTAGGTTATCATTTTTATGCAGACGATACTCAACTCTATTTCGATGTTAAAAGTGGAACTTCATTAGAGCTTTCTCAGCTCACAACTTGCCTCAGTGAAATTAAAACTTGGATGGAGCAGATCTGTTTAAAATTAAATTGCAACAAAACTGATCTCCTGCAAATTGGGACTAAAGTCCAGCTTAATAAAATGAGCTCCTTCCCAATCAATCTTGGCGGTGATCTCATCAGACCTGCTTCTTCTGCAAAGAATCTTGGTGTCATTTTTGATTCCTCCCTCTCTTATTCCGCCCACATAAATCACATTACGAAAGTTTCTTGCTTTCACCTCCGTAACATATCACGTGTTTGCTCCTTCCTCTCCTTTTTTAATGCTGAGAAACTTGTCCATGCTTTTATCACATCCCGCATCGATTATTGTAATTCCCTACTGGCAGGTGCCCCTTCTAATCTTATATCACAGCTCCAGTTTATTCAAAACTCGTCTGCAAGACTCCTTACTCGAACCAGCAGCAGTGAGCACATAACACCCATCCTGCTCTGCCTTCATTGGCTCCCTGTGTCTTACAGAATCGAATATAAAATCCTATTAATAACCTACAAAGCCTTAAATGACCTTGTGCCAAACTACATCAGTGACCTTCTCCATCACTATGTGCCTGTCCGACCACTAAGGTCTTCTGATTCTGGCAATCTTGTTGTACTCCACACTAATGTACACTATATGGGTGACAGGGCCTTCAGCTGTATAGTGCCCTGACTCTGGAATGACCTACCGAAATTAATCAGATCAGCTGACTCCATGAATTCTTTTAAAAAACAACTCAAAACTCATCTGTTCAGGAAGGCTTTTAGCTCTACCTGACTTTATTACCCATTTTTCAGTTTACCTCTCTGTCAAGATGCTCATGTAACCTGTATGTGTGTGTGCTAGACCATCAGTTATGTTGTCTGTTAGGTTTTTTCTATGAATTTACTATCTTACTCTTCTTTATTTATTTATTTGGTTTAGTACAATGCTATGTACTGTATACCCTGCCATTCTTTCTTAAACTCTGTGAAGTCCTTTGAGCATGGGAAAGGCGCTATATAAATAAAATGTATTATTATTATTATTAAGGATGGACCAGGAGAGTGTCACTTCTCTTCCCTGGGTGCCTGGACAGTCCTAGGGCCCTGGAGGACAGCACTTCCGCCACACCATGAAGTGCTGCTGGACCAGGGATGGTGTACGCCTGGAGTGCTTCCAGGTGCAAGGGCAGCACTTTTGCTACACTGGGGAGTGCTGCCAGAAGTTCATCATTGTGCACCTGAGCACAACCGGGGCAGGATAAAAGGGGCCGCCTCACTCCATTCGAGGAGTCAAAGTCGGGTGGAAGAGGACAAAGCTTGGAGAAGAGGAGTGGAGGTGGTGAAGCCAGGACTTTTGAGAGGCCCAGACTTGAGGGTGTTTAGTGTTTGAGACACTAGGTTGTGTGTGGGACTATATGTATTGTAAATAGATAGATAGAAATAGTGTAAATAAACGTGTGTGTGCTTGAACCATCAGTGTCTGCCTGGCCGGGATGCTAGCGGAATGGAAGGACCAGGGGAGAGAGCTTCGCTGAGGCAATACCTCCCCTGGGATGCTAGAAGGCAGCCCTCCTGGGCAGCTATGGAACCACAGACTCTTGCAGATTATGCTGGAGGCTGGGGATTGGTAAAGCCCTGTTGGGTTCCGTGGAGGCTCCCAAGGGAAGCTGTGGAGACTTATAATGGACTTCTAACACACCTGGGAGTGCCTCCAAGTAATACTGATGAGCCACCTGGAACACTCCCAGGACCTGAATAAAAGGAGCCACCTCATTCGGGGAGCCAAAGTTAGGAGAAGGTGGACGAAGCCTGACTGAGAGGGAGTGGAGGCGGAAGGACGGAGAGAGTGGAACAGAAGAGAAGAAGAGTAAAGGACTGTGAATTGTGCTTAGATACTAATCTGTGGGGGGAGAGAAAACATTCCTCAATATATATTTATTTGTAGCTAGATATCCAGTGGGTTCGGAGGGTTTTGGACATAAAGTCTTTTTTATTATTTAAGTGTCCTTTTTAAGCCTGCATATGCTGTTTTCATTTCAAAATGTCTGTTAATGGTGTTTTCATTTGAAAGCCTTGCACCCTCCGAACCCCACCTTATTGATCCCTAACCCTTGCACAATTTTTCTTTATATTGCCTTTGATTCCTATATGTCTATCATTTTCCTCTGATGATGACTCCTGGTAGGTGTGAAAAGCTTAGGAATAAAAAACTATTTTAAGATACATGATTCATTTTCTCCTTTTGTGGATTTCTACCTACAAATATGCAAACCGTATCACAGACCTTCACTTTCATATATATATGAATATATGTATTCAATTCATTGCCACATATATTGTCATTTTCATTGTTTTCTGTTGACAGCAGCTCTTTTCTAAATACAATATGTCTCCCAGAAGTGCCTTTATACTCTTTCCAAATGAGCAAAATATATTTCTATAGAACACTGATTATATTCCTCCTTTATTCTAATATGGGCTTGTTTCCTGAAACAAAGAGAATGTTGCTGGAGTTAAACAGAAATGTGCTTGGAGATGCGAGGGTGTTTTTCTTATTCATACTGATATGAATGGTATGTTGCCAGTTTAAATAGATAAGGTGTTCTGATTGATGTAATGTGAGCCATTTAGAAATGCATTGTTTGCAGCTAGCATCATAGAAAATGTTAACAATAAAGGTAAAACATGAACTAAAACTGTTTACTAAAGCAACAAATGTACCAGCCTGACAACCAGAATGTGAAAGACAGACTTTTGAGCAAGCAAAAGAAAATGTTCTGCTATAGGTAATGTCCCCATGCTTTATACTAGAGAAATGTGCTTCCAAGAGTCTAGTTAATGTGCCAATAACCAGTATGCATAGTTTTTTGCCACATACTTAGAGATGTAAATATCTTTTCACAGTTTAGTGGCTAAAGACAATGTAGCCTACAGCTGTCGATCAGTCTGGAGCTGTTATTCTTACTATTCAGCCTTCCACAACCTCTGTCTCTCTTTATGTCCATTTCTAAAGAGAGGCTGGTCACTCCTATCATCTACTGAATTTACTGCCACTAGCATCATGGGAGACCTGCTTTGCAATATTTCCATCAAACCCTGCCCCCCTCTCTCTTTTAAATATTTGGCTCTGTCTAGCCCAAAGTAAAATAAATACGTGAGGTTAATAATGATACTCATACCTGATGTTAAAAAAATAAAAATGTGATAACTGTACGGTACAGTTAGTTCAGGAGAATGCAAGGAGTTAAAAAGTAAATATTACAAAATAAGACAATGAGCTAAGATTGCACATCAAATAAAATCTTCTTTAGATATTTCAAGAGAATGTAATGAACTTTTTGTCTGCATATTATATCACATTTATAGATTTTTAAATGACCATCTGTATTCATTATATTAACAGTTATGAAATAGTAACTAAAATGGAAGGAATGGGCTCTTAAATATTAAAATGGGATGTATTAGATTTTATAAATTCTTCCAGTTAAATATTGCAGTCTGTATATTGTCCCTTAGGTTTTTATTCTGTAACCTTGAAGCTACTGTGCTAATTTCAATGGCACTTGATAAACAAATCATTTAAAACAAAGTAATTGGACAGGACTTTTACCTTGAGCAGACAGTGACTAAGTGCTTGTGCTCAATAACCATATTATTTCACATCAAGCTGATAGGTAACTTTGGTCTTTGATAAATTGTACTTAAAATTTTATTTCACTGCTATAAGTATATTTACCCGGTGCCTTTCCTGGATACCAAAGTTCTAAATTAAAACTTTACACAAGAGCAGTTTTACTGTTGTTCCCATAAAATAAAAAATAAAAATAAAATCATTAAGTAAGAATTAAACTCAATCTCACTATGTTGTTGCTCAGGTAGGAAAGTTAGTGTTTGTAAATGTAGAAATGACTGCATGAGCTTATGTGGAAGTAGTGGGTTCTCATCATATTACTCATATAATGAAACAGTTCCTTGGAAGAGCATGATGTATGACTGGCCGTCATAACTGCTTTAAGATTCATTCATGGGAAGTGGAGAAGGCTGAAAAGAGTGCAATGAAATAAGAGCAAAGGATAAAGAGAATATTATGCTTGCTGAAGTGATTGACAAAGGAAGAGTGATATTGCAGGGGCTCCTACCATGATGACATGGAAAGTAGTTACCTCTTGCTACTCAGAATGATTACCAATGATATTGTAAAAAACTGTTACTCATTTAATTGTCTACAGTAATAATTATTTTAAATACTAATTCCAACACTTCTGTTCATATTAGCCAAAATTAAGCATGTCATATTTTCCAAATTGTTAGGGAATGTTTCACTCAAAATGTAAGTTTATTATTGTTGTTGCCTTGTTGCCTTTGAGTTAGTTAATGTGGTTATTAATATTATTTTCAGATGATCCCAAGTTATGACACTACAAATATAATGACAAAACCTCTACCCAGGAACTGCCATGCCAAATTTCAAGTGGTTTATGTTTATATTGTCAATGTGATTGGTGTTTGTTTTGATTACTTTAACTGTAAGTTTGTGAGTTGAAATCAACCTTACATTTAAAAATATGAAACCCTGAACTCTTCAGAGCTTACTGATATTACTGTTACTGTTACACCATCATGCTCAATTAATATGCATGTTACAATATGTTTTGCCAAATGCTTAATGTGTATATCCAAAGCTGTGAGCTTCACTGTTAAGTGCAATACAGTAACTTATTAGAGAAGATGCCCCTGCTTCATTTTCATTGTCAGCTTTAACAAGTATAAGCATTAAAAGTTTAGAATTTTCCAGTGATTCCTGAAACCTCTTAAAAAATGAAAAAAACTTACATCTTTGTCTTTTTATTCAGCATAGTTAGTTTTAAAGTGCTTATGAAGTTTAGCCAAAGAGCAGTTTGCCAGTATTTTATTACACACAATGCATTGTGCTACAGGAGTATCTCAGATTCCAACTCACGTAATCCCAAAATTCAAATAACTATAATCATACTAATTATGATGATACAAAAATTAAATAAAGCACTAATGATATATCACTTTAGTAGCGGCAAAGGGTGTGCCAAAATTTGTCACAAGTGAGCCTAGTTACTTTTATTACTTTTAAATATACATTAATTTTAAAATGGCCAGTCATAGTAATGTAAACAGCATCCTTTTTTTTTCTGGATGTTTAATCAGAATGACTGTTGTTAACACACATTAAAATCCACTCTAAATAAAATACAAACAAGATTATAAAGGGTTGGTGCACTGTCAGGTGGTTCTCATTTAAGTAGTGGCAAAATAATAAATACAAGTTAACAAAACACATGCAAAAACCTCCTTCCAAACAAAAGACCAAGACTAGTCTGTTTCGAGATGGCTGAAGAGCTGGTTATGAGGTGGAAGAGGCAGAAGGGGCAGGCTCAGGTGAGACATCAAGTATCATTGTGTCTTCCATCTAATCAGATCTGCAGACAGAAGAAAAGAAGAGACATTAGGTGACAGCGCCAGCCCTTGACTCGGGGTGGAATTATCATTTGGAAAGTCCTGAAGTTGTCTTCCAAGCACATGTGTGACATGAAAGAACTTGTGAGGTTTGGGCAGCCCAAACTCAGAGGTCATATACCCAAGAGAGAGCATCAGTGTTGGCAAGGAGGGACCCATGGTTATATGTAACCTTAAATTTGAATGGCTGAATATCCAAGAACCATCTAGTGACATGCAGATTTGACTCCTTATTCAAAGCTATCCATTGAAGTGGGGTATAGTCAGTGACAAGGGTAATTTCACCGCCAAGACGGTAGTCTTAGCTACCCATCCATCCATCCATGATCCAACCCGCTAAATCCTAACTACAGGGTCCCGAGGGTCTACTGGAGCCAATCCCAGCGCACAAGGCGGGTAACAAACCCCGGGCAGGGTGCCAGCCCACCACAGGGTGCACACACACACACTAGGGACAATTTAGAATCACCAGTCCACCTAACCAGCATGTCTTTGGACTGTGGGAAGAATCCGGAGTACCCGGCGGAAACCCACACAGACACGGGGAGAACATGCAAACTCCACACAGGGAGGACCCAGGAAGCGATCTGGGGACTCCTAACTGCGAGGCAGGAGCGCTACCCACTGCGCCACCGTGCCGCCCTATCTTAGCTATTGAATGGGAAATTTAATTACTAGGGCTTCCCATTCCATCCGTGCATACCTTGTCTCCTGGTCCAATAGTTTCTGACTCATTGTCATTGCTTTGGCTCAGTACAGCATCTAGAATTGTGCCTGAAGCATTGATCTGGAAAACAAAAGGCAGAGAGAAATCAGGAGACACTAAAAATGTGTTGATATGAGGGCCTCCATTAAGACACGGCATTTGGCCTTTACTTTATTATCCCATATCACCAAATTGGGAGCACTATGGTCAGGCTGTCCCTCCACCCACCATATAGCCTAAATATTTGGCCTCTGTGAGAAACATGTTCTTGGATTTATCCAAAGACTGGCTTTGCATAATATTCAAAGCACAGCTGAAATATGCCACACATGCTTCTTCCAGGTGACAGAATAGATGATTTTAAGGTGGGTAATACTATAGGAATTGTGGGGTTGTAGTACTTTGTTCACCAGATGCTGGAAGGTCACTAGTGCCCCATGCAATCCAAATAGAGAACACAATATTGCCAGTGTCTACTGAGGGTGCAGAACATGTTTTTTCCTTAGCCAACTCTGTTAACAGAATACATTTTTTATTTCAAGTTAGCCCAAGTAGTGTGCATTTCTGAGTCACTCAAGGAACTCTCACTGGATCACATATGCATCGAATCAGGAGACTTGATTAAGCCAGCAGAAGTTATAACAAAAGTGTCAACTGCCATCAGGCTTAAGGGACAAATACGATAGGACTAGACCAGGGACTAAAACTCTCCACTATAATACCAAGGTCTAGCATTTGCTTGATCTCAAGCTCCACTTCTGCTCGTTTTGCCTTCAGGAGCCTATATGGACGTTCTTTGACAGCCACCCTTGGTTCTGTAATAATATTATCGGTATTCTGAGAGGTCTGTCTTGGTTTCTCATCCAGCAATTGAGGGACAGACAGGATGGCTGATTCCAGTTCTTTTTGATGATGAGATACTTCTCCATATCTTCTTTGGATCAGTGCAGTGCATGTACCAGGGAAGGGCCAAATGATCACTTCTTGTGAAAAGCCATCATTCCTTAGTTTTGGTAAGCTGGGTCTGTTGATTGGCCACTTGTACCTGTAGTTCCTGTCCCTCCTCTGGCAAGGCTTCAACCACCATAGTGAAGTCCACTGGTTCACTCATCTCCTGCAAAATCCTGCCGACTGTGCCACTGTGATTGGAACAGAAATAAGATTATAAAGGGTTAGGGCACTGGCAAGTGATGCCTGTATAACTGGTGGTGAAATAGCAAATGTGAGTTGACAACAGATGTAAAATTGTCTTTCCAAAAGCAAGTGACTTGACTGCTCAAGATGACTGCCAAGACGGCTGTTAGGTGGAAGAGGTGGTGATCTTGGGTGACCAGAACTCAGAAGTGGCTTTGGTTCTGCAGACAAAAGAAAAGGAGAAGCATTAGGTGACTGCACTAACCCTTGACTCAGGGTCAGTGTAGCTGCTTTTATCCAAAATTACCAAAATTCTGCAGCTTTTAGTTTGTTTCATAGCATGTTTCAGGCAACTGTGTGACACGTATTCAAATAATTCCACAGATCAAATATCTTCATTTTAAAAGTTTTAGTAAAATTTTAAAGCAAAAGAGATCACACAAAGAAAAGAGAAAAAATAATATGAAAGAAAAGAAAAGTTCTTGTTTAAGAAAAGTTGTGTTTAAGACTTATGTATCTTGTCTCATTTCTCTGAGTCTGGTCATTCAGTCATACCTAAGGCACTTTAAGCAAGTTAAGCACGCTGAGCACGTAAGCACAGCCAGAAAACTATATGCCATCTCCTATTTTCAAACATATCTAACAGTTCATGCTAGCAGTAAGACTATTTCCTCACTGTCTTATTTAACTTTCTGTTTTACAGATATAGGTAAGAAAGTTCTATTTCTTGTTAACTTACAGGAGATAAACAGATATACCATATTCTAAATAGCTATGAGAAAATAACATTTTATAGAAATTAAGCAAAGACTTAACGAATTTCCCATTTGAAGAGCCCAAAAGTTATCTCCCAAGCACACTTGTGTGATACCGGTTATAAATAGTAAAGATAAACTAACTTTCTACCTTTTAGTTACAGTATACATGGTATGGATGAACCATAATATATCAACATCATAATCTCAATATCCAAACCCCCAAATAATATCCTTTATAATTTTGACCAATAGCATTTTTAACAACAAACAGTCAGATTACCATTTTGCCATGTCTTGTAATTTGTGTATGCCTACCTGATGTGTACATTTCCAGGCTTCAAATACTCAAGTGAATCTGTTCTCAATTAAATAATTACACAAATTTCAAAATCACATATTTCAATATCCCAACCACACACTGTTATCTGTTGGACTGTAAAACAGTACACCTTACTAGCTGTAACAGAAGTTGTATTATTTAATACCGCTTGAGTTGTTGCTGTTATATTGCCAAACTGAAGACAGCACGATGGTCAGTATGCATTCAATAACTCTTTACTTGACACAGTATCTCTGTTTTTAATAAAGAGAGCACTTCACTAACACATTGCAAAAGACAGTGTGAAACGGTGTACTCTTGCAAGGTTGTGCAAATCACCCCCTCCCCAAATAAAAACTTCCCTCCACCACCCATAAAGAACAATCAGAAAATGAAAAACAATAACAAGAGAACTAGAACAGTTCTTTTTTATTCATTATTCATATTATGAAAAGTTAGTGACAGTCCCTGAGGAAGTCCTAACAGGACCAATTTCTAACAAGTCAAGGAGGTGCAAGTGGTTGCTCTGGTTGGGGGTCCAGCAGAGCTGAAGGAGGAACCAGACTTCCTCTACACAGTGCAGGTCTAACTTTTTCGCTATCTCAGCATTGACTGGTGGGGGCACTTTGTAGAGATGACTTTGCCACCGTGTTCCATCAGGGAGGCATAAAATAGTAGGATTGAACTAATAGAAGGTGAGGACCTGAAAGACTTCAGCTTGTGTTCATGGTGGGGATGATGAAATCTCACACAGTCAAGTGTCATAAATTTTGGAGCCCTCACCCTATCAAGGTACAACATCTTTAGCTGGTGTTTGTAATTTGCTGAGGAGTTGAGGAAGTGTGGTAAGCCTGGGGTTACAAACAATCAAGAGGGAGTTGAAACTTACATCTTAACAAAACACATACAACAGAGTATTCTATAGTGCTGCTGCTTTGCAGTAAGGAGATTGTGGGTTCAGTGCCCGAGTCCTCTCTTCATGGAGAGTGCTTTGAGTAGTGAGAAAAACACTGTATAAATGTAAAAAATTATTAATACTGTGTTACTCTGTAATGGAAAAGAGTATGGAGAGAAGCAGTTGAAAATGTGCAGCCCTCCACCAGGCGAGTCCTAATGCCATATGTTAATGGCTGGTTCAGTCTTTCTACTCCATATGAGTGGGGTGTTACAGAGCTGTCTGAATGTGACAAATACCCTAGGTGGCTAGGAAAGAAGAGAACTCTGCTGAAATGTACTAGGATCCATTGTCAATGGTTATAGCAGAAGGTAGACCCCAGCAGGCAAACAAAGAATATAAAAAACTGATCACTTCAGGCCACTTGAAGTACAGATTGTAAATCACAATGAAAAAATTTTGATGGTGCAGAACTCACTGGAACTCCCCATAAATATCCAGCTGCAGGTGCTCCCAAGGTTGATCTGACTACACTGCAGGTTGTGAGAGGGGGAGAAACAGGAGAACCAGACTTCCATCTGGCAAACCATGGATTGCAGTCATGAACAAGATGTTTAATATCCCTATCAGCTGGGTGAGGACAGAGTCATGTTCAGAGACGAGCCGAATCCTGGCAAAGATAACAGACATCACCTTCTGAAAACAGCTGGGAGCAGATCTAATGCCAAATGGTACCCTGGTATAATGAAGCACCCATTGTAAGTGACAAAGACAGTCAAGTCTCTGCTTTCAGGATGGAAAGAAATGTGCAGGTACCCTTGGTGAAGGTCCAATTCGGAAAATACTCTAAAGCCACAGAACAGGGTGGTGAGCTGACGTTTTAATGAAAGCTGCAGTTTAAAACAAGGATCCAATGACAAACAATGAAAATTAAAGTATACAATGGCAAGAACATTTACAATATTAAGTTAGGCATATTGTAGTAAATGATGTACAAGATTAAATACACAACAAAATTAAAGTCCATTCTATAGACACAAATCTTAACTACACTAAAAAATAAACAAAAAAAAAGGAATGTTGAATGTTGTTGACAGGGCAGTGGGCAAAAATTGCTGGTTAGCTATTATGGCAGATGGATTAGCTGGTATCTGGGAAAAAAATAGAACAACAGTCCACAGCAATGACATCTCATATTTTTGGAAAATATTGTGGTCTACCATCTGACTGATGCAAAGCTATGACGCAACTTGTTTAGCTCTTGGATACTTCATGACATTAAATTCTCAAATGATTTACACATTAAGGGAAGGAAATCCATCCATTTTCTAAACCCACATCTCTAGAACAGGGTCACGGGAAGAATACTGCAAACATCGGGCACAAGGCAGGAGTCATCCTTGGACAAGTCACCAGTCCATCGTAGGGAAGGAAATCCTTTTCAACAAACACAGAATCAAGGTTTACCAGTGAGAGATTTATGCCAATTCATGTGTCGTTAATTAGGGTGATCATACTATATCTGAAAAACACCCATATCGTGCACAGTAAAATTGACAGTGTAAAATTTTACTTTTACAATTTAAGATGTGACCCATAATCTACTTAAAATGTTTATTTTCCACTATTTCAATGTGCACAAAAACCTTCTTTGACAGATTGCCATTTTATATAGTACTTTATAAAAGTTGCATTTGTTTGATAAAGGTTAGAGGCACAGAAAGCATACGAGAGCAGAAGATCCTCTCAGCAGTTTATTATTGCAGCCACACAACTTATCAGAACAGAAAGGTCAGGAAAAAAAATGATAAACAGTCAAATATTAAACTTGCAAATGAAAATTCACTACATTAATTAATTAAAAGTTTATCTGTAAAATATGATTCAGCGCTATTATGCTTTGGCTGTCAGGGCATTGCAAGCACTCATAATTGAGTGGCTTACTGAGGAAGGACACATTCCTAGTGTTTCTCATAATACAGAAAAATGAACAGGACAGGCCACCATGCCTTCTGCTTTACCTTTTAGCAAAAGTTGGAATGTGAATGTCCTTTATTTTAAGAAATATTTGTAGATTTTCTCCTTACTTTGTAAATATATTTTAGACAGTGTAAAAACAAGAGAGAAGGCAGAAAAAGAGTTGGGGATCCACTCTGTATATTATACACAATTGCAAGGAAAAAAATAGCTCCAGAGAACTGTTTGGGTCAGTGTCCAAATAGAGACATGATACAAAGGGAAGATGCCTGGCTTTTATAGCTGTGGGGGAAGAAGGGGTGGGTTGGTGAGGGTTCATGCCTGAAGTCAGAAGTAGGCATAGCAGGAAGGGAATGCAGGAACTGGTGAAGTTTATGTGGGCTTCTGTTCTGGTGATCTGCAGAAAAGAGAAGAAAGGTTAGTGCACTTCATCAATCCCTGCCCTCGTTCTTTGCCCTCAATTAAAACCTTAGCCTTCCTGTCAAGCATACGTGTATGACAACAGTTCTTTACCTTTCTTTCATTCTGTTGTGTGTCCTAGTCTCTGTTAAGAAATATAGGTCTTATGTGCACAACAAGAATTAAAACAGCAGATTTCTATCTCACCTCCTCCTGAGCCGCTAAATGCTTGTATGGATTCTTTCGTACATTCGTGAGTGTCACTCATTTTAAGATGGACAGTGAGAGAGCCGCACATTTTTCTCACTGGTGCAAGTCCCTTCTCAACAATGAAAGGCCTACTTATGAGGGGCCAAAAAGGTCATAAACAAAATATATTTTTGTGTGTATTCTATTGGTTTACCTGTGTTCGTTCTTGGTTTATGAGCATTTACTATCAGTTTGCATAAATTTTTAATTAGTTTGCATACATAAAATAATGGTTTCATTCATATGAACAATATTGGTTTGTGTCTAGATATTCAGTAATCCCTCCTCGATCGCGGGGGTTGCGTTCCAGAACCCCCCGCGATAGGTGAAAATCCGCGAAGTAGAAACCACATGTTTGTATGATTATTTTTATATATTTTAAGCCCTTAGAAACTCTCCCACACTGTTTATAAATATTCTCCGCACAGTTATACAGTAAACCCTTGTTTATCGCGGTTAATCCGCTCCAGACAGATAAATGAATTTCCACGAAGTAGGATTCTTTATTTATAAATCTAATATTTTCGCAGTTAGAGCATAGAAAACCTGTGTTGCGACATTCTAAATACGTTTTTTAACATTATTAGAGCCCTCTAGACATGAAATAACACCCTTTAGTCAAAAGTTTAAACTGTGCTCCATGACAAGACAGAGATGACAGTTCTTTCTCACAATTAAAAGAATGCAAACAAATCTTCCTCTTCAAAGTGCTCGTAAGGAGCGGAGAATGTCAGAGAGAGAGTAAAGTAAACAATGAAAAATCAATAGGGCTGTTGCGCTTTTAAGTATGCAAGCACCGTAATAAAGCAGCGGCAATGAAGGGATCAATGCGAAGGTAGCCTTTCAGCATTTTTTACAGGAGCGTCCCTATCTTCTAAGCAAACAGCCTCTGTGCAAAGCCCTCTGCTCACATCTCCTCCGCAAGCGCAGAGAACGTCAGAGAGAGAGAGAGAGAGATTAAAGCAAACAATCAAAAAATCAATAAGTGTGCTTTTGGACGCACCTCGATAAAGCGCCATTTCTTAGAGGAGCGTCCGTATTCACTAGGCAAACAGCTTCTGTGCAAGCAGCACCTCTGCTCACACCCCCTCCGTCAGGCGCAGAGAATGTCAGAGAGGGTGAGATAGAGGCAGAGACAAGCAAACAATCGAGCACCGCGCAGGAGGAATATTTTATAGCATTGAGTTTTAGTTAATATGTAATACGTGCTCTGATTGGGTAGCTTCTAAGCCATCCGCCAATAGCGTCCCGTGTATGAAATCAACTGGGCAAACAAACTGAGGAAGCATGTACCATAAATTAAAAGACCCATTGTCCGCAGAAATCCGAATCAGCTTAAAAATCCGCAATATACATTTACATATGCTTACATATAAAATCCGCGATAGAGCAAAACCGCGAAAGTCAAAGCGCGATACAGCAAGGGATCACTGTTATTGATTTGTGTGTGAACTATATCGGTTTTTATATATATTCTACTGGTTTGCATATGAACTTTTATGATTTGGACTAGTATATCATTGGTTCAGTTGCATTTGTTATTGGTTTGTGAATGAACTACATCAGTTTATGCTCATATGGTATTAGTTTGTGTATGAACTACAGTATATTGGTTTGCATTCATATACTACTGGCCTAGCAATGTTTTTGTGTATGCACTATATTGGTTTCATGAACATCTTACACTGGTTTCATGTGGGTAATATACTGTATTGGTATCTTCTATGAATTCTATTGATTTTAGGTATTCACTACATGGGAACTGTACCAGTTTTGTGTGTGTGCCATGCCATTTCCTTATGTTAGCATAACATTAGATCATAGCTTTGCTAGTAAAAAAGGCAGACAGAGTGGTATCATGGTTAAGATTTTGGTTGTGGATTCAAATCCTGCTACTAACATCTGCCTGTGCTCTAATTGTAAAAACAAAAGAGATGTGACCAGTTGTGAATGTTAAGTCATTAGTCCAATAATAAGTTAAAAAAAATGTGAAGTCTTGAAAGATATTAAGACTAGTCTCACAAAATATAACATGCTTTTCAAACCAGATTCTCAATTTTGACTCCTTTTACCTCAGTTGTATCTCAGGACTCCTTTTTGTCTAACCCTATTTCTCCTAAGGAATTTTAGGAAAAACATTTGTGTCAAAGTTGATTCTTGAATGAAATATAAATGTGAATCCCTGTAAAGTTTCATGAGCCATCAAAGATCAACATATGAGCAGTAAAATCTAAATGTGGGTTTTGCTTCTAAGTACTTTTCTGTATATAAAAGAGACTGCAGGACAACTCCACAGGATATCACCATATTAGTGTAATGTTGCAAACTTGATTTAAAGTTGATTTATTCAAAGCTAAAAACATTTCAAGCATCTTGACTCTTCATTAACATTAAAATCTAAAATTATTACTACTTCTTTATACAATGTAATGATATCTCTTCTTCTTTCCCCTCTGCAGAGAGAATGATTGAAATCACTTCTAGAACCTGTTCCACCTGTACCTGCACCTTCCTTCCAAAATTCAACTTAACCAGAAGTTCCATCATACTGACGTAGACCTAGACAAGTCTCTTTGCGCCTACCACTTAATTTTCCCAAAATAACATGAAGTCGAGTTTTGAAGGTGCCTATAGTCCACCTGTCTATCACGATGATTGGTAGCTTATTCCATGTGTCTATGGTTCTCTGTGTATAGAAAAACTCCCTAATGTTTGTGTGAAATTTACCATTAACAAGTTTCCAACTGTGCCCTCGTGTTCTTCAAATCAAATCAAATAAAAATCTTTATTCTCATTGTAGCAATGAGACATTGTACAACAAAATTTGGGTGCAATTTTCCAATGCAAAATAAAATAAAAACACAATCACTCAAGTTAAAATTAAAATAAAAAAGGGAATAAATCAAGTACCAAAATAGTCCATAACAGCGGAACACAGTTTTCCATTCATACATACGTCATATTGCACTTGTCCCTTAGCCAAATTTGACTTAGAGCTGTATTTTAAACATGAGAGTGTATTGTAAACATAAAGGTGCACTAGGTCAGATTGACCACTTAGTAGAATTCAGCATAGTGATGGCTGCATAACAGAAACTGTTCAAACAATGTATGCCCTGGGTGTGATGGGTCCTGAAGAATTTTCTTGATGTTCCTGAGACAACAGAAACTATGTAGTTCTTCTAGTGAGGGGAGAGGACAGCTGATTATCCGCTGGACGACCTTAATGACTTTGTGGAGCTCTTTCCTCTGTGCTACTGTGCAGCTGGAGAACCACACACAGAGACAGTAGACCAGAATGCTCTCTACTGTGCAGCGGTAAAAGGACACCAGCAGTTTCTCATGGATGTTGTTCTTCCTGAGAACCCTCAGAAAGTAGAGTCTCTTTTGGGCCTTCTTCACTACCTCAGTAGTGTGTGTTCCTCAGGTCAAGTCCTCCTTAATGGTGACTCCCAAGAAGTCTGAGACCCTTTCCACACAGTCCCGTTGATGATGAGTGGCTGGATGTTGTCTGCCTTCTTCCTGAAATCCACGATGAGCTCCTTGGTCTTGGCTGTATTTCAGAGCAAGTTGATATTTCTACACCATGTTGTCAGACACTCCACCTCCTCATTGTAGGTGGATTCACCACCCACAGAGATGATCCCTACTATCATGGTATTGTCAATGAACTTAACAATGGTGTTTCTGTGGTGGGCAGGAATGCAATCGTGGGTGTAGAGGGTATACAGCAGGGGGCACAGCACACAGCCCTGTGGGGAGCCAGTGCTGAGACTTATGAGTGTGGAGAAGTAGGGGCCCACTCTAACCCTCTGAGTGAGATCACTCAGGAAGTCCTTGATCCAAAGGCAGGTGGAGTGTGGAAGTCCTATGTCTGACAGTTTGGTCACCAGTCTGTGCGTAGCTCCCCAGCTGCTCCAGGTGGGACAGAACAGCATGGAGAACAGTGGCCACAGCGTCCTCCATAGACCTGTTTGCTCTGTAGGCAAACTGGTGCAGATCAAGCATGGGAGGAATGAATGACATGATATGTTTCCTGATTAACTTCTTGAAGCACTTCATAACTACAGAGGTCAGTGCAACTGGCCTGTAGTCATTAAGACTGGTGATGGTCTGTTTCTTGGCCAGATGCACTAAGACAGAGGATTTCAGGCAGGATGGCACAGTGGACTGAGATAGAGACTGTTTGAATATCCTGGTGAAGACCCCAGCCAGTTGGACTGCATAGTCTTTTAGCAAGCATCCTGAGATGCCATGAGGTCCAGCTGCCTTCCGTGGGTTGACAGCCCGCAGCATGCATCTCACCTCGTGCTCCCTCACTGTGGAGATGGGGCTGTTGTTAGTTTCTAGATGGGGTCTGGCTGTCTCTGGTGGACCAACTTCAAACTGGGCAAAGTAGTGGTTCAGTTCCTCAGCCAGAGATAAATCACATCCCACAGCTCCAGGACTGAGTCCTGTAGTTGGTCATATGCTGGACACCCATCCACATTTCCCTACCGATGTTGCTGTCCAGGTGTTCATCGATTTTCCTTTTATAATCTAACTTGGCCTCAACCTCTTTATGGTGGCATGGGATTGGACCTTGTCACCAGACCTGAAGGCAGTGGTCCTCTTTTTCAGCAGCCTCCAGACTTCCCTGGTCATCCAGGGCTTCTGATTGGCATAGACCCGGATACGTTTATCCACTGTGAAAATATCTGTGCAGTTCTTAATATAACACAGTATGTCACTACTGTCACTAAACACTTCAAGGTCTGGGTGTTCAAAGATGTTCCTGTTGGTCCTACTGCAACAGTCCTGCAGCTTCTGAGAGGCTCCATCTGGCCAAGTTTTAACTGTCCTTGTGCTGTTAGGGGCAGTTTTCCTGAGTGGGATTTTTGCCGGAATTAAAAACAGTGACGTGTGGTCAGAGTGGCCCAGGCGTGGTAGTGGTATAGACCTGTAGCCCTGTTTAATGTTTGTGTAGACTTTATCCAATGTATTAGCTCCTCTGGTGGCACACTTGACGTGGAAGCCAGGATTCCATAATCAACAGAACGCAACTGTTCTTTACAATGTTATTTGTTGCCATCTGTAGCCTCAGTTTACTGATTTTGTTGACGAGAGATCTGGCATTGGTGAGGAAAACACTGAGGAGTGGTGGTTTAACAGGCTGCCTAGGTAACCTCGCTAATGCGCTGGCCCTGCATCCTCACTTTTGTTTTCTCTCTA
Source organism: Polypterus senegalus (assembly GCF_016835505.1). Lineage (NCBI taxonomy): Eukaryota > Metazoa > Chordata > Cladistia > Polypteriformes > Polypteridae > Polypterus > Polypterus senegalus. Next base: position 111,380,979 of record NC_053158.1, read on the forward strand.
TGCCTGCCTGTGGGGGTGATAATCCATGGAGAGCCGGGACTCCTCGTTATGTCTGCTGGAATGTTGTGGGAGCAGAGAAACTCTGGTGAAACACTCCCCTCGCTGCACACTCCGAACTTGAGAAGTTCCTGTCGGCTGTAGATGATGTTGGCTTGAAAAGATATAGGTAAAGTAGTAATACTAGCACACACATACACACTAAACACTGAAACGAAGAGCACCAAGCCACTGCATCTGTGCGCGCCGCCATTCTGAAGCTTGATTAACTTATTTAAAAATAATGGTCTCAATCCACTATACTAATTCCCTTCATAATTTTAAACACTTCAGTCCACCACAGTCGTGTCACCTCTTAATCTTTTTTTGCTTTTAGTTTTTCCTCACAGTTCATCCCCTGTAGCCCTGGAATCAACCTAGTTGTTCTTCTCTGGACTTTTTCTAATGCTGCTATGTCCTTTTTGTAGCCTGGAGAGCAAAGCAGTACACAGTATTCCAGGTGAAATGTAACCATAATAATTAAATGTCCAGCACTAATAAAAAATAAATAAATAAAGTGACTAATTACACTTACTCCTTATAAAAGCAACATCCTGGGGGGTAATTTTTCGTATGTGGATTACTCGTTTAGCCGGATGTAATTGTTGACGATTTGGCATGATTCTGGATCTGTCAGTTTTTCGAAACTCTTGCTGGATGTTTTGTCATAGCAGCACATCCAAATCCTCAAACCTGCTCGGAGGAACAAGGATTAGCTCATACACTTAATCAGTTTCCGTGCATGAAATTCATTCAGTCATGGCTTCACCGTTCATGAATGAGCAACCAATTGATATCGATGCAAAAATTATGAGAGAATTTCATATAGAAAGGGTTTTGCGCGATCAGCAAGATCCTTTATTGCTCCCAAAGGAAATTCTTTTAGAAAGATACTTCTTTAGCCGAGAGGGAATATTGTACCTCAAAGATTTATTTGCACCTTATATTCAAAGTCAAACTAGGCAAAGTTTGGCTCTCACAACCACACAGATAGTATGCATTGCTTTGAGGTTTTTTGCAAGCTGTACTTTTTTTGTATACTGTAGGCGATGCGGAAAATCTATCTAAAAGTGCAGTTTGCCAGACAATTCGTAAAGTTCGTTTGGCTCTGAAATATTTCCTTTGGGTTTTCATAGTGTTTCCTGGACACCTTCATGTGCAGACAATAAAAGAGGCGTTTGATGCCATTGCAGGTAGGTAATACACAGGCAAAAACACCCACAGTTCCATAAAGAATCTCACAATCAGCCTAACATTCTCATTACCCAGGATTTCCAAATGTGATTGGGGCACATGGGACTGATCAGAGTGGAGTTTGATCAAACACTATTTGGAAAATGTACCTCTCCTCCTGATGAATAATCAGACACAGTGTCTTCATCAGATATTTGACCTTTGTCAATATCTCGTTGGTCAGACACAAGTTCTAGGGATATGATATTCCCTGCAACTGACCCAACAAAAAAAAAGAGGGCTATATGGAACATACCTATGGCACACATTGAGGACAAATATATGCAATGACCATCCTTTACCTGAAATGAAGTGGCCACTGCATCCTGCCACTGGTTCTGAGGAGGAACTTCCCCCTGGAATGCCCTCAGAAACAGGGCGATGGGCATTTTGCTGCAGAGCAAAACTCTTCTGCAGGGGTTAAGTCTGGACCACGTGGACCTCCACCTGTTTTTTGCTTGTCTGCCTTCTTATTAGCTTTAAAATTAATGTTTTTTTAATATTATATATGATTCTTTATGTCAATAATTCTTTAAATAGTTAAATACCAATATTTACCAGTTTGAAGTATATTCTTATACTTCACTTTAACCTGTTCCCATTTTCTCCTTGTGCTCACATTTGATCTGGAGCTATGACATATTAAATAATAATTAATCTGACACATAGGAAATGAAACGCTGCACTCATTAAGTACAATGCACACTACTTAGCGTTTAATTTGTCAGCCACTTTTTGCCAGCCGTCTTTTCTGGTTTGGACTGCTTTTGCAGTGTTACCCCTTTTGCATATAAATCTTGAAATTCTTCATATCCTTCGAGTAAAAGGTCCTGCTCCGCTTGTGTGAAAAAAAAGCGTCCATTCTTTCATCATTTTGTTACATCCTATCAAAGACTTGCTGATCATGTTTTCTAGACTCAATATATATGGGCTTTTCAATCGGCGCTGGCACACATTCATCTCGGATTATTCGATCCAGCTAGACTCATCTACTACACAGCTGCATTTGAAAAACTGACTTATCCCGGAAGAGTTTCACCGGCATTAACTCATCCAAGATGAGGTATTTGATCTCTTAAGATTTAATCTATGTACAAAAAATACCCCCCTGTTCTGTTCTTATTACATTCTGAACAACAACATCTCTGTCAGCTTTAGAAAAAATTGCAATTCATTTTGTTCCATTGTGGCTTGGCTCCATTGGCCAATTCTTATTGTTTTTCTTTTCTTCTTTTTATTTTCATTTCTCTTGTTCTTATTTTTAACTTTAAAAAGAGCTGATTATTGATTGCTATTGAGAATTTTAATGATGATATGCAGATTGCCAACATTGTTGACTTTTTCAAAAATGAAAGGCTGTGTACTGATAAAAAAAGTTAGTGTAATCAGTTTTTTGTCAGATTTGTTGTCACATATGGTGGGCAAATGAAGCGCATTTATGGCCAAGTGCATCATGCTGTCACTTTCTGCCTGCCCAAATCTCGGTACATAAATTATGTCAAATATTATATCACAATAGGTAATGGTAAGCAAAACATATCAGTTTCTCTTTCAGTATTTTACATTTCAAGTGCAAGTTTGCAATAATGAAACTTACTAATAACTGATATTTGCCTTTAGGAATTTTTAAGGGTTTTTTTGGGAGGATGTGGAAAGAAAGAAAGGCAGATTGCTCTTTAAGGATTTGGCAACCCTGCATACAATGATTTTGGCAAGACAATTCTCAGAAAAGCCTCAGGATTAAAATAATTTGCAGAAAAGTGTGTTTTGTAAAAGCAACATGTCTAAACACAATTAAAAATTAGAGAAAAAGATGTATTCTACAATAAATGCTGTAATCCAGTGAGAGAATGAATGTGTTATCTCAAAGTGGTTCTGGAAAAAAAGGCAGCAGTAGTTACCTTTGATGACATGCCCTGTTTGTCGATGCTCTTATTTAAACTTTTTGAGTGCAGTTGAAATGATCTGAAGCAGTACACTGGCTGATGTGAATAGAAGTTCTTACATCAACATTTTCTACAACATTGCAGATAAGATGGGTGGTAATATATTTAAAATACCTTTCTTAATGAATCAGTTCCACAGAATTGACTACGGACACAGCCACAGTGCCTTGCAAGCACCTGAAAATCATAGCACAAAAGTTAAACGGATCTTCTTTGAGTGTCACCAAACTCTGCTTCTTTCATTTCGCTTCAGTAGATGGCCTTCACGTGCACAAACCAGCATGACCTATTTCTCCTTGTGACTTTTGTCAGTGCCTGTGGTAAAAAGGAGCATTATTAATGACAAATATCAACAAATAAAAAAAAAAATATCAGCTAATTTTCTTTTTTCTGAAATGACACCAAACTTCAATGAAATCGATCAAAGTATTTTTGAGATTTTCGGGTATTTAGTTTTTCTATTGTGTGTGTTTTTTACTTCTAATTATTGATATATCTAAATGTCTTTTTTAGTGGATATCTACCATCATAGACATAACATTCTGCCAAATGTCAGCTTTTTAGCTAAATGGAAAATAGTGTTTTTGTTGCAGAGTGAGTCAGTCAGTCAGTCAGTTTGCTTTGCATTATAGAGAGACTCTATCATTAACCTAATTCCTACCTCCCTTTCCAAATTTCTCTGGGCAACTTACGTAATATCTTTTTAAGGGATCTGGTTAAATCTTTCAACCAGTCAATCAGTTTGAGGGTGATATACTGTAGTTGACACATCGGCAACTTCCCTAAATGTCTATGAGATAAAAGAGGTTCCTGGTCTATTAGGATTTCTTTGTGTATCACCAACCAGTTGCCTGGTGTTTGTTCTGCTATTAGCCTCTCTCATTTAGATAGCTTTTGGATATCAGGTGGTATGATCTAAAAATACCAAAATTGTGCCGTTTGTCAGATAGTTCAAGTGGACCAATGACATTGATGCTACTGGAATGTGATGTCTGTTATAGGTAGGAGCATAAATTGTTCTTTTCATTGAAAATGGTGTCTGGCATTCCTGACAGGCGGCTCAGAAGCACTGCACTTCTTCATTTATGCCTCATCAGCAGAAGTTTCTTTTAATATGTGCGTCTTGGGAACTGCAGGTCTGACATTGTGTGCAGCAATACAGGGGCACCGCAGGGGACTGTACTTTCTCCGGTCCTTTTCAATCTATATACATCAGACTTCCAATATGACTCGGAGTCCTGCCACGTGCAAAAGTTCGCTGATGACACTGCTATTGTGGGCTGCATCAGGAGTGGGCAGGAGGAGGAGTATAGGAAACTAATCAAGGACTTTTGTAAATGGTGTGACTCAAACCACTTACACCTTAACACCAGCAAGACCAAGGAGCTGGTGGTGGATTTTAGGAGGCCCAGGCCCCTCATGGACCCTGTGATCATCAGAGGTGACTGTGTGCAGAGGGTACAGACCTATAAATACCTGGGAGTGCAGTTGGATGACAAATTGGACTGGACTGCCAATACTGATGCTCTATGTAAGAAAGCTCAGAGCAGACTGTACTTTCTAAGAAGGTTGGCATCCTTCAACATCTGAAGTAAGATGCTGCAGATGTTCTACCAGACGGTTGTGGCGAGTGCCCTCTTCTACGCGGGTGGTGTGCTGGGGTGGCAGCATAAAGATGAAAGACGCCTCACGCCTGGACAAACTTGTTAAGGAGGCAGGCTCCATTGTAGGATTAAAGTTGGACAGTTTAACATCTGTGGCAGAGCGACGGGCACAATGCAAACTCCTGTCAATCATGAAGAATCCACTGCATCCACTTAACAGGATCATTTCCAGAGAGAGGAGTAGCTTCAGTGACAGACTTTTGTCACTGTCCTGTTCCACTGACAGACTAAAGAGATTGTTCCTCCCCCACACTATGCGACTCTTCAATTCCACCCGGGGGAGTAAATGCGAACATTAATTTTATTTTAATTCTTTTCATTTTTATTACGATTTAATTTAATATTGTTTCTTTGTATCAGTATACTGCTGCTGGATTATGTGAATTTCCCCTTGGGATTAATAAAGTATCTATCTATCTATCTATCTATCTATCTATCTATCTATCTATCTATCTATCTATCTATCTATCTATCTAATGTTGTATCCCTCCCATATGAGCACCCAAAAGTGGTCAGTTTTGTTATATTTTCTAATTTTTATAAATAAATCTTTTAAAAAGATTCTTTATTTGTTATTTCATCTACAAGTTGGAGGTTTATGGTCACCCTCCTTGTGTTGGGGCTTGGGCTATATATTTATTGGTGAATTTTCCAATATAAAGTCCATTAGACCTGGTGGATACCAAAGCCAGCCAGTAAGGTAGGAACTCAGGCTGTCCTAGTGTATAACATACTGGACAGGCTGATTAAGATTTCAACAAGGTTTGGATTGTCCATCTGTTCAGTCATTCTCCAGGGAAATCCTGCCAACTAATTCACTGTAATAAAATAAGAGATTTGAAAAAGAGAGGGTCAAATTTTGGAAAACCTGTTTAATGGTGGATGAATAGTCTCTCAGGACCAAGACTTCTGATTTAAAAAAAAAAATTGCGAACTTCAATATATATCCTTGTCCGAAGCTGGTTTCAAAGCCAATGCCAACAGGCAATGTCCGTCTTTCTTAAAAAGGCAGTGGCATAGCTAGAGTTCGTGCCGCTTGGGGTGGGGCTTTGCTTCAATTTGCTACCCTCCAACATATCTGAATATGCTAACCTATTTAAATAGAAAATTAAAATGACATATAGAGAAAAATTAAGATAAACTTTGCATAGATTAATTAATATACAGAGAAACAGCAATCATTTTTCACATATAATTACAAGCATCAACTAGACAAGAATATAGTATGGACTCAGTGATAAGCCATGCTCTAATTATTAGTTTAGTATAATTATGCTGCGAAAACCAGAACCAGCGTAGTGTACATGTGATAGGTGGGGATGTTTTCTGTGCAGAGCAAGAACACATTCGGATTGATACTGAAACAAAATTATAAATTGTAAATTAGTTGTTTATCTTCCTAACTATTATCATTGTAATGTTTATGTGTATTTTTGTTATTGCCTCATAAATTTCAACCGCTGTGTCTGATGCCGTCACAGGACAGTCTGAAAATTATTTTTGAAGCATTTGTGGATAAAAATCAGAGAATTTTGGCCAATAATGCTGCCCCCAAAAATGTGCCTCCCAGGGTGGACTGCCCCCTCTGCCCACCCCAAGCTATGCAACTGTAAAAAGGTGGTTTGAAAGTGAATGCCAAGTTCCTGTGTTTCTCTTCGTTACGATGTGGAAGGACCACAAGAGGCGGTACCTCTAGGAATGGAGAGGAAATTATGTCATTGCTTCATTTGGTAACCCTCTTACATTCTAGAAGCAGAGAAGAAAAGAAAGTTAAATATTCTGTTGCACCCTAACTCTTCCCATTGGCTCCTATCTGTTCAGAATACATGAAGTGATCCCTGGGCTCACATGTCCGACAATACAGAATAACAACCAGGAAACTAAAACAGGAAGTCCCACCATAGAGAGTCAGCAGCTGTGAAACATTGTCTTCTCCATTGTTTCTCAACAAAGAACAATTTAGGGACAATAACTAACAGCAACAAATCAACAGCCTACAAAAATGACAACAATTATGTAGTACTGCTACAAAGGGGTGAAACTTATAAAAAACAAACTTACTGTTGTAAAGTTGCTTCAAAAAGGATTAGTTAAATTGAGTGTGCATTTAAACAACCAAAGCACTGAAAATATTTCATTTTATTTATTATTCCAAAAAAATTATCTATTTCTATTCCCCTGAAATATTGTTTGCTAATATAATCATGTTAAAAGTTAAAAAGATCTAATATTATTTCCGCTGATATAACTGAAAACGTTAAAATTTAAAATAAACCAATATAGAATTTTGGTTTTCCACTGTATGCTGGTGAGGAAGCTCAATGTATACTTACATATTATTTATACTTTCCTAACAATTTTTTGGAATTCTTATTTTTGGGCTTTTTTTTAAATGGCTTCATTTTACAGCACAAAAAGCAGTGTACATGTGACAGTATTGATGTTATGAACCTTTGAAACTTTTCAATGATGGAGGGTGGTAAAATATTAATCAGAAAAAAATGAGTTTAATTAAAAACTGAGGGAAAATGCTGGAAGTTAGCCATCAATCTTTACTTTTATAAAATATTTTATTTTGTACACCTAAAAAGGCTTCATTATAACTCTTGTCTTCTCAGCTCTATCTGTGGGGGCTGAAGTGAATTCTAATTTTCTCTATAGCCTGTCTCTTGATTGGAGGCTAATTTGTGCGGCTTATTGAATTTGCTTACTTAATTAAGCTTCTTGTTTCTCAGCATAATTTTAGGCTGAAGATTCAGAAACAGCTCACAGCTTTAGGATTGTTTTTTTGGTTATCTTTGAAAACCTGAGTTCTGTTTAAAAATACTAGTTCACGTGGTTTTATTTTGCTTCTTTGATACAGAATATCTAACTGTACAGTTTTAAAAAAGAATACTGTATTCCAATAAAATATAAAGTAGATCAGCCACCCAATAACATACTCATATATCAATCACTTCAGAACCCATTCCCTAAGTCTTTGAAAAACAATAATAATTAATTCACTAGAGAATAAACTTGCCTGTGTGTAGCAATCTGCTTAAACTTTATTACAGAGCTTTGATAGTTTTATACCTCTGGTTAAATGTAAATTAACAAAATATGAGCAGAAAAAGAAAATAAGAAAGTGGACTAGCAAATGAGTCCAATAATAACCAAAATGTACCTCCTGTTAAGGGATTGGATGGTTTTAAGTACCTGTCATAACAGCAGGAGTTGGTTCCTGCCAAGACGGGCTTAGTTCCCGGACACTAAAATTAGACCGAGCTGTTTCTGTGAATAAATGAATGGATTCTACATAACATTTTTTTTCGGCTCTGGTAAATGAGTCAGGCTGACATTATTTTGACTGTCACATAATGTATACAGAAATCTGGGCTTCAACTGAAATATTTCAGTAGTACTAAAAAAAATTAATACATTAAAAAATTCGATGTATTAATGTGAACATTTCAGTTTGAAAATATTAAGTATACAAAAACAATATTGTATGCACAAATCTAGAAATCCACAAAAAATCAGCTACAACTTTTAAATTAATGGAAACAAAATTAATACTTTTCCCTTTGCCAGCACGATGTGCTTCTTTTGCTTCCTGATGCTGATTTGACAGCTTCTGTCATGTTTACTCAATGGCTAATTCTTTATTCTTACTAAACACATAAAAAGGGCTTGACACCAGTGAGACATACATTATAGCATAACCACTGCTACCCATTTAAAAGGTATTATTTAGGTTTACCTAAGCTAGTCAGGTACAATTTCATCTATAACTCAATATCAGCTATTTTACAAATAAATATTCAAATTGATTTGTCGAGTCTCTATGATGGTGCACCAGACCATGTCCTGTCTTCACACATACAGTACATACGGATGTAGTGTTCTTTTTTTAAGCTTCAGGAAGTAAGATTTTCTTCTCTTGGTAACATTAACACTAGATTTCCTGAAGCCTACGAAAAAACTTGTAATCCAGGACCACCTTAAATCCCTTTGCACTACTCCATCAGCATCTTTTGTTTTTTAAAATGTATCTATTATCAAAAGCAGCAAGCAGCCTGCTGCCTCATTCCCTGCCTTGACGGAGCTCAACTCTCCCAGCTCAAGCCAAGGCTCCTAATCTGTGTGTGAGGTTATTGGAATTGTATAGTGTAAATAATGCAGTATATTGTTATTTAGAATACATACATTTCTGTTGTATTGCTTTTTCTCGTTTGGTTTAATTTCCTGGCAATTTTCTGGTATATCCCTAGCCAAGATGGCAAATTTCTGGAAAGACAGACAGACATCCCCTCTTCCTACAAGAGATAAGAAAATATTTTACATTTATGGATTATGCATCATTTTTACATGGACACTATTAATCAATGAAAGGAAGAATATTAAGAAAGATACCGTATGGTATGCACAATCAATTTTATCAAGGTCTGTCTTTTTGAGTATGATAGCATAGAGTGTCACAAATTTTCATCTTCGCACTGTTTCCCCTTTCTAAAAACTTATGTAGTTTCTTCTTTCAAAATTCTACATTTTCATAAAATTCCATTTTCAACTTATCCAACAACCTCTCCATACATTACTTTGAAGTATTCTTGATTTTACCTTTATCAACAAAACAAGTCATTCTGAGACATAGTGTCTTTCATTCGCTATATAATTTGCAGTCCTAAAAATAATAAAAACATAAAGCACAATGAAAAGCATTTGTTTCTGTTTCTACTGATGCAGAAACATCTAGCCATCCATTTGAAATCATAGTGATGCACTCCTGTAGCATGTGTGATCTGATGAAATAAAGCTAATTTTTCATGAAATGGTGAACTTTCTTGATGACAGCTGAGATATGCTGTTCACAGTTCAGGTTATTATTGATAGTCGTTTCCAAGAAATTTAAAGTCGCTTATCCTCTCCATGGGCTATTGACTGTTGAAGATGGTCTGTGTCCTACTTTTTTAAGTTTATGGCCAGCTTCATGGTTTTGCTGACGTTGAAGGTGTTTTAGCTAGAAGGAAGAAAGGCTAAGACCATGAATACTTTAGAAGCCTCTGCCACTAAATTAATTAATTATTTTTTTATTAAATCCATTAGTAACTAATCATTAATAAGGGACTGTAATTTTCATATGATGAAAACCTCCAACTACAACTATAATTAACTACAGCAAACAAAAATAAAGCTTAATTTATAAAATAAATGGCATCAACAAAAAAATTTAGAGAAAAAGTAAAATACAGTAATCCCTCCTCAATCGCGGAGGTTGCGTTCCAGAACCCCCCGTGATAGGTGAAAATCATGAAAATATGTTTGTATGGTTATTTTTATATATTTTAAGCCCTTATAAACTCTCCCACACTGTTAACATTATTAGAGCCCTCTAGACATGAAATAACACCCTTTAGTCAAAAGTTTAAACTGTGCTCCATGACAAGACAGAGATGACAGTTCTTTCTCACATTTAAAAGAATGCAAACATATCTTCTCTTCAAAGGGATGAATGTCAGGAGCAGAGAATGTCAGAGAGAGATAGAGAGAGAGAGGGAAAAGCAAACAATCAAAAATCAATATGTGCTTTTGGGCTTTTTGCTCACACCCCCTCCATCAGGCAGAGAGAGTGAGAGAGACAGAGAAAAGCAAACAATCAAGCACCGTGCGGGAAGCACATTGTATATCATTGAGGAGTTTTATTTAATATGTAATACATGCTCTGATTGGGTAAGCCAACCGCCAATAGCATCCCTTGTATGAAATCAACTGGGCAAACAAACTGAGGAAGTATGTACCATAAATTAAAAGACCCAGTGTCAGAAGAAATCCACAAACCAGCGAAAAATCCGTGATATATATTTAGATATGCTTACATTTAAAATCCGCGATGGAGTGAAGCCGCGAAAGTCGAAGCACAATGTAGCGAGGGATCACTGTAAACTAAACAGAGTACTAGGAAAATTTCTTTTAGTTAACTAAAATAAAACAAAAAGTTACAAACAGAAAACAAGCCAAGATGAAAGGTCTGTTAATTGGCAAAAAAGATCACTAGAATAGAGAGTGTGACCACAAGGGGGCACCACGTATCCCCAAACCACAGACACAGTAATGCAACACACACTATATGAATAAAATAAAAGATTTTTATTTTACCAAAGCATGTTCCACCATCACATCTCCAATAATAACCCACAATTATACAATAAGGCACAATAAACCAACAATTCTTTTCCCTTTTACCTCCAGACTCTGATTTCTCCATCTGTGGCAGCAGGCTTCCTTTTATGCCGGGCTTGGGAATGCTTCCGGTGCCATTCTCTCTCCTCCAGGAAGCACTTCTGGGCCATAAACAAAGTAGGGTGGTCCTCCCCCAACATCACCCTTTACCAATCCCAAAGGACCCCATTTCCATAGCACATCTGCAGGTATCTGGCTGGGTTTTTATGTGAGGAATACTGCCATGTAGGGAATGGGGAATGGAACCACTCCCAAGTTATGGCTTCCATTACTCCATCCATTATTTTATTTTATTTTATCTTTCTGCCCAGCTGGTCAATCTGTCCATCATTCTTCTCGGGCCTTCTGTCCTGTTAGTAACCCAAGCTCCTCCCTGGCCGAGATGCCAGAAAAAACCTCCTATAAGGGACATTCAAAAATTTCTAAGTTTAATGCAACAGTTGGAGAAATTCTCAAAAGCTGAATGGTACTAATAATAAATTATCAAAAAAGTACTAACCCAGCTCACAGATAAAGAGGAAAAGAGCAAAACATGTTAATCTTTAATTTTGACTAAAAGGAAACAATAAAATAATACAAACTAATTACCAAACAAGAAAAAAACTAATACAAAACAATCAATAATAAAAAGGAAAGGAAGCATTGTGCGCAAGGCAGGAACAAATTCCAGATGTGGCAGCAGCTCATCGCAAGATGAATACAAGAACACACATACACTAGTAGTGTCAATTTAGCATTACCAAATCCCCTAACTTGAATGACATTGGAAGGAAACTGAAGCACTCCGAGGAAACCCACCAGGAAAACATACAAACTCTAGGCAGGGCACACATAGGATGTGACCGTCTAACTGAGAAGCAACAGCAATACTGCTGCGCCACAATGCCCCTGCATGTTTAAAATATGTTTTAATGCATTTCATCATTAAAATGATATCAAGTATAAATCTTAGTATTCTAAAATGTTCAGAGAGCTATAATATCAGGAATGTAACGTATTCTGCGTGGCAATCACTGCCTGTGTGCTCCTGTCAGTGTAAGAGAAAGCCCATTTAAGAAGAACGTAGCAATTAATGACTGGGCGCTTAGAATATGAAGCATTTAATGTGCTATTTTACTTATGGTAGGATTTGAGAATTACTAGTAAATTAAACATTGTCACACATGTGCGATTAGGAGGCAGTCAAAAAGCCCAAAGGTGAGTGAAATATCATGAGATGAAGGATCATCACGTGGTACTTACCTGAACCTTTTCTCCCAACAGGAAAACAGAAGAAAAATAGCTTTCAAAATGGCCGCCATAACGTCACTTCCGGCGACTTCATTTGGCATCACTTCCGGCTGTCACCATGAACATCACTTCTGGTTCCTCCACAATGACGCTGTTTCTGACTCCTGATTTCAGCATCATTTCCTGCCAACCAGTTCTTGTTCCCATAATGTATTTCCCTATATAAATGGCATTTTCTCATATCCGTTTTGTCAACTGTTACTAAAAACAAGTACTTTTGATCAATTTCGCGTCTTTTTTGTTTAATTTGTCCACAGGACAATATATGGGGACGGTCCCCAAAACTTTATTTTGTGGAGTTTCCTTTTTTTATGGTTAATTTTCCATAAATAGCGTAGTCGGCTGGATTTTGCTTTTGAAGATGGCAGAAGAGCAGGACCTCAGCACCATTCTGTCAGCGATCATGAGCGAGCTACACACTTTAAAAGTACAGAAGGGTGAGACTAGAACACAACTAGCTGAATCCCAGGTTCGCGCTGCAGCGGCTGTATGGACAGAGACCATTCGGTCATTGCCAACCCAACTGACTTACTTAACAGAAGATGATGACATCAAAACATATTTTTTGGTATTTGAATGTACCGCAAAACAAAAAGCATGGCCGAGGTCGGAGTGGGCGTACCTACTGGCTTCCTACCTGAAGGGGATACTGCAGAGGGCTTACAACAATTTAACTGAGGAGCAGGCCGCCAACTATGACGTCCTAAAAACGGAGGTGTTTAAACACTACGGCATATCTCCAGAACAGCAGGCAAAAGAATGAAGGGAATGGAAGTTTGACCCGGAAAGGCTTCTAAGAACACAGGCATTTGAGGCATGGAGCAAGGTTTTCATAAACAGCACACGTAAGATGGATGAATTATTAGCCTGTGAGACCTTTGTTCATGTCCTCCCTGATGATATCGCCCAGCAAATCTGGAGACAAACTTTCGATAATATGTACACCTTAATCAAGGTCACGGAACATCACTGGGCGGCTTGTAAATCGGGGCGATCAGAACAGTTCAATCGTCGTACCCAACAGGCACATGGGGCAGCTCCTGAGCCCTTCCGACAACCACCCGAGCCTGCCATCCATAAAAGGGACAGACAGTATAGTCTTCCCCGCTGTTTCAACTGTGGAGAGGTTTTTCATCTGTCCCCAAATTGTGCCCATGAGCCCATGGACTGCTCACTAATGAAGGGGGAAAGGTACTCTGCCACTGTGATTAACCGTTTGCCTCTTCCTTATACAGGTGCGGCAATGTTGGATTCTGGGAGTAACATTTCCATTGTTGCTTCCCGATTCGTTTTACCACAACAATGGCTTAAAATAAAAACCAGCCTAAAATGTATTCATGGAGATGTCCGGTATTATAAAACTGCTAAATGTGTGGTGACGGTAGATCACGTTGTGATCAAAATGACCATGGCAGCATTACCGGATCCTCAATTTCTTGTCATATTAGGGAGAAATTGGATAGATATTAACAGCGGTAAAAGTGAAAAGAGTTTGGGCTTAATAATAGAGAGTTCTTCTACCCTGACTGCCTCCACACCATGTAATACGGTCACTAGGACCCATACAGGTACACAGTATGAGGGAGTCGATGTCCCATCATCCTCTGCGGGAGATAGTACAGTTAACGTAGAGGACGTGGTGGCAGAAGCTCCTCCTATTGAGTTCGGAAAAGACCCCATTCATAATTTATTAGCCCAATTTCTAGTTACCCCTTCTTCATTTAAAAGAGAACAATGGAACGATGATTCCTTAAAATTTGCAAAGAATGCAATATTATCAACTGAGGGGCATACAACCCTAGATCTCATGCGACCGATGTATTTCTTTGTAATAAAAAATGAATTATTATATCAAGTGGCCGAACACGGGGGTGAAGTAAGAGCATTATTGCTAGTGCCACACACTTTTTGGCAACAAGTGTGTGAACTAGCAAATGCTCACCTTCTAGGAGCCCATTTAGGCTCTGAGAAAACTTTGGAGAGGATAAAACTCCGACTTTATTAGCTGGGAATTAATGAGGAAGTCAGATGATTTTGAGCTTCATGTCCCGAGTGCCAACTTCGTCAGATTCCTAGGAGGGACTGTGCTCCTTTCGTTCCCCTTACCCTGATAGATGTACCATTTGAACGAGTCAGTATTGACCTCGTAGAACCGTTAGAACCCTTGTTAAAAGGCTTTAAATACATTTTAGTTCTAGTAGACTATGCCACTCGATTTCCCGAAGCTGTTCCTTTGCACTCAGCTACTTCAAAAAACATTGCACGGGAACTAGTAGGGATATTCGCACGTGTTGGGATCCCCAAAGAGGTTCTAACGGACCAAGGGACTCCTTTCACTTCGAAGACGTTGAGGGAGGTGGTTAAATTACTCAGAATAAAACATCTAAAAACATCATTCTATCGCCCCCAAACAGACGGGTTGGTAGAACGATTTAATCAGACTTTAAAACAGATGTTACGTAAAGTAGTTACTTCGGATGGAAGAAACTGGGATCAGTTACTTCCACTTGTATTGTTTGCCTATCGGGAAGTCCCCCAGGCCTCTACAGGGTTTTCTGCATTTGAATTACTATATGGAAGACAACTTCGTGGGCTATTGGATATATTAAAAGGAGGTTGGGAAGAGGAGGTCATCTCTACCTCAAATATACTTGAATATATTGCGCAATTACGCGATAGATTGGACAAAATTAGACCCATTCTAAAAGAAAATTTGTAAAAGGCTCAAGCAGCGCAGTCGCATTATTATAATAGAAACATCACCATTTGGGAATTTGTCCCGGGTGATCGTGTAATGGTGCTTGTTCCAACTTCCTGTTCTAAATTATTGGCCCATTGGCAAGGCCTTTACGAAATTAAGGAAAGAAAAGGACTCGTTGATTATTTGGTTAAACAACCAAATCGTCAACCGAGTGAACAAGTTTATCATATAAATTTGCTGAAACCGTGGAAGGACAGGGAACTTGATCCCTCCTCCGGCCAGCCTCGTTCCCTTTTCATCTCACATTCTGACCTTATTTTCGGACCTGATTTGACCTCGGAACAAAATCAGGACCTAGAAATGGCTATCCTGTCTGTGCTGGAAGTTGTAAATGAACTACCAGAACGAACTACTCTGATTGAACATGACATTATTACGGACCCAGGGGTAATTGACAGAGAAAGACCCTATAGGCTCCCAGAGGCAAAGAAAGTGGAAGTGGAGTTGGAAATAAGATGAATGCTATATTTGGGGGTTATTGAAGAAAGTTATAGCCCCTGGTCTAGTCCAATTTTCTTAGTTCCTAAGCCAGATGGGTTGTGGAGGTTTTGTAATGACTTTTAACGACTTAATCAGGTTTCTAAATTTGGCACGTATGCAATGCCGCGATGGACGATTTGCTCGATCGATTTGGAAATGCGTGCTTCCTAACTATTCTCGACATGACTAAAGGGTATTGGCAAATTCCCTTAACAGCCTCCGCTAAAGAAAAGACTGCTTTTAGTACACCTAGTGGCAATACACGGTTCTTCCCTTTGGTTTGCACGGGGCACCGGTAACCTTTCAACGTCTGGTAGACACACTGCTACGGCCCCACAATTCCTTTAGTGCCGCCTACCTGGATGGTGTTGTCATTTATTCCGGCACATGGTACAAGCGGGACTTTAATCCAAGGAAATGTTTTTTTGGGTTAAGAGAAGCCAAATATTTAGGCTACCTAGTGGGGGGCACTGTTAAACCACAATGTTCCAAAACTGATGCCATCAATAATTGGGCCCGTCAAATGACTAAGAGGCAAGTTCAAGCATTTCTTGATTTAGCAGGTTACTATATTTTGTACCTTGTTTCCCGAAATTGCTTCGCCCTTGTCTGAGTTGACAAAGAAAAGAGCACCCTTAAAAGTGGTATGGTATTGGTCTCGTCCGATGCGAGAGATGGACGTCTGAAGTGGAGCTCCGCTAGCAGTGGTGCTATTTTTCATATTATTTGCTTATTATTCTGAGATATCCTGTATTTATTCAACCCGAGAGGGACCGCTACAGTATATGTAAACACATATAAACATGGCCAACAAGAAGGGGGGTCCGAAAGAATCGAAGACTAAAGCTACATCCAAGCTGCGATCAGCAAGCCCTAGTTCGAGATACGGCCTCTCAGAGACAGACCTGGATCAGATGGGCGAAAGTACAGACTCCTCGGGACCACGGTCCGCTACATCGTCGCCTGCTGAGAGCGAAAAGGGGAGCGAAGGTGCGATCGTGAGTGCAGATGTGGATAGCTCGCCGATTGGAGAGGATTACCTGAAACTGGAAAAGGCCGGGAGGTCCGCGGCTTCAGTTACGCAATCACGCAGGACTGGAGCAGCGGGACACCGGCTTCAGCAGAGTCTGCTGCTTCATCTACGGTACAAGAAGGCACATTTGAGCTATCTGAACTGAAAGTGTTGCTCGCTGAGCTCAGGCAAGATATAAAGAAAAGCGAGAAGGCTAATGAGAAAGCAACGGCAAAGGCACATGAGAGACTGAAACAGGAATGGAAACAGGAGATGAAACAGGCCAATGAATGTCTGCGACAGGAAATCCAACAGGCAAATGAAAGGCTGCGCCAAGAGGTACAGCTTGAACTTCGACAGGTGCTGGGTAAAATTGAAGAGCGCATTGAGAAAAACTCGCTAAACTGAGCACGCTTGCTGATCGATTGGAGCATCTTAGTGAGACATTCACGAATCGGATCGAAATAGCCGAACATCTAGCTGCCAGTGCCGAGGAAAGAGCAGTAAATGTCAGTTGAATGTAAAAACTCGGAGAAAAACTTGGAGACAGACTGGCTGCTTTAGAAGATGGGAATAGAAGGTATAATGTCAGAATTGAAGGCTTGCCGGAGAATCGAGAAAGTTTAAACCCGGTGAAATTCGCAACTGAACTTTTTCTAAAATAATCGGGGCGACTTTAAAGCAGAATCTGAGATAGCAGCGGCTTACAGCGCTGATCAAACACCGTCAGACCCGACCAAGATCTTTTATAGTCCGTTTTGAACGATTATCATTTAAGTTAGAGGTGATGGAACTCCTCAGGAAAAAAAAGGAAGATATTATATATGAAGATTGCCACATTCGCGTCTTCCCTGACTTCTCTCCAGCAACAGCTATCAAACGCCTCGCCTTCTATAATATTAAACAGCTGCTACGGCAAGCCAATGTCAAATCGGCCTCCTGTATCCGGCAAAACTGAAAGTGGAATGGCAGGGTCATTTCTATGTTTTCGCTAGCAAGGAGGAGGCAGAAAATGAGTTAAGAAAGCTGATCCGGGACTATTCTGATACATAATTGTGAGTCATGGCGGTAAATGATAAAGCTAGGATTAATAATCTACTGTCTGATCTATTTGTTTTTAAAATACGGGTTTTTTATCAGCATATATTCTCATATTCTTATATTATTATTACTTACTTATTACTTATCATTACTTAGTATTACTAGGGCTAAATGTTTATGTTTTATTGTGCTTAATTACGTTTTCCTCCTCTTTTTTTTTTCTTTTCTAATTATTTCATGTGTACCCTAAATGAGACTGTTCAATATCATACCCTTGGTTTGCTGTTATTGCTATTACTGCATTAAGACTTGTTATGCTTGTTTTGGACACATCTTTAACACCATCACCTGGGTTTATTATCTGGGGATATCATCTTAATGCACTAAAATTGATGAAGATTATATGTATGTATGTATGTATGTATATATATATATATATATGTATATATGTATATGTATATATATATATATATATTAAGTGCAAAATTCTTTTCTTTCTTTTTCCTCTTTTAAAGACTATATTGGTAACAGATATCTCTATCTTTTAACCTTAAAGCGCCACTGCATGGGGGCTTGATGTGCTTTGGACGTGCTCTGTCTCTGGGTATGTCAGAGGACTGGGACTGCATGAAGTGGGTTTTAGCCTCACCTGGGGAGGCAAAAAGGGAGGGTGGGGGTTAAGGGGAAGAGAAAGAGAGCAGGCTTGATCTATATCTAATCTATCATCTCAATCTTTATAATTATAACTATCAACGTAATAATAAGCTGCATGGCAACAACTCTTGGGGAATAGGAAATTAAGACCTAAACTATTTCACTTCCAGTTAAGACTATAATATGACACCAAAAACTCAGAATCAGTGTCTCCATGATGGGACAGTTAACTTCGTAAGCTGGAATGTTAAAGGCCTGAATCACGAATTAAAGAGAAAGAAAGTACTTTCTCACCTAACAGGTCTAAATGCTAAAATAGTATTTTTACAGGAAACCCACTTACTAAGTAAGGATCAGTTCCGGCTGCAAAAGACTGGACTGGCCAAATGTTCCATTCTAGTTTTACAAAGAAAACTAGAGGGGTGGGAATTCTCATACATAGAACAGTACCATTTGTAGCATCAGATGTAGTATTGGATCCTGAAGGGAGATATGTGATGGTCATGGGAGACTTATCTAACTGTAAAATGATTTTGATAAATGTTTATGCACCTAATGTTGATGATAAGGAATTTATACAAAATTTATTTGCATCCATTCCCAATCTGAACACTCATAAACTTATAATGGCTGGGGACTTTAATTGTGTTCTAAATCCACTTTTAGATAAGACTTCCTCCACAGGGGGAACGGCAACTAACACCGCAAAGATAATTACAAAGTTTATAACTGATCACAACTTATCAGATCCCTGGAGGTTTTAAACCCAAATTCAAGAACATATTCTTTCTACTCACCAGTACATCATTGCTACTCAAGGATTGATTACTTCTTTATAGATAATAACTTCTTGCCTAAGATTAAATCTTGTAAATACGATGCTATTGTTATTTCAGACCATGCTCCGATGATCTTGGAGCTGAAATTACTAAGCCCCATACACTCACCCTCAGATGGCGTCTCAATCCGCTTCTATTAGCTGACGAGAATTGTACTGAATTTATATCCAAACAAATTGAATTCTTTCTAGAGACAAATACATCCCCTGAGATCTCTGCAGGAACACTCTGGGAAACTCTTAAGGCCTTCTTAAGAGGACAGATTATCTCATATCTTTCCCACAGAAATAAATCCGAGCGAAGAAAGTAGCAGAGATAAAAGCGAAATTACTAAAATAGATGAAGAACATGCCAGACTACCAAGCGAGACTCTACATAAGAGGAGGCAGGCTCTACATTCAGAATTAAACCTCTTGACAACTAAAGAAACCGAACAACTAATTTACAAATCCAGACATCATTATTATGAACATGGAGAGAAGCTAATAAGCTTTTAGCGCAACAAATTCACAAGCAAGAAGTGCAACGCAATCTCGTAATTACTAACACGAATGGAGATAAAATCATTGAACACAAAAATATAATGTGCACTTTTAGAGACTACTATAAATCCCTATATACTACTGAGTTTAAAGAAGACAATATACAATCTAATGCATTTCTGGATAAATTACAGATACCACAAATTGACGCTATTAGTGTGGAGGAGCTCGATAAACCTCTGTCATTATCAGAATTACTGGATGCTATAAAGTCACTCCAAGGTGGAAAAGCAGCAGGCCCTGATGGCTACCCTGCAGAGTTTTACAAGAAATTCTCCGCTCAGCTAGCTCCCTCCTATTAGCAACATTTACAGAAGCCAGAGATAACCAATCTCTTCCACAAACCTTTCGCCAAGCACTAATCACTGTCTTTCCAAAACAAAATAAGGACTTATTACAATGTGCATCATACAGACCAATTTCACTTCTGAATAACGACGTTAAAATACTCTCTAAAATCATAGCTAGAAGGATGGAGAAAGTGCTCCCTCAATAATATCACAAGACCAAACTGGATTTATTAGGGGCCGACACTTATCTTCAAATCTTCGACGCCTGTTTAATGTAATATACTCACCAACTAAATCAAACACCCCAGAAATATTATTATCATTGGATGCAGAAAAAGCATTCGACATGATTGAATGGAAATACCTTTTACTATTTTGGAGAAGTTTGGGTTTGGCCCGAACATTTGTGCATGGATTAAATTACTGTATACTAACCCAGAAGCTTCAGTTTGCATCAATAACATTTGCTCAGACTACTTTAAACTAGAACGTGGCACAAGACAAGGATGCCCTTTGTCACCACTGCTGTTTGCAATTGCCATTGAACCACTGGCAATACATTGTCGAAATACTGATCAGATAAAGGGGATTAGCAGAGAAGGACTGGAACAGAAAATCTCATTATATGCAGATGACATGGTACTGTATATATCGGACCAGAAAATTCTGTGCCTGCAGTCTTAGCAGCACTCACAGAATTTCAAAAGCTCTCTGGTCTCAGAATTAATCTGAATAAAAGTGTACTCTTTCCGTGAATTCGCAAGCATATAATATTAGATTAGACACCCTTCCTTTTATCATTGCAGAACAGTTTAAATACCTCGGGGTAAACATCACAAGTAAACATAAAGCTCTTTATCAACAAAATTTCGTCGTCTGTATGGAAAAAATTAAACAAGACTTGCATAGATGGTCAACCCTTCATCTCACACTAGCTGGAAGAATTAACACTGTTAAGATGAATATTCTTCCTAAGCTCCTTTTTATTTCAAAACATACCAATATACATTAATAAATCGTTCTTTAAGCAATTAGATTCAACAATAACCTCATTTATTTGGAATTCTAAACATCCACGCATCAAAAGAGCGACCCTACAAAGACAAAAGGCAGAAGGCGGCATGGCTCTACCTAACTTCCAGTTTTATTACTGGGCGCAAATATACAGTCGATAAGAACCTGGACACAAATAGAAGAACATACACAGGCATGGACCGCAATAGAAGTAAAATCCTGCAGTACTTCTTTGTATTCCTTGCTTTGTGCTCCAATAAACACACGTTATCGGCAATACACTAATAACCCAATTGTGCTCCACTCACTTAGAATCTGGAACCAATGTAGAAAGCATTTTAAGACGGAGAAGCTTCTTTCTGTGGCACCTGCAAAAGAACCACCTCTTTCAACCCTCACAAACATATGCAGTTTTAATATCTGGACAAAATTTGGAATTAACTTGCTTAGAGACCTTTATATAGACAACGTCTTTGCATCCTATGAACAATTACGTTCCAAATTTAACATTCCAGCTACAAATTTCTTTCACTATCTTCAAATCAGGAACTTTGTTAAACAGAACCTTCCAGATTTTCCTCATCTTGCACCCTCATCCACGCTGGAAAAATTATTGCTCAATTTCAAGGAGTTAGACTCCATCTCTACAATATATAAAATCCTTTTACAATCCCTTCCTTTCAAAGATCCAAGAGGACACTGGGAAAATGACCTCTCAATTAATATATCAGAAAAGGAGTGGAAAGTAGCAATGCAGAGAATTCACTCAAGCTCCATATGCGCAAAGCATACAATTATACAACTCAAAATTATATATCGAGCACATCTGTCTCGACTAAAACTCTCAAAATGTTTCCAGGGCATGATCCAACCTGCGAACGTTGCAACCAAGCCCCAGCCTCACTAGGTCACATGTTCTGGGCCTGCTCCAAATTAACATTATTCTGGACAAAAATTTTTAATTACCTCTCAGACAGTCTTGGACTCACAATCCCTCCTAACCCATTAACAGCTGTGTTTGGGGTTCTTCCAGAGGGTCTTAAAGTGGAGAAAGACAAACAAATTGTGATTGCATTCACTACACTGTTGGCACGCAGACTTATTCTGATAAACTGGAAGAACCCAAACTCTCCTCTTTAAGTCAGTGGGAAACTGATGTGTTATATTATTTAAAATTGGAAAAAATCAAATACTCAGTTAGAGGATCTGTGCAGACTTTTTTCAAAACATGGCAGGATCTAATCAGTAATATTTTGAAATGATTTTATAAAGCACAGAGAATTTGTTGATTTAGGTATTTTTAAAAGCCTTAAATTTTACACCGTTTGGCTTGCTCTCTCTCTCAAGGGTGGGGATCGATCTGTTCTTAGCATAATTCTTTTTTTTTGTAAAAACTTGATTGCTATGTATTGATTGTAATAAAATTAATAAATAAATAAAAAAAAAAAAAAAAAAGTGGTATGGTATGATCAGGCTGATAAGGCATTCTGTGACTTGAAATTGGCCCTTATGTCAGCA